>NC_046360.1:18269155-18964988 GCF_004027225.2 Strigops habroptila
AATGTTTGTCCAAGAAATTTTTCATCAGTAGTCACAAAAATTGGCCACTCTTTTGCTTGGCTTCATAGGGGTGATTTATAATAACAACAGTTTGAAAATAAAGGCATTTGATGATGGTTTGAGAGGTACAATATTAAATAATGAAGTAAGTACAGTTAAACATGTAGACAGATGCATGCAGTCTACTCTTTTACACACCTATTCTGACATTTCTCTGGGGTTTTTTAAGACTTTGATCTAACAAACATTTTATTGCTGGTTACAGGGACTCCAAGAACTGCACGTCACCTTGTCACCTCTGAGTGCAACTAGTATTACATGCTTGGGACACAACATTCAACTCTCCCCTCATAGCTACTCACAACCGCGTTAAGGCTTTCTGGTGCTGAATACTGTCTCGAGATTATCACATTTAATCTACAGCATTTTCTCTCAGATTTATTAGTATGTGCAACTTCTTCCCTTTATCCTTGGCATTAAATCTTTTGAGCATCCTTTCCTCCTCATCCTCCCAGGAGTTGTAAATCTGGAGGTCTAAGTTCTTCAGCTGCTTCACAAACATTATTTTACTCCAGACAGGCATCCATGCAGTGAGCAACAAATCAAGACTGTTGGCTGTGAAGCCTGAAGCAACATAGGTTTATAGCATTGAAAAGAATAATCCATTACCCAGATTAAGCCATGCATTTCCCAAATAACTCTACCTATCCTCAGAGACATTTCAAAAGGGATCATAGTAATAGCTGGGAGTGGGGAGCCAGAAGGTTGGTTGTGTCATTTTGCAGCATTAAAGATGATCAACGTTAACAACACAGCTTTCTGAGATCTTTGTATTCCTATTAAAACACAGCCAAAACTGTTAATACAATGTAATGGTAACTAAGTGATGAATGACAAGACTGTCAAAATAATTGCTTTAGGAAAAAATCTATATAAAGAAGTTTACATGAGGTTTTATAAGTAAAACATCATGCTAGGAAAAGAACCAGTCCTGCTAAAGCTAAAAACAATGAGGCTGTTTCATTTGCCTCTGTTAATTAAGAAACCCCAAATCAGTGCAGAGCCAGAGACCCTGCAGAGCATCACTGTACAAAGGAACCTCCAGGTATTGGGAGTAAATGAAGGAAACTGTAGTGTGGGGTTCACAGAGGCAACGTGGGATTTACTGGTGGATCTGTTGGAAACCTCCCCACTACAGACGGAAAAGCACAGAGGACATCAGACCATATGTGGGCATTTACAGCAGCATTAAGGACTTTTCTGGAACCAATCTGAGAGAAGAAATGCAGCATACAGCGACTGTGGCTATCCTGTCTCCCAGCTGCGGACTTTTGACACAAAATGAGGGAAGAAGGAAGATGATTATTCAGAGAAAAAAGAAAGATTCTTCTCCAGGTGTGCAAAGAAGCAGCAAAAATATGCCAATAAAATTGGTAAAATACAACCTCCTGATTCACAGATTTGCTTTTAGAGTCAACACGTTGGCTGCTTGTCAGGTAACTCACTACCCCTCCACCAGGAACGATCTCTACAGTAACAGTTCTTTGAACATGAAGCTAGAAAGAAACATCACCACACTCACAATGCAGGTGGAATGAGAATGTTCAGGTATATGAAAGAGCAACAATGATGTACGTAAGGATAGAGAATGACAGAATAGTTTGGGTTGGATGGACCTTCAAAGCTCATCTAGTGCAATCCACTGCAATGAGCAGGGACACCTTCAACTAGACAAGGTTGCCCAGAACCACATCCAGCCTGGCCTTGAATGTCTCCAGGGATGGAGCATTCACCACCTTTCTGGGAAACCTGAACCAGTGTTTTACCACCGCCATTGTAAAAGTAACATTAATTAGTTTTATCCCATTTGAGCTTCACTTTGAGCAGGTAAATTTTTCCAGAACTAATATCCTAATAACTATTCTTACACAGGTCCTGTGTCATTAGACTGTAATACCTCTAAATATGTTTCCAGAAATTATTTTGGAAGAGTTTAAAAACTATCAGAATATTTCTACCTAAAAATTATTGCTATTCCAATTACTCTGTACTGACAGTTAAGTTTGTCTGAAGGCTAAACACATGCTCTTCATTTTCCAAAATATTGATCTCATTTGTCCATGTTTCACCAGAACATTGTTACTGCCATGACAGATAGCAGAAATGCATGCAAGGGAACTGCAACAGCACAAGGAACTACACTTCCAGACTTAAACTGGACAAATATCCTTCAAACGACCTTGCACTTCAGCAACATAGATGCTTATGAAACGCAGAGCAAGTCCTAAGGATCTACATTAAACCTTACACACCGTGGACACCCACCTTCGAGCAGAAAGGACGTGCTCATGGGACACAAAGCAGCAGCAATTCACATTCTGAGCTACAAAGCAACATTTCACCAATGCTGTTTTCAGAGTGAAAACCCTACATAGCTTCAACACCACCAACTCACTTTTGCACCGAGTATCTCCTCCCATTAACAACTAAAATCCCATTCCAAAGGTTGGGTTTTCATTCCTATTAATACAGAGATGTAAGATATAAGCATGCTAGCCCAACGGATGCTAGCAGTTACAAAGCTTCAGAGGGCCCCATTTTATTTTATCGTGCAATCACATAGCATTTACTTTCATATTTAAGAACACAGCACAGAAGGAAACGGCTTGATCAGCAAAGGCTATAACATGGTGGCATGAGCAGGAAGTGTTCACTCAGTCTATAAACCAGGAACTGAGGACTGCTGAAAACAGAGCAGGCAGCAAACAGAGCATTATGCAAGAAGGTGTAACAAGACAATGATTACAAATCAAGACTCTCTCAAATCTCCCCGCACAGCACCTTTGCTAAAGCTGTGTTCAGCCTGCAGCAGCTTGACAGGACACAGGCTGGGAGCTTCAAGCAAGGTGGCTGGATTTGCTAAATGTTGGGAGAATGGTTTTTTTTAAGATGGTTTTGCATTTAAGAGAAAACTACTTGAAATAAACTAAAGATTTTGCCTCCATGTGCAACTTGATATTCTTGCTGATTTTCTTCATTTCTACAAATGGGAGGTTTCTTTCTGCAGCACGAACCCCACACCATCTGAACTGCAGATTCACGTACAGATACACTCTCATGGCATACAAAATACTCAGAAACATTCATCTCTATCGCTGAGTTCATAAATTTGTGTTGAAGGCACGAAGAGCCCCTCATGGACTTCATTATCTTTTGAGCAGAGTGACAATCTGACTACATCTCCTTCAGGAGAAACACGTAACAGCAGAAAATGAGAAAGGCCATCGCAGACCTCAGGAGGGGGTTCATTATCTTGTGCTATCACCCATTCATTTTTTAGAAAGAAAATGGGAACCTTGAGAAAGCCATTTAAGAGTCCCTACATTTTTCGATGACATTCTGGATGACGTATTTGAGATACACCCTATTCATGATTCATTTCTATTGCAAGTGCAATGTTTTCTGTTATGAATAACACCCAGGACAATACGATTCTTTTTGAATGTTATAGTTCCTCAAGTCTTGAACCCTCTGACCTTTTCTACAATTTGAGAGAGTTACAGACTAATTGGTAGAAATTTATCACTGAAAACTAGTAAAACACAAGACTTACTAAACCAAAGGAGTGAATAACTGTTCCCCAAAGCAGAACAGCACAAATAGCGAACTATGCCACCACAGCAGTATGAACTCAGGGTTACCTCAACTGTGTTAGAACATTACCTCATGGTAATTTGACCCGACACAAATTCATGGTTAATGAGTTGATCCACCAAGCTCAGAAGCCAGCAACGCCTGCTCTGTTAGCAGCTGGTCTTGTGACACTAACTTCAACCTCCCAAAATGAATGAGGTGCCCTCAACAACCCCACTCCTCACTTCAGCTACTTCCTAACACCTTCTGTGGAGCAACTAGCGGTAAAGTAACTCCTAGTTACTCCTGCAGCTAGGCTCACGGACACTATCTTCTCATAGAATCATAGAATGGTTTGGGTTGGAAAGGACTTTAAGATCATCCAGTTCCAACCCCCTGCCGTGGGCGTGTCCCAAATTATCTGGAGTCAAAAGGTGCAAGTGAACAGAAGAAAAACCATGCACAAACAAGTAACCCAAGCAAAGTTTGTTATTTTATGTAATTATTTCATGAACAGCTAATTCACCCCAAGTATACTATTAACAAGATGTGTTAAAGGGAGTCTTGATGCTTTTGCTCCTTTCCTATAATCAGTAGTTACTGGTGCAAAAAGCAGTGGTTAGCCATCTCTGAAACCACAGTATAATTGTAAAACATTAAAAAAACCAGAATACTGAAGAACAAATGCATATTACATTTCTTTTTAACACCTGAACATTTCCCAGTGCAAGTGCAACATTCTCACCTTGCTCGTTCTGTCCTTGGTGGATGTAGCGACCCATCATCAGCTGTTGCTAGTCCATTCAGATCAGCTTCTCCTGCTGAATTAAAACAGGTTTTACATTTGTTATTAAGTATTTTTATGTTTTGGTAACTCCAATAAGACTAACAAAATTCATGTGTAAAGCTTGAGGAAGACATGGTAAAAAGTCATATGCAAGCTGGATTTATAACTCACAACCATGATCCATTTAATTTTTGCTTCCATGTCAAGGACCAGTTTGAATAAGCGTAAAATAAATACAATAAATAAAATAAAATAAAATAATTATAAAATTACTTTAAGAGATCATGCAGAGAAAGTAAAATATTACGAAGTCATATTTTATTTCCTAGAAAAATAAGTTCCATGGTAATTATCATGCTGCAATTTAAAACAAAACTAGGAATTAACAAGTAATTAAGATGAGGAGAGAACACCCAAATTATATTTTGTTAGTACAGAATGTCCTATCTGTACTGAAGTAGATCCTGATGCCAATAACATATCTTAATGCATGGAATACTGCATACATAAGAAATTATACATTACCTTTGCTTATTTATTTTAATAAACCATTTTAATTGCTATTCTAGTGAATATTCACATTAAAACAGTAATGTTAGCAGTGTCCAGATCTCTTCCACAATGGGTAGAAAGGTCCAGATACTTAAGTCACTGTTTTATATATGCCAGAAGTATGGTATACTACCCATGTCTCCGAATGTCATTTAATTACAGACAAACACTTTACAGTCACAGATTTCAGTGTTAATTACTCAACACTTAGCCTTATAGTGTATCAGCCTTAATTACAGTGAGATGGAGGTCTTAATTACAGTGAGATTAGAGCAAATCAACATTGTATGAATGGCAAGGAGGATTTTCACTTGAATAGCTGAATATTTTCCAAACAATAAAGAACAGACTTTGCCAATATCTGGAAGCAAGCAAAGGGGAAGCAATGCAATATTAGGCTCCCCCTGGCTATAAACAGGATTCTGAGTACCTGTAACAACATACCCGTTTTACAGGGCCCGAGGGCTGGCACACCCAACAGGGCACATGGTCTTTCAAAGTCAATGAAAAGAAACGTAAAGAGATCTCCAGGCCACCCCCTCTTCCTGAACACAGCCTGGGTTAGCATGGAGACACAACGCTGGCACTTTCCGCTCCTCTCAACCAGGAGCCGTGTTCCTGCCCTCTACCTCCTTGAACACGCTTCCCACCCTTGCAGACCTCCGCTGTCTGGTCCATCGCTCCTCTCTGTGCCCATCACTAGATGGCACTACTACCAAAATACAGATGCACTCTGCCGGCCTCATTACCCCCGGAATGCATCTATTTCATCTATTCCTCCCTTGATGGTGCATGTCATTAATCCTTAGAAAAAGCTACAACGATGTACAAAGATAACCACGCGAAGGTGGTGACACAGTGCTGCCCACATAACCTAAGCAGCCCTGCCCCAGAGGGAGAAATCACATTATCTGCTGAAGCCCCAGCAGCTTACGGCAGTACCAACGTTTGTTTCTCCCTTTATACAATTCTCTCTTAAGATTTAGAGAGTCCGTTTTTGTTTGTGGCTCTAACAAAACGACAGACGTAGCACAGAGGGAAGATTTAGCTGTTAGTTTTGTTTTAAACCATAAAAATCTAAAACTAAGGGAAAATCAAACAAGCAAACATTTTGTTTGCATTTTCACAAGGTTATTGAAGTCCAAATACAGAGTTTCCTAATTACTGCTTTCCAGTACTTTTGGGACATGTTTTGTTCACAAAGTCACTCTATGAAAACAACTAAGGCATAAAGGCCTTAAAGAACTAAAGGCAAGGCCTAAACCCAGAAATCTTCAAACTAGAAGGTCTATGCTGCTTGGATTCAGCCCTTTGGTACATGGTATCCAAGACCTCGAGTGATGATTAAACACTCATGGACCCCATGGTCCTCTGCCCCAGGTGGCACAATATCATTCACTGTGTTGCTCAAAGAACAAACATTTCTAAGGTTAGCTTTTTTCTTAGTGCACAATATAGGTCTGGGTAACATTTCTTACAAGGTATCCAAGTAGTAATCCTGGTGTGGCAAAAGAATTACTGAATTCCTGCTAGAGAGTTCTGCAACACTCACTGCTGAAATACCTGTTTGCTTTCTCAACTTTTGGGTATTTTCTTTAACAAACACTTTCTGCAACTCGTCAACTATTATCTCCATTGTGCAGGCTGAAAATGGCAGCACAAACCAACAAGGCAGAAGGTTCCCACCAGCCTTGGTAGCCCAGCTGGAAAGCCAAAGACCTACTTTTTTCAGAATTCTCAGCATTATATATTCATTTCAATTTCCATTAATTAAGTTTTCATCATTTGCTCATGATGCCAGTTGCTGTTGAGAGCTCTCAGCTCCCGGCTCACCAGTCGTAACGTGGTGTCCGGTACTTCCTGAGCTCACAGCAGAGCACTCTGCTCCACCCAGCAGCGCCAGGCACAGAGAATTCCCACCTCTCCATCCAAGCAGACTTGACCAGGGCCCAGAGGGAGAAGGAGAAGCCAGCAGCAGGGTTTAAGAAGATGCAGCTACAAACTCACTGCCACCAGATGAAGAACGTGACACCAGGCCAGAGTTTGCCACTATTTGCAGCACTATTGCAGCAGGAGAGGCCAGATTACAAAACTGCATACGACTGAGATCCTACCAATGCCAGGAATAAACTTTCATACATCTCCATGAATGTTCATTCAAAGGAAATGTAGCATTCTGCTACTGGATTCCAGATACTTGCTAACAGCAGTGAAACAGCAGCTATTTGGGAACTTCCCTTCTAGTCGTGGCCCTAGGTGTTAACACAGTCTCTTTGTAAGAGAGATGAAGCAGCAGCAAACCCCAACACTTTCTTCTAGCAACCCTTAAAACCTTTCTGTGAGGCAGCTACATCTCTTTTATGTCCCAATTCTATTCCAGAGCTATTTAAAACTTGTTCTAACTATAATGCCTCCAGTCTTCCTGCAAAACCTTGTTCCCTCAGTCGCTTCCCAAGCCCTGCTCCTGCTCACTTATTACTGCAGGTGCCACTGCACTCTCTCTCTCTTTTCACTCACAAGCTGGTTTCCACATTGTTATACCTTTATCAGGAAGGGCTGAAGGCTCCTCCTGCACCTTGGACGACTCCTGCACCTTGGGCTCCTTTGCTGCTTTGATTTTCATACAGCTGGGTGCTGGCTGACTCTCTTCAAAGAGTTTTCTTTGCAATAGCACTCTGTGTTTTACCTCATCTAACAGGGAAAAATAAAATTAAATAAATTCCCCAGTTTAGACTTCATTGTTTAGTCTGGTTGGGTCACTCAAATCTTGAGCAATCATTTTCCCATGGCACCTCTTCTCCTTTTCTACCATCTATAAGAAGCCACTCAATTCTGTTCATCTGGAGATAAAAACCACCGGAGCCCCAGAGCTTTACCTCAAAGCATAAAGAAGAATCTAGCATAAAATGTACTGCACAATAACACATACTCAGAAGAAAACATCAGGGCAGCTGAGGCTCATGGCAATGCCCCAGTGCCTTCTCCTCACCTCCTCTGAAAGCACAGCTTCAGGAGCGAAAGCTTTTAACGCTTTGTCTCACCCTCCTCCTGGGGCTAAAACGTAAGGCTGCCCTTGAGAAAACACTAACTACAAACAAGGCTCCATCCCTCAACAACAGTCTCTCAGGTGCTGTCAGAAATGCCCACTGACTGCAGAGCCTCTTTGCTGATCAACCCCCCCATACCTGGCAAACATCTGATGCGTTGGTAGTCCAATCACAAGAAACCCAACCCTGCATTAACTAGCATTGGAAATCCTATACCCCCACAAACCTCTATACTCTGATGGGAAAGACAGAACACTGACTGTATTTTACTAACAGATTCTGCATATTTTAATAGTGAAATTAATTTTACCAGTAGTTTCAGGACACCAGAACAAAGGATATCCCACTTCCTACAGGCTTCATCTCATGCTTAGTTCTCTGGTATTTATTAAGGACTGAGATCTCACACATGTCTATAAGACCCCTAATAAGGCCTATCTCCTCTAATTAACTAGTAAAAATTAACTAGAAATGATAAAATAACTGTCTTTGAAACCACTGATCTTCAAGCTAGCATGGCCAAACTCCAGGGATAGACTCAAGTTATGGGGTTGTGGGAGACAACAAGGGGGAGAGGATGAAATGGAAAGATGCACATCATAAAACGTGGCTGTACAAGTTTTGCTGCTTTTCAGGACAACAAAAAGGAAAATCCATCTTTGAAAAACGAACACATTCATTACTACCATTACTGCCCACAGCCTCTAATAACTCACTGGTTTTCCAGGTTCACATTACTGGACTAATTCTATTTTCCTGCCATCAAACTTTTCAGAAACTGACTCCTGCATTCATTAAAACACCAATAAGTAGGAATTACTTTAGTGGGATGACACATGAATGTCAAATAATCTCTATACTAATTTAGCAACAGGGACAGTCACAATCTCAAGGTATTGTCTTAACATGCCTGTCTGCATTAGACTCACCAACTTCCTCTGCATCCTCTTCTATCGTAGCAGTAATATGTGCCTTACTAGGCCTTGCTTTTGAGGACACGTTTTCCTTAGCATCCCAGATCTTCAAAATTATTTTGTGATCTCTTAGTTTTAGTAGATATTCATTAGTGACACTGATATCAACACTAAGGTTCCACGATATCCACATCTTGTTGTTTTCAAACCACAGTGTCATAGTCTATGGAAACAAAAGATGGAAACCATTAGAGGAGCTGACCAACACAGAAGAACTTGTATTGCCATGCTGACCACTGTCACCATTGCTCCCAAACTGTACATTCCTTATTTCCCCAGGTTGTGCTGGGTCTATCATGACACCACCACCACCCCCCTTGCTGTGTCAGAGCAGCATATTTTGTTGGATTCAAACAAAGCAGTCTCATCAAGTCAAGGTCTGATATGAAGACCTGAGGTAAGAACAAACAGCAATAAAGCTGGGGGGGGGTGGGAACTAGGTGATCTTAAGGTCCTTTCCCAGCCCTAACCATTCTATGATTCTGAGATCACGGACTGAAAGCTTAACAGAATACTGTAAAAGCAAATATATAAACTTTAAAATGCTGAATTGGTATTTATAAAAGTGAAGGAGCAGCATTAAACTTTACACATATATGCTGGTAAAGAGTTGCCAATGTAACACATTTCAATCGGCACCTTTGCAAGTGCATTTTGTTTAAGGAAAACATTGAGCTGATACTCAGAAGTGCAAAGCAAGCAGAGAGGGCCATCAAACAGACTGTCACACAAAGACAAAACCTGAGAGCACGCGGGTTGCTTTCAAACCAACAGTCTCTCTCTCTCAAAAATTATTCAGTATTTTGGCATCAGCACTTTAGAAGCAATATATCCAGTTTCTGGGGCCCTGGATCTGAATCCTAGTGCAGGATTCAGCTAGATACAGGCCTAAACAAAATACAATTTGCAAAATTCTTCAAGTACCTTAAAAATCTTTTTCTCCTCAACAAAGGTCAGAGGCATAGTTTTTTTTCATTGTTCATAAAATGGACGGTTGCTTTCAAATTATTATATTATTACCATGGTACCTCAAAGATAGACGCTATAATCCAAAGTAAACTGATAAGCTAGAGGAAAAGAAAATCCACCAGCCTCTTACTATAAAGGTAAGAATACTGCTGATCTAGACTAACAGAGTCAAGCTGTCTTCGAGATTTGTCCTGTATCTGTGTGTGCAGGTAAGGCCTAAGCAGCTGTTAAAACAATATGCAACTACATCCCTCCATATCTGAAAACATTCTATAGACAACATTTTGGTTACTTAGTTTTATTCTTTTACCTTGGAATCAGAGTCTATAAACAGCTTTACAACCACGCCAGACACCACCAAGTCCGCTTTTCTAGGTATGAGGTCATCTGGTAGAAGGAAGTACTCAATTTGATAGCGATACTCCATTCTTGGAACAGCTCCTAATGACAGTCTCTTTCCTCGTGTATCAGGGTGATTGGCATTCTTATCCTTTTGCTCTAGAGAGAGCATTAGAATTATTTGGAAGCGTTAAGTGTTATCAAAGATTATAGTCTCAGGGGGAATTAATATGTTCTGCAATGACTAAATGTTAATAGGCATTTCAGTGTGACAACAGAAAAATGATTGACTGAACATAGGTAACTGGTGAACATGAAACTCTTCTCCCAGTGCCCAATCCTGCAGTTCTCACCTAGGTGTAACTACGTTAACAGTCCATAATGTTCCTGGAACTCCCCCTTTCTCCTCTCTTCCTGCAGTGTGGCGTCCAGTGACTACCATTCCCAAGGAACAGATGTCCTGTCACCCAGAGGACTTCTACACAGCACTTCCTCACTGCAGAGGGAAGGCTGAAGGTACTCAAACACCCCAACACCACAGGAGACTCATACCTCAGCTGCTACCTCCTCTGAAAATGACAATACCACCTTTAAACTACCCAAAATCATAACTACCAAGTTGAATACACACAATCAAAAAACACCTTTATTTTCATTATTAGGCAGTGGCTGGTGAACAAGCACCAGTGAAGGTCATCAAGTGGAATAGCTGTGACTACCCAGGAGTCAGCAGCCAGGAAAGGTTATCAGTCGCTCCTGACAGTCACCCAATGGTAAGAGGCTCCCATGTCCCACTGCCACTTTCTTGAGTCATCTACCCAGGCAAATTCAAATCAACTAACATCTTTTCTAACATTATCTCCTTAAACCATTCAGGGCTCTGCCACACAAATTTATGAACAGAAGAAGGGTTCTGAGGAAGACCTGTGTCAGGTACTGACCTGCAGGCGGGGCAGGGAGAGCTAGAGAGACTGTCAGTGTGCTGGTCACAGTATGGGAGCTATCCAGCCTCCCTGAGCTCTCTTCAGACTGGAGGAACCTGCAGCTTTCCCTCTCTGGGATCAGCGGTCCATCCCCTCCAAGCATCTCGGGGTGTTCCGTTTGCAAGGTGCTTTCAGAGCAGAGTGTGTTCACATTTGTCATCTCTGCTTTACCATCTTCCTCCGCCTCCCCTTCTTCCGCTGCCTCTGAATTCTCCTGCTTTTGCTCTGCCATCCTGATGTACAGTCAGACAACAGACGCAAAGGCTGCAGAACAAGACAAACAGCTTAATGTTAGCGTTGAAACAGAGATCCCCAATAGAAGCAAGGCAGGATCAAGGAAGGATAGCACGAGGACGTCCAAAAATTCTCACTTCAAAAATGCTTTAAAAGTACTTAACACACATCCCCAACGGATTAATGTTCGGGCGCAGGGACAGCGCGCACCAGCCGCAGGCGAGCGGGCGCGCATCGCGCACCGGTGTGCCCGGCCAAGGGCGAGCCAGCGCGCAGGGGGTGACCCCGGGAGGCGGACCGCCACCCGGGGCGGTAACGCACGGGCTGCTCCCGCTGCGGACACGCGCGTCCCGAAGGCCGCGCTCGCAGCACGGGGCAGCCCCGCGGCCCAACGGCCACCGCGCCCCGAGCCACCGCGGACACCCCGCCCAGCGCCGGCAGCCGGGCCCCGGCCCGACCCGCCGTGCCCCCCCGTGCCGTGCCGTGCCCCCCCGTGCCGTGCCGCGCAGGCAGCAGCGAGCCGGGCTGACCGTGCGGCCGGAGCACCCCGCACCGCGGGGCTGAGCCCGGCGCTGGGGGCCACCGCACAAGAGGGACGTGGAGCTGCTGGAGCGAGGCCCGAGGAGGCCCCGGAGCTGCTGCGAGGGCTGGAGCAGCTCTGCTCTGGAGCCAGGCTGAGAGAGCTGGGCTGGGGCAGCCTGGAGAAGAGAAGGCTCCTGAAGGGGAGACCTTAGAGCAGCTCCAGTGCCTAAAGGGGCTGCAGGAAACCTGGAGAGGGGCTTTGGACAAGGGCCTGTAGGGACAGGACAAGGGGAATGGCTTTAACCTGCCAGAGGGGAGATCAAGATTAGGCACTAGGAGGAAGTTCCTCCCTGTGAGGTTGGAACTGCATGAACTTTAATATTCCTTCCAACCCAAACCATTCTATGATGCTATGTTTCTATGATTCTTTATAGAGCTGTGCGAAAGTGGAGTGAACCACAGCACCCGGTGACCCAACGCTGGTGTGTGGCTGCTGCCTCCAATAGCCCCCAGCTTCAGTAGCTTATTTTAGAAACTTCCATCTCCCCAGCACATCTGCACTTCTAAACACTGACTTCACATGCTCCAAGCAGGGCAGGCTTTCCTGCCAACAGACTCGCACCTTGCCTTCAGTTTAAAATGTTTTTCTCCATGTCTATAATACCTGAATGGCTTGTCTCTTGTAACAAGTAGGGGAGCTGCCCACTTGAACCAAACCCATGAAGAAGACATCTCCTCCACATCATGCACACCCGGCAGCTCCCTACACCCACCCCTGATGCTGCAAGGAGCAGGGCACAAGGCTCTGCAACAGCAGCCCCCTCACAGCAGCAGCCTCAGTGCCAAGCAGCGGGGACGGTGCCCTTGAACCAGCCCAGAGCTGCACAACAGCCTGTGTGCTGCTGAGCGCCTGTCTGCATTACAGCTGGACTTGCATCACCCGTTTGAATCTGAAATGTATTGCCATGGTGATAGTCACGGTAGAGCGGGCAAAGGAAGGAGGCAAAGATTGTCTACAATGGTAGCATAGAGCCAAAACATCAAGAAAACACCTAAGCATGTTCACTTCTCACTAACTTGAAGAGTATGGCCATCCAAATGCCTCCAAACCAGACAGAAACAGATCTGGTTTTTGGAGACAGTAACACGGGATTATCCACACACTGAACCACTGAGCACCGAGTGGTGTGAGCTCAGGCACAGCAGTGACCCACTAACTCCCTTTCCAGAGGCTCAGACGATCTGAACTATAACACTGCATATACACATAACTTAGGTAACAACTTCCCCTTCCTTAGACAGCAGCAAAACCATTACAGGGTTAGTTCAACAATTATACACAGAGTAATAATTAAATATTTTGTCTTCTTGCACAAACCACCCATCCTATTCTTCACACGAACAGCCCAGCATTTAAGGCTGTTTTACTCTGCTCAGTTTGACAAGATTTCTCACAAGGGGATGGAGCGATTCATTTCACAGGTTCCAGTTCCCTGTTTTCCCACATGATTACGTCTCACAGCCCATCATTAGGAACTCAGGCTGACACCTCAATTGTCTGTGAAAAAGCAGCAGAGTGGAAATTAAAATGCCAATGGAATAAAACATGGTTGTCATGAAACACTTTCCTGATGGATAAAAGCTTCAGCATCTCAGGGCACATCCTGTGAACGGAAGAATGCACAGATTCCCGTGTGCCATTCCCGTGTCTGCCGCTGCCTTTGTGCAGGGGGTTTGGTAGTTCTCTTTCAGACATAGAATGAGAGCACCTGAATTTTTCATGCAAAACTGAAAAGCAAGTATTGCAGAGTGGTTTGGGTTGGAAGGGACCTTAAAGCTCATTCAGTTCCAGTCCCCTGCCACGGGCAGGGACACCTTCCACTAGAGCAGGTTGCTCCAAGCCCCTGTGTCCAACCTGGCCTTGAACACTGCCAGGGATGGGGCAGCCACAGCTTCTCTGGGCACCCTGTGCCAGCGCCTCAGCACCCTCACAGGGAAGAGCTTCTGCCTCAGAGCTCATCTCAATCTCCCCTCTGGCAGGTTAAAGCCATTCCCCTTGGCCTGTCCCTACAGGCCCTTGCAAATCTTTACTTATTAAACTGTAAATCTTAAATCATTATTGTCCTTGCAATTCCTAAAATGATCCAACAGTTTGGTGCTCCTTTCACACCTACACAAGATCAAGGCTCATATCCTGGATGCCAGTCTCCCACTTCAGCCCTCTGATGGGAAATGCTTTAGCTAAACCTGCTGGGCACCCACCAGAGCGGGCTGCACCCAAACTGCAACGCTCCTGTTCCAAGCACCGCTGTGAGGCTGTGAACCATGTGTCATACTTGCCTCAGGACAACCAGTTCCACAGCCCATATGCCTGACCTGCAGGCAGGAGACCTGTGTCTGCCTCTTCTCTTCCCTGAGGCCTTGTTGCACCTGCATCTCCTGCCCGAGGTAACCCTTGGGTAACCCACAGGGATACTTTCCACTCCTTCCACCGAAGCTGTACCACTGCGAAAGAAGTTCAACGTTTGCTGAGCTCAGCAGGAAAAGAGAGTCTTAAGATCCACTGTGGGTTATTGGACGTGCTTGAAGAGTCTTGGCAAGCAGGGAACAGGACACACGCTCCCCACTTGCTGGCAAAGCCCATACCATCCAGCCAGAAACTCACACTCACGATTCCTCTCGGGCAGAGGCTCAGGGCTGAGAATCCCCAGCAAAGTGCATAAAACCTCAGAACAACAAGGAGTAGGGGACACCCATATTCTTTGTGTCCTCTAACCCTATGCAGCGCCCTGTCCAGTATGCCTTTTGGGGGACTGTATGCCAAGATGTCCAACTTACCCATAAGGAAACTGATTCCAATTTTCCAGGGATTTCAGGTTCTAGATGTCATGGGAATGGCCAGGCAGGCAGAAAATGAGTCTCAGCACCAAGGCTGAAGCTTCCATGACCCTCCTTGCATCTGCTCCTTACAGTCACTGTACCTCCATTCCTTTACATGTACACACAGACTCAGTAATCTCTGGTGTTTAGGAACAACCAGGAGAAAAGTGCTCTAAAAAGGCCAAATCTAAAAAATACATGTTTATCCTGAGAATCTACAGTCTAATTTACAGCAGAAATTAAGATGGCATCAATGTTTTAGAATGAAAATACTTCTCTAAAGTAATTTAGATTGACACTCTTAACCAGAGTCCAAACCCCAGAGGCTCGGATCATGCCTGCTTCCTGCAGCCAGCACCAGAACTGCTGCCAAACTTACCAGCCAGCGAAACAGAAAACCAGGAGTAACACTAACTGAAGCACTACAAACCAAAGTCTGGTCTCATCCTATTGTGGCTTTCCGATTTTTCCCCTCCATTTACTCTGCAATTTGTTCATATAAAAAGAAACACCTCCCCCCTGAGCACCAGTAACTCCAAGTTGAAAGCAGGAGATTTCTCTTTTTTAATGACTGCAGGAGAGCCTGCAAACTGTTCCAGCTGCTGAATAGCTAAGAAATGTCAAACACAACACCTGGCTCTCCGGAGCTGCAGCTGTTTCCTCTGCACACTACGTAACATGTCATTTCTTCCCTTCACATAATTCATGCCAAGAGAAAGACCACAATCTAATTAGTCATGTCACTCGGGATAAAACCTGAGCTGCTGTGAGGTAAGGTCTTCTGTTAACCCCCACCATCTCCATCACCTCCACTGCAAGGCAGGCTCCAGACACCAAGTCCTGTTCATGTTTCACACAGATGTTCTCCTTAGATTCAGAAGCTTCCCAAGGTTCCTGATATCAGTCACTGCACCTTTCTCCTCTACCCACCCAATATCATGTCACTAAACCTACAGATGGTCACCAGTGCAAGTGAGCTAATCAGTGACATCAAGCTTGGAGGCAGTGACCATGCACTGGTGGAGTCTGCAGTCCTGAGGGAGGTGGGACAGGCAGAGAGTACAGTCAGGACCCTGAATTTTAGGAAAGCTGACTTCCAGGAGACATTCAAGGCCAGGCTGGATGTAGTTCTGCGCAATGTGATCTAGGTGAAGATGCCCTACTCATTGCAGGGGTTGGACTAGATGAGCTTTGAAGGTCCCTTCCAACCCAAACTATTCTGTGATTCCATGATCTTTACATTCTTTTGCCCGGTTTGTCAGAAGTACCCACGTGCTCACTGGATGCGCACAGCTAAAATCTTGTCTGTGTGAGCATCACATGCAAACGTGCTGCAGGCAGGAGCAGCACCACACCACAGCCAGGGACGTTCAAACACATTCTTCCTTCTTTGTCTCACTGTATACACAGGGCTGTCCAATGCACGGGACCTAACAGATAGAAAGACAACGCCCAACATTTCTGGCCTTGCAAGTGCCTCCAAGAACATGCCAAGAACAGCACTGCACCACTAATATTATTTTAACTCCTCTCTGAAGTTCCATGTGGAAGCAGCTGTCTCAGGAATGACCATTTTAAAAGGATCAACAGCATCACGGTATGACTTTGTTGGAAAGAGTTTGGAAAACAGATTTTCGGTACTTAGCACTACATTTTCACTTTTCCCCTTGAAGGTCTGTAAGGAATAGGGGTTTTTACTGTAATGAAGTGATCTTCCTGGCAAGATTAGCATCTTGAAGAGTCCCACAGTGCTGGTTCTGTGTAGTGACCAACAACCTGCTGCACAAATGAGACCAGACCATGAGTGTCCTGGAATGGCAGACATGAGCTGTGCTGATCCTTGGTCCTGCGACACGTGTGAACCATGAAATACGATGTAAGAACAGTTAAGCTCAAGCCACTTTTATCTATAAATGCTGTTTATATGTCTTAACTAATTCCACAGCTACCTCGTACAATTTAAAACATTATCCCATCAATGATGCTGGCAAATAAGCTTAAGGCTAATCATGGAACCTTTTAACATCCTAAAGGAAAACTCTCCAGTTCACTAATTTCAAAAGCAGTATTTTAATATACTTCTGATTTCCAGCTATTACCACAACACTGCAGAAAGAGCCATTTCATTCAGGTCCTGCTTTCCCATCAGCTCTTTCTACAGCTGGGACTCCTTCAAGGCACTTTCACAGTGGAGTGCACTGCTGGGACCAGGAACAACTCAGTAAAGACAAAGTCCTTGAACACTTGATAAAATGCTGCCAGCTCTGAGCAGGCTTAGAGAACAAGTCAAGGAGCAAGCCAACCTTGTCTGGGTCAGGAGTAAAGTCTTAGTCTTGCTACACTTGGGAGTAAGTAAAAGAGTTGTAATTACGCTGTGACAGGCTTTTCTGTACCTCTGAAGCAAAGAAGGTTCAGTGCGGAGCAGTTCATGGGTTAAAGAAAATCAGGCTGCAACAGGAAAGCTGACCTCTACCCAACATAATCCCCTTGTCCCAGAGAGCCTGAAGTGATGTTTAAGTTTCTCTGGTCCAACTGTTTTCGCAGTTGTCCAGTGTTCAAATGTCTTGGGTCAGGTGGTTGTTTTGTAAGAAAACATGATGGAAATCCTCACTGCCCAGCAGGGGAGCTTCTCCTGAAAACTCAAAATTCAATGGCCAAAGATTTGGGACATTTTGCTGATAACAAGTATCTGCTTTGTTTCAGAGATGAAGCTTTGGTGAACACAAATTGACATCATTCTGACATTCTCATTTCCCTGTTACAGTAATAACACAGAAAGCCAAAGATTTGTCAGTGCCATTTATGTCCTTTGCTCTTTCAAATCAGAAGCCCAGCAGATGGGCAACAAGGAATTCCACAGAGGCTCAACGATGCCTCTCTTCCAGCCAGAGACACCACCAAGAAAGCCGATGGAAAGCCGTAGGTGCTAAAGCACAATTTACAGTGACAGGTTTATAGCCTGGTAAAGATTCTGGCAGCCTTTAAATCAATTCTTTCTACTTGATAAATATTTTTACAATTGAAGCTAGCCAGACCAAGCCAAGTTTGAATAATTGTGTTGTCTGACTCCAGGGCCTCGATGCTTTAAGTGGTGTTTGGGGTCAGTCAGTTTGGTGTGTGTGGACAACAGATGCAGATTTACATAGCATCTGCTAAATACATCCAAGGTTTATGGTTTTGTCTTTCCTGTCTCTCTCTGGTGCTGCATTACAGGGCATTTTGACCCTGAGTCCATTTCTTGCATTAGTAACATTATCAGACTAAGAAAAGCTCAAGTTTTAGAGGTATACATGGCTGTGAGAGTGAATAAGGAATATATACACATCCAGTTCATCCAGCCACTCCTCAGGTCCCTCAAAAATATAAGTTACAAGTTATGTGTCACTTCAGACAAGAAGAAAATGGGAGAAACACTCTTTAAAGGTACAAGAATACATCCAAAAACCCCAAAAATGGGAAGCAAATCCATGAGCTGGACAGGAGATTCCTGGCAACTGCACAGTTACAAAACATGCTCCCATTTCAGATAATAAATACACAGATTGCCGGGATAAAACTCAGCCCTTGAGAATAGGAAGGCTGATCCTGTGGAGCACTGAGTACCCTGGGGGACCCATGTCTTATGACGTGCTGTAGGTGCATGTCTCTGGCCCTCGCCCAGTCTACTGGGGAGGACCTGGGACCTGCACAGCACTCTTCCCACCAGCCCTGTCTCTGGCCCTGTCTGCTGCTGCTCTTGACGTGTCTTCTTGGGTGGACCACAGATCTGGTTCACCACCATCCCGTGTCTGGGGCTTTAACAGAGCCTGTTACCACCACCCCAGCTCTGACACCCTGTTCAGGCCTTGGGCACAGCTGGTGCCATGGTCACCTCTGGCTTGGGGTGCATCCCTGCCATAGGAGGAGCCCTGCTCCTGTGGCTCACTCCCTGGCTGCAGCTAAATTCAACAGTGCAGGTCCATCTCCATGGCCAAAAAGTGACAAAAATCACAGCTTTGGAAAGCTCCATCGTTTGAGCCAGTTTCACATATATTCAGCTGTACTGCAGACAACAAATGCCCACCAGCACCACAAAGACACCACATCTACAGGGGTGAAAAGCCTGAGTGAGCAGAAAGATGATCAACTCTTAAGCCTGTTAGCTTCATTAACTTAGTGGGACCACTCACTCGATCAGAGGATTGCCTGTCAAACCGACGCTACCAGTTTGCTCACGTTAAAAAAGAACCAGAAATAAATGAGTGAAGAAGTTTGAAGCAAACTTCGCGCTCGGGGTTGTCTGAAACCCTTTTTGTGGCAGACAAAGGAGCGGTGGCACCTGCCCGCTGTCCCCGGTGAGCCCCCCGCCGCGGAGAGCAGCCCCGCCGGAGGGGCAGCCCAAGGCTCCGCCTCGGGAAGCGGCGGGCGGGACGAGACCCCTCCGCCGGGGCGCCGGAGCCTGCGGGGGGCGGCGGCAGCCCCCGCGCTCCGTGCCCGGGACACGGCCCGGCCCGCCCCGGGGCCGAGCAGCGGGGCGGGGTTCGCCGGCGGGAGGTGGCGGCGGAGCGCGGCGCGGTGGGTCCGGCGGGCGCGATGGAGCCGTCTGAGGGCTGGGACCCGTACGGGCGGCCGGCGCGGCGCACGCAGTGGCTGGTGAGCGCCCTGGCCTACCACTACGGGCTGGACCGCGGCGTGGAGAACGAGATCGTGGTGCTGGCCACCGGGCTGGACCAGTACCTGCAGGAGATCTTCCACCACCTGGACTGCGCCGGGGCCGGCCGGATCCCGGGCGAGGACTTCCGGACGCTGTGCCAGGTGCTGGGGCTGGAGGAGGCGGCGGAGGCGGCGGCCGACCCCGAGGAGTGCGCGGAACTGTGGGAGGGCCTGTCCGCCGAGCTCACCTTCCGCCAGTTCCACGCCCGCCTCTGCGGCTACTTCAGCACCAAGGCGGGCGGCCCGCGCCGCGCCGTGCCGCGCCTGCCGCTGGGCCGCGAGAGCGAGCACATCGAGACCCAGATCCGGCTGCGCAGCCCCCGCCGCCGCCGCAGGGACCCGCCCGGGCCCGCGGCACCGGCCCGGCCCGGCGGCGGGGAGGCGGCGGAGCGGCGGCCCGCGGGGCCCTGCTCGCGGGAGTGCTACGAGGAGATCGTGGCGCTGGAGCAGGCCGAGGACCGCATCGCCAAGCTGGAGGAGGAGAACGGGAGCCTGCGGGAGCTGGTGGAGGACATGCGGGCCGCCCTGCAGAGCAGCGACGCGCGGTGCCTGGCCCTGCAGGTGAGCAGCGGTAACCCCCGGCTGCCCCGCAACAGGCGGTGCCAGCAACCTCTCCACTCCAGGCTGGCCGTAAGAGGGGTTTGGCACAGACCTAGGTGGCCCTCTCATCCTCGGCATTAACTTCTTAGCAAAGTTTGGTTACAGAGAGGCTTTAAGGAGAAACGCTGTATTTTCACCAGCAGAATACACATATATATATATATATCCCTTAAATAACATAGAATCACAGACTGGTTTGGGTTGGAAGGGACATTGAAGCTCATCCAGTTCCAACCCCTTGCCATGGGCTGGGACATCTTCCACCAGGTTATTACAAGCCCCATCCGACCTGGCCTAAATATAAATATCCATATGTATATCCTTAAATGTATATTTAAGGGATGCGCTGATAACCACTCTGCTAAAATTGCAGAAGACCTGAGTTTAACAAATCTAAGTGTATAATGCTGCTTTTCCTATTGCACATGCAGTCACTTATACACCAGTTATGCACCATTGTGGGTTTTTTCCCAAAGAAAGAAAGAACTTCTGGATTCTTACCTGCACAAGCACATGCAATAGCTCAGTCACAAACACCCAAGACCTTTGCCTCAGAAACATGAGGTGTGTTTTCTCCAGAGCGTGGTCATGAGAGCTCAGAGCTGGAGCCAGTTCTGCACATGGCCTGATGAACAGTCTCTGGCTCCTCTGCAGAGCCCCAGTCATTCTGGTGCTGGTCTCTGTTTCTGTTTATCAGCTGAACTGAAACACATACATAGTGAAACACAAACACATACGTACTTAACAGCAGTTGAATTACTCTGCTATGACATAGCGTAGCCATAGTTGAGATCAGGGTGGATTTCACACCAGCAAAACCTGCGCAGAGCTCTGTGCCGTTTGCATTAGCTGCTGTCCATCTTCCCAATGCCCAGCACAGGAGGTGAAAGCCAATTTACCCTTTTCATGTGAAAAGTGAAAGGAAGGCAGAAGCAAACATGAAGTCACCAAAGAACGCAGAAAGAACCAGAAGGACAAAGATGCTGCTCTCTGCTCAGCATTACTCAACACAACTTAAGAAACATAACAGGAAGTATTTTTTGCAGAGTAGTACTTGCCTTTTGAGGACAGACTATAGTCACGGCACTAAAGCGATACAGAAACTTGTGCAATAACCTAATTTTCCACTTTAGGAGTAGGTTTAAAACGGAATGTATAGATATATATTTAAAAGCTACTGTCCAGAGATTGTTTCCTTGTCTCTGTATTTCGCAAGGGTAAGTAGCTTATCAGTTGCTGATCAACTCTATGTCATTAAAGGAAAACCAAAGCAAACAATAAAACACAATCCAGCCATTTTCAGTCTTGATTAAAATGATGCTTTAAAACACATTCATTTCCCCCTGCTTTCTGCTCCTCTTATTACAGGTAGGACTGCGGAAGAGCCACGCTAACCATAAGGAAGAGGGGACCTGTTTTATAGGGTGCAAGAGACCGTTAACACAGAACCACTCCCAGACCAAGTGCCTTCAAAGTGTACTGAAGGAAGTGGAACTCATCCGGAGCTCCAGGGATGGGCAAATAGAAGAAGCAATTAGGTTCAATCAGGAGCTGGAAAGAGAGCTGAAGAGCTCTCAGGAAGCTCTGGTCAATCTGGAGGACTGCAACCGTCACCTGAAGAGGGAACAAGCAGAAATGAGGAAGAAGGTGGAAGAGGCGAGACACGCTGTCCTTAACAGTCTTGGCAAAGTGAAGGAGCTGGAAGTGAAAGCCAACGAGGTGCCACATCTGCAAGTATACATCCAGCAGCTGGAATCGGAACTGCAGCACTACAGGTAAGGCTGAGTCCATCAAAAAATGCCTATAAAATCACAGTATTGGAACACAAGTTACCTTGAAAATCACTGGTTGTAGCTTATGAAGTGTCACCAAAGAGGTGTAAAATGGAGCCAGAGAGAAATTAGAAGCCACTTATCAAATTTCTTGGTAGGGATCCATAACAGAACTGGGCTGTTATAGTGGAAGGTAGATCAAAATAAGGATGCTGATCTACAGAGAGCTGAAGTTACTCCTCAAACACACAGCAGTAGGACTCAATGTAGTAATGCTTCATGAAAGCCTCAGAAGAAATTGCGGACGGTCCTTCAGAAACCATTTCCACACACTTATTTTCTCACCTTACCTAAGCAACCCAGTCATTCCCTGCTAGTTGGGGCACTTGTACAAAGCCAGCTGTAATCAGGTGGTCGACCCTCCACTTCTTACTAAACCTCTTCAACTTGTCCTACAAAGTGGAGGAAAACCCGCAAGGCCAACTTGTGGCCAGCAGTGTCAAACTCTGCTGCGACTTTATTGCTTCTTCACTGACAGACCATGTCATATTCCAGAAGAGAAAAGTTAAAACACTTTCCTGAAACCACACCATCATATAGTGGGAGTCTCAAACAAAAAATACATCATCCAATTAACCCCCACTTTTGTGATAGTATAAATAAATGTCTTTCCAAAAGTCAGGAGGTTGCTCACAAATTTAAGAGTTCACTGCTTTTGTAGCATTGTATCTCAGGCCAAACTTGGATTCACTGATAGTTAGTAAGTGCCAGGCATTTCTGCCAAGTTTCAAACTGACCTATGGAATAAAGTCTTGGTTATATTTTTTCCGACCCAAAGCAAAGCTAATATTTATATATTTTTTTCCTTACTGTACTAAACCTAGTATTTTAATACATTGTCTACTCTGATCTCCTTGTCTCTTCCTAAAGTTATACTTCCTCTGTTTGCTTCTAAGAAGAGTTCATAGTGAGTTATTTGTAGCATCATGGCTATTGTACTGCTTTATGACGTGAGGAAGTGCTAAAAATAACCACTTTATCCAATGTCTTTGTGTCAGCGTTGTGTATGTTAGTACTTGTGATTCCAGGAGATAAAAGCCTTCGTTTAAACATCTGTAGGATTTTAGAAACACTGCGAGGGCACATAATGACCAAGAGGACTGTCATTTACAGGGATATCTGGGTGAATGATAGAGCTGTTAGTGCTGAGAGAGATCACACCACTTGTCTAGTCTCTCAAGTTCTCCCTGGCATGAGCACCAAAGGCTTGAGATGAGTTCTTGTCCTGCAGAATTGCTTTTCCAAAGGATGATGAACGATAAAAACATTAGCTTTGAACAGGTAGAGCTGAACTAGTTAATGGCAATAAGAAATGGACCTTGCAGAGCAGGAACTTTTATGGGTTGCATCAAAACAGATAGCGTAAAATGTGCACTATATGTTCTTTGTAAGAGTATCTTCATCTGTACTATTGATTTTAAAACCACATGATAATTTAAAGCGGGTGTAAAGCTCAGGAATGGCGCTGGAATGACCATTTGGAAACTACTCCCGTTTTTTAGCCCTGTGGCACATTTAGCACAGGACCAGGCCAGCTTCCTCATGCAAGACCCTTTAATGGATCTTAATTCTGTGTTAGCCACAAACCCCTGCCATCTCTCTGTCTGTGGGGTACAGCTCAGGGCTTAAACATGTTTGTTTAACAGCAAAGCTGCTTAGTGATGATTGTGACTTGGCTGTGGTCATATTCCACAGTTCCGCAGCATGTGGAATATCGTAGTGTGGCACAGAGATGCCCAAACTGGCAGAAAACAGTTAAACTGAACAGTGAGTTTGAGCTCTGTGATGGAAGAGCTGAACGCTAGCATGGCTGTCTCTACCTTAGGCAGCTGCTGGCATCATAACTTGTCCCTCTCACTTGCCTACACTTAGACTACAGGTGGTAGAAACTCCTTCTGTTCATAGAGAATCACCACCTCCAGCTGTACAGAAGCCCAAAACCCATGCGCATGGTTTGGGTGAGGTGGTAGGAGTGCATGTTGAGGGGAAACTCATGAGTTGGCCAAAGCATAGGGATGGAGAGACAGTTGCTGTATCCCACTGACTCCTCAGACTGTCAGTTGGCACGTGTATTACTTGTGATGTTATTAAAGTCAGAATGCATTTAAGTTAATACTCGAGTGTAGTGCTCCAAGTACCAGAAAACGTTTGAGAGCAGGTAAGCAGGATGTAGGTTTGGCAAGAACTAATGCTGCAAGGTAGCAGTGGAGAGGAAGGGGTAGGCACTTGAGTATACTGCAGAGCATTTAAGATTGAAGGAATGGCTCCTGAGAATTGACCTTAACTGGCTCAGTATGCCACTATTTTCCTCCAGCTGAAATCTAGTTTCTCCCAGAGAGGATCACATTCAAGAATGAGAGCGGTCTATGAGCTTTACACACTGTTCAAATCTATACTTTCATACTTACAAAGAAAATTATTTCTTCTTTTATGTTCAGGTTTTCAAAATTCTTTAAGCATCTAAATCCATGTCTAGACCTTCATCTTATACCAGCTTGCTATCATTTAGACCTGGAATCACAACAGTGACCTTAAATTATAACCCCTAACTCAGGAAACAACAGTTTCCATCTATTCAGGAAAGTGTTTAAGTACCTGCAAGCGATGAAATGTTTTCCTAACTTGTACCCTGCCTTCCTGTCTCTGGGTTTGAAACATCCCTATCACATTGTCAGTTCCTAGCCTAGCTGACCTAATAGTTTCTAGACACTTCTTGTCTTCAGGGGCACATCCTGTCCTTCTGCACTGGGTGCAGGCGTCAGGGTTTTGTCCCCTTTCTCCACCATTAGAAGTTTGTACCATCTTTCACTTTTTAATCCCTGTCTCTTTAGTGAGTCAGCTCAGATACTTCAATGGTAAACGCTGAGAAATTCCTTATTGAAAAGCCTGAGCTGAAGTCATTTCAGAGAAGAAAGACTTTATGAGAAATTGGATGTTTATCACTGATATTATCTAAAGTATGTGTGATTCACACATGGAAGAGTTTAGGAAGTTATACAAGACCCATTTTTAAATGCAGTGCTGCCCAGAGGGTTATTCTCATTTTGTACTGGTGCACCTAGTTTCCTTTTCCCAGGTATAGGACTTCTGTTATTACTGAAGCTCAGCTTTTCCAGTCTTGGACTACGCTTCCAGTTTCTCAGGATGATACTAGGACTAGCCTCCAAATTGCTCGGGGTCCGTTCCCGTTTCTCTTTCAAACCTTGGGAGCCTACATGAACATACTGGCTAGGCCCCAGGGCAGATTCCAGTGACCTCCACTTAATACACACTCTTTATCCCAGAGCAAATCATTAACAGCTATTCCCTAAACTCCCCTTTTCCCACTAAATTTTGCTCCAGCTCAAGGTGACGCCATCCATGTATTTTAATATAGTCCTATAAGTATTGTTTATAAGAATGCCACATATAAAAATGTTACCACAATAAAAATGTCACATCTACTGCTTCTTTTTATCCATTCAGCCATTTTCCCTGTCAGAAAAGGAAATCAGATTGGTTTGACATGAATTGTTCTTGCTATATGTAAGTTGGCTCCGTTTCCTGTACTGCACTGTAGGTGGCTTAGAAATTGATTATGGATTTTCTCTTTAATAAAACTGGTTGGAAAAACAGAATTTAACAATCTTTTTTTTTGATCCCAGTTTAACAAATAAAAAGAAAGGTCATTCAGAACTGAAATAGACTTCATAAAAGAGATGTTCACAGAGGATTTATGTTGCCATGTTAGCCAGCAGCACAGTAATTACATAGGTCAGTGGAAGGGGTCATAAAATACCATAAATGCTTCCCATATGCATGGTCTGTCTCCCAAATTACTTAATTATCCATCAGCATTTATACATGTTAATGAGTAGGAATCCCTTGTACATGGAATGCAGAGAGGCTTGTTTCATTCTCCCATAGTCTCTTATAAACATGGAGGTTGAGCATAATTTCCTCCATTTCTTTCTTTCTTTCATAAAGTCATCAGTGTTAATCTTTATGCTTTAGGTTATCTTGTATCAGAAGTAGCTCAATTTGTCTTTTCATCTAGGAGTCAGTGTCCTGATCTTTTCAGTAATTTATCAGATTATCATTTACTCTGTAAAATAGAACAAGATGAACCAGAAAGATCCAAATCAATAACCCAAGAGCAGGAGAGGAATATGGAAATATTCCTAACTGATACAGAATCGGCTCTGTTAAGCAAAGAAAGAGAAGCCTTAGGAAAGAAACACTGTTCCACAAAAGAAGGTGTATATAGGAGGTTATTTCCAAACTGAACGATGCGTGGTTTACAGTGCTAGAACTGTTCTTCTATTTAAAAATTAGACATTGAATAAAGACAACCTGGACAACTTTCTGCTTGACTACTGTCATCAATACCAACTGCTCACTGGTTGTGAGGTGAAGTGCATCTTGACAGTGTATTTCAGAGGGCACAGCATTTGCATGCAGACTGTGGGTCTTTATGTGCGGGGCTGCACAAGGGACTGGATAGAACAACAGACCAAAAGCACATCCTTGGACATGAACAAGGCCAGGCAGGGTCTGTACCCGTGGTGACAGGCAGGGAACTGAGCTCACTCAGGGTGAAGTAAAACTACTTTGCAGAGCCTCATCGGTAAGAGCACTCAAGCAGGCTGTTCTAGATGGACTGATGTCATTTTATTTTCTAATTCTGTTTGTATTTTCTTCTGCTTAAGACTGTAAAGTGTTGTATACTGCATAGAAGTATGCCAAAAAAGCACAGAACTTGTAAGTTTTTCAGGATGCTGAGAGTAGCAGGTGAATATGTTCCCATCATATGAACTTTAGACTACTTGTGTGTCTCTAGCCATAGAAGAATCATAAGCTGAGCAAATAAATCAGATTACTACTCATTTGAAACACTTTAAAGGAACATCTTGATTTCACGAAAAGGGATAATGGAAGGTATTATTGTATATGGTAGAGAGAACTCTGCAGAGCAATTTAAATACATTAACTTGACACTGAAGAAAATGTATAGCATCTCTTTCTAAGCAAGGGCTAGTCTTATTTCAAATGCAAGAAGAGTCTCAGTTCTTTTTAATGTTAATTATGCTTGCTTCCCATAATAATAGCAAAACCTTTACTCAAATCCATTCAAATTAATCCAAGTTCATTTATCCACAAGGAAGCTTGTGTGCTAATTCTGATGTTGCAAATGTAGGCAGTTCTCTGGCCTTTTTCAGTGCTGGGCTCTCAGTTACAGTGTTTATTCTTGGGAGACTTCCCCTGGATTCTCACTAAATCCTTTTCATCTGCCTTGCCTTATTTGTGTGTTGGGAGTAAATCACTGGGAGCACAATAGCAGTGCCACACACAGACACTGCCCGTTCCCTGCGGTGGACGTGCTGTCACCACGTCTCGGCCTTCCTCCCACAGCTCTGCAGAGGCACCCAGCGTTGAACCTGCTGGAGCTGTCACGTAGCAGCTCCATCGCACAGACCTTCCTAGGGACAGAGATGAATGTGTGCTGCAAGTAACAAAAGGATAGTCCAAGCCAAAGGAGTTAGTTTTGTCATCTCATACACAGGACCTGACACCCGCTGCTGCCTTCTGAAGCTGTCCCCTCCTGCCCTGCTGTGCATAATTTGAACCATGCTAACCCCTCCTATACCAGGGACATTATGTTTTTCCCAGAAGGTGGGCACTCAGGGTTTCTGCAGCTCCTCTCCCTCGAATCAGTGCCTGGAAATGCAGGCAGCAGCTTGGTGGACCCCCTCAGTGACAGCCATGCACCTCCCTCCTTCACCTGCCTGCTCTGTCAACCTGCCTCATGCCCAGACTTTCTAGGTGATGCAGCGTATTACACAGCTTGTCTTATAGCAGCAAAAATGAAAGATTAATTTCATACAAAAAGATAACTTTAAAATACAGAAAAATCCTGTCCCCCTGCCCCTTTCAAACCATTTTGTAAGGCTGGACTCCCCATCAGAGTCCAAGCCCCTTTGAAAGCAATGCCTCCCACAACAAAGGCACTTTCTTGCTGTCATTGCAAGAACCACATCAAACAGAAATGGTCCTACCTCATTAACAGCCTTCAGCGGCAACCCTCTGGATTACTTGGGCAAGCACCTTTCAATATCCAATATTAGCAGTATGCCACTTTCTGCCCTAAAGGCTTCCTAGGAGCCTTCTGCCTGGTGGGCATCACTGCCATGTCCTGCTGTTGTGCTCAATTTGTAGCCCTTAGAACTGCATTAACCTTGGCATTATCTAGCTGACAGATCCTGACGCTTCAGACCCCACTGCATGCAGATAGAAACACATCAAACTCAATGCATTGGGGCTATTCTGGAAATGGAATTATCAGCTTGACAAGACTGGGCTCTGTGCAGCTCCCTTGACCTAGAAGCCAACTAACATCAGTGTAGGGGAGCTGCATAAGAAGAACAATTATTTATTGCCAGGAAAATCTCATCTGTGAGCCAGGAGTTTGTAGCCTCCTACCAGCCAGTGTTGCAGCTCATAGGGAGCCTCCCTGGGGAGCCAGGAGGACCATTACATGGTGCCTGCACAGTCCTGCTTTTGGCCTCCCGGTTCTTCCTTAAGCAAACCTGACAAGTCTGTGGCCACCTCTGTGCCAAAGAGACCTGCCAGGAAGGATGCTTGCTGAAGCACTCCAGTGCTCCCCACCCCGCAGGTCCCACTGTGCTGACCTCTGCTCATGCACTCGCGTGGTCAGCCCTGTTGAACTCATTAGCAGCAATCCCTTGCTTATGGGAGTAATGGGAACACAACTGGGCAATCAATCTTTTCCTGAATGGGAGTTTGCCAAACTTCCCTAACAGATGCTTTGAAGAGCCAGTGGTATTTTAAAGAAATACTTCTTGTTCAGGTCAGTTTTGGAAGACAAAGTACTAATACAGGATCTAAAAGTGTAACCTGGGGCTTAAACTTGGGGCTTCTGCGTTTACCTCCCTGAATGTCAAAGATCTTGCCAAAAATCTGAAGTAAAAACACCAGGCAGGAGATCCTGAGAGGCCCAGAGGATTGACAACTGCTTCCCTCACGTACTTAAAGACACAGTCAGTATAAAGCGCTCAACAACTCCACTGAGCCCCTCCAGAGATAAAATTAAAACAAATCAAGCAACCCTATCTCGAGTGGGCTCTAGTGCATGTCAGGTTTGCTGTCAACTCACAGGAGTCACTCTGAAAACCAAACACTGCTGATCCTCTACACTCAGGCACAAGCAGAGAATTCCACATTCTTGTAGGGTTTTTATTCTGCTGGAGAAATAAAAAGGGAAGAGATTTATTTTTTTCTTCCTAAAAAGTGAAAATTACCCCACAAAGATGAGGAGTTCCACTAATGCAGTAAGAAGTGATGATTTACTCTTTGCTCCTCATCTCCCTTCAGGACACAGAATACATCAGGTCATTTGTAAGACGCTGACAACCCAAAGTTTTCAAACAGATCAAACTGATTTGTTCTGCTGAAGCAGTCTGCTCTCAGAATATGGAAGGATTACTGATCTGCAGGGGAGGAAGCCTTCTCTCTTGAATGCATCCCAAAACTGCCAATGATGTTACAAGATAAGTGAAGCCACCCTAAAACAGTTCAAGAGAAATCTGCGTATGTTCTATACAAATATGTTATATAACAAAAAAAAAAAACCTCAATAAAAAGCCTTTTTCATTTATGCACCACAAAACCTCATGGTACCATGAAACCTGAAATGCAAGAGGGAGCAGTCCAGTCAAACCTGCCCTTTGATTTGCAAGAAATATGTTCTGTTTCAGCAGCTTCTTTCAACCCGTTGTCTATTTGAATTAGCTATCCAGAGAAGGAATTAAGCTAGCCTTTTAATAGATTCAGAGCCAACCATTCTATTCCATCCTTAACTGAAAGCTCCTCTATGCAATATAGATACTAAATTATCTGGAGACTGGCAAAAAACATCTAGAAAGTAAAACTAACTGACTCCATGACTTCACTGGGACCTTGTCATAATTCAAGTCCACAGCCAAACCACGTCCTTAAACCCATCCTTAGGGCAGCACAGGCAGGATCAAGTGATTCCAAATACCCTCAGGTATTTGGACACTGCCAGGATTGCTCCCACAGAGGTAGAGGGTCCATCTGTTAACACTGCCTAGACTCTGAGTGGGTTGGGGGATGAGCTATAAATGTCACTGCTGTTAGGAAATACAATACAGGCAATGTCTGTATTTGCAATGACACGAGACAGTTGTTTAGCAGTTCTGCAAATATTTGCTGGAGTTTGTTCTGTTTTCCCATCTTCACACCCTAGTCAGAATTCCAGCTGAATCACTGGCCACGGTCACTGCACTGCTCCCTTCCCTTCATTCTCCAGTAGATGTTTTCAGCTGTTTCAGCATCTCACCTGCTGCTTAGCAGGATGGTGGAAATAAGAAATGATGATGGAAATAAGAAACAATAATGAAAATAAGCAGGATGATGAAAATAAGGCCCAGAGGCTGTGATTCACTGCCTGTTGCAGCCTCTCCTTGTTTGCGGACAAAGCCCTGTTCTCTGAAGGGTGCCTGAACTTCAAGTGCTAATCACCATCACGTCACACATCATCCCTTTCAAGAAAAGAGGTGCCAAGCACAAGGAATCAGATCGCAGTGGAAAGACCCCAAACATCTCAATAACACTACAGAATAAAATCAGGCCCTGTGCTTTGTTTTGTGAAGAGCCTCTTTCCACAGCAGAATGTTCATAATCATAACACTGAAAAGTCTGATATTCGCAGCACATCTGCTCTGCTTTTATTCTCTGTACCTGACCCCATCACACATCCTTGGCATTAGTTCACATAACATAAAATTATCTGGAACTATATATGATGAGGTCAGCCAGATTTAAAGCAGAACACTGTCAGGTATAAGCTGAGCTCTGGGTTTAGTAGTTTCACACTCCTGGAGCTCGTAGGTCCAGGTAGGACTGTGCTTAGCAGAAAAATCACACAACACAAACATGAGCAATCAAAGCAAAACCAGCGCTGATGAAAATTGCAGGACAGTAGGTTATGCTCCCCATTTCCGTATCAGCAAATATCCAAAGGTGGGATTTCCAGCAGTGCAGACACAACTGGGCACACCCCTGTATTTTGTGGTACATCACTGTGTTGACTCCCAGTGAGCCCGCTCTGGAGCCCAGGGCAGCAGCACTGCATCAGCACCACATCCCGAGCTGCCCATGGCTCCGAGCACCACAGCGCTGCACAGCACTAACACCAGCTCTGGGGGGTTAACTCAGGGGTTTACACTGCCCAACACAGGCATACCCTGAAAGCACAGATCCTCTCTACTGCAGAACAGAGACATCAAGGGGGTTGGTTATAGTGGTTTAATTTGGTGGCTGGACAAATCTGACATGAACAAGGCAAACGGACCACTCGCCTGCACTGGCTGCTCTGATTTAATTCAGATCCAGGCAAAGTACTTGGGCTGAATAGTTCATCCTCAAAAAATATAGGCTGGGAACAGTTCAAATTAGCTGCGTGTTTAGGTTACTTCAGGCAAGATTTCACAGAGACCAAAATACAAGGAAAAGCAGAAAAATTGTGGTCTTTTAGTTGGATGTTTTCTTGCTGGAGTGTTCTGATTTTTCCTATCTGAATGACATGAAATCAGAGTAGCTAAACTGAATTTCAAAATACCATTTTAAGACAAAAAGAAATGAAACCAAAATGAAATATTCTTTACGTTGAAGAGGCAGTTTCCTTTGATGAAAAACATTTTTCCTCATATTCCTAATTTAACAAAAAAAAGGGAAAGAAAGACAATATTTGAATTGCTCCAAGCCAAGAGTTGGGTGAGAAGCTGGTCCTTAGTCTCAGAGATCTGTGTTTCCATTAACAAACATAATAGCTCTGCTTAATTCCCAATAGTACCCACAGTCTGCAGGGACAACTCCTTTAGCAGAGGAAAAAGAGTAAGAACACCATAAATAAGAATGCTCTCAGCTGGTGTTGTCAGAAGGACAGTCGCTGTGTCCAGCTGGAGCCCTGGCTGTGGTGGGACTGGGTTGCAGAAGAAGCCTCCTGGCTGTGAAATATTGCCTCCCCTGTCAGGATATGCTCAGGTGAATGCACTGACTTTGAATGACAGACCTCTCCATGGACCAGGGGCTGGCATCTTGCAGAGGAGTTATGATTAATCTCTATACAGCAGATTTCTATACTGGGTTATTCTTGTGCTGTCAATCTTACACTTGCTACTTTTCTCCCTCCCCTATTGTTCCTCCCCTGGTTTGCTTTGGTTTGGGGGTTTTGTTCAGTGTGATTTACAGTTCCCAAATGATGCTTCAAATACATTTAAAAATAAGAAACTTCAAAAAGTAAATAAATCTAAAGCTTTTTAGGTAAATACTATGCAGTATAGGAATGATTTAAGCTCTAAAGTTACAGCAAATAACCATGATTAAACATTTAAAATCCTGAGAGTTTTGAGGTGTTTAGGCCTGTACTTTATGTAATCAGAGAAACTGTCAATCCCTAGGGCTTGGCACATGTTGTGAAGTACTAAAAATCATTTATACTTGAATTGCAGTTCCCAGCCTTACCAGGTAAGGCTCTGCTGCTGCAAACAGCACTGTCACGCACCAAACACATCTTTTCTTCTACTTAGGATACAGGTTACTTATAATTCAAATTACTTCTGTATTAAATGATGTTCTTTTTAGAACAGAATGTAATTAATGCTGGAAAGGTAGCAACTATTTCTTCCCCTTCCATGCAAAGCGAGCTTTCCTGTGGCAGGCTGGCAAGGACTGGCCAAGTGAATGGAGCTGTGTTATGTGAAGGAGCATGATGCCCGGTACACAAGTCACCAGGAAGCAATTGAGGCTTTGCTGCCTCAAGTCGAGGCTTTAGTTTTAACAGCTTGCATTTACCTGTCATTATATAGAGGAAACAAACAAAATAACCCCTCAACAAAGCAGTCACGGCCTAGGCAGAGCCCACAAAAGACCCCGAGCCCTCCTGTGTATGTGGTCGCTCCCTGGAAGGCAGAGCTGAACCGGCAATTTCTTCCTTCGTGTGGCTCTCTAAAGAGAGCAAAGGCCCCCATGCACAGGAGCGGGGGAAGAGCGAGCAGTTCTGCTCATTACCGTGAAAAAGGAGCTGTCAGAGTGCCACCTTCTTTCATCCTCCCTCCCTCACCAGCCTTTTTCTGACCCAGGGAATGGAAGCTTAAATCAAACAGAATGAATGATGGAACTGCAGAGTCTGTACAAAACAAAGCAGGAGGCTGTTGAGAGCGGTATAAAGGGGCCCCATCTGAAGGCAGCAGACACGCTCAGCTGTTGGTGTCCTTGATTTCATTATGACAGGGGCTGGTGCTTGAACAGCCACAGTGGGAAGACAGACCCCCTTTCTTCTGCATCCATAAACACAGCTGGGAAGGCCCCTGCATGCATAAAATGAACAGTAATGTGGGGACATTTACCTTTGGTCAAAGGGAAAAGGATTAGTAGGACCACCAGTGTAACAAAGATCTGAACTGCCACCACTGGGGCTTCAGAAAGGGTCAGAGTACTGGTGCAAAATAAAGCTTAATACTGGCAACAAGAATGGCTGATTTCATTAAGTTCTGTGTTGGAGACAGAGGAGTAAAGCAGCTCACAACAGGCGAGATGAAGGGGAACTGGGAGAGCTGCTGAAACAGGGGAGGAAAACCCCAGGCTGTACTGGTTTTAAAGCCAGGCTTGTGAATTATCCATCGGATCAATAGAGGCCCCGCTTCACTTCTGAGTGTTCATTATTTTTGGTGAAGTTAAGCAAACCAATGCTTTTGAATATTTGCTTTGTGTTTTAACCACACTTAAAGGAAAGCAACTTTTCCAAGCCAAAACTCCTCCCAGGCCCCTGGGAACATGGGCTGCTTTGCCACGCTTATGGCAATGCTAGATTGTTTTCCATCACTTCATCAATGAAACCATAAAATCATGACCTGGCCCAGAATACAATCAAAGTGCCAGGTCAGAGGGGAGTGCTATAAAAGAGGTGTAAACATTTTATGTGGCTTAGATCGTGCATCCTTAAGTTTAAAGGGCTTTTTTTGCCCTCCTTCCCCCCAATTAACAAATGCATACACTGTGAATGTACTTAGTGCATGATACACATTAAAGACTTTACCTTTTTAAAAGATTCATTTGTGTTTAAAAAGGGTACCCTGTCATACATTAAACCCCATGATCTACCAAGATGTCTCTATCTCATTAAAAACACTGCAGATGATACCATAGTTCAGAGGTGAACCTGAATTAATCTCTGCAATTAAAAGCAGTAAAGTTCCACCTCAGTAATTGGATTCATGTCTCAACCAGAAGCGCATTTGAATCCCAAAGCTTGGATTCACATCAGGATATCCACTGTTGGAGGGGGAGCCGGACACGTAACTTCAGTTTTACCCTCCTTCTAACCGTGCCTGGTAGTCTGCCTTGGTTAGAACCTGAAAATGTGCTCTGTAGTCTGTTTGGTCTGTATTTTAGTTGGAGAAATATGTTTTATATCACATGGGTAAGGAAAGCTACAAGAATGGGATCATCATTTGATTTTTAGATGAAATTAAAATATTACTCAATTAGCCAAGATTTTAAAAACCAGTATCAACCGGGAAGAACTGCAGAAGGATCTTAGCACAGTGAGGGACTGGATGGCAGCAGGAGATGCTTACTGCATTCATGACACAGATGCACTTGATGGAGGGAAGACCACCACCAAACAACCCCAAAGAACAGTTCTGGCTTCAATGAAACAGATACAGTGATGGACTCTGAGCTTATTATAACTGCTCAGGAATTACAGCTTTGAGCTTTAGGTCTGTAGGAATGTATCTGTTCAGCTCCCGAGCTACAGTGAGGAAAACAAATGTAATATTGTAGAATCATAGAATAGTTTGGTTGGAAGGACCTTAAGATCCTCCAGTTCCAATCCCTGCCATGGGCAGGGACACCTACACTAGACCATGTCTAGTGTCATATTAACTTTTTTTAGGAAAGGAATAGAGAACAGTACACAAAACAAATCTGCCTGTTCAGAGAACACCTGTATCAGAAAAAGAAATTATGATCCTTCTGCCTAAAACAGAGCAAGACTGGGAAAGGCATAGAAAAGGCAACAAGTGTGCAAAAAAGGCATGGAAACTATTTAGCCACTTTCAGATGTGGAAAAGAGCTGAGGAAAGATGCAAAAAAAGGTCTATAAAATTTTCATGGACATCAAGATGAATAGGGAAGAGTTGTTCAGTCCCTTCCAGTGCAGGAACTGAGAGTCACCACATGACAGCAGGAGGCAGGTTCAAAGCAGACAGAAAGAACAGTTCTTCCACAGTGGGTAAAGCCAGCTCTGGGGTACCTTCCTAAGGGCTGAGCTTAGGAAAGGTGACATGGATTAAAAAAGCAACTGAAATAGCAATTAAACAGACAAAAAGCAACACCCCAAACCCCAGCTTTGCAGGTATTAAATAGGAAGATGGCATCTCTACCCGGGTCCCCAGGCAAATCTACACTGCAGTGAAAGGCCAGGGGAGGACTAAGGATGCAGAAAGATACATTATCATCAGGGGAAATGCATGAGTAAGAATTCTCTTTGAACTTTTAATATACAGAAAATGATAAGATATAGCTCCATTTTAAGAGTGTCTCTAACATCACTTTGGCTTCACCTGCAGGAATCCTAGGTTACACTGAAGCTTACCTCCCGCACTTACAACTTAAGAGGACCCATGCTCTAAGTTGAGCCCTGGCTCAGACCTAAGAGCATAGCTTTGGAAGAATCATTGATTCTTTTCCTTCACATCGGATTCCCTATCTAAAAAGTTGATTACAATGACCACAGAAGTAGGCAGCTACTACCCACATTACTTATGGTTCTACAGTTACCTTTAAGATGAACCACAAGCTTTAAGATGCTGTTTAACTCTTTATGCATCTAAATGAGAGGTAGCTGCTACACAATATCACCGACGCTGGAGATGAGCAGGATTTAAAATGTATTAACTGTTTCTCTGGTAAGAGTAATTTCTCAGAGTGATAACTATTAGCTAGAACGTTGGGAAGTCCCTGACCCCTCTGTTTCAGTGTGAGAGCCAAACTCGAACTCTCAGCTTTAGACAGAACTTTCCCCTGTTGCAACCTCTCACTGTGTTTCTTGCACGCTCCTCATCAGCATCTGCTTGTGGGATGTCAGGAGCAGGACACAGGATTAGATAGATGAAGAGTTCAAAATCTAGTATGGTAAACCCTGCCTTTAGGTCACACTCTCACATGCCAGCCTTTGCTTGACAGATGCCTATTGTCCACTCTCCCATCACTTGATTCATTTCCATTCAAACCCCACAGGTTCCCTGCTGAGCTGGAAACCAGCACACACTATTCAATGTGAACGTCAGGTTTTGTGTAAGAGACAGCCATGGCAATATTGCAAAGATCCTTTCCAGCATTCATGCCCACAGCAAAATTTAACCTGAAAAGCTGGGCTTAGAGCTCTGCCATGCTGGCACAGCAAATATTCCCCTATATAATTGGAAAAGAGCATTTGTAGGAGTGTTGGCCCTGTGGTTACCAGCACAGGCTGAGGGCTGGAGACAAGCAGAGCATTTCACAACACACTATGTTTATCAGAAATAAAATATGGACTTCAACATTTACATTCCTTTGGCCTTCATGCTGCTTGCAGCTGTCATGGACATACAAGTCTGATTTCTCAATTCACATTTTCTCACTTCACTCCAAGTTATGCACATGTATATGCAGTGCTGAAGTTTCTGTTCATTGATTTAGAGGCCTGTGTGATACCTCACACTTGCCATGCATACGCAAGTACCTCACCCATAGCTGCCCATAAATGCATAGCTAGCTTGGTTTCTCATATTCTGCTGGGGCTGTCAGGGAGAGAAAATGGTGTTCTGTAACCCTGGAAAGGATTTTTCTCATTTCTAGTCCAGACAGTCCTAACAGAAATACATTATATCTCATTGGAAAAAAAAAAAAGGAATGAAAAGGTTCTAAAACATATTAATGGAGCATCCTCTTTTCTTTCAAAACCCCTATAAGGCTGTAAGAATAGCCTTAAAATGTATGAACGGAGGAGAATCAGACTGCAATAGCTGTCCTGTAAACCACAAAGATTACGTAGCTTATATGAAGCAGATTACTAAGTGTCTGGCACACATTCAGACCACTTGCATTATTCTCAAACTTAGACCAACAGCACTGCTTCGGAATACAAAGCATTTCATTTCCAATAGCACTGCTGCTCCCATAGCAGTTGGCTTTTATCAATAAATACACCGTGACCGCTCAAACTGTACTATAGACTTATTTCAACCATTGTAACAATTCATGTCACCAGAACAATATCTATTCTGCTTTAAATGGTAAGATGAGAAAGTAACTTTGCGTAATAGAGCTCATTACTTTGTTCTGTGCAAATGCGGCCAAGGGCTTATGTATATTCTGAACTCTGGCATTCATGTTTGTTATTCCAGAAATCTATTACTAGAGAGGTTACTGTGTACTTGCCAGAACCAAAGATACAGAATACAGGCTGTTACCTGAATATTTTAGTCCTAGATAAGTGTATATACGATACAGGAACATTATGAAATTACCTCTTCAGATTGCTAAGGAAAATCTCTGTTGAGATCCATGTGTGGCTTGGAGAAGACTGCATGCTGCAACTTCTAGAGAACTCCATCATGAATATCAAATACAGGCAACTTGAAAAGCAAACAAGAACACAGTAGAGTTGTACCTGGACTTTAAGTCCCCTCCAACTGAACTATTCTACTCTATAAAGAGAGTCCACCAGGTTTGTAAGCACTACATTGTAGTTTTCCCTTCAGGAAATTTCAGTTTTAAAAAGAACCCATTTTTTAGGGTGTGACAGTTGCAGGTCTAATCCCCACAATGTTTCCCTTTAGGGATGGTTTTATGCTTTTAACTTTGGGAACTTCTTTCCCATCGCTATAGTTGCTCTGCTGGCATACACATAAATACACAACAGCACGAGCTGCTCTGCTGAACCTTACATATTCTAGATGATGCTAAAATCTCTATAGCACTTTTCAATTGCCCCGGACCCACAGGGAATGAAAAAGCATTGAATTAAAAGAACCTAAATTTGGATTCCAGAGGCATTGCCCAGGAAATGAACCCATGCACCAGGTGAGATTGTTTGAGGGCAGTCGAGATCTGTACTGGCTTTACACTTGACATTGGGAAGGGTTTATTTTCGTTTTATACATCTTACAGAAGAAAAGTCAATTATGTACCTTCGAAATGATGTTACTTTGATTTCAGCATTTCTTATAGAGGGTTAGAGAATCTCTCAGGGAGCATCAGGTATAGTTTGGAGAGATGCTCATCATCCCCAAGTCCTGCTGATACTTGCAGTCCACTGACAGTAGAAAGGAGGAGTAAATCCCACCTCTCTGTGCCAGCCCTATCAGCCATATGAAGTGGGGAGACCCAAATGATTCCACAGGAGACAGCAGCTAGAGGCTGTACAATCAGCATGCTTATTAGTTAAAACTAAACAAGCAAAACCCAAAAATCATAAAGAGTTTGGAGAGAGAATCTTTGGGAGGTTTTGAAGGAGAAGAAAGGTGGCAGCTTGAAAGATGCTCACTCATGATGGTGTTCAGGTTTTCCAGCTTACGCTTTCTTCTGTAATAATGCAGTGACACCACAAGTCAATCACAAGAGCAGCAATGAACAGGGCAGCACCACAACTATAGGGCAAAAATCACATTTTCCTCATAGAAACCAGCAAAACCTGGCCACTAATCCCACCCTTGGAAAAAAGCTATTCTGCAAACACAACTCTGTCTGCTCAGAAGCAGTCTTTCCAACCCAGTGGGTCCACAGCAATAGGCAGAGCTCAGAAACAGTAAATGTGGTTTCTTTCTTAAATCCTCCATGAGACCTTTGCGCTGTACATGAGCAAAGTCTGGTTGTGTTAAACTACAGAAGCAGAGGTGATCTGTCCACTCAGCATGAATTACGGTCACTTGGTTGCTGCTGGGGAGTCCCTTCAAGTAACAGGCTCCTCAGCATGCAGAGAGAGAAAAGGGCACTCAGACAATTTAAGCACAACAGTATCGTTCGCAATGGGGAGGAATAACAAGCTCAAAATTAATGACATGGTTCTGTGAAACTGTTTAAATACTCAGATAAGCTTTTACATGTCTATAAGGATAAGCTTTTATATGGCCATTAAAGCCCCACAAAAGTCCATATGCACAATGCTGGTTATTGGAACTGGGAAAAGATGGCTCTGGACTGGCTCTGTGTCTGCATTTCTCTTTTGAAGCATCCACTATAGCTCCCTGTCAGACAGGGTGCTGGACAAGCTCAAACTCTAAGCATGGCATGGTTGTTCTTATCTTCTCATATCCACTAAAGGATCACTACATTCCTGTAAGCCTTATGCTTTGTTTGTATTTCTGCAAGTTGTTATTACATGGAATGGTGATGTAACATCACAAATCATGCTCAAATGAGGCTCTGCATAGCTTAAATCAAGCCACTGATATAGTTTTCATTGTAGAACATTTGGGTTCTATATGATAAGGCTCCAGCATGTGGGCTTATCTCTGTTCAAGGAGGACAGAAATTGGATTTCCATTCTTCTTACAGGAGCAACTGAAAATCCCAGTAACTGGCTCCTCATTCAGCTTCATAAACAATCATCCCGCAGATTGGGATGTGCTGGCACAGCCTCATTATTTCATAAGCAATGGTGTCACTGTGGACTCTCCTTCCTGGTTTTGATAACAAATACAGGTAGCTGCAGAAGTAACAGACCCCAAAAGTTCAAATGTGATTGGTGTGGCTCTGCTGAGTTACCAAATATGTACTGGGAAGGTGAGATACAGTGAGCAACATTCCAATTGTCTCCATCTATAAGCAGGGGTTAGCCACAATCAACAGCGCATCCCATACACAGCAGACCCATTAAACAGACAGCTTTTGATTTCATAGCCCGGCTCTCAGCCCTACATCTAGGTGCCATTTGCAACAGAGAGTTCTAATATACCTCCACCTGAATACAAGTAGACTGTCAATGGCAAACTGCACATGGCCAGAAAAGAGTATTCCTAGCATCTCACACAGTCCCAGCAGGAAAACACAGCAACTGAAACATCTCCACAGGACCACACTGCATGGACCTGCTGGAAGGCTGCAGACAAGAAACTCCTGTGAAATAAAGGCAGGCACTGAAGCTCTGCCATAGGTCAAGACTTTGCTAAGCCCTTTCCTAAACAGTAACGAGACACTCTGGAGTAACCTTTGATCCTTCATGGCCTTTCTAAGAACTGAAGTAAACAGTGGTCTTAAGGAACATTGGGAACATGTATCATGCCATCATGGCTCTGCTGCACCGCTCCGGAACCAAGAGCCTCAATTCCCATTAGTCTCAGAAGTGCATTTAAATAACAATTTTTAAAGCAGCTGCCAGCAATCTCACCACAAGATAGTTTGTCATCACCAGTACGGACACCTGAAGGCTGCTTGAGGCAGTTGTGCATGATCTGCCATCTGAGATAGATCTGCAAGTGAAATATCCTTTCTTTCTGTTACTAATGATGTGTTTGGGGTTTAAATAGAGATCTGGCAATGATCTGGTATTTTAAACAAATGCTTCTGCTAGAAAATGAAGTTTATGCACCAGTTGGTGTTTACCAGCTTTGACCCATCATCAAATCTGGAGCCTGTCACTTCTCAAGCATTAATAGTGGGCCCTTACTCTGAAACTAAGATCATTTCTATTCCCAGAAGGATGGGGACCTGAAAATAAGCACTATTTATCCTAAGTATCCCAGTCCTGGCCAGGATGAATACGGTTCAATGAGCCTTTGCTAATGCAAACCAGACTTCTGCATGCTCAGGGGATGCTGTCATTAATCCTTCAAGGACATAAATGTACAGCTGGCTTTGCTTACTGCCAGCATCTTGTTTTAAAGACCCTCCAGATATATGATGTTTAATGTACTCATGCCCTGTATCAAGGAATTTACAATCAAAAATGTTAAATCCTCCCTTTAGCTGCTATTGCCAGCCTGACCACTACAGTGTATAAAAATTCACTCTCAGGATTATAGAGTCTCTCTCAGTTACTCAACACCCCAGCACAGAACAGAGTGGCAAATATTCACATAATGAGATTGTTGCAAGTTTAAGTTAAATAAGATCATTTTTGGAACCACAGCTGATGGTTTGAAGGGAGAAGGGTCTCTACTGATAAATTTCAGGCTTAATGCTACAACAGTGTTGCAAACAGACTCTATTGATCTTTTTTCCCCATTTAGTTGTTTAAAATATCTACAGAAGAAAATAAATAAAACCATCTACATTCACTACAAATACCTACTATTAGGGTTTTTTAGTTTATCATCTCAGATGAAACACTATCTCTAGATTCCTAGATACTGTGAGATATACAGGCAAACACCAGGCTGTTCACCAGTTTTAATTCAAGCAACAAACAAAACCCATCAGGCTTTATTGTGGGACTAAGCTGAAGGACACCCAGAAACACCGCAGGGTATCAGTCCTGTTTCTGCTCCAATTTCGGCAGGACTATTTCAGATAGACAAAATCTTTTACACTCACTCTACTGGAAACTATACCAAGTAGAATATGCCATGCCCAAAATGTTTCCATGAAATGCTGGGATGAAGCTAATATAGCTGTCAAAATTCAAACATGTAGTATGGATAAAAGGGGCTCGGGGTTAGATGCTTTTGGATTGTGAGGATTTTGAACTTTTGTTTCACATCTCTCTTAAAACATAATGTTGCTAATTCCTAAAAACCTAGCAGTAAAACTCAGAAACATACTCTGCTTTCATCTTTTACCCATTTCTGTATTAGAAATGAGTACAGAATGTACTATCCCTAACCAAAATACAAGCAACATATGTGAAAGCCAAATCCAACTTATTCCTGATGTTTGGCTTTAGTAAATGTAGGAAGTGACAGTAAAATTAAGCTCAAGTTTCCTCTTAAGGATTTACAAATTTAAGGGTTTCTTCCTCAAAAACTGTCATCCCACATGGTATATCTCCATTTTCTAAAAGGTCACCTCCTCCTACCTGAGACTACACAGACTAATAAGCCTCCTAATGCAGCCAGCATCAACTGGAACACTTCCCTAGTGTGGCTCTACTTGCTTGGAGAGTTACAAACTTCCTCCTCTCTTTTCAGTGTAAGTTAGAACAACTTCTCCATGACATTTGGAACTTCAGGGGAGTTTGAAGATGGATCAGAAAGGAACTTCAAAGTGAAATTTCTAGAAGGTTTTTATTACAAGTTTTTCTCCATGTCAAATTTTATCCTAACCTGTCCTTCTGATACATAAACCTCAGGATTTGAAACTGTACTGTAGAATGTCAGGAGGTGAGGGAAAATATTAAGTCTCATATTGGATGCAAGAGGAATGGATCAGCATTAGAAAATCTGGGATTTCATCCAAGGTTGAAGCAGATGAGAAGTTTTCCAGAAGAGTTGCCCAGGGCAGTAAAGTGCAAAGAGAAAACAGGGTGGAAAAGCCTGGCTGCAGAAGTTTCAATATTAGTCACCTACTGTCAACTAAAATGGAGTGAAATATATTTTTATATTTATATAACTACCTGAGGTTTTTAATTCTAGTATAGCCCTATGATGTTAAATTTAATCACTGTGTTTACAGTAAGAGAATACAACTGGTATCACCTACCGCTTCAAACAACTGCAATTATTTTAAGTCTTCCTCCTAGTGCTATGTTACAGAGAACTCCTGAGAACTGCTTCCTGTTTTTCATACAGATTTCCCTCTTTTCCTGTGGAAACCTATTGAGGAAACTCTATGAAAACAAAAGGAAGTATCTGTTTCTAAATACCTGTAAGATTGCCCAGAAGAACTCTCTTTACCCATGATGGGCTCCTGTCAGAGCAGGGGCTGCACACGATGGGAGCAGTGCTGTGTCCCACGGCGGCAACTCTGAGCCCTCAGACAAGCTGCAGGGTGTCTGCACAGAGTGGGGGCCAAGAGGGAAAAACCTGCCATGAGCATTGTCTTAGGAAAATTAAAAAGAGAAGCAAAGAGCCAAACCCTTTTGTTAGAATAATTCAGAGTAATGTTGATGGGGAAAACACGAGTCCAGGTTCCCCAACCTTCCCATGAGGAATTTCCCCAGTAATGACTTCCATCTGCCCCTCTCTCCTTCCCCTCATTTCTGAGCTCTCCTACTCAAGAGGAACCACAGGGCTGTACTACACTCTCTGGTGTCTACATATGACCAGCCGTTACTCAGGGAGTAAGACACAGCAGCACTGAGCCATGTGTGGTTAAAGATCTTCCCCACAGAATGTACCTCCTTTAATAACCTAATGGTAGCAAGTTCTGCAATACCTTAAACATACAGCACCTGAAACAGAATCGCTCTCACAATTGGTTTCTGCATTACTTCAGTTACCTTTAAGGTAGCTCTGATTTGCTTTAGACATCTAAGTTTCAAGACTGTGGAGCTAGAAGATCCAAAACAAAAGTAGCAAATGTACTTCATGTATTTCCACATAATTTTGTGTCTGTTTCTGAAGGCCTGCTCAGCTCCACAGAATCTGGATGACGTTTACTCCCCAAGTACTGCGGTTCTGCTGTGAGTGTTTCAAAGACCAACTGCAGGGACTGTTAAAGGATGGAAGGTGCTTTTGTTTCCATTTTTCATACCCCTGTTAAATAATCTACATGCACTTTCCAGGGCTGTATCTACTTGCTCAATCAAGTTTTCTGCTTGTTCAGTTAAAATAGCTGAAAAAAGCAGGGTTGTAGGGAGGAACAAGAGTTATTTTAAGTTCTAATAAAATCTACCTGCTCCTTTGTCCTGCAAAAGCAAGTCCTGTTATCACTTACAGTCCAAGGGCTCAAGGGCTCCTGCCAGGATTTCATTGTACCATTGCCCTAGTTAACGGGGAACACACCTGAAGGGTCTATGTACAGGCAATTTTAGGACATTATTCCAGCCATACAACATCAGTGTCGGAGAAATTACACCACCACTAGCTTTTCATAGAATCATAGAATGGTTTGGGTCGGAAAGGACCTTAAGCTCATCCAGTTCTGACCCCCTGCCACGGGCAGGGACACCTTCCACTAGAGCAGGTTGCTCCAAGCCCCTGTGTCCAACCTGGCCTTGAACACTGCCAGGGATGGGGCAGCCACAGCTTCTCTGGGCGCCCTGTGCCAGCACCTCAGCACCCTCACACGGAAGAGCTTCTGCCTTATATCTAACCTGAACTTCCCCTGTTTTAGTTTGAACCCATCACTCCTTGTCCTATGGCTACAGTCCCTGATGACTCTTCCTAAGAGAAACCATGATTGATTTTGGCTTTATCCCAGAACCTACTGATTTCAGACAGGTTAGGTCATGATTCCCTTACATCGACACAACATACATTTATGTTAAGTTCCATCATTTGCATCCTACACCAGCAGACCTGCAGTCTTAACACCACAGCCACATTCTATACAAATACAGGCATGTGAAGAGGGTACCAGAAACTGGCCTTAATAGTGCAGTAACAATTCCAAACAATTCCAGAAATGAGAAACCATCAAGATCTGGCCAATAATCCATTAGCATTGAGCAGCACTGTCCAGTTAATGCTCACACGACTGTGATAGCATGTTTAGCCTCTGTCTTTGCTGGCCTGCTCTGTCCAAGTTACACTTAAGCGTCTTTCAACATATGCTTATTCCCATAGCCCAGCTGCTTAACCAGTTTAGCTTGCAGTCCCCTGCAATAGCATCTTTGCTCTGCTGGAAGGCATCAGGAAAACCTGGAGGTTTTCTGTACATTAACCTACATTTCTGGCATCTCATTTTTCAGAAGAGACAAACAAATCAGTCCAGCCTTTTTTTCTGTTAAATGAGCTTGTACAAACCATAAACTGAACTTGGATCAAGTCAGTTGTTTGAAAACAGTAACACAGAAATCTTTACTCAGTAAAGAGGCATGTAACTTCATTTATGTAAGGGTTGCAACTGATATAATGAAGCTCAAATGTAATTAAACTGGTTTATCTCAATGAGACTACATCTTCAGTTAAAAATATGCACTTGCTTACGTATTCTGTTGTAGTAGGAAAGATACTGTGAAAAGTTCAAACTTAGGTGAAGTTTAAGTAAATTTGGTGATAAATACAATGCAAACCTACTTGGGCTGAGGTTCATCAGAGGAAAAAGTTGGAGGTACTGCTAAGACAAGCAGAGGTCCACCCATGGGGAAAGCAGATGAGCCAGAGTGCTAAACACACAGAGTAAGAAATCAGTTCTTATACGCAGGGCGCAGCTACGTATGGTTATGGGACATCTGTGTCACTGCCTTTTCAACCTCCAAATACCCTTCTTATTCAACCATGTAACCAATAGAAGATTAAATAGAAGCTGCTATATTTGCTGTCAGAATGTACCTAGGACCATAATAAATGCAGGAATACTAACACCATCTTTTCTGATCTCTGTGAACTGGCCAATGACTTTATAAACATTTGGGAAGAAAAGTCATTAAGTTGGGATTACTATAAAGGCAGTGTTATCCTGCACACGTCACCTATCAGAACAGTAAAGGCTTCAAGAAAGCAAAGGGCGGGCTGCTTTCAGGAAACATAAAACTAGTTCAAATAAGCATCTGAACAGCACAGAGCTTAAATATGAAGGAGCATGCAGAATTATACAGTATCTAGTAGAGAAACAGCCTCTCTCAAGAGGTAAGGATGTTTTTACAAACATCAGTGAAACAGAAAACACAACAGTATGAGGTAATTGTTATTGTGGTTTCCTGATACAGGATCTGAGGAACATGGAAGCTGTGACTTCCCCACGTTCACAGCAGAGGGTTGCTGGCACTGACACCTCGGGCTCAGGTCCCGCAGTAACCACGTGCTCCCTTTGCACGCCGAGGGCCCAGCAACGACCTCAGGACAGCTCTGCAGGGACCAAACAGTGAGACAGGCCTTCATGCAACTGTCCTGCAGGAGCCACAAAATCGATGGTTGCAGCCCCTCCTGTAAACATACATTAATGTTGCATTTTCCAGCTTAGTAGGAGCCGGTCAGAAATAACTTGCAGCCACTCTAACAGCAGCATTGTGCCTTAAGCGAGCCATCTTCCTTTTCTGCCACTCCAAATCCATGAGGCTCTACATCTGTAAAGTTCTGAAATACGTCCTGACGGACTTCACATGGCAGTCAATCGGAACTGGCACGTATCTTGGTGATATCTGCAGGTCTCAAACATCAGAGAACTGACAAAGAGCCTTTTGTCAGACATTGTAAGCTCTAAGAGTTTGTTCAGTAGGATCCCCACCCTGCTGCCAAGTACTCTCTGACTCTGTTTAGGAAGAGCACGTTTCTTTATCTAGGAGACATTAAAACCATCACTGGACATTTGATCTTTACTGACATACACTCTAGCACACGGAAGATAACAGAAGGATTCCTTGGGATTAAGTAGCACGTGTCTACGTGAAGGAATACACGAGAGGGGTTGGTTGTTATACAAGCAATGGCAGAAGGAAATTATCTCCAGGGCCACAGCTCTGCTGCACTGCTTTATCTGGCTTCTATGCCTTATATCAAGCATCTGGGTTATAGCTATCAGTGGTTTAGAAGTTCATGGTATTTTATTTATTAGTTTTTCATTGTAGGCTTTCAAGCACCTCTGTAAAATACAAGTCAGGGTTCCAGCAGACAAGGAGAGAGAGAATTCCAAAAATAAAACTTTGGAGGTGAGGAAGAAGGCTTTGGAGAATACATACACACACCTCATGCCTATGTAGTTAGGGGGGGCATGGTGGTGTTCACATGCCTCTGTTGCTATTCCTTATGGGCTAAAAGGAGATTTCAGAAAGTGTCCAGAAAGAAGTTCTGCCAATGGGACTGTCCACCTGACTGGAAGAAAAGAGGGCTGCAAATCATGGAATCCCAGGTTGGAAGGGACCTCAAGGATCATCTGGTCTAATCTTTCTTGCCCAAAGCACGGTCTTGAGAGAGAACTTGTTCTCACATGAGCTTCAGGCTCACTTCAGATGCATACTTCCTGATAAACTGGAGAAGTAAATTGTTTGCACTGCTTGTCTGAAATGGACTCATAACTTATTGCTAATAGAGTCTTCAGCTAACTCCAGGCAGCAGGATCTATGTCCTGCTTAGAGCGGGGTTGGAGGATGTAAACCTGAGGAAGGGCACTCACAATATGTGAAGTATCTCATGGAAAGCAGGCTGGTGCAGCCCCCAGTGCTGAAGTGGGAGCCTGGATCCAGGCTACTGCCAATACCATCCACATGCTCTTCTGCTGCTCTAGAAGGAGCTGTTAGGGAAAACAGCTGACATGGCTGGTATGGCACGGTGTGAAAACCAACAGCAGAAGTCTTCTTAACTCACCTGCACGCAGCCAGCTGCTCGGAGTTACTGCTGCACCACAGGGCCTATTAGAAATGTCCACCAAGGGGGGATTTGGCTTTCTGTGCTGAAAAGACTTAACATATTGGTGTAACAGGGAAATGCTGTTATTTAACCAACGGTTAGTGGTCAGTGCAATACTGAATAAAGCCCTTCTGGTCCTCCAGCTGTCCCTGAGCATTGTCTCTTCAGACACAGACTGCTGGACTACTTCACATTATTGTGGGGTCTAGCACCAGTCCCAAGTCCACTCTGTTGAGTCTTGGGGGCTTTTGGAATGATTCTGACATTACTAGCTTCACACAAACTTCAGCTATACTAAATTAAAACAATTGTTCCAATATGGAAGAGAAGCCCAAGAGCAGAGCTGTGTAACAGATAAGAAAAGGGAGTACTGGATCTATGACTTCTATTTCCATGACTAGGAGGAAAGTTGAATTCAGGTTTTTAACCCAGAGTGCCATCAAACATTGTGCAAGCTTTAGCAAATAGCTTTTGAACTATTAGCACAATCAAGAACAAGTGATACTTCAACTTTCCTAGTTTTAGTTAGGTCTGCACCGTCTGCATCCGAACTCTAGATTTCAGTGCAAGGATCTGAATTTCTAGCTGCAGGGTGTGGTAATAGAGCTCTTGATTCCAGTGGAACAACATCTGGAAATCATTTCCGTTAGTTTGCCACAAAAGAATTCATCAAGGGGCAGGAATATCTGAATGACATAATTCCAAAGTGATGTACGTTTCTCCTGGATAGTGCAGTGACTACTGACCTTAAAATACCCCACATGGAGCAAAAAGCAGTCTAGTTCATCAAGGATATACTCGAGATCACTGCCATGCAATATAATCCCTTCCTAGGTGGAGGATTTACAGCAGCACTATTAGTTACCTCATCTGTTTAGCCTAGTTACAAAATATTGTCTTCCACAGAGCAGCCCAAATGACTAACAGTTTATTAATAATGGTAAACTAACTAAAGGTTAAGGAAAACACCAAACACTGAAACTCAGATCTTGAGCTGCATCTCAGAGCTGAAAGGAATGCGTTCTGTAAATCCCAGAAAGAAACAGGTCCATGCGGTTTGAATTCAGCTTCCTTAGTCATTTATTTGTAAGAAGGTTGTGTGTGCATGGGTGTGTGTATTTCCATGCATGAGAGCACCTAATTTGTACTTAGGCAGGTCTTGCTTAATGCACTGATATTTGTCTTAACTGTAAATATGCCCTTAACTGTTAGGTTGAAAATGACTGATGAGGTTTTTGGTATTCTCTTCACCACAGTATCATCTACCAGACTACAAAGATTATATTCAAAATGAGCAGAAAATTTTAGGTGCCCACCCTGACTTCTCTCAATGGTCACAGTACCTGGTGTTTCAAGGCAAACCACACAAAGCATTATCTCCATGGTCCCATGCTTTGGCTGCAGCTCTCATGTAGAGCTGCAGCCCCATAGTCTCAAATTCCATGCGAAAAAAACCCCAAACCATCAGGACCCAGATATTACCTGTATACATGGAACAGGGTGTTATGTGTAGAAAGCCTAATTTGCCCAGCATTATGCAGGGTCTCTGGCAGAGATGAGCATAGAATCTACTTCCTCAAAGGAGCACTTAGCTGCTTTAACAAGGACAGTACCCATTCTGTTCCTGTGTCTCACCTGACCTGCTATTTGTAGCTTCCACAGTAGGTGAAAAAGGAACTGCAGAAGTTTCCTTCTCTGTAAAGTTGTTGTCCATCCGCAGAATTCATCCATCCTATGCCTTGAAGGAGGCAAAGGTCACATAGGAAAAACAGACTGCAATTTCCCAAATAACTACTATATTGTACTGCCTGTGCTCCAGGGGTTAAGGCAACCTCCTGACATCTTGTAAGTTGAGAACCTTAAAAAAACCCCAAGCCGAATACACTTAACACACAAGAATTTGTAGCAGGTAGCATCCTCATGACATCTGTGTTTTCCATGAACAGGGTCAGATTCTCTACATGCTCTGCATAGATTTCTGCTCCTGATTAACTGAGCAACTGACAGCACAGTAAATTCTCATCCTCCATGGGAGCTGCAGAGGGAGAGGGAGGAGAAACTCATTTGTAGATGGTTTGTCCAAACAGGTACTGATAGGAGAGCAGTGGCAAGACTTCAAGAACTTGGATAACATCCCAGATTATATCAGAGAGTGTGTTTGACCCTTAAGCACTTTTTGCTGCATATTTCATCCTCTGTCCCTTTATCCCAACCCTGTCTCCTCTCTCCATGTTCATGGCTGCTGTTGCTGTATTTCTCATTCTCACTGCAACCACCGTACCTGTTCAGGGTGTAATCCCATGGTGTGTTCCCAACAGCAGTAAAACCCGATCAGAAGGTCTCCATCTGCCCACCCCTGCCCCAGCCCTGCGCTTTGCCATCCCCTGAAAGATGCAGCTCCTCAGGCCATGCACTGATCCAGGTTGCAGACTTCTCTCCCGAAATGAGGAGTATTTTAAACACACCTCTTTTCACAAATCTAGCATCATAGCAGCATGAGCACTTGCACAACCCAGAGCACGTAGGATCACGTATGAGAAGGTGCAGAATGGAAGCAAGGTTTAAAGGAGAGAGATGGTAAGAAAGAGGGAAGTTTTCTTCCACATTTCTTTAGGACTACTCCTTCAGGCCTAAAAAGCTCTTCTGGTCCTTTCTGCATGTCAAAGCCACCACTCCCTGTGGCAGTGTCCTTGTCAGGGAGAGCGCTGAGAGTTCAGAAGGGACAATCTTCCTGCCCCCATTGCTGGTTGCTAGTGCCAGCTTGCCCAACATTAGCAGAGATTCACAGCTGCTGGCAAAGCTTTATGAATTTGTTCTTGGGCATGGACTGGAGCATGTTCAATACTTTAAAGCTCCTAGAAACAGTCTGTGCTCCAAACAAAGGAGATACAAGGCCTTTCAGGAATTCGTTTACTTCTGTTATTTTTGCTTGCCTGGAATCTAAAAGATCATCCTAAGAAATGATTATATTGTGGGAAATTTAACCCAAACGCCATGGGAAAGCAATGTGCAATGGAAGAGCTTTGCACGTAAATTTGAGACTCGAAAACATCAGGAACCTATGTACCACCCAGGAAATACATTTTCCTACTCTGACCTCAGATTTGAAGTAGTGGAATAACAAGAAAGCAGTTGGCAAATAACAATATAGACCTGTGCTAAGAGCAGCCAGTTTCTGAAAAGCAATTTCCCCCCTATAAGCTCAGAAGTCTGAGCTTATAGAAGTTGCTCTTTGGATTGGGACAGTGTGGACAACAAAAGGCACCTTTGTATTCCTTAACTTCACTGTGTCTGCACAAAGGTTTGTGTTGCCTCATAAATGCTCCAGATGACCATAGGAGGAGCCCTGCATGGCAGCGAGGCAGAACTCTGCTACTCGTGACAGTGCCAAGATGTGCCTGTTCATATAAAATGTGCGGGAAGAGAAAAGATTCTGCAAGAAAACACACTGCCATCAGCAACGTTATTTTTGTTCTAGAAGATGGTGATTTTGGCAAGAAAGTGAAAGTCAGTCAGTAACATAAACCTCCCAACACTGTAACCAGTATTATAAAGGCTCTTTAACTACATCTTTATTATAGCTACTAAACCCTCATATTTAATACCTTACAGATCAAGCTGTTTAGAACCTGAGATTAAGAAATTTAAAATCCAAATTGCTCATAGGAAGTTCATTCATATGATTCCTGTTGGAGAGGGGCTCAGAGCTTACAGCACCAACCAAAGACAGATTGCAGTCAAAAAACCTACACAGACACTAAGCTCCAGCCTGAAAACATATTTGATCTGAATGTTACATGAAAAGTCATAAATAAATCAGAAATATGCACACCACCTAAACTCTGTAACTCCCTGTAGGGGATAAACCAAAACTGAAACCATTCCAAGTTCCCTGAACTCAGGCAGTTTGGGTAAAACAGCACAAAAATAAAGATCACACCTCATTTTGGTTAAAGACACCTCATACACTTCTCAAAGTATAGCTGAGTTTGTGTAACTATAGTGAGGGCAATGTCCATGCTCAGACAGCTGTTTCATCTGCTCCACATAAATCACCTAGTTAAAGGTCTATGAATGTGAAGCTAAATAATTCCTCAGTTATTTTATGCTTAGTTAGGAATGATTGAGGTTTAAGATCTGTTTAGCACCAGAAGGGGGGTGAGGTTGCTGCAGTTCCCATAACAATAAGAGGAGAGGCAATTAAAAGCCAATTACTCATGGTCATTACTTCAAGGTCCAGCACTTGGCAAACTCTCCCCTCTTCAACCTTCCTGCTCCAGAGCTGCCCATTATCTGCAGTACAAAGACTCTGACATGAATGTGGACTGTCTGCCTGTCTCCATGGGAGCCTGGCCACACTGCTCCATACCCAAACGCTTCCCAGGCAGCCTCAGCACTGCTTTCCCCTCTGATCTTTGCCCTAAACAAATGTGCTGTTTATTCACTCTTCTTCTCATTTATGAAGACCCATCTGATGCTGTATGAATACTAATGAGAAAAGAATTAAACCTATGTTTAAGAATGGGTGAAGATTCCTCCTTTGAGCATTTACCATGACAGCAAAAGCATACCAGTTGGCCTCTTTCATTAGGCTGCTCTTTACACCCCGAAAACTCTGCCACTTGGAAATTAAGACTGCAGGTTTGGCACTAAAGAAAATAAAAAGTGAATGTAGGATCCTATATTGATGGCAAAATTAAAAGAAGGAAACAGGCCCTTTCTTCCAACAGGCAGCAAAGATTCATTAGTATCCTTAAGGCTATTCTGGTTCTGTGCAGCACTGCTCATTAGCACCTTCTTCAACCCATCTCATGTTTAGTTTCAGGTTATAGTTTGAACGAATGGCAAGTCTGCCCTTGCAGCTACATGAGCAGTATTAGAAGCTCCCTTCCTCCCCTTCACAGTTTCTGTCTAGCCAGAAAGATCTCTAGCTCTGCCTCCTGATCTTTGGCACCAAACCTGGCAGACAACACTGGGTTTGGATGACATGAATGGAAACCAGCTGTGTTCATACCTCCCTCCTTTGGAAGTCAGCTGCACAGGACACTCCTCTCTACCTCTGTCACTAGGCTGTTGGTCCTGTCCTTTCCTCTCGCCTTCCATGGTCACTGCTGGGGATAAACCTGTGCCCAGCACCACACAACACTGGGCTCCAGGCGAGATGGATCAAAACACCACATTTCCAGTTGTGTTATTTCCAGTGCATCCCTGACGTTATATATTAGCTGCTCTCCTGGGGGGTTAAAATTTCTGTATGTACTCGTGCCGCTGCTTGCTTTTTTGTCTGGCAGGAGGAGCTCTGGAATTCCAGTTTGTCTGGCCACATGTTCCTTTAAACACATTTAAAATCTGCCCCATTACTGAACACCTTGAAGTAATTTTCATGTGTGATTCTAGAAAATAGGGCTGTATCTGAATCTGGGCTGCCTGTTATTGAGGGTGTAAGGTTCATTAACTTGCTATATTTCTTCTGGTGGGGAAACTAAAGCACAACGTGATTTGGTCCAAATGACAGACCCTGTGCCAGAACCAAGGTTTAAATTCTGAAGCTCCTGGGTGTGAAAGCCCTTGCTGGAAACTTTCATTTCTTTCAATTTTCCCAGATGAACATCTCCAGAGAAGACAGACGGGGCTGTCTTTAGGCAACAGTGGGCAGAAAGACCTATCAAAACATGCTGTGCTCTGTGGCTCCCTTAATTTCTCCACATTAAGAGAGAGCTGATGAGGTCCTCTCAAGAAAAATCCTACAGAATTACCAGATTTCATCAACTCATTTTAAGTTCCCTTACAAGAACTACAGAGAAGTTAAAGCTATTACTTAGGTCTGCCTTGAATCTTGTCTGAGAAGAGGGAGCCTGCTACTCTAAGTCCTGAACTATATGGGAAGGATTGGGGTTTTTTTTCCAAACTGCCCCTTGGACTCCAAGCTAAATTGAAGCCAGGCTGCCAGATGTAACATGTGGATACCACCAGCAGACGTCCCATTAAACATCACAGCATTCACCCACTTTTGCTAGAAAAGACTTCTGTGATACTTGAATATTCTCAGTGGTTTAGGGGTTAAAATTTTAACCCACTCTGAGGCTACAGTGAGTATTGACTGAAAAGTCAACGTGTCTGTATGATGTGAACCGGCTCTAGAGGTCTCTGAAATCCAGACACATCTAAATTATACTGCAGCTCAAACCTAAAAGAACAACCTGCCCCATTTTGAATGCCCAAGCTTAACAGTGCTTCTCATTTGTGCGCTGCTTTGCAATTCCTTTTTCCAGCACTAATGAAGCTAACTGACTAGCCAGGCTCCATTCTGGAGACCGCTGTTTCCCCTGACTTACAGGAAATCCAATTGTTGCTAAGCTAAATCATGCCAGGAGTCATAAATAAAACATGGCATTGGGGTTTATGCAGTCAGCTCTGCTTGAGGGGGTAAATAAATGGTTTCCTTCAGCTTCTGTCCCTGCAGAAATACTAACATAGTGACTTTGGTGGTTGTGGCTGTTAAATCCCTGATCTTCAGATACTTTGACAAGCAACAAGGGAACTACTATTGGTGTGGTTCTGGAGGAACTGACAGTAGCTGCATTACATTAAACAAAAGCTCTCTGCAATACTTCTCTCCAACTTGGCATCAGCTTTTCTGTTGCTACATCCCAAGTCCTGTTTCCAGCGGTAGCTGAATTCGCAGGCAGGAAGTCTTTAGAAGATTTGTACAGTGATGAAAAATTCTGCAACTTGTTTCAGCAGCACCAATTGCTCAGTGCTTTAACTCTCACTTTTGGTTGATGACTATATAAGGTGTTAAGTACAAGGAATTTCAACATTCACCAGCCCAAAACTAATCTGAGGAAGAATTTGGAGGGCACTTAATTGACTACAAAACTCCTAAATTCTGTTTTCTTTCTTCTGCACATAGATTGCTTGTGATCTACCTGACAGCTCCTACTGGGAAAAGTATAACTATTATATGGTCTAAAGAGGAAAATATCCAGATGTAACTATTGAAAGAAAAATGCTTTCTAAATAGTAAAAAAGCAATAGAAATGTACTCTATAGGAAATGTAGAATATTACATTACACAACACACACAAGCTTGCTATGGATTGGACTTGGTGTTCAATTCGCTCCATACCTGAGGGGTAGCTTATTCGTACCTTGGAAAATGCTTGATATCAAACTTACATGTGTGGACTGATACACCACATTTCCATTTGTCCAATGTAACTATGAGTTTCTTACTACATTGTAATAGTTCAATTTCTTAAATTCTTCATAGCTTTGATTTCAGTAACATTTTGTGGAATTAAGTTCTATATTATGTACATTATGTGAAAAAACAAGATTCCTAAAATAAATTCAGTATTAGGTGTTGCCTTTCCATGTCATAGACATTATTTGCTACTCTGGATGTAAATAGGAGTGTCTGAATTAATTTTGTCAACTATGTTGCATTCTTCCATTGTATTTCCTCTGCATAAGTGATACTGTCATTCATTACATCCCTATGAAACAGCAGGTATGAGAGTCAAAGTGGACCAGACCAAATGTATTCCAGTAAGAGAGCAGTAGCTCCAATGGACTCATCATTTCTGCCGTTTCATATTCCATTCCCATTCTTTCCAAAATGTAATATTTTATTAGAATCCCAGCCTGGTTTGGGTTGGAAGGGACCTTAAAGCTCATCCAGTTCCAACCCACTGCCCCGGGCAGGGACACCTTCCACTAGAGCAGGTTGCTCCAAGCCCCTGTGTCCAACCTGGCCTTGAACACTGCCAGGGATGGGGCAGCCACAGCTTCTCTGGGCACCCTGTGCCAGCGCCTCAGCACCCTCACAGGGAAGAGCTTCTGCCTCAGAGCTCATCTCAGTCTCCCCTCTGGCAGGTTAAAGCCATTCCCCTTGTCCTGTCCCTACAGGCCCTTGTCCAAAGCCCCTCTCCAGGTTTCCTGTAGCCCCTCTAGGCATTGGAAGGCCGAATTGTTAGAAAATAAGCCCATGTTGTTAGATGTTGGTTTGTGTGCAGTCAGTTTCCATTGTGCTACACCCAACAACTTACAGTGACTTGGCTCATTTCTGGATTGACAGACTTGGGTCTTTTCCTGATTGGGTTAGAACACTTCCAACTCAACTACATGTAAATATATTTTGGATTTTTTCCTCTAGCATGTGCTACCTTGAATTTCCTTGAAGGTCTTACCCCAGCCCTGTCCACGTACGTAACTATGAATTCCTCAGTCTGAAGAGTCACTGTCCTTCACTGAACTTAATTTTCTTCAAAATACATTTTGTTGGCACACTTAAGGACTCGCATTCATCAGTTACATTATTTGATTTGTGTATCACCACTTGAAAGCAGTTTCCTTTAAAACACACAGATGTAATACCCTGTCCTGGGTAAACCACGACATACCCTCACATTCCACTCAGAAAAACACGCCTTTTCCAATGAGAGAGTCAGCAATGCAGAAGCACATTGCTGAGATGCTTCTTACTGGTAACTCACTGATTTTCAGATGTGTCACTGTTTCTGTATCATTCTTTTTGACTTTTCAGTGGCTGGCACTGCTTTGTCTCCAGTACTTGGAAGATTTAGGTCAAAACCGCCTGACATTTCAGAGTCAGAGTACCAGAAGTGACCAGATGCAAGCCAAGGTGTTATGGTGCCCATGGTAAAGACGAGGCATGCACTGCCATAAACTGCCAATGGGGAAGGGAGAGTTTATGACCAGAGTAGAATATTCTCATATGTAGTTTCTAGAGGTCTTTGACTTGAACTAAAAGCTATAAGTAGCATTTTGTTTTGTTACCTAAAGAACAGCTGAAGCCCACCTTCCTTTGATTCCCTGTGAAGCACCCAAATGCAGCCCTCAGGGGTTCAACTCCACAGGCACAGATACCCCTGTTCTGCTATGGCAAGTCTGCACGAGTGCAGAGTCATTCATGTGCTACACTGTGTGCATTTATCTTGCTTTCTCTCATTTCCTGCAAGCCCACTTGACTTCATCCTTCCTTTCCAGGTCAGAACGGGTGAGATTGCAGCTTCCCTCAAGCAGCAGCCCAGAGCAGAAGGAGGGAGCAGCCCTACCAGATGGGAGATGCTGCCTGGCTGTCGAACAACAGGACCGGCGCTCGCCCACCGGCGGGGCTGGGGCTTCTGAGAACGGTACCAAACCCAGTACCCACCCACTTTACCTACTCACTCATCTGTAAGATCCTCAGCAGAAAAACTAAGAGAGATATTAAGCCCACTTAAGCCACAAACCACTCCTAATGAATTTTGAAATCCTAGACCTAAATAAAAGGTAATATCCCAACTTTCTATCTCTCAGTCCCTCCATAGTTTTATGTTCAGTGAAAGACTGAAGGTATCACTTAGACCTATGATATAAAAACCTGATTTTTTCATATGATTCACCTGACCAAAACATTTTCCTTGCTTAAAAGTATGAAGTTTTCATTTCTTTGTAAATAAAGACTTGAAACTGCAGCAAAAATAACTTCCAACAAAGCCACATGCAGTTAATACTGTACAGTCACTCTTTGGAAACATCCTGGCTGCTTCAATAACTCTGAAAAGGTCCAACCTGTGTAGCACATGCAGCACTAACCACTGCCATAACATTTGACACTTGTGCTGTCCCATGAGACCACATGAGGCATCCTTTGAATGCCTTCTGAAGTCACTGGGGTTGCCAAGGCTGGCTCTCACTATCCATGACCTCAGCCAGGCCTTTGCAGAGCAGCCAGTTACAAGGGCTCTCAAACAGACAGCAATCTGGAGGGCTCATTTCACTGCTGTAATGCTGAGACATGTTTATGACAGCCATCATAGAAGGCAAACATCTTCTGCCTCCCATGCGCAGTAGACAGCAAATGCAAGGTTTGCCAAGTCTGCCTTACCTTCAGTGATTATTTTGGGGTTTTGAACATATCTAGCTCAAAGAAGACAAAAGCACTTATCTGACATCAACAGTAAGTAACAGGGTATCTCTACTGCAGTCTGGAGAGCCGTACGTAGTGACAAAACCTTAACGTTAGATATTTATTGCATGGACCTGGCAAGCAGCTGCTTGGGAATGTGAAAAAGGCTGACATTTCAATACAATGAACACTGTAGCATGTTCTCCATATGGTTAGACTTGCAAAGCAAACCTGCTTTCACAAATATTTTCATCAAATCAGACACTTGGCCAGCTCAAAGGCAGTTGCCATGTCTACACCACCCATATTTCAAGTACAAACAGCTTTTTAGCAAAGCTTTTCAAGGAAATAAATTGTGGGTTTATAGATTTAAAACTGTTCCATCAAATAAAAAAGGATTAGTTAGGCTGAAAAGAAAAATAAGTCAGAAAGCCGAACAAATAAAAGGATGTGCAAACATCTGCGATAAACCTCGATATACCAGGCAAATACATCCAGGTGCAGAATTAGTTATGGGGTTTTATACACATTTTAGTAAATATTAATGTCTTAGAGCAGAAGAGCAATTGCATCAGTGGAATAGGGCAAGTTATTCTACATCAGCTGGTTTACAAATTAATCCCTAAATATCACCACAATAAAGTGTAAAATGTTAGCATAGTAGAAGAATTTTAATAAAATACTGGCTTTACGTTAAAGGAGATGAATAAGAGGTTTTGCTTTTCCTTTCTGCTTTCCAGTCCTGCTAACCATAACCTCAGATCTCTTTCGTGGAAGTCTCTTTTGCCTACACATTCAATCAGGGCAGAGGACGTTCCCATGGAGGGGGAAGCATTACAAGTGTCTTCGATATCTTAGCATGAAGACTGCTCGAAATTCACATGCCTTTTCTTCCGTTTCTAAAAGCCTAATCCAAGTGTCTGCTATGCCAGATGCTGCAATTCATTTACTGGGTTCAAAGGGACCCACAAAACATACCAGTTTGAAGCTCTTCAAGGAATCCATAGTACTGTGCAATCAGTTCTCACAGCTGCCACAACAGTTGTAAACTCTGGTTGTTGTCCCTTTGAACTCCTACAGCAAGAAAATAAGTGATGGTAGAAGCAGCTCACTGCTAATGTATCCAAGATCGAACATAGAAAGTCTTTTTTTGTTGTTGGTTTGGCTGTGCACAGTCTCATGGAAAGCAAGCACTTCTAATAAGCTAGTTTATACAGTGTAAGGATTGCCATGTGAATACAGCCATTCATTCTCTAATAAAAGAGCAACAAAGCATCCAACTGAGCTTTGTTCCTGCTTAGGCAATGCATTAGTGAGCATGATAACTTATAGATTAGGCGCATTGGATGCTACTGGAATGAAGGTTGCATTAATAAACATATGTAGAATGTTAACCAAAGCTAAAAAATAACATTTTTCCTTCGTTGCTGAAGCTAGAGCTGGGCAGGCTGAAGCACGCCATGGGCTGGCAGTGGGCAGCAAAGGGCTTCTGCAGAGGTGGGACACCAGTGGCCTGCCAAGAGGTCCTGCCAACACCCCACGGGCAGTGACCACTCACTGCCTCCTGGCACAGAGCCCTGCAGATCACACACAACTTCTAACAGCAACGGCTTGAAAATGGTATTTTAGCTTGAGCTGCAGGTGCTGTGCCCTTGAAATGAGACAGAAAATCACAGACCTGAGAGTCTCTGCTGGGCCACTCATCCCCTTGAGCCCACCGTTGCCATACAGAATGAACTGTGTACACACAGCGCTTGTAACCTTACCTGAGGGCAAACATGGTTTGATATTTGAAGCAATAACAGCATTTGACTTGATAATGGTTAGAATTCATTAAACCTGTTTAATTAACTGACAGTGATTAAGTGCAAATAAGTCTAAAATACAGAATCATGTTGACACTGGCTTAACCTGATGTCAGCTCAGAATGAATATTCAGAACAACGATGTGACCAGTGTTTTTCATGTACTCAAGGTTTCAGAAGACTCCCAGTAAATTACAAGCATCATAATCATCCTCTAAGACCCAGTAAATATCTTCTTGTGATAAAAAGGAGTTAAATGCAATAGCTTTTGTAAATTACAGCTGAAACAGTACTAAAATACTACTGTAATAGTACATGTATAGTTACATGCATTGCAGATGGCTTGTTTATAACCTACTGAGCATGTGAGGAAACATTAGGTTTAGGTCAAAAAAGATAACTAAACACTAGTTAGCTATAGGTCTGACATTACATTTATATACTAAAACCACTGACCCTACAAAACACAGAGAATCATGGAATCATAGAATGGTTAGAGTTGGAAAGGACCTTAAGACTATGAACAAATTACAGAATATTTATACCAAATTCCTGCACTCTGAATACGTGTTCAGCTGGTACAATGACTAAGCAAAAATAACCTCACGCAGTACAGTGCTTTCTCATTCCTCTTCAAAGTGTATATTCCATGAACAGTAACTGCCCCCCCCCTTACAGCAGACTGATCATTCACACTTACCCTTATATTATAACTGCTTAAAAAAGAGATTTGAAGCAAAATAGCTACAAGTTACCTGCAAAAAAGCGCTAAAGTATTCAAGGATCTTAAAGCACTGCCCCCGACAGAGGCTCCCCTGCCTTGCCTTTGGAGCCCCTTGCCACAGATGCTGGAGGACCCCAGGCTCTGCTTCACTGGGGTTTTCAAACTCTCACTTCTTTTTGTCTCTCTGTCTCTGGGGTTAAAGCACCACAGCTGTGGCCCGTTGGGGTTGATGTGTGTTGCTGGTTTCTCATGCAGAGGATCAGCTGTTCCGTGCTGTGGAGGGCCAGGCTGCCTCTGATGAGGAAGAAGAGAAGTGGGCAGGAGACCAGCCCGCCCAGGTGGACCACATGAAGAAGATACTGGCCAAGCTCCCCTGCTGTGCCAGTGGGTAGGTTAACGCTTCCTGACCCCTTGGCAAAGACTATTTCATGACCTGAAGGCACTATGGCTTCAGGATGAAGCAGTAATGCTACAAGCAAAAGCAGTAGGCTCCTTTGCCCATCCCAGCCTAACCCAAGGCGGCGGCAAACGGGCACAGATTTGTGATGTGGGCTGCCAAGAGTTTTGCAGGAAAATTGGCTTTTACAAGCATAGACCTTCATCTATGAGAGAGGTTCCCCTAATTTATTGATTTGTTTTTAAAATGTCTATATAGGTGTGATGAAAAGATGTGGAAAAAGCTAATGTCTTACCTGGAGACCACCAATAGTGATGGCCGTGAAGCAGCGCCTGTGGAGCTGGCAGAGAGAATCACACAGCTCACTGAACAGCTCCAGCTGAAAGGGCACGAAGTGCAACAACTGGGAACAAACATGGAAGAGGTAATAGGCACCAAGCAGAGTGTGAAAGAGTTAGTTATGTATCTCTAAGTAGCTGCATTTATATACATGTGCATTTATATTGCGGCCATTCCGCTCTCTTGCTGATGTTCCTCACCGGGCCCTTAGCTTGTCAGCTCAAACATCTCAGGCTTCCCTGTAACACCTGTGTTTCGTGTCTGGTTCCTACCTGAAACTCCTTTTGTTTGGAGGATGAGAAGTACACCAGCCACTATCAGACACAGGCTGTTCCAATAAAATAGCCAAGATATCCTATTAGTCCCGTGTGATCTTAGTGTTTAAATCCTGCACACCGCAGCCACTGATGGGCACAGATTTAAATGCTGGCAATCCTTCTGTGAAACAAAAATAGGGAATCGTCTGCATTGCTTTGGCCTGCTTTGTCTTAAGGTTCAGTCAGTGCTTGTTCAGGTATTGTACGAAATACCCCTTATTTGAAAGGAGCATAAAGATTTCAGTAGTTTCAGGACTGTATTAATCACTAAGCTGTTTAAAGTAACAGTAAAATATTCAGCTTCGTTACATGTTGCCAGCTTTTGATTCTTATCAATATTTCGTATCGTTTGTCCCCGTGACTAAATCAAATGAAGTTACTTGGAAGGAAAAAGAATTAAGACCAGGATAAGATCACACTTGTGTCTTACACAATGTGCAGTATTTGATGACAATTTATTCCTGCAATACTCCTTGGAGCAACACAAAGCTTCCTTCTACACTGCTTAACATCACCCCACAGAAAAACTTAGGGTTATTCTTCCTAACTACTCTCCTGTAGGTAGTGCCAGTTTTCTTCTTCCCCCTTTTTTCCTTTCCTTCTGCAGTATCGCATTGCCTTCTTTTTAATCTCTGCTGATGGATATTGGTTCTGTGCACCTTGTTCAGAGAAGTACCATTATCAATAGATTAATACAAAATTCCAGGGATCTGTTGCTCTTGCTTTGAAGACAAGCAGGGAGGTGAATAAGCCACAGTGCCAACTCACTGCAACATGAATTTAAAAGCAGTAGGATGAATCATTTTGAGCCTGTTAGAAATTTATTCTTAAACCCTCTTATTTAGCCAGCATTTATATCTTGTGTGCAGTTATAGTTTGGGGTTTGTGATGCTACAAAACAGGCAGAGAAGTACTAAGTAATTTCTCTCCAAAAGGTGACTGTCCCTGTAACCAACACAGAGTAACTTGGAAGACTGAGAAATGCTCTCTCTCATCTAACTTGCAAGTAAATATATTGGCTTAATAAATAACCACCAAGAACACTTCCTCTGATGACCTGACAAACTACCTTATCCATTGCTCTATATATTTCTATTTGGACCTGTTCAATGCTGACAATTAGACAAATGACAACAAATCTCACAAGTACCAGGCCCAGCGGGCAAGTGAAGAGCAACACTCTCGAACACTGAACAATAATCACTTCAGTCTAAGACTTGTAAAACCAGGGTGAAAGAGTTCTAAGATCTGTCCTGTCTGCAGAGTCCTGCTTTCCAACACCAGGACAGTTAAAAATGGTTTTCACTGAAGGCAGGTGCTGAAGGTGTCAGGACCTGGGGACAATGGCTGGAGAAAACAGGAGTGATGCCCTGCCAGGCGCAGTGCTGCAAAGAAATGCCAATTCCTTTCTGTGACAGCGTGCATGCAAGCTGCCAGCTTCATTACAAACACAGGCAGTTTATCAGCTGCCAGCCAGGGTCAAATGAACAGCTCATCCCAACATCACACGCCTGGTGGCGAGCAGCAGTTGCTTAGAGAAAAGCAGTGAGAAACAGTACAGAGGATTTACTTCTTGGTATTGCTCACCTGGTTCCCAACACACCAGGGACAGATACAACTTGAACTGGATGGTGCATGGACTATCATGGTTAATGGCCAGTCCCAGAGCTATTTACCAGGAATTTACCTTTCCTTTCTCCAAAGCTAGCAATGCTTTTAGTATCTCGGGGCAAGGACTCCCACATACTAGTTGAAAAAGAACAGGTTTTGAGGATTTGATTTTGTTTGCTTTAAATCTGCTGCCTGATCATCCATTGTCACCTCAGTTTTGTGCTTGGGAATCAGCAAATTACCTTTACCTCATCGTTTTACAGACTTTTATTATGAGAAATGCTGCCTTAGTTACAACCATTCCTAGCGAGCCTCAGCTCTCTTAGTACAGAAACCATTCCTTATTTCTATTATTCTACTTTATTCTTCCATGTGCTTTTCAAGCTCTATTACCCTTTTTGAATTAGAATAACTGAAATATGCTTAGTATTCAAATGCAAGCCCTCGGTGGCAATAAGCAGAGTTGCTGTTTTGTGCCTAGTTCCTTCCCCCACATCTCCTAGCAGGTATGTTCTGACCTCTGCTGACCACTGAGCCGTGTTCAGGAGGTGACAGCTCTTCCACATCTCCTTCTGAGTGGCAGTCATCATTGCTGCATGTGTAGTGTACAACTTTGTGGACCCTTCCTACATGCCTTACTTTGCATTATTGACACTGAATTTCATCTGATCATTTATTGTCCATTGCTATTCAATATCATGAACTCTTGCTGTCATTGCTCTCAGGCAGCTTTAGTTTTGATTACCCCCCAAAAACGTATTGAGAGCAAACTTAAAACCTTTTACATTCACCTTTTTAAAGATCATTTCTGAGTGTGCTGAAAGCTCAGGGGAGCTCCTTGTGAGACCCGCAGGGTTGTGTCCCTGCCCTGTGCACCCTTCAGTGCTGGTCTGTCACGCTGTGCTCGGCCCCAGCTCGTGACGCGCTGTGAGACCCTGGCAGGATCAGCGCTGAGGTTTTTTGAGTCTTTGCTGATGAGCCTTATGAAAAGCTTTCTGCAGATTCAAAATACATTCTGTCAATCAACTATATTAACACTATTCAGATATATTCATAGACCCCTTCAAAGAAATCTAACAGATTCTTCACTATGTTCATCTATGTATTCACCAAGTCCCTCCACCATTACAGTTCCTATCAATGTGCCTGACAGAATTACTGATACTCTCAGGGATTTGCTGTTCCTCAGATAATCTCTGAACCCCCTCTTAAAAATTGATGCTCCGTTTGCCACCCTCCAGGCCTTTGAGGGTGAAATTATTTAAAAGATGAATTGCACAGCACAATTCAGCACCTCATTCTGCCTTTCTGGTACCCTTTTCTTCCCTTTTGGAGAACGTTTCTCAGGTTCACTGCTTGTAAAAGGGGCTCTAATATGTTTTCTGTGGAAAACACAATAGAATTGTTTTCTCTTACATTGCTTAAGGAATATTAATTATTCACTGTCCTAAATGAATTTGGACATACTGCTCCAGAGCTCAGGTTTTCCCCATGCCATTCTCTCCCGTTTATAGGAGGGCTGGATAGCAGCTGCTGCCTTCTCAAAACTGGTGTTTGGCAAGGTGGTGTTTCCATCTTACAAACAAGGCACAGATCCAAACCCTGGCTCTGATGAGGGACTTTGACAGAGCTAAGAACAAACCCCAGTCCTCTGAGCCCTATGACTTAGCTACTGACCATCCTCCTCAATCTCTAGCTTTTAAAAAGAGCTTATGCTTCACTAGCATCGTTATCTTATTGCCAGTGTCAAGGTAACCAGAGGTGCTAGATGTAACCTAGCTAGGGAAATCAGTTTGGGAGAATGGTTTAATGGCACACTGAGCTGCTGTCTTCAAGCACAATAAGATGACAAGAAGTGCATACCCATAGGTATAAATGAAAGGAAGGTATCAGGAAACTAGCATCCTTGCTGGTGACAAGGTGGCTGTCAAGGTGTAACTGCTGTGAAAAGCACTTTACTCACTCTAGCACAGGAAATATAAGCCAAAAGGGCTTTGTAGGAGCGGTTAAAATAATGACCTTTTTACCTCTCTGTTATTTGTCAGGCACTGCTTCAGCTGTACAGGGGGACACAACAACTCCATATGTGTAGTACCTACCTATGCCAGGTGGTATTTACAATGCAGAGGCAATGTGTAGTATAATAAAGGAAAGCACATTTCATTCATTGCAGACCTCCCCCAGCCTCTAGAGTATTTGCTGTGTGTCAGTGGGAGTGCTGCCACATCAGTGTAACAAAGCTGGCTCTCCAAGCAGGAAAATGTTCCTGTGTTCCTCCAAAAGCAGGGTTCAGACAGGACTGCTGAAATCACTGTTTGGCAGATGGACCAGATGCAGTGATCCAAACTTCTGGAGCTGCTGTATAGCACAGGGAGCAGGAGTGCCTCACAGTGCCTCACAGAGCTCACAGCGCTGCCAGAACAGGCTGATTTCCTATTAGCACTGTCAGAACATAAACTGACCTCGCTGTGGATCAGGGACTGTTTTCTTTTTGCACTCTGACACCTGTGTTTTAGGGAATTAAAGTTCCTTCCCATCTATTAAAATTCATTAGGATATAAATTTCCACACAAAAAAGATCTATTACACAGTGTGCATATTAAGGCCTTCAGCTTTTCGAGTTCAACTCTCTCCTTAGTTATCTCTATAGCTGCAATAAAGATAAAACATGACAACAAAACGGGATAACAGAGCCAGTGAATTTGGCAGGTACTCACATGATTTTGTTTCTTGATGTAATATTAATAAATTTATTTAGATTGTGTTTGCCACAACAAAGTGCAAGACATGGTAACACTTCCGAATGCTGGGCACAGCATGACTGAGAAATGAGGTACTTTTATTAATAAACCTGAAAACTGTCAGTGCTCCCAAAGGTCCAAAATTAACATTTAAGTGATATATTTTCCAGGGAAATATGACTCTTTTTAGTAGCTTGGCCACATACCTGCCACAGGCTTGGGTTTGTGACAAAGAGATTGAGTTCTGCAAATGGTGTGGCAGCTTTGAGGGTCAAACTGTTGCCTAGATTTTTGCATTCAAACAAAAGCAATGTTCCTCCCTTTCAAATCCTGGGAGGCCTGAGACGACTGACAGGCCAGCTTTGGAAGCTCCAGGTCTGAGGAGTCTCCTCCTGCCCAGGGTTTCTGTACGGTTCAAAAGTCTTATTGAAGTCTTTTCTGTATTTGGCTGTGAACCAGTGCTTCACCAATGCCAGTGTTTTGCAGAACCAGAATCTTAAGGGAAAAGAAATTAAGACACTTCTTAAACCAAAATACTTAAAAGAAATCAGCTACTTACCTTCTTATTTCACTGAATGTACAGATGACTGACATGTAGGAGTAGCAAGACAAAGCTTTGGTTACACTGGTGAGGGCACACAGATCACTTGTGCTTTCTAGAGGATGACAGGAATGCACAAGATCAGAAAACTGAAATAGCAATGCTAGTATTTGAGATATCTGAATGATCTGCTTGCATCCAGTGTTGGATGAATGGCCACTACACACAAGAGCAAAGCATGCATCCCTAGAACCGCTGACTCTTCACTTCATGTAGTATGTTAAAGAAATGCACTTCCTTTCAAGAAAACCTGGTGTGAACTGACATTTACCAGCTAAGGGGGAAAACTCAGCTTTGCAGTTAGGGGGCAAGAAAGGGCAAAGCTCCAGTGCTTTTATTTTCCTGTGTCATTGTCCAGATGAAAGGCCCATTGCTAGGTGAGCTGCAGCAAAAGGTGGAGGAGACCGAAGTGCTGAAGATGGAGCTGCAGATGTTGGAGACGGAGAGAGTTAGGCTGTCCCTGGTGGAGGAAAAGCTCATGGATGTTTTACAGCTTCTTCAGCAACTTCGAGACTTGGTATGGCAAGAAAGCAGTCCAGAGACTTGAAACTGGTTTTGACAGTGTCCTTCCCAAACACCTAAAAAGGGTGTTCATACCTTCTGTTAAGTACAAAGCCCTGTACATCAGGACACATTTTAACCTGTGTTTGCCCTGGGAACTGCCTGGTGATTGCAGAACGCTTTTAGACCCCTATGGCTGACTTCCCAAAAGAAGCCTAGAGATCTCCAAGCTCTCATTATTCTCTAAACAAAAACTTGGAGGAAACGAGGAAAACAGAACTGCTAGTAATGTGAAAGATTATATGAGATTATTCTTCCTTCTAGAAAAGGGCCTTTGTTTAACTGCATCCTAATGTAACACTGTGTCAGTATTAAAGAGATAAACCCCCTCCCTATGGATCAATAAGGTGGGTTTTTAATAAGAAGTTTCTTACCCAATGAATAATCCAAACATGCATTTAAAAAAGCTGATGCAATAACATCCCAGGAGTACATGGCCAGTACTGCAGTTCAGCCGTTTAGAAAATAACTTGAAATCTCCTGCTTGGGAATAATAATGGTAAGTGCTGGCCAAAAGATGGGCAAACCAGATAATGTGCAGGACAAGGAGCGCATTGGGAGCCACACTGGACTGCTAGGAGCTGATTCTGTCACAATGACTGAGGGTTCTCCTCAGTCTTCAGCACTGTGCTGCCCAGTCTGTGTGAGAGGAGAATGTTTCCTCAGATGATCACTATTTTGTTTGAAGTACACTCACGTTCCACTGATGACTCTATGGAACAAGTGCAATATCTCATCATTTGGTAACTTATTTTAGCACTTGACATGGAAATTGTACTTTCATATTGTAAGTCTGACACATGCATCAGTACCAATCCAGTGAAGGATTAAGCTAGTAAAGACTATGACTGGCAACAAGCATAATAACCTTTTGTGTCAAGACTTCAACATGTCATTCACTGGTCAGCTGTATTATTGCAAGTCATTTCTGTTAGGAGACAATCCATCACACAATGTACCATATCTCAGTGATAGCAGCACTTCATGCTGATCATTGCTGGAATCACACCACCACGTGCTGCCAACTCCCACAGAACTAGCACAGGCAATGATGCTGTCAATGAAAAAGAAAGTCTACAGCATTCTCACTAGAGTTTAGCAAGGATCCCTTCAATCCCTGATGGGATATACTTCAGGCAAAAGAATGCTTATTCATTAGAAATCGTGGGTTTAGGTATCACTTCCCCAGCATATTCACCTTCATGTTTTAAATATTCCAAGCTTCTCATTTGCAACATAATCCACCCCAAAGCAGTGACTGTCCAAAGGCAAATGCCCATCCTGTCAGGACTCAAGGCCAGGTTGGACACAGGGGCCTGGAGCAACCTGCTCTAGTGGAAGGTGTCCCTGCCTGTGGCAGGGGGTTGGAACTGGGTGAGCTTTAAGGTCCCTTCCAACCCAAACCAGTCTGGGATTCTGTGATTCTATGACTATTAAAACCTTACTCTATGTTCAGAGGTCATGTGTAATCCCAGCCTGCCGCAAACCGCTTTGCGCTATGCCCCAGTCCCTGGGGCACAGGAGCAGAAGGTGAGGACCAGTGTCAGTGAGGGAGGTCAGTACTGCCCAGCCTGCTGGGAGGTCCCTCATCTTGCTTCCAGAATAGTTTCCATCTGTTTTCAGTTCTTGAAGCTGTAACCAGAACAAACTGTCCCTGCAGATGCGGGTGCTCTAGTACTAATTAAAGTGATGCCAGTCTGAGCATGCATTAGTGTTTCCATCACAAATGAAGAGAGTTTGTTTTCCAGACACATTAGGTAATGTCCCAGCAGATTTCTCATGTAAAACTACCACCGAAAAAGACCGTCTAAATCCTGAGTAGTTTTCACAATCCTCTCCCTTTGCCTAACTTTTCTTACACCTCACTAGATCTCTAGCCTGTGTCAGTGGGCCTGACTTATACCCTGAATGGTTCCCAGTGATTCCTGGCACAGCGCCTGTCTGCTCCTCTCAGTGCAAGCCTGGCAGAGCACTGAGCAAGCGTGTGCTGGGCATGCCCTGCTTACACGCCTTGCCATCCAGGTTTGTTCAGGCACACCCTCTGGAAAATTCTGTGTTTTCCACTGAATCCCTGTTATTTCTCTTTCTACAGCCATATTAAGGAACTGTGGCCTTCCACGAACTGCGGTTATTTGCGCAGTATCTAAGATAAAATGCTTGAAAATAAAGCCAATAGCAAGTCTTGCGTTATCAGGATTCAGTTTCATTTTGGTTTAATTTTCAAATGCAAACACACTGCACATAGATTTCGTTGCCTACATTTAAAGTGGTGAAGGACATATTTGTGCCATAATGCTATTTTGTTTTTTAAAGAACATATCTAAGCGAGCCTTGGGGAAAATCTTGCTGAGCACTTTGGAATCCTGCCGGGACCCCCAACCTGGTAAGAAAACAACTCACCTGTAAAGACCAAGAGGCATGAAAAGTGTCCTTGGAGGAAAACACTGGGTAGATAATGAACAGATGAGTAGGAAGAAAAATATGTCAAATACTGGCGGACAGGCTAGGGAGAAAGAAGTACTATGTAGGAAGATTACCTGTAGGAAGTGATGACTAGAGTCTGTGACACATGAGAAACGGGAACACATCCAGGGCTTATTTTAGCCAAATTTTAATTAGAATTTGGCCTTAGGGGTACAACTCAGTATGCCACTAATGTCTGTAGGACTTTCTTGACATGAGAAAGTGGAAAACATGACCTAGTATATAAGGCACCTATTTATCAGGTTTGCTATCCCACTGCATGTTGAATCCCTCTGCAGCAATACAAACAAGATACACAAACCAGAATATTTCTGTCAAGAAAATGGATGAAACCTGCACTCCCCTAATAATAGCCTTGCATGTTCCTCAGATGAAAATTAACCTCACAAACTCCTCTCCCTTGACAATGCTCTGCTATGCTAGAGCTGCCTTTGTAGGAATCACACAGGGCTCCGAGCCTGGAGGTTTAGATTTGATTACTTTGTTCCTACCAGAAGAGCATTTGTACTTACCTTCAAGAAATGAACGTCCTGTACCAAGCCTAAGAACATGGCTTGGAGATGCCTTTATTAGGCACACAGTAGTCAAAGACAAGATTATAAAAGACTAGATGTGACCTGAGGGTTTAATTTTGGAGAACATTATTGACAGTGATTTAGGGAGAATAACATACAAACCATTCTGGGTTTGCAGTTTCAAGGCCTTGTTGTTGCTAGTGTCCAGCAATCCAGGGCACAGGCAGCCCAGAGCTAAGCTGTGCTGTCCTGGTGCGGCTGCAGAGGAAGCAGAGCAAAAGAGGCAAAGACAGCCCCCTTTGTTGGTTGAGCTATAGGTCAGATTTCTCCTGGTGAGAAGGAGAGGTTAATACCCCCAGCACACAAGTGTCCAGAAGGTACTACTACTTATCCTGCTCTTGGCTCCAAGTGCTGCTGCTGAAATAAAGCATGTCCCTCTGTAACTGCAGCAGCACAGCTCAGCTTCCTAAAATGACACCAACAGTGAAGTGACCTTCTATAGCTCCCTGTCCATTCCGCATCCCCATTGCCAGAAACAGCTCATCCTCTCTGCTTTCCATTTGCTGGCTGTGCACTTGATATGACTTAAGCAGCTTTCCTAAGCCTTTGCATTCAAACATCATCTTCCTCTTTGACAAGACTAGGTGGATGGTTGGATTGGCAACTCTTTAGTGTGACATGCAATAGTCTTTGTTCACACAAGTATATGAGAACTCAGTGAATGAAGCAAGAGAACCAGTAGAGAAAACAGTCCTTGAATCCAGTTCCACTGCATTTTTATAGGGACAGGAATTCATTATTTGGTTTCAAAATGTACACATTTTATGTTAATGACGTGAAACGGCACCTTTGAAGAAAAGAGCTTGTGTTACAATTGTTAAACTGCAACTTTCTGTCTTTGTTCAGATTATAACGTTTGCAATTTTCTTTTGGAAGGAAAAGCCCACCTATTTGAAGTCCTAGACACTCTTTACCACGAGCTGGGAGGCTGTGAACTCCTACAAAGCCAGCCTCTGGAGAAAGCACAGAGTCGTCAGGCCTTGTCCAACCCGCTGGTCATCTCCTGCTGAGCAGCAGTGCCAAGTACACCCAGAAAAACAGTCCTCGTCCCTTCAAAGGCACATGAGTGAATAAGAGCTCCGTGATGGAGCAGAGCAACAGAATAATCCAGCCATGAAACTGGAGGCAGACTGCTTCTGGGAAGAGCACCAGTGCCTCAGCTAACGTCAAAGCCCCCCCTCGCATCCGGAGTGGTCCCACGCTGTGAGGATCATGTAGCAATGTCTGTCTGTGACACACATCCTTGTGTGATAGCCTGTAACTGTGCCAATAACCGAATAAAAACCATTCCAAACACACAGGCCGGACCTGTGCACGTGTACAGGCCTGGTTGCGCACTGGCTGGGCACAGTTTGTAGCTCAGTTCAAAAGCAAAATGCAGCCCATGTTATCACTGGCAAGTAAACCACTTCCTCAACATACACGTGACAACACGGCCGCGTTACAGACACAAACATGAGGGTATGCCAGCAGTGCAGGTTTAAAGGGCTCGTGTAAAATGTGTTTGTGTGTCTCTATTTGTGATTCAACTATTCACCTTATTTAACTCTGAAGTTAGATTGGTTATTGCTCTGCTGAATTCTATATTTGCAATTCTAGAGCTGCCTTAGAAATCTTCAACAGGCTTTCCTGACAACGGTCTCAGATTTGACATGAAAAGCTAAACCCACCTGCTTGACAAAGGTACAAACCAACCTTGTTCGCAGGCCCTCAAGGAAAGGAAGGGCTGAAAAGCTCCCTTTGCAACAGCTGCTGTTGGTGCATTAGCAAACACCACGGGCAGTACCCACGCTTGTCCTCTCACTTCACTTCCCTCAGTGCAGCTGCAGACACACAAAGCGAGGCCTCACTTCCAGACCAGTTAATGTGAAACACTGGCCCCAGTCATGGTGCCACGTTACCCTTTAATCAGCAATAAAATCATTCCTGAGGGCAAAAGTAAAACCAAAAGTTGCTTCCAAGATGCTTTTGCTGTTTCATTCACAGAAACGGAAGCAGCAGAGTTCCTAAATGACCCAACTGAAGTTATGTTATTAAAAAGATGCATTGTATGTCTTTTAAAGATGTGAAATGATTTGCCTGAGATAACACCAGCAGTGAAATAAGACCATTCAACTCAGAACTGTGCATGTGTGAGTTTTTCCCCTGAAAATGGTTTTCATAGAGGAATAAGGACCGTACCACAATGCACTCTGGGCAATAAGAACATATCTATTCCTTTCTATTCAGAACGCACTGGATTGCTTGCACACACCTCCAGCCAAAACTGTGATCCACTGCTCGGCATTTAGAGCCATGGAGGTAACAAAAACTGGCAGCAGATATTTTCATTTCATTTTAGAGGAGAAAAAAAGAGGTGTTTTGCAAACAGACCCAGCTCTCTTCGACAGTGTTTCACCTGGGGTTTCTGCTTTAATAGAGGAAGGTTGTAAGAATAGATATATATTTGTAATATAGGTATTTTATAAAGATAAATTAGACAGGACATACACAGAGTGCAATATTCACCCTGACAGAAAAAAAAAACTGTATACTAATACTAAATATATTACTAACGTAATACTAAGAATACTATACTATTACTTAGTATATACTAAACTACATGCTAATATGATATACTATAAAAACTATACATTAAATGTGCAACAGATACAAATTAAACAGAGCAGAAGTTAGTTCCCTGCTTCTGTTCATCTTTTAATAAAACCCAGGTATCAGCTTATGTCCTGGGCAGCTCTCTCTGACTTCCCCAGGAATACTGCATCCATAGAGAGAGAAAATACCAGCGCATCATGAAATAAGCATGACCTGGGTGTGCAGTCAGCAGAAGAGATGCTTCGGGAACAGGATTATGATCAGTGCACACCTGATTATGGACAGTCTCATGTGCTGCAGGATTCTTTCCTCATTTCAATTGGTATTATTTCCTGTACCCACTCTACAGACATACACAGATGCACATGTATTTGGATGATACATACTCATGTGTACCTTAAGATTCCTATGCTAATTGTATACCTGAGTATCTTTTTCACCATGGAGTTTCCACCTGCCTTTCTAATATATTTCTAGAAATCTCTAGGCTATGAAGTAAACTGCTGTCCTCGTGCTCAAACGGGGCAGGAGCAACATCATCTGAGTGAGCACTGCACAGCTTACCCAAGCAGCAGGAACTGGAACTGGGAACTAGAAAATGTCCCTGGAAACCTAAACTGGTGTTAAGGAAGATGCGAACAGTTGAGATAAAAGGAAGCTTTTTTGAATAAAGAAGCAGCATTTAACATACAAGAAGCAGCAAAATCCCATCTTCTAAGTTAGCTTCCAATCCTGTAACGTTTTTATTTCTCTAAGAAATGCCTAGCTCAGAATCATTTTTGATACATCAGCATGCACTGGTTAACCTTTTAATACTAAAAGATGATTATTTTAACTCCAAAAAGTAATTACTGTGAAACAACTGAGACTTGAAGTATTTCTATCAGAAGAACCTGTTCTTCAGGATGGATCAAGAAAGTCAAAATTCTTGCTGGAAATCAGAGGCAAGGCAAAGCACTGTACTTTGAAAGACCTTCCACAGTTTGCATTTTCTTGCCTTCCTGAGTATTGGAATTGTTCCCAGACAAGCAGCAAGCTGAAATATCTAATCAAGTGCCATTAGTAGCTTCACCAGATGTCAAACAATAATGTAGGAGCAGTCATTACCCACATTGTTGGCTGTGTAACAAACTGCTCCTTTGAACAACTGGGGCTGTCCTCACAGGAACATACTCTGCAATTGCACATCTAGCACAGAACCAGGTCTTGGATTTGCACTGACTGTTATTTCACGTGACAGGGAATGGTCACCAAGTCTAAGCTGAGTTTGTAAAAATATTCCCCACGTGACAAACCCTGACAGATGACAAAGCACACTCAAAAGCCTTCCATTTAAAAAGCACAACCACAAATCACAGAATCCCAGAATCCCAGCCTGGTTTGGGTTGAAGGGAACTTAAAGCTCACCCAGTTCCAACCCCCTGCCACAGGCAGGGACACCTTCCACTAGAGCAGGTTGCTCCAAGCCCCTGTGTCCAACCTGGCCTTGAACACTGCCAGGGATGGGGCAGCCACAGCTTCTCTGGGCACCCTGTGCCAGCGCCTCAGCAGCCTCACAGGGAAGAGCTTCTGCCTCAGAGCTCATCTCAGTCTCCCCTCTGGCAGGTTAAAGCCATTCCCCTTGTCCTGTCCCTACAGGCCTTTGTCCACAGCCCCTCTCCAGGTTTCTTGCAGGCCCCTTTAGGTATCCAGTAACCCAAATCTCTGCAAACATTCTGTTTTGCTGTATGTTTACCAGACGCTAGTAAATGGCCATTTGCTTGCATCTTGACTTCTCAGTAAAGGAAAAATATCACAGAGAGGGTGCATGTGCTATAAACAAGTGCCATTGTCCATCTAAAATTCAGACAAAGGCCACCAAAGCCTTCCAAACATGGACCCAGTCTGGAGGAGTACATGACATGTCACTGTGCGAGACCAGAGCCTGGCTTCCAGCTGTAAGGGTTACTTAGGGACAAGTCTGTAGAAGGAACCTGTACTACTTTGATTCTCAGTTAGAAAGCCAATGGGCATCTATAAAAGGGCTAAAGCAACCTCAGTCTGCTGGCTTTGAGGCACTCTCGTTGGAGTCTGGCCTTATACCACGGCTTGAGATCCCCTCCTCAGTCTGCTCCTTCCTCCTTCTAGTAGATCTATTTATTTTTTTCTCGACAATAATTCCATTCTTACAGGAAGGACAGTTTGTTTCATCCCAGTTGTATCTGCTCTAGGGAGATGTAATTCACCCCAGCAAAAAACTGATTCTTCGTCACCTCTTCCATATGTCCCGTCTTCTTTCCTCACTAGTCGCAGAGCACTAAATCCTGCAGGCTCCAGGTTTTGAACTTGCAGACTGGTGCCCAGCCTTTCCTCCAACGAGCTGCCTGGAGTGTCCTTAGCACTCCTAACCCTCACTCCTGCTCACACATGCCCCAAACCTGGCTCTCACAGACCTCGCTCACATTGTAGGCTCAAATCACAGGTTTAAACTAACAATAGTGTGTGTCTTCAAACTAACATAGTAGAATACAGCAAACTGTTCTAACTTGCTGACACGTAGAGAGAAAGGAGTGTTAGGCTGATGGGGGAAGGAACCTCACGGGACTGGTAACAACTAAGGAGACAGTAAATAAGACCAAGGATGCCAGCCTTCAAGACAGCAGAGTGGCACCCAGCATGGAGCGAGACTGGAACAGAACAGAAGCAAGGACATACCAGCTGCTAACTCAGCACTAGGACCTTGCAAGTGTGCGCAAGCACTGAGGCCATTCAGTGAACACAGTGAGGAAGACTATCAGCGACCACCAGAGACCCCCACTCAGCAAGAGAGCCCATGCGTAATTAGGATGCAAATATTACAATTAGTTCCTGGTAAAGCTATGAATATGCATGAGCATGCTAAATATACAGCTGCTGTCGGTAAGTAGCAGGTGAGCTCACCTTTGTGAAGCTACTCGCGTGTGCGGCCAGCACTGCAATACAGAATGCTGCTTTCTGAAACTCCACGTTGAGTCTCAGAGGGGTTCTCCGACCGACTTTTACAGTAACAATATAAAAGACTCACAGAACAGTTTGGGCTGGAAGGGGTGTTCAAAGGTCATCAGCCTTTGCCGTTCAACACTAGAGCACCACAAACTGATCAAACTTGCTTTCTTAGCGCTCACCACCTTAATTTACTCATTTTCTATTAAAAGTGCAAACTGGCCCTATCAAGGAAGCTGGGACATTTTCTCCACTGATCTCCACTGTGTTTCCACAGAACAAGCTTCCTGATGTGACTTCATTCTCCAACCACTCCCTCCTCCCAGTGCCCTCCTCATTTATCCTTGGCTGTATTTCTTGCTGGGCTCACCGGAGGCTCTGCACACTTCCAGCACAAGTTACATTTTTCAAGCAGAGTTTCCTCCTCCCATTATTTTTCACTTCCTATGAGGTACGAAATATCAGTAAATCAAAGCCCACCTGATATATAAAGTTATTCAGCAATCGCCCAATTTATTTTCACTGAAGCCCTCTCTGAAGCATCTGGCTGTGACCCCCCCAGATGTTACAGCGATTCACAAACTGTTGCACTGGATGAGTGTGGCCATCTCCAGCCAAAGCCACTCCAAGGGCTTGATGGCATCTGTACACACTTTTGCAAGGAAAGAATCCTTGGCACCAGTATGTTTAAATTCAGTGAACTTGTTGCAATTAAATCCCCTCCCTTCATGATACTGTCCATTACCCTGCTACATGGTAAGGTTAACAGTGATGAAAGGCTGTTTAGGTTCCTGCCTTTGTTTCCGTCTTACTGTTAAGAAGAAGGGAACACTTTCCAACAGTGCTGTGTAAAACAGAATTGCTTGGTATGAGAGAATGGCAATAAGCTCTCACAGCATGTGAGCAACACATCGCATTACCAGCCAAAGGGCTTCTCTTAGATTTATGATTTCAGGGAGTTTAAGACACTGAATCCATTAAACATTTACATTATCTTATTTGCTTCATAATTTTACGTATAATTCCACAAAGTACAAAAGCTACAGAGTGTGTTTCTTAGTGTGAAATCCAATTGAAAGTCATCATTATTCCTGAATTACACTTCACATTCAAGAGGCCAGGATTTCAGAGTCCCTGTTTGGTTTCTATTCTACTCTTCTGGCTCTTCTGTGCCACACCAGCAGAAACATCCGTGCCCATTCCCCATGGCACTGCCTGTTAGAGCAGGTTGGTGGCCCTCAATTGTGGCTGTTGCAGGCACCTGGTCCAACTGAATATGCATGTTTTTGGGATGCTACCAGACCTGTCTGAGCCCAGCCTTCCCCATGGAAAGCAGGAAGACAGAATTAGCGCTCCCCACCTTCACCTCCACCAGCAGATGACACCACCAGGCACTGCCCATGTCAGTAACACGTGTGTGTATCCTCAGTGGAGTGCCCATGGGCAGTAACTCACTGCTCGAGCCAGCCTGCTGAGTGGCTGTGGAAACCCTGGGGAGATGGAGAGGCACCTTTCTGCCATTGCCTCAGCACACCAGAACAGCTCAACTCCCTCTTGTCCCCTTCACTTTCCTCCAATTAACATTGGGCCTTGAGGCTGAGAGAATCAGCCTGGACCAAGGTACTCAGGTTCTTAGAAGAACTCAGCCTTAGCAAGGCCAAATCTCTTTGTTTTGAGCAGCTCACTCACGTCTTCACGTAGGTGCGGTGTCTGCATTAGAGCCAACCTCCCTGAAGTGAGACTCACCTCTTAAATGACATTACTTCCTAAAATGCATGTATTTTTCTGAACTGTAACTGTTTCAGGCTCTGTCTGAAGAATATTGTGCTCCTAGACTTAACCCCTTCTCCATTTCCAGACTGCATCTACAGCAGAACAAGAGAAAAGAATGAGACGGCTCAGAGGAAATTCTGGAAATCCTAGCTGGCATTTGAGAACAAGTCACCAGGTAGACATCAAATTCAATCCATGACCAGCTTTTCTACCACCAGTAAAACTAGCCTTTTGTCTAATGAGCCTCACAAAAGCTCAGCAGAGTCAGAATCAGCAGACTAAAGTCTAAATTTCTACATTTGCCCAAACGTGGAGGACAGAATACAGACAGCTGTTTATTTTTAAGTTAAATAATAGCCTAGGAAATAAAGAAGAATTAGCTCAGTATGATACTAATGAATGGTTCAGAGAATGCAGACTTTGTACCTTTGCCATTGGAATTTGTGAAGGAAATAGCCCTTTACCTAGCTCAGATCTCACTAGAAAATATTGTTAATGAAAGCTGAACTGCTTCCACACATCAGCTCCTTGTGAGCTGACAAGAGCTGGGGTCGACAGCAGGGTAGCAGCTTCCTTAGCCAAAATGAACCCCTGGGTTTCATAAGGCCACCAACATGAAGATAGCATAGATGCATTCCAGCACCCAACAGGTCCTCCAACACCAACACACAGGTACCTTGTGGGGTAGCTACTCTCGTGTTAGCTTTTCTCTGTCACACCAGCTGGGTGCTGTGGATGCCATGGAATGGAAATCCATGATCCTCCAAGTCCATTCTTTCCATCCACTACTACTTGGAAATTCCAGCCGAATCACAGGACTTGTCACAACCAGGAGCTCACACCAGAGTGCTGTGCCTGCTGCCATGGGGGTGCCAATCCCTCCCTCCCTGTGCTGGTCGAGGGGAGACAGACAAGTGCTGCTCTGTGGGGACTGCAGAAACATCTGAGCAAAGAGAGAGGTATGCAGCCCGGGGTGTGCAACCAGGCTGGTCCTGCCAGCGGACAGTCTCTGCCAACTAATCTTGTGAGACCCCACTTGCAGCACTGTGTGCAGTGCTGGTGTCCTCAACATAAGAGGGACATGGAGCTGTTGGAGCAAGTCCAGAGGAGGCCACAAGGATGATCAGGGGCTGGAGCACCTCCCGTGTGGAGACAGGCTGAGAACATTGGGGCTGTTCAGCCTGGAGAAGAGAAGCTGCATGGAGACCTCAGAGCAGCTTCCAGTGTCTGAAGGGGGCTACAAGGATGCTGGAGAGGGACTCTTCATCACAGACTGTAGCAATAGGACAAGGGGTAATGGATTTAAACTGAACAGGGGAAGTTCAGGTTAGACATAAGGCAGAAGTTCTTTACTGTGGTGAGGTGCTGGAACAGGCTGCCTAAAGAAGTGGTAAATGCTAGTGTGAGGCATCCCTGCCCATGGCAGGGGGTTGGAACTGGATGGTCTTAAGGTCCTTTCCAACCCAAACCATTCTATGATTCTGCCTCAAAGAACTATGAGATAACATCTTGGTCAAGGAGTAAACAAGGAGTGGAGGATGACACTGGTTTCACCCACATCCTCACTGCAAAGCAAAAAGGTCCTAAGAGCTGAGGCTTTGTGCTTTGATAGTTCAGGATCATTTCTGTACCTGAAGGTTTTCTTGTTTGGTAGTTCTGGTTTTGCTGATTATTTCTCACTGATTTTTTTTCACAGCTAGAAGAATAGAAGAAGTTCTCTAATGAAGGGGAGGAGGTCCTGTATTTCATGAGGGATTTTCTATCTGTCAAGTTTGCCAAAAGATAGGAAAAAAAAAAGAGAAAATATACAGAGGGTGAAAGAATCCAACCTGAACACACTCTTCAGATAAAAAAATGTGGTTTTAAAATAAAAAAATATGCAATATCCATGGGAGGATCTTTTTGTTTTTAAACGACCCTTGGTAACAACGCTAGTGCTGCACCTGCAGCAGCACTGCAGCCCCTACCAGCAGAGAGCAGTGCTGGGGACGACAGAGGAAGCCAGCACGGCTGCTAACTGCTATGAACAAGCATCTGTCCTGCCCAGGGCTGAGGCACCAGTGACTCATCTGCCAAAGCACTGAGAGGCACCCCAGAATGTCACCAGCTCCGAGAGTCATTTGAAAGTCGCCCTGAGCGGGCTCACACTTTAAACCCAACAGCCTCCTGGGGCCTCCTCCGAGCCTGGCATCAGCAGCACGCAGCACATCCCACTGCCATGGAAACCATTTCTAGGTCACCTCTACCAACAGTGCAGAGAAAACATCTTATCACCAGCTCCACCGTTAAAGCACACTCCTTTTCAATAGAGATTGCAGGAACCAACATAACATTTCCTGTAATTACACGTATTACACCACAAACAGACATGCTCTCTCCAGCATGAAGATGGGCACAGAGGTACTGTGCAGGAGGGCTTGGCTCAGGCTCTGCTGTCACACTTCTAGTGTAGTCTTCTAATGAGGGAAGCAAAATGATTGCCTGATCCTCTGCATCCATTTTGTAACTCAGGCTGTACAACAGCAACTAGATCTGTAGAGAACATCATTAACCCTGGAGAGAAGCCTACCAAGAGGGAAAGGACAGCTGGAGCTGCTTTTACCTATCTGGCTAAAGCTATATATAAAGAAAACTGAGAGAACCAATGATTCGAGTCACAAAACCACATTTAAGGAGCTACTGAACTGAACAACAATATATCGAGTAGGGAGAGAGAAGAGACAGGAAGCATTTCAAATCCTGAAATACAAAACTATTTCAGGACATAAGAAGTAAGAAATAATGACAGAGCTGGTTCTTTTCTGTTCAGGGAACACCAAAGAGGTTCTGATGCAGGAGGAAGAAACTGCATTTTTACAGCAGCTGTTAGTGACCACTCTAACCTCAGTATTTTAACCCAGCTGTTCAGATAGATGACACTTCCTCTGATGTGAAGGAAGTGTCTTTAGCAAGAGAGAGTTTGGAAAGTGAACCTCGGGAGAAAGAGAAATGAAATTTTCATATTACATTGATCAATTTGGAAATTTTACTTGTGTGGTGATCATTTTAACAGCAATGAGTTGCTCTCGGGAACTGAAGTTTGAGCTTGTCCTGCAGGACTTCCAGCTTATGCACAGGGCACAGTGCTCCAGCCCAGCAGCCACACACCCTCAAGAAAGATGTTCATACTTATAACTATCATTTGTTTTCTTTTTTGCAAACTACTGGCTTTGTTGTTGGGGTTTTTCCCTACGGAGAAGCAGAAGAGTTTATCAACCTTTTTATGAAAGCAAATTGTTGCAAGTCATGGTAGGCTGACCTCAAATGATGCTATTATTTCATCGGTTGTCTGAGCCATTCCCAAACTCTGGAGGGTTAGAGCATGACAGATCATCAGCAATTAAAAAGTACAAGAACGGAGGGAAAAAAGTACAGCTGAGACTCTGAAATAGAACATACCTGACAATAGTGACACTATGGCAAAGGCGATTCTGCTGACAAGAATTGTACAGGAAAATCTCTCCAGAATATGTAGAAGGAGAGAGTGAAATTTCCTTGGTTGTATTTTATCTGCTGTATGGACAAAGATGGCAGCAGCCGTGGAACTGAGACCATAGCCATGAGAGGAAAGCGAGAAAAGCTGAAGGACAATTTGTCAGAGCACTGAGAAATCCCAGCAAACACACGTGGCACTGTATGAGTATTGCTTCTGCTTTTAATGTCTAGAATATGAAGGATTTCATAATGGGTTCAGATAAAAACCTGCTTGTTCCTTCTCTGAGGACTGTTTCTGAAGGTACTTTAATGGATCTTGGATTAGCATTGGAAAAAGGCGGTGAAAATTCAGTAAGGAGAATATACATCAGTATAATTACATTTCAATAGAGATTACTGACTGATAAGTCACATGAGGAACAACTAAAGAGCATGCTCGTCTGTGCTGTAAAGCCATCCAGCCTTACAAAATCAAATACTTAAGCAATCTATTTAATGATAAACAACTAAACATTTAATGGGCCATTAAGAGACTGACTCATCATCAGAGAGGATGTGAGGGGAACACAAAGACCCAGGGGTTTGCACTCAGAGTGCAGCACCTCGATGAGAAGATACCCACCCTCACACAGTCAGTCTGGAGAATCCAGTGCTCCGGGTATGCATCTGGGAAAGGTGGAACTGAAGCTCAAGCTTGTGCTTTCAAGAGGGACTTGAGTCCTGATCTCTTTCCACTGAGATGAAGGTGGTGGCAAAAGGCAACAGGCACAAATTGGAATACAAGAAATCCCGTTTAAACATAAGAAGATATTTTTTTAATGTTGGGGTTTTTTTTACTGTGAGGATGGTCAAACACTGCAACAAGTTGTGGAGTCTCCAGCCTTGGAGATACTCAAACTACAACTGGACATGGGAGGAACCTGCTCCAGCTGACCCTGCTTTGAGCACAGCAGCTGGACTAGAAGAGCTCAGAGGTCCCCTTCAGCCTCACCTTTTCCGTGGTTCTTGGAGCCTTTTACATACGGACATGCAGTGTCAAGACATACAGTTGGTGTTTTTCATTACTAACATCATGAACAGGGAGACTACTACAGAAAATACACAGCAAGAAAACAAAGGGACAGCAGAGCTTGTGACTATCCCAACATGAGATATCCGTGTCCCTCACTTACCAGAAAGTCTATCCTTGACAAAACACCATGTTCATGTTCCACTTCAACCCAACTCTATTTCTGATGGAAAAAACCCCAATGCCATGAGGAATCCTAACCTCTTGTAGAATTTAGAGGCTTTTAAAACCAAAAGATTGGGCAATACTAAAAGTTTGTTTTTCTTTATTCTTTTGTTCAGCAAGAAAACAGAGCTTACTACTCTGTGTATAGTTTGTAAGGAAAATGGAACTTAGAACTAAAAAGCAGTAAGACTTCTTAAAGCCAATTCAAATCCTACAAGACATTTTATATTGCCTTATAAGCAGAAACAGACTTAACAGAAAATGGCATACAGGCCATATACTACTGCTACTAAAACTGGAAAGAACTAACTCCAGCCATTTGTAGCAGACCTTTGGAAATTCCTTGTTACAGACTCCAGATTCACTTCATTCCTGCACAGATGAATAAATGCTGTAAATAGTTTTAAAGCTGCATCTGCTGTTGAGTGATAGCATTATGGAGACCTGCTCGTAACTCCTGCTGAAAAGAAACAGTTGGAGATCTTTGAAGGACAGTGGAATTGGAGATGAGCCTTTGGCTGGCTCATAAACTGTCACACACGCAAACAGCAAATATAAGTCCCATTTTCCATTCTGTCCTCCCTATCACTCCTTGTCCAGCCAATGCCACATGAAAATTTCCATACAAATGATAGCAGGTATGGACACCGGAATGCTGACAAGTCACTTCACAGCCCAACTACAACCCTGTTAGAGGGCAAGAGTGCTAAACAGACCCCCAGAAAGGGCTTCGGAACCATTTTACACAATTATGAGAAGAAAAAGTGAACCATAATAGACCAGTCATTCATATTCGAGTTTAATTTTCATAGTAATAAATGGATAATGCCTCAGAAAACACCCTCAGCAATTGCTGAGTTGTGTTTACACACACCCCACCCCCATAATTAAACACAAGGTGATTTTGCTACTCAAACAATTAAAGCATATTTGTTCCGATTAGCCATCAGCACCAGTGTAATGATAAGTTCCTCAGCTACATCTAGAGCACTTAGTCACTCACTTGACTCTACCCTTGCTCAGCTCCAGATCCTCCAGTATTCAGCATTTCCTTTGACCTCAGCTTTTGCATTGGGAGAATAAATGGTTGTCTGCCTGGCAGTAGGCAGATAAGGGCTACTTCCAATAAACAGCTTCTACATTGCCTGATCAAGGGCACCTACCTGTGCCAGTGCTTTACATTCCCTGCTTGCTTCTAATGACTCTCATTTGTCTTTGTGCTCTAAAGCGCATACAGCATGATGAACCAACCCATAAAACACCCACCATCTTCACAGTAAGTTACATGGGGAATGAGCTCCTCAGGAGTGAAATCTCCCTGGTTAATTGTGTCCATGTGCACTTATTTCTCTGAATAAAGTAACTATTGGATATGCAAGAACAAGAGAACATTTCATACCATGTGCAGAAACAGTATTTGATAAGAGCAACAGCAAAGACACTTGCATTTGAAGAGTCAATTCAAGACAAAGGCAGAAAGTACCTGCCTTTTCTTGGTGAGCTGGTGGCACTGCTATGTACATTTGAAGTTACTACAACTCTGTCATCAGGTCAGTCACGTTATGCCAAGAGCTTTGGAGTTTTAGAACACTGGTGAGAGGTACCAAGTGAACTGATGCCGTTCTTATCCTAAAAAGGCTTGTTGAAATGAAAAACTATTTGTTATGCTGCTCATCCAGAGCATGGTTTTGCTATGCAGAGATCAAAACTTCTGCTTTGGCCTACCCTGAGCACTGGCGGACCCCTGAGAAGTCCCATCCCTGTTACAGGTGTGCACAGTACTAGTAAAAAATCCTGGGGGAGAGGCTCCTGCAGGGAGTTTTTTAGGCCACAGTAATCCTCTATGACTTCTTTTGGCTGAGGTGCTGGAGAGCTTGCTTATCCCTCTAAATATCCCAGGGGAAAATGGGCGAGAACTTAAGGAGTATCAGTTCCTACCTGATCTAAGTGATATCCTCAGTGCACAGGGGTTAGTCCTAGTGAGGCTGTGAGTGTACACAGGGGTTAGTCCTAGTGAGGTTGTGAGTGTACGTGTGTCCCCGTGTGACAGGGGCTCTATGGGCATTCCCCTGTAGGGGCTGTAGAAAGTCAGGACACCCCAAGAGCTGTCTCAGCTTCAGTGGAAGGATAACGTTTGTTTGCAGTTTGCAAGAAATTCCTGGCTTGAATAATAGGAAAGGGAAAATTCCATTTCTGTTCAGAAAGTTCCAATGGAACAGAAGAGGAAAAAAAACAAAGTTACCAGACAACAGAGGAGAAAAGAATGTAATATTTCAACAGACCTGACACGATAAAAAACCCAGCCTGGCAAGGGATGTGCCCTACCTAGAATGGGAAATCAGTCCTGCACATGGTGACGAGTGCTAAGCACATCACTATGGAAATGGAGAGCTCACAGCAGGCACAGTCACTCTGAGAAATGTGGAAAATCAATGCACTGTGTGCTCTGGTGAAGAACGACTCCAGCAGAGACCTTTGAACAAGGGCACGGACTGTGAGCAGAGGAGCAGCACCGGGGCTGCCCAAGAACTGGGCTCTGTGGGATGGGAGCAGTGTAGAAAGGATTCTTTACCCACATTTAAGGTGAAATAGGTAGCTGCTAGAGACTACCCCACCCTATGGAAGATACATGTTAAGATAAACAGAATACCAGTGATGAATTTGGTGAGGACATTCACATTAATGGCGCTTCCTTCTAGAGAGTGATGAGGACCCAGTAAGCAAAGTCCTCAGGCTGGCATAGGGAAGAGGAGGTGATGTATCAGTCCCTTCACATAGCTGGAGGAAGGACAAAACTCAGCAAGCAGAACAGACCAGGAATTTTCCACTTCAATACTTTAGCCAGAAAAAGTTCACTTCATTAAACTGGATTTGATTTAGTTGATATAAATTGCATTAAGAGCTCTCCAGCATAACCAACAGTCCAGGGATACGGAACTTGCCCAGGAGCTGGGAGACTGAATATAGTCAAGTAGGGACTTACCATTGGTCTCCCACATCATCACCAATTCTCATCATCCAGTGCACTACTGATCTGCTGGGTTCTCTCTTAATCTTTCCTGTTGGAGCTGCTCCACTTTGCATAAATAATTGCATGTTATGCAGAGGAAGGAATTAAACCCAGCTCTCCCATATCCTAAATGAGAGCCCTGACCAATGGGGCATCCATTCAACTGACATACATCTCTTGGGTTAAATCAGTTTAAATCTGCTTTCTGAACAAAGTATAGGGTATCTAAATCAGAGCGAAGAACGGGGAAGTTGAAGGGGAAGATATTCCCTGGCATACCTTAGTTCTGAAGGGTATTTGATTTGTAGCAAGCATTTTAATAACACACCAAAAAGAAGTCATTCAAAGCCCCTCTCCAGGTTTTCTGTAGCCCCTTTAGGCACTGGAGCTGCTCTAAGGTCTCTCCTTAAGAAGCCTTCTCTTCTCCAGGTTGAACACCCCCAGCTCTCTCGGGCTGTCTCCAGAGCAGAGGGGCACCAGCCCATATGTTATATGCTAACATACAGTTACAAAAAAAGTAGTAGACAAGCTGTAATTTAACATCAACCTGAGGATTTTTTCACTGGCTTAATAAAAGAGCCAAGATCTTTAGTTTGTCTTTGTGGCCAAAGGAAACACAAGTAGGATCATATAGTAATTTCTATTATATACTTGCCCAGAGAGAGCTTAAGACCACCTTGATTTGAAAGGGTGGTCAGTCAGCCACTGGAAATGGCTTTGCAAAAATGTTGTGACAGTGTTCCAGAAGGTGTTGTTTGGGAATATAGTTCTCAAATACTGTAAATAACAAGTAAAATTCCAGAGGAAATCAACTCAGCCACACAGAGGATGTAAGGCTTCAAGGAACCATGAAGACAGTAGAAACCTCTGGTCAGTAAATAGTGGGAAAAATAGAAGAGTTGTAGGGGGAAAAAGCTGTGTTCATCAAACTATCTGGTTCTGAATGAAAAACACACAGAACTGAGCATCAGTAAAAACATCCCTGAGAACTTTCCTATGCCAGTAGTAGCTGTCTACTTAGATTCTACCTGCTAGCACATTGACCAAACACAGCATTTCTCCTTGCCTGTGCTACAATGTGACTGTGCTGCAGTGCTGGATATTATCCTCTTCCAGGTGGAACTTTCTTTTCGCTTTCTCCAGTTTTACTCCAGGATCTGGAAATTATTTTTATCCTTATCTCCTTTTTGTACCCAGCTCCTTAAGTCTAAAGCAAAACCACCCCTGGCCTGAAAACAATACTGTATCAAGAATTCAAACAGTTGAAAGAACTTGCTAGAGGCATCAATGGTTTAAGCTGTGGAAGGGACTGAGCCCTTGTCACACTTATGTAAGTTGCTTGTCAGAGGTATTGACAAAGTCAAGGTGTGGGGGAGAATTTGTTGCTTTTCAGGCAGGTATATTATTCCTGCTCATGTTCTATGCACTTCTTTCAGCAGCCTGGTGGACGAAATAAAAACCTGGAGATTTATACCTATTGCAAAGGTCTAGCACAAAACACAGTCCTACTCAGAGTGCTGTTCTACCTGGACTCAGTAGTTAATGGCAGTAACATTGCTTCACAGACTACCTTGATAACCCTCTATTATCTGGTTTTGTTTTCCTATAGAGGCAGGTAGGGCATTCTCAATTCATCATGGCATTACAACCCCCATGGCATGCAGGCTGCAGGACTGGCTAAGCCAAGCAACCCTTCCCACCTGAGGAGAGGAACTGCACACAGGCTTCGCAATACCGCAGAGAAGGTCCTATTTCCTGCCTTTTTTTCCTTAAAGTAAACTGCAAGCTTTGGAATCACTACCGTTAATATTCTCACTATTAGCAGACTAGCTCGGTATCTTCTCCAAAGTTGCCTCACTGGCAACTTTGGCAGCAATGCCAACTCTTCCTGAATACACAGAGAGCAGAGATTCCAGCAGCCCCAGGGACCCGCCATCCACACAGCTATCTTTTGGTCCCTGTCTCTCCCTCACTTGGCAAGGTGAGCTGCCTCAGGTTAGGTTAGCTAAACTGGGCAATAAAGGGAAGAGTTCAAAGCCGGGAGTCAAGCCTTAGCTTCTATTCAAAAAGTTCTCAAACACAAATAGTTCACATTGTTGATATTACATTAGAGGAAGCTCATTCAATGGCCTGTTTCTTTTGCCCACTTTGATGTGAAAAGAACACAGATGGATGTTTTGGGCTTACACTCTGCCCAAGCAGAAGTTCTTGAGGAAAACTACCACATGCAGAATACCAAATCTCAAGCTGTGATGTATTGGGGTTCATGTACAGCAATAGGTCAAATCATCTTTGTTGACTGAGTTAGATACGCTTTGGAATATACCCCTAGCCCATATCCTAGCAATGGGCTTTAACAAGGCTCTAACCCATGGCTGAGTTCTCTGGGCAACTTTTATACACACACTCTCAAAAAGTGAACACTGAAAAGACTGGAACTACAGAAGGACTGACCCTGGTCATTCATCAGTATGAACTGTGCTTCCGCCCCCCAGCAGGACAACACTGCAGGACACACTGGCATATTGCACACGTCTGCATTGGAAATGGACTTGTAATAGGTGAGACAGATGGCAGGATCAAAGAGGAAAACCAAGGGGGGAAGAGTGTACATCTACACATCTAGTAGCAGCAAAGTGCTGAAAGGAAGACCTGGAGTAGCCAAGAAGAAAGGTTTTAAGGAAACAGACTTTTGCAGCACATGCCAGGTTCAAGTGCAAACAAGAGCTGCCCGTTACCTGTCCCTTCTGGTTTTCTAAAGAAAATAAAATTATGTTCATTACCAGTGTATCTGCAATATTCTCACAGCTCTAAACGGCGCTGGAGTGATGTCTTGGCTTTTGGTGTGTGATGAACATGGTGGCTGTCTTTCAAAGCTGGGAAGAACATGGAGCTCGCTGTGCACGGGCCCTCCTTTCCACATGGCGAAGATTACTACTCCAGCCTTTGCCACGGTCAGACCATGCCAGCAGTTTTACACGCTCCTCTGATGTTCCACAGTGGTTGTGCAATGACACTGCTGCTATTTTCATACTGTAGCAAGTATGCCCTAGACTTTTCATCGCACTTTAAGCATTCTGCCCTTAGGGCTTTTTCATGTGAATGAAAAATGCTGTCAGCAACTCTGCACTCACGAAAACTCACATCAGACTAACACACCAGTAAGACCTTTGAAACCTTTCAAAGATGCATTTGAAAACAAAGCACATTTGTTCAGTCACAGACATCTTCACCCTCTTCAAGATACTATAAGCTGACTCAAGAAAAAAGGTAAGTACTGAATTTCAGTTTACAAACTTGCTTAGAAACTATAAAAGCCTAAAAATAAGGTGACATCTGCACTATTTATTAGTTGTTCCCAATATCCTGAAGGGTGAGAAAATCACAGTCCTCACTGAATTGAGAATTAGCATCTGTGCTTCTTTCCTCAGATGTTCAATTTATATCTGCAGGACCTTTGCCCTGAGGAAACTGCTGACTGTTCTGGATGTTCTTTTATTCCACTATTAATCACAGTCAAAATGAGAACCTTCTTGAGCAAGTATTTTCAAACAGAAGGGTTTGATAGCCCTGCTTGACATGTCAGGAAAGAAAATGTCATTTTGCAACTCTGGAAATTAATGGACTTACATTTTTCCCAACCCACAGGAAATGTACCTTTTTTCCTTTCATTCCCTAAAAATAATATGCCTGCTTACTGGCTATACACAGGGAGGTGATCCAGCAGAATCCTGCTCCCCCAAGTCCCAGGCCCAAGCCCCAGCAACCCTTCTTTCATCCAGAGCTTGGCACAGGACATTAAGCTCAAGAAAGTGCTCAGGTGACAGATTCTCCTGGGCACTGGTTCCTGCAACAACCCGTGGGGTGTCAGCTCACCAGCCTGGGCAGCTCCGTTTATTGGTTCTTCTTCTTTTTAAATCATGCTCCTGGCTGCACAGGGGTGGGACAACCTTCTCTCCACTGTTCATAGGTGTGTGACTCTCATCTCAAATTTTGACAAGGGCCTGTAGGGACAGGCCAAGGGGAATGGCTTTAACCTGCCAGAGGGGAGATTGAGATCAGCTCTGAGGCAGAAGCTCTTCCCTGTGAGGGTGCTGAGGCGCTGGCACAGGGTGCCCAGAGAAGCTGTGGCTGCCCCATCCCTGGCAGTGTTCAAGGCCAGGTTGGACACAGGGGCTTGGAGCAACCTGCTCTAGTGGAAGGTGTCCCTGCCCGTGGCGGGGGGGTTGGAACTGGATGAGCTTTAAGGTCCCTTCAACCCAAACCAGTCTGGGATTCTGTGATTTGCTCTGAAAGCTCAATCCTGATCCTAAATAAAACATTCACATAAATGCAGCGTTGTGTTGTAACTGACTGAAACCTGGTGGTGTATTTTGAGTAACAGTGACTGTGCATGAAGAGCTGGAAAACTGATTGCTTTTAATTCAGCAAAGCAAGCAAGACAGAGAGGGGCACAGGTGACTCCAGTTACCAAGCCCAGCACTTCCCACCAAGGTGCCAACACCACACTCAGCTCCTGACACACACGACAAACACTGGCTGTGGTGGCTGCTGCTGGGATGGATGTCCGGGTTCACGGTCAGAGCTGGGAACTGAACCGGGAGTGCAGGGCATGGCCGAGGGAAATAGTCTCTTGATGGTGGGCTTTTAATGGTGATTTTAGAGATTCTCTCTCCAGGAGCTTCCACATGTGTGCTACATCACTGTCACAACTTAGCATAAATGGTATTAACGTTTTCCTGAGGACAGCTTGGATCCAAACTGTTGAATATTTGCTTTCATGAACAGGCTCAAGACCCTAAGAGTCCCACAAAACACAAACAGGAGGTTAGCTGTCTGGTGTAGACACATCACTTAATACACACATTTCGTACATACACATTTTTAACTTGGAAGCTATGGAAAATGTAATATCTTAAAAGAATATAATATTTGAATCTTTCAATGATTTTTTGAATCGATAAATTATATTTAAAGGTCGATTCAGACAGTGTATGCTCAACGCTTAACAAAAACGCAACTGGAAGGACACCTAGTGGAAAGATAAGCAATAGCTGATGATTGCACGGCAGCAGGCACGGTTTGAATAGTGAGAACAGCACGAAGGGAGCTTCTTTATGAGAATGGGTGGGAGGAGGAAGAATTATTTGATAAAATGGGTGGAGTACAATTTAGGAGGAGAATTTCCTCAATGACAAGAGCTTATGTCTCTGGGTAATAATCTTCCAAGGAAATGGGATATTTGATTTGACAGAGGCAAAATTTCCACAGTAAATGTGCAATGAGAGACAGAATATGGACAGGAGGAAATTCAGAGTCCTCCTACATACACATACTAGCTCTAGCAGGCTAGTTCTGTAGGGTACAGCAGATAACAGGAATAGTCTGGCCCTGGGGCAAAAGTAACTCCTGATGTGAGAGAAATCACAGATTTTCTTTAATTCATGTCTGCAAGCAATATTCCTTGATATGGGAATGAATTTCGTGATTGATCTTTTTTCCTTCTTTTTGCTTATTCACTTATTTGTATAATTCATGAATTACCAGTGACTCACATCCAATTCTAAAGAACTATTTTGGTTAGTCTGCTCTCAGCAATCTACTTGAAAATCTGAAAGAGCAGAGTTAATCAAGATGCTACAACTTGAGAGAGAAGCACTTTGCCATCTATCGACAGTGTGATGTGGCAAGGTTGTTCAGCACTGGAATGGCAATAGTGCTGGAGAAGAGTTCGGTCTTTCTAGGTCAAGAACAGGCCACTGGCAGCAAGAAGTGACTACAGCTCCTTGAAACTGTCTATAAAGAATAATGGCATATTCTGCCCAAGTTTCCTCTTAGCAGGTCATGCGTTTGAGCTGCACATTGATCTTGCACTTGCAGCTTTTACTCTTACCTGCTGTCTCCCTTTACCTCTTTTGTTGCTCTCTCTAAGCAATCAGGCACAGCACCCAGAGAACTGACTGGAACAGTCAAGGCCTCATAGGAAAACTACTGCAGAGAAGTGAGCTTCCAGGGAGCAAGGAAGTGAGAGGGGTTTTATTTGGGAAACAAGAGTGTCAGAAGTACCTCTCCACTGAGAGGGCACAGCCCCCCTCATTCACAAAAACTTCAGACGGATTCACTCCACGGAAAGGGTATTTTCAGACTATAACAAGATTATAGCAGATTATAACTTCCCCTCCCCCCCCCATTGGCTTTTAATAAATCCTCTTAAATGAAGAATCCTCATTTGTCCTACAAAAAGCTATAGCCCTGAAATCATTAATGCAAATGTCTTGTATTTTAAGCTTTGCTTCTGCCAGATACTCCCTGCACATGTTCACCTCCACAGAGAGCTGAAGAAGCTGGCCCATGGTCCTCATTGTGAGTAACAGAGACAGGGATGCAGCATGACCAGCCACTTCCAACCACGTGTGACACAGGAACATAGGACAACCTCTGTGAGGATTACCCATAGCACAGAATTTGAGGATGGATCCCAGAGGATTCCCAATATTTTGCATGTTTCAGTGCAAAAAGATGCAGCATTCGATTTCCCCATGTAACAGGAAAATTTTCACTCTGTGTGGCAGCATTCCCTAAGGCACATGGCACAGACTGCGGTACAAGAAGCAGGCGTCAGGGCAGGCAGACATCTATGACATCTGTGGTCTAGTGACGTACTTCCAAAATAGATGGAAGGATCTTCCCATTACCAGCAGCCCAGCCACGGGTCCAGCTGCTGAACATCTGACAGGCAGATGAACTCCTCACTTTGACAAGGGAGAATCACTTTCCTCATCTTACAGAAGAGATCAAAATTCAAACAGGGTTTGAAGTATTTTCGTCCTCTCCCTCCAGCACTGTCTAAATTACCTCCTGAAATACTAAAGAGCAGAGCTACACATCAAGTCATTTTCTTAAGCAAGTTTCTAACAAACTTCAGGCTTCTGGTAATTCATTAGACTTAATGAAGAAAAGTACTTTAAATGTAAGTAAGAATTAAACCACAGGAATTGCTATCAGAGTAATTTCCCTTCCCCCAAGTGCAGCATGTTATAAAGAAACAACAGCTCAGAAGCAGGGCTCTACTGCCCATCTGCAATGTCTGAAACTCACCTGGCTTTCATTTCCATAAGCAGAACACAGCTCAAAGCCTGTCCCCAGAACAACACGCGGAACAAGAACTGGCCTGAATTAAACATCAGATCCACAACCCACTGCGTTTCCAAATGTCAACTGCTGTCTTCATTCTAGACGGTTCATGTTTGGTAACTAAAGCAAAGGAAAGCTTACTTCAATTCTCTTCTAAAATTTCACATTAAAAAAATAAAATCCTATTTTTGACGTTCTTTTACCCAAACATGGCATTCTTTACTTAGATGGACAGATACATGTATATTATAAACTTGCACCATGCTGAATTGCTGGCTTTCCAGCCAAATATACACAGAGCATGTTATGTTCTAAGATGCCGCATTGCTGTTATTCAGCAGTTATGCTCTTCAGCAACTGGAGTGTGAAGGAATTGGGAGGATCACAGTCCTCTGGTGAGCCACACACAGCCCTGGGGACAGGGAGGAAATGCTCTGTATGTGCCCAAGGCCGTTTCTGCCCCCAGGGCTGTGCTGAGGAAGGGGACAGTGAGCCTTTCTCAGTGCGCCTGACTGTTTGGGAATTCATTGCTAAACTCCAAACTAGGACAATACAAAGCAATTGCATTCCACAAAATATCACAAGAACCAAAATAGGAATTGATCGGTTGATCCATACACACGTATCCTTCACCACACCCATGGTTGGGTCAGGGGCACCAACCTGTGTCTGGCACTCCGGCTCACAGCTGCAAGGTGCAGGTCACAATCAGCTTCCTCACATCCGAGAGGTTCCCCAAATCCCTGATCATCGCAGCAACCCTCCTTTCACTTGTCAGCTTAACCTTGTTTTGGACATACCCATAGGCCCCCTTTAGGCACTGGAGCTGCTCTAAGGTCTCCCCTTAAGGAGCCTTCTCTTCTCCAGGCTGACCCAGCCCAGCTCTCTCAGCCTGGCTCCAGAGCAGAGCTGCTCCAGTCAATCTCATCTGACTAATATAAGTTGTGTTGATGCTATGGTGTGTTTTTACACATTTTCCTTAATCACTGGCACAGCAGCTATCAAACACACCTGGCTTGGACTGAAACAAGAGCTCTGTTTCATGGGCTAGCTTTAGCTCCCTTGTCTCCTGCCTCGCCTTGCATGTGTCAGCAGCTGAAGCTCAAGCCACCTTTTATACCCGTACATTATTCAGCTGAGGAAAAACCACTAGATTGCCAAAGAGTCATTTTAGGTTTTCTAGACACTGCCAGGTTTAATAGGGGAAATATATTAGCAATAAGAGAAATTCAAAAGCATTTCCTCTTGTCTGCAGAAAATACAAGAATGCCCCAAGCCCTATATGCCATGACACATGTCAACCACACACAGCATCTTCCAGCGGGAAGGTTTCCTGTTATGCACAGGAAAAGGCTCATCTTCTGAACCACATTTCCTCAGTGACTCTTTAAAATGCCAGCTCCAGTTGCTGTGCACTCCACCACTTCACCAAGCAGAGGGAAAGGAATCAAGAGGGAATAAATAAGGGTAAGTGGCGGTCAGGCATCTCACCAGCTCTGCCTTTCTGTGTTTCTGCCTCGCTTATTGCTATTTGACTCAGATTTTCTTGCTGGCTTTATACTAAATCAGATGAGATCATCTTTTCTATAGATACTGCTTAACTTTTTTTAGCCAGATGACACAGTCTCTCCTTTTAAGATATCTGCTTTGGGAATGCCAGCTCTAGTAGATTTATTGTAAAATAACAGATGAGTATTCAGACCAAAGCTATTCCCACTAACTCCTTGCTAACAAAGACATAGGAGATTGGTAGGATTCACATTTCAGCTTCTCTGTGACGAAGTTTAACTTTTATGCGGCACTGATCCAATTTAAAACATAGGAATGTAGTATTTAGCTCAGGAATCTAAAGCTGTCTAACTTAATTCTGAAAAGCTATTTACACAGTCCTTGGAAGTAACTTGAAGCAAATTGATTTAAACCAAAACCGATCCATTTTTCCTACCATTTTAGTCTTTATTAAATGAAGCTTCCTACAGAAAAATAATATAGTCTCCACTTATTTTAAATTCATAAAGAAAGATGGTTTCAAGATTGGAAATTCCCTGACCTGTGCAAGGGAGTTTGTATTTCAAATCCCAATCCCAAGGCTAGCTGTGCATTTTTAAACGCAGAGAAGTAGTAGGGAATAGAGGGAGGGAATAGCTTTTGAGGTTTTAAACTGTCGAACACAAGGGACCAAGACTGAAGCCTAGTGGGATCCACTCTACAGAAGTGGGAATGATACAGCAGAAGGGATAATTACCTGCTATTCCAAAGCATGGTTATTTAATCCCCAAAAGACAAGCAGTACCAGCTATGCAACACGCCCAATTCTGCATTCATCTGAATCTTAAACTCTATGTTCTTGGAGATGAGAAGCCACAGGGCAGCAAAAAAGAACTTTTGCCACATAAAAATACATACTTCCTGTAGGCACTTTTATGTTCCCTGGTTATGTATTATGTATGAGTCCTGGTTAGAACCTTCGTCCTCTCAGAAAGAAGATTTTTAGACATTTACAATTACTCAATCAAACTCGATTTTGAAAACTGACTTCAACACTCAATTTTAACACTACAACTGTGAAGATACAGAAACAGAGCCAAAATGTTTGCCTAGAACTGACTCGTTTTTACCATCGCCTCCTGGTGATGTTCTGTTCCAGAACTTTGAACAATAATCTAGTTCATACAAAAAAGCAATGAACTAGAGATGGAATGGGAGCACGGTGCTCTCTCCCAGCTGCTTTTACGCTACTTAATGTCAGGAAGAATGGCTCTGTGGGAAACACAGAAAGCTAAAGATTTGCTTTCAAAACCTAAACCTCCTGAGTAATCCTGAGAGATAGCTGTGTTATAGTTCTGAATTCAGAAACATGCTAATGTATCCCACTTATCAGATTAACATTCTTATTCTCTGGGTAGCTGAAGCATGAACAAGGCAGAATTCATCACTGCTGCAGGCTTTGCTGTATCATTGCTGTTCCACATGACCCAGGCCGAAGCCTGTCCTGCCTCCTGTGACTGCAAGTCGCTGGGAGACATGAAGGGTTTGCAGATCGACTGCAGCTCAAGGAAGCTGACGGCAGTGCCCGCCTTGCCTGGTGGCACCAAGAGGCTTTATCTCCAGAACAACAGCCTGACCTCGGTTCCTCCCGGCACCCTGGACAGCTTGCGCAGCCTGGAGGAAGTGGAAACCTCTGACAATCCTTGGAACTGTGACTGTCACATTCTGTACCTCAAACTCTGGTTAGAGGACGTCTCTGAACCCTCTCTTGCAAAAGTCAGATGCGCAACCCCAGCTCCTGTGAGGATGAAGCCCTTGAGGCAGCTGACTGGGAACGAGCTGGGGAGTTGCAAGAGGCTCCTCCCTATCAAGTGTCTGGAGTTCTTTTGGCGAGACCTCATTTTAATTGCTGGAGCAATAATCACACTTATTTTAGCAGCGTGGGCCCTGAAATTCTCCAAAAAGCTGGTCTGCCAAATAAACCTGTGCCAGTCTACCCCTCGGGGCTGACTGCTGGGAGCACACCTCCAAAACCCACCGGGGACAAAGAGCTGGTCACTGCCACTAGCTTTAACAGAAACACCCAACTCTTCCACCACTAAGAAGCACGTGCACTGGCGACACCAGTTCTAAGAGTGAAGATGCTACAAACAGATCTGAGGTCGAAGCATGGGTCCTCAGCTAGGCAAGTCTGATTTCATTTCCTTTCAACATAAGCTTGGTGATGTATGATAGGCAAGTTTCATTCTGCCACCATCTACTCGTGTGAAAAGCAGTTTCTAATTTTTAAAAACCATTTAACTTAGCATTTTCCCACTGAATTCTCAGGGGGAAGATTTACATCCCCAAATCCTACACTTTGTAATAGATGGAGATGAACACAACTGCACTATTTAGCAATTCTTTTCTGACTCAGCAGCTGTGTGAGTTCACAACCCGTCCCAGTGGGCTTGGGAGGAACCTTCTTGTGTGTACATTCCACCATCTCTTCTGCAGATTGAGTTCCCTGCCAGCAAAACCTCTATGATTATACAGGCCAGCCACTGAATGTATCCCTTACTGAATATGTTTAAAGATGGGCTCTTAATGAGAATATAATCCATAAAAATAATTTGAAATGTCACTGAATTTCCTAGAGAGTTAAACAATAAAAAAGCATTCTATATGAAATTGAAATACTGAAGTTTATTGAACATTCATACTCACCCAAGATTGATCCTCACAATTCTACACATTGCTGCCTGAATTCCTAAGAAAGTTCCAGAGCTTGTCTTCCAGTTTTACTACTGACATTCCAAACACAGGATTTGATACAACAGCTCTGAAGAGATGTAATCTCTTCCCTTCTCTTCTTGTGCCCCCCATTCCTCACAGAAAAAACACTGCAGTGACTCAATCATATTGGTTTTTCCCTAATCTGATTCAGAAGGCTCCAAGGACAGCAATTCCCACTGGGACCCCATCTGGTCTGGTGAGGTTAGGCTACTTAGATGGGAGATCTCTGGAGGTCTTCTAAAATCAATGCTACTGCTGGCAGTTCAGTTTAAGACAGATTTAGCACGTGCTCCTCCTAGCCCCAAACCCGAGCCAGGCATTCAAGGTTATCTGCTGAAGACACTAAAGACGGCTTGGCTCTTTACTAGCACCTAGTCACAGGAGTGGGGTTCCTGGTAACACACATTATATCCCCAGCAAAGCCGGGCGTGAGCTTTAGATTGAGAAAAGGAAAGGAACAGAGGCAAACATTTTCCCTGTAAAATAAGTGATGATCTGGGAGACAACATGCCCACTGCAACGTTAAAGTCTGCAAGTGATACACCGTGGGGAGCAGGAAGAGGGACGTCACAGATGCAAAGAGCAGTGTGTGACTTGGAGTGCCAAGCAATCACAAGCAAGATTGTACATGAAGAAACAAAAGATAGGTTGAGGAATCAATACAGAGAAGGCCAATAATCTGATCATCACAACCTCACATGTATGACACTGCAGCAGAGGGTTAATGGGGTTTTTTCTTGTTAAAATAGGGAATATCATTTAGGGATAGAAAGATTTATTTACTTCTAGGTTTAGATAAGCTACAATAATTCAGTACCAATGTCTACAAATCCAGGAGAATCAGCTGCAGAAGAATCTGAAAAACAACTGTAATGCAAATAAAGGATTGGAAAATGTATCTTAAAAGGAACTTAATGAATTTAATTTTATAAAGAGGAATTTAAGAAATTACAAGATCACATCTTGTGTGAATCTACATAAAGAGAAATTTGTTAACAAAGGGCTGGGAGTAGGAATTAGAACATCAGACTTGAAACAGGGCTCAGGATCTAACGGTGAAAATAATTCAGCACTGAACCACCTCATCAAATGTCACAGTGACAAGTCATGAATCCCACATGAACCAATACTGGGCATTTTTTCAAACTGATAGCTGCTCCCTGACAGAGGAACAATTCTAACAGAATTGTATGAGACACCTAAAACATTACAGCTCTTCTAATTGCTTTGGTCACCTGCAAAAGCTATGGTGGGACAGGCCACGAGAAGAGAGCCCACAAGAGCAGTGCACCACAGGGACCCCCTCAGTGAGCACTGCACCACTGCGAGGAGCTCAGCCCTCCCGCACCCCACAGCAGCAGCAGCATTCCACTCTGCCTTCTCCAAGTGCACACTGCCCTCCTCACCCCGAGTACTGAGAGTGCAGCAAAGAACTGGCTCCGTAACGCTGTACCTCCCTTTGGTGCAGACCAGTGTAAAAGGGTGTCCTCAGAAGCAGGTGTACATTTGAACATTCAGAATTCCTCCAGCTTTATTAAAAGGTATTCTACATAAGTAACCTCTGCAGGAGAGGATTTCAAACACACACATAGGAACGCAGTGGTGTATGCACTTAGATCCTTTTAGAATACTTTCTCTGCACTGAGCTTTTCGATGTTTTAGAAGGCAACCATCATTTTGTGTTAATGCAGAATATGACAGAAGAAATGCACTCTAGAGTCCTTCATGGAGAGTTTCCAAAAGGATATTTCTTGTGTCCCCAAAATAAAAGAAACCATTAATACTAAAAGCTTATCACTCTCTTTTGTGGTATAAAGCTAGGTATGCATAAAACAGTAAACTGCTGTAGTGTTCCTACAAGGATGCTGGAGAGGGACTCTTCATCAGGGACTGTAGCTATAGGACAACAGGTGATGGGTTCAAACTGAAACAGGGGAAGTTCAGGTTAGATATAAGGCAGAAGCTCTTCCCTGTGAGGGTGCTGAGGCGCTGGCACAGGGTGCCCAGAGAAGCTGTGGCTGCCCCATCCCTGGCAGTGTTCAAGGCCAGGTTGGGCAGAGCCTTGGGCAATATATTCTACTGTGAGGCATCCCTGTTCATGGCAGGGGGTTGGAACTGGATGATCTTAAGGTCCTTTCCAACCCAAACCATTCTGTGATTCTATGTATAGTTCTAATTGTTCTAACAGGAAAAAATGAGCAATTAGCAAACATTTCTGCTTAGACCAACCAACACATTAAATAAGATGCACAGAATACCGGGAGGGGAGGGGGGGGGACAAGGAGGAGGGGTGCAGATCCACAGAAGATTTGAGAGAACATGTTTTCTGACCTCATAAGAAGAAAAAAGAAGGGATCTCTTCCATGGCAGTACACAGTGCCACTAAAGCAGCACTGTATTTCTCACTTCTGATCCATTTGGGTTTTAGCTGAAACCAAACCTCTGGCAAGGGGGAAGCGGGAGCTGCTAACTGAAGGCTTGAGAGCAACATTCAGTTGTTTATCTGCCAAGGCCACTATGTTGTGTTTAACATAGCCACACTCCATCCAATTGCAGAAATACTGCTGCAGTTGCTAATAATGTGCAAAGACAGGAAAACACATCAGCTATCTAAATGAAACACATGGGCAGCATTCCCAAAGGAGTTTGTAACGGTCCCAGAAAGCGTTACTATACATTGCCTGCCAGAGTGCAAACTGGGGAATATATCTGGGTTTACATTCTTTGGTAACAAAGGTATAACTACATAGCATAAATATTGGTTCCATCTTCAGCAAGACAAGTAATCAGACTCAGAATTATTGAGCAAGAACAAATGTTTTAAAACAGTTCACTCTAATACACAGTATATTTGTGTGAAGTGCAATTCATAGAATCATAGACTGGTTTGGGTTGGAAAGGACCTTAATATCAGTTCAATTCAAGTGTTTAAGTATGGAGAAAAGTAGTAATACAGTAATACAGAGTAATAAAGTAAAATAGTTTTTTCTGTGAAGATAAACCCCAGCTATTTCATAAGATACATGTCACATAATGACAGTAATTTTCCACCTTAGGACACAGCTATTGCTTGCACAGACCAGGTGTGGAACTGCATTAACAGCTACTAGACTAACACAGCCAGTAACAGCTAGAATACTCATGGCCTAACAGGATGGTAATGAACAGGAACTCCCCCAGGTGAACAGGGAATTTCTTATTATGGAACTAGTAAGCATATACTAACTGAATGTACAAAGCACATGTAGAGTGGCAGCGAGACAAGCTTATTAATTGCTCTAAAGCTACCACACTTGTATTCTTTAAAGTAAAGAATCAGTCCATATACATACAGTCTCATGTTGGTTTTATGTGTAAATGCACTGTTTGGGGAATTATTAAAATAGAATCTGAGGCTTCACAAACCTGCTGGTTTTCCTGGACTCTTAAGGGCCACACACTTGTATGTTATGATTTATACCTGATTTTACTTTTGCCTGCCAACAGGTGAAATAACTACACTGAAAAATCCACAATTCCCATCTAATGACTCCTTTGATAGTGCCAATTTGAACATAATGTTTAGCAATGCTGAGTTCATCTTAGTAACCCTGTTTATCTTAACACTTCTCACTACACAAAACAATTGTCAAAAGTGCCTCGAGTCTGTTGCTAGAACCCACATAAATATTTTGCTATTCCATTGACTCCAGTTAAATTTAGGTTACACTCAGGAATGGGTGTGTGATGATGAATTGCCTTAGTCCATAACAGCACATGGTTGGTAGTTATAGTGAACTCCCTCCCAGGGGCAGCTGCTCCCTGACGTAACCCCTCAGCCTGCACATTCTCCCTTCAGCCCACGGGCAGCAGCACTGATGTCACATCAGCAGCACACAGCTACTGACTGCCATGGCAATATAAACCTGAGGTCCCTGACAGAAGTTCATTTGGCTTTACTTCTGACTCTCTTGTTTGACCATCAAGCACCCAGTCCTTTAACAACCTACAGTTATTACTAACTGTTGAATGGCACTGTTTTACACCAGTACATTTTGTGGGAAGAGTGGATCGAGAGTCTTCTCTCTGAAGAGTATGAAGAAATCCAGAGCATTAATCTTAGTCAGGGGGAAAAACAAACCAAACCAAACACACAAAGCAAGTGAAAGGTGAAAAATCACCTTCCTACAATGGCCTTGATCTACAGGGAAGGAAGTGTCAGCAGGGATGGATTACAGGCTCCCTTTTCCTCCTCGAATCATTTTTTCTTGTCTCCTCCTTTAGGGTTTGGAAGGTTTTTGCCTCCAAGTTAATAACTTATTTTTTGGCTAGGATTCATACATTGCCTCTTACGACCTCAGAGAAGGACTATGGAGCCTGACACTTCTGTGTAAAGTCTGCCTTTGCATCCCATTCTTAGTAGCTGTACAAGGTAGTGGAAGAACGTGGCAGTCACCACCTGATAACAGGTTGCCTTTGAGACAGTAGAGCACTGAGAAGCAAGTGTATGCTTGACTCCTGAGCTTGCAAGGCAACTGCAAACCGGTCACTTCATTCTCAGATACACCTCCCAAAAGTTGAATTATTGGAAAGGCTAAAATTAAAATAGCAGCAATTATAACCTCAAGGAAAAGGGCAACTGCAGTCCACAAGAGGACACAAACTGCGCATGACAGAACCTCAGAGCCCCTGCAGTGATTCCCTGAACTTCAGCAATGGCTTTGGCAGACAGATCGCTCTGAAACAGGATCAACATTGTCACCTAGTGGCTGCTGAACATTGCAAGGGAGAAAAATTCCTTGAAGCTTGTCACCCTTTCATAGCAAGGCCTCCGAAATGGGATGTGACAGAGTGATTTTCCAACCAAGCTACCAATTACTGTTAGCTCTTTTTAGAGTCTTAATACAGGTCGTCTGTCAGGGAAGTGTCAGATACTGTAGGACATAAATGCTTTTCTATTGACAGAAACCTAAAGTTACTGTGCTTTTGGATGCTGGGCAATCCAATCTCCATCTATTTTCTTCACTGCGATTAATCATTTTTAGACCTGCCTTAAGTTTTCTGCTACTACAGCTCCCACAGACACAGCTCAATCGCTAGCTGCAAACTTGACACAGGTTTTTCTTTCTTCTCTTCTAAGTCGTGGCGAACTTTAATGTAAGTTAAAACTTGAGTAAGCACTCTGGTGCTGCAGTTTGATAGTTTCAAAAAAGAATAAAATCTCAACAAAATCAATCCAAAAAGAAAACAAAATAAATAAATAAGAAAAAAAGTGACAATTCAGTAGTTCTCTCCAATAAAGAGAGAAGTTTTTAGATGTGTTTTAAATGTAGAAATGATGATCTGTTGTTCTATTTTGCATTAAAATACACTCTGACTTTTCTCAAGCAGCTCCTTGGAGCAGAGATTCTTTACATTTTCCACTCAAGCAGTTAGCTAGCTTCAGGTCAGTGCACCAGACCTTGGAGGGAAAAACCTTATCTTCATGTTACAGATGGCAGTTTCACCTTTCCAGCAGCTCTCAGCCAAGGAAGTTTCATGGCAGTGCTGGCTGAGTGCACACTGCTGCGGAAGCACGGGCAGGACACCCCAATCCCGAGCCCTCAGCTTGCCTCCTGACCCACACAAGTAAATCCCTACAGCCAAGTAAGTCCCACCAGCCTGGCGGGATAGGCATAGAGCTGTCAGTGAGAATCCAAGCACAGGATCTTAGGCAAACCAACACCAAACCTGAGGAAATGAAGTGAGAGCTGATTACTCTCTATTTTCTGCTTGTGCCCAAAAGAGTTGGTTTATTTCAGTTGTTATCATCATGGGTGAAAAGCCCACTTTTTTTGCATAACCTGAGGGAATTTTAGGCTAATCCAGGAAAGACTTTTTCAGTAAATGCCATGATTTTCTGAGGTGCTTAACTACAGTTTCAAGAGCAGGGACTAGTTTACATGGCAGTGGCAGCAGCAGGAGTGCTGTGGCCCTGCAGAGCCCCTTCCCTGCAGCGTGGCAGTGCTTCACCTCCCTCATGTCCCCTAAAGGATACAGCTCTCCATCATGTTTAAAAGGTTCACAACCTGTGAAGCAGAGACTGGTGCAAATACAACATTCTTTTGTTTTCTATTCCTTTGGGATTATTTTCTCTCTTTGTTTGTCACTATTTCTTCATAGACAGTAAATACATCTTCACAAGACAGACACACAGGTACTTCACTTTGTCCTGGTCACCATATTAAAACAGAAACTGGTTTGGTTTGTTCTGGGTTTTTTGCAGCACTACTCACCACGACCAAGTGGGTCTCAATATTTAACAGTTTTATATATTTATGCTAAAATACATATAAAAAAAGCAATCATCCAAGAACCAATCCCTTTTCTTTTGAGCATTGCCTACTCCTCTTCAGAGAATAACACAGGACCAAGCACGGCCTACATGTACTTTTTTTGCACGTGTGACAGTCTACTGCTGTAGAGAAAGCTCAAATACATAAGAAATAAAACAAATTACTACAAAACAATGAGCAAAACCTCCATTTATTCAGCACAGGAACAAGGTTTATGTCCTTTCCATACTTTACACAAGAGCTGAGAGCTTGCCAGTCTCACTAAATTTAACTGAAGGGTGTGATGTAGCTATATTCCTGCATGGATCTATCTTTCCAAGTCTGACACTGTATCACATATGGATCTGAACCTCCACAGGTAGCAATAAAGCCCCAAAGACCTAATTGCCACACCTGCATTGGAATGATCTCTGCTACTAGTGACACTACAACTGCAACACAAAGGAATGCAGGCTGACAGAAGAACCCAGCTTTCCTACTGGCTGTACCTACCACGACAATGAAAGTAATTGAGGAGCACAGTTATTAACCTTCATTAAGACGTATATTATTTCATTTCAGTGAAGATTTTTGGCAAATAAAATACTTAAACTTGTATTTCTCAACACAAAGACACTACATGTAAACAGTCAGAGGAAGTACAAGACATCTGCATGCATCAGAGGTCATCGAATACCAGGTGGGGATTTGGTTTCACAAAATTTTTGTATACAGAATTTGGCAAAATCTACAATATTATACTTAAATACCTTTGAAGTATAATAGTAATGTAACAACACTGCTCACATTCAGATTTAATAATGTATCCTATGGAAACATACAAAAGGATTCACTAGCTTTTGGGGCCCAATTTATCCATGTATTTGACTACATCTTCACTTCAAACATGCTAATTCATCCCATTGACTTTCCAGGTCAAAACCTTTGAGAAGAGTAGAAATAAGTATCAGGAAACACAGGACCTGAGACCAGTTGAGCAAAATGAGCATGCTGTTTAAAGCAGCAGAACACCAGCACTGCAGCTGGAAAGGCAGCTGTGTGCTTTAGAGCTGAGCTCTCAGCAGAGAGCCACAGAAAGCAGAAGATACAGCAGCGGGGTCTGAAGGCAGGTCTCTGGCCTGTGCTCTCCCAAGGCACATCTGGCCAGGTACACAGCTGTCCTTCAGTTGGGCACTTTCCCAAGAACCTCCAGGTATAAACACCAATCCTCTACCTAGCTGCACCAAATGATCATTTGCAGACCCTCGTTGGCACATGCCCAGTGCAAACCAGCCTTGCAATCACTTGAGGGGGAATTAACCTATGCAACTCTGATGGTGATGCTGCATTTTCATGAGATACTGAAGAGAATGGTTGATTTTGGTAAGGATTTCAAAATGTTTCAACGAAAATAAAAAGCAAAGGTTTTTATAATACACATCTAGCCAAGGAACCATTTTGATCTTTCGCGTTTTTGGTAGGATAAATAAGATAAAGCAAAGATTTACTGATCTGGGTATCAGTTTCACTTCAGAAATAAAACCTCCCTCCAGTATTACTGCCTGCTGTTAAGTCTCCTCTGAAGAACACAGCAGTAATGCCAAGTGCTCAGCAGATTCCCAATATATTCCAAAACCAGGTACATTTTTCATATCAATCGTGTAGACCTGAAGTGTGTATGTACGTCCAGTTCAAATACTTTATACAGCTCAATGATGTACCTATGAAATAATGAGCTCATGGTGCTATCAATCTCTATTGAGCAATATAGAATTGCTCTCCATTCTTACACTTACTGTTCAGTGACAGTGGTTCTCTACAGTGTCTTGAGCACTTGAAGCAGTGTTTCATGGATGCGCAGCCACAGGCCAACACGAAAACCCTGAGTGCACGTGCACGCTGCTGCTCTACGGGACTCTGGTTGCACTGGAAAGGCACAGCAGAATACTGCCGAGCATGCACACTGTTTATAGGCATTTCACTCGCTCCTCATACTCATCTACATGGCTGAAGGTGCATCTAAAATCTACAGTCTGAAGAGGACACAGGTCAACAAGCAACTCAAGGAACCACGCAGCTACTCGAAACCAGGGGAACTGGCCTCTGATGATTTGCCAAATAAACCTCCCTGCAAGGAACCAAGGGTTTTAGTTTCATCAGCAAGTCTTTACTGTTTGAAACTGTGATTAACAGCTGTGGTTTAAGCAATCTGTTCTATTAATTAGTTTCTAAAGTGGCATGTCTCCTCTCACACCCTTTGAGAGAAAACCCACGCAATGACTGGCTTTCATTCTCTACAGATACAGACAAGGAAAATGGATGGGTGACTAAGATTGATAAAAGCCTTTAGAAACAAAGCAGAGGAGAATGTGCATTGCATTCATCCAGAGGATGATTAAGCTATGTATATGAATATAGTATTTCAAATGACAATGAAGGCAGTATCCAGAACTGAGCCATCTGAAAGGAACCGGAAAGAGCTTCTGGCTTCTAATATTCAAAAGGCATAACTCGGAGAACTTCATGAATGCAATTACATTTTTATTTTAGCTTGTTCTGAAACTTGGCTGGTAACAAATTTAACCCTTGCATTGAGTAACAAACACATTACACAGGACAAAGTCACACAGCGTGCTGAACAACTGCATAACAGAACCTACTTCATTGCCAGGAATCACCCATGAAGGAGACACTAAGAATTTTCCCAGAGCAAGGATAAGTATTCAGAAAAACCCTTGGCTGGAGAAGTTTCAGACCCCAAATTCATCCCTGTTTGCTCCTCAGCAACTTCTTTATAACTCCACAATTTCCCTGCCACTTGTGCTGGTACAATAACAGAACACCAGGCAAGAGCAGGATTTCTGCTAGGATAGGTCACAAGGGATATAAGGTCCAAGCGGCCTCAATTTTCAAGACCACAGAAGTCTTCCAAGTGCTGCAACCACTGCAGCTTTAAGGAACAAAGGGTTGAGTATGGAAAAAAAGAGCACATAAGGCTCTCCAGGAAAAACCCACTGTAAAACTGTGGAGCTTCCCTGTTAATCCTGATTCTTACCGTCACTAAAGAGCATCTCTATCTATATGCTGCTCCTCAGTTACTTCTCACACAGAATACAGACAGGGAAAAGAGAGGCTGTCACATACAGCAAGACTATGCTGACTACTGACAGTCCTCAAAATACCCATCCATTTGCCTCAGCTCTTGCAAATAAGTTCAAAGGTCTATGCCCCATCCACAGAGAGGGCAAAATTTTGTCTCTCCTGTAACCAGTAAACACTTGGGTAACTTTCCTCATCCTCTTTTTGCTCAAAAACATTTTAGGACACTAACAAAGTAAAACTAAAACTACTGACATTTTAACTGACAACTATCAGACACCACTAAACTTTAAAGTTCTGGACACAACTATGCTTAAAGCAACACGACATTCATTTCAGACTGAATTACTAAACACTATTATTACAAAATTCTTCTGGTCAAAATATAGAATAATCAGGTTTTGTGAAAGAACAGCCCCATGACGTTGCAGGCTGCACTGCTCAGCAGGTTCAGCCTTACCTGCGCTAAACTGAAACCAGAGACCTCTTCAAGGTAACCTCACGCTGTCTGGCAGTACAAAGCCAGAGCCCACAGGGTTACAAACATGGGTACATTCTTCAAGAGAAAAAGCACCTAATATCAAAACATATCCAAAATATTATAAGATGAGAAGAAGAGCAGGGTGCTTTCATAAACTCAAGGGTCACCAAATACATGTGAGTTAAGATGCACAACTAAGAATTTATGCATCAACTATACGGGGCCATGTCAGGTAACGGTGAATATGGGAACATGATGACTTTAAAAAAACCCCACCCAACACATAGTTCTTACTTTGTGCATAGTACAGTTATCATAAAAACTAAGCATTTAACTATTTAGCAGTCACCTATTTTTAAAAAGAAAGTACAATATATTACTACTTTTATTGTCTTAAAGAAAACAATCCATTCGAGCTGACTCAGCTGTAAAACTGGTAGGCTATAAAGCTAGCAAGAAACAGAGATGCCTCAACATTCTTTCAACCAAAATCCAACCAAAGAAAGGCTGTACCACATAAGGAGCATTAAAACATCAACTCATCCGCCTGCATTGGAAATACAAGGAGGAAGTGTTGAACTTTGCTGGAAAACTTATCTTGGAACCCAGTCTGAACAATGTACCAAGCAAGCTATAATTCATCTGAACTTTCATGGACTATATTGGCAACTGTTCTGTGGCCACACTGGAAGCTATTGAGAGTGAACGCTTGCTGCTGCTCAGAACTACAGCAACCTACGAACTTAGCTGGTCATTACGTAGTTACAACACTTACTCTGAACCCCTACCCTCTGCTCCTTCAAACTGCACTGCAGAAGGCCAAATGATGTATTCTAGGCCTCCTCCCTGTGTTTTGTCAGTGTTTCACATGACATCACTGTATATGTTTTCTTAGGTCAGACCTTAATTCATCTGCTTTGTAACTCCAAATCTGCGGCAGCTGCTTTGAAACAGAATACAGTCTCCCCACCCATAGCAGTTTCCACCACCACATGTGGAAATGGCAAGCAACCCTGCACCTGTAGTAAAGGCTCTGCAGTTCCACCCATTTATGAGAGTTGACATTTACCTTCTCTTACTGAACTGAGTAAAAAGGAAACTGTGCCTAAGGGCAGTACAGGGGGTCTTCTACCATCTTGTGGTGCTGTTTTCTAGTAACTGCTAGAGACAAGACACTACTAGAGTGTTTTCTGTCATTCTCTACTCTTCTCTTAAGAACAACTCTGAACTATAGCCAGATACGAATTGGAATTGACTCAAACGCATTTTGTTTTCCCTAATCTTTGCATGAACCAGGTGTTAACCCCAGTGGAGCCTGGGGATTAACCACAGCCAGACAAGCATTTTAACATTCAAAACACTATTTACAGCTCTCACAACTTGAGAAAACTAATCAAAGATCCCTCACATAAGTGTAACAACATGAAGTGAGGAATCATGGGTTTTGTTTGGGGAATTCTTTGTTTTGGAAGCAGTTAAAGGCTGCTGATGAAAAGCAGCAACAATGACAGTTAACAGAAAAAGGTTTGCGATGATCTGTTGTAGCACAGAGAATGTAATACCTGGTTTAGAATTATCTCCCTTAAAGTAGTACCTTTATTTTTCCACTAAAATGAGGTCACACAGTTAATTCTAAATATTAAAGACTTTCATCTCTAGCAATGTTTCTTCCTAAGTAATGGGAATTCCCTGAAGTGCTTTGCTCAGACACTGAAAACATAAATAGTGCTCATTAGCATGACAGCATACGCACAGTGATGTCTTACTTCCTCTGTAACACTTTCTCTGTCCTGGTTGAGCAATATCCTAAAACTCGGTGGCCTGCTTAATTCAGTTACAGCTACCAGGAACAGAAAGCCTTTGTTCCAGCCTGAAGGAGTACTGACACCTCTGCTCTTGCTGGGAGGTTACCATGGCCCTCCAAAACTATATATGCAGACCTGAAAAGGAATAATCATGAACCACCCCAAAATACATCGATACAGTGCAATTCAGTACAAACTGGCCTGGTTGGTCTGTGCTGGCTCACCCATAACTCAGGTTGTTCTCCTGCACAACTACCTCTGGGGAGATTTAACTCTCTGCTATTAAGCAGTTTCGTTTCACAACTTTATCATTTGAAACCATGAGGATGGAATTTAGCACATCTTTGTTGCAAAGAATAGAATAATAAAATGTGCTGTGTCAAAGTATTTTATTAGTAAAGCAGATTTCTATTAGCATCTTGACTCACCACAATCTAAAGGAGAGGGCCTAATAAAGAGCAGTTTGGTTTGCAGATAACCCAGGTTGCAGTTAAAACACAAACAGTTCCAGATTGCTGAGATACACTTATCTCAATACACATGACCAGCCTGTGATGCAATATATAATCACACACACGCGTGTGTATATAAGACAGGCAGCATGATGTCAGCAGTTTTAAAGATGTCTCTGGCAGAGCAGCATCTTGCGAGAGTGAATAAACATAGCCCTAAGCCTTGGACTGCGACTCTGGAAACAAGCCACACCCCAGTCAGGACCTAAAAATGAAAAGCCAACAAGGCAAATCAGCTGTACTTCCTGGATGACTTCATGGTAACTGCACCTGTTTATTTCTCTGTGATAGGAACAGTAAAACGTATCAGGAGGAATACACCACACAAACATGCCACCCCGGCAAGAATCCGGACGGATGCCCGCATGTGCGGTGCTCTGCACAGGACCGGGACACCGGTCGTGATTAACGGCTCCTCAGTGCCACTTAGGACAGCTGGCTCTAACGTACTTGCTTGCCCAAACACGATGGTTTATGTCGGTCGGACCGCGACCCAAGCAGGCCCCTCCGGCATCGGCCCACCGGGAGACCCGCCCGCTGCCCCGCGGCCTACTAAGGTCGCGGGGTCCGGCGGGAGGCGGCAGGGAGCCGGGAGCCCGCCCCGGCTGCGGGCGGTCATGCCTGCCCGGGGGGCGGCCACCGCGGCCGGGGCGGGGAGCTGGCGGGAGGCGGGCCCGGCGCGGCGGGGGGCGGCGGGCGCTGCGCAGAGCCCGGCTCCCCTCGGCGGCGGGCGGAAGGCCGGAGGGCGGCAGCGCCATGCCCGGCCCGGCAGCGCCGGGGCCCGGCCCCGACCCAGAGGAGAGCTATGATTTTCTCTTCAAGCTGGTGCTCATCGGGGACGCCAGCGTGGGCAAGACCTGCCTTGTGCAGCGCTTCAAGACCGGGGCCTTTGCCGAGCGCCAGGGCAGCACCATCGGCGTGGACTTCACCATGAAGAGCCTGGAGATCCAGGGCAAGCGGGTGAAGGTGAGCGCCGCTCCCGGGGCTGCCGGGCGGGCAGGGGGCTGCGGCTCGCGTCCCCGCCCGGCGCCGCAGAGCTCCGGCCCGACTGCTGCCGTGCCTGGGGGCCGGGCTGCTCGGCCCCGGGGCCGTCTTCCCGAACGGCTCCTATGGGCAAGGAGGGACCAAGCGCATCCGTCACCGCGTCCTGCTGCGGCGGGAGCGGCGGCGCGGCTGAGGGCCCTCAGCACCGCACGGGCACTGGTAGAAGCCCCGCTGGGAACCCGCACTGCCTCCCCTGTGTCGTAACGCAGCACCCGTTTGCAGTGAGGCTGCTGGCCGCGGTGTGTTTACGAGCCAGGAGGAACCTCAGCTGGACTGTCATGTTTCCAGAAGGGGACGTGGAACTGGCAGAGCAGGAGAAGCTGCGGGAGCGGCTGTTAGATGAGTGCATTTAAAAGTTACCTTAAAGAACTGTTTACAGGGTGTCTCTGAAAGTGTAACTTACGTAGTTCTTCTCAAACCAGAATAAATCAACCCTAAATTTGACTAATGCTTTTCTTACGATGGAGAAAATCTGCTAGTCGTTAGGGTTAGAAAGAGGATAAGGACATCTGCCCGGTGCAGTCAGACCCTCAGCAGCACAGGTTCCAGAACAGAGTGTGCTGCAACAGACAGGAAAAGCCTTAAAGCACCCGCGGTTCGTAGGGGGCGGCTGCGATCAACCCCCTCCAGAGAGGAGTCGTACAACTACTCTTACTTACCCCAGTGGGACTGAAAAGAACTTGGGGCAGCCACTGCCTGGGAAAGATCAGGCGGTTGTAAAGCTTTTGGTGACACAGAAATACGGTAATTGCAGTTGAATTTTGGTCTGTGTTTTCCCAAGTAGGTGTCAAAGTCCTCTATTATCTTTTTCTTACAGATTAACTTTAGTGAGCAGAATATTAAGCAGAGAAAGTTGCAGAGAATGGAAGAAATGAAGGTTCACATGTTTTAGGAAAGGAGGGGGATCAGAAGCTCCAGCCTAGCAAGGTGTTGATTTCCTTCGTGGTATTACCCCTTCTCCCATGTACAGCTGGCTGCTGGACTTTCTGCGTATGCTGTTGGTACCTTCTGCACTTTCCAGTGAGTGAGCCCTGAGAAGTGAGGGTTCTCCTTTAAGAGTGAAACCTGGCTCCATTTAAATGCCAGGCACAGGAAGGGCACAGATGTGTCTGCTCCGGTGCTGGGGTCTTGGCCAGTGCCTTCAGGAGCAGGGAGGGAGGAGCTCAGGAGTAACCCGACCCAGACCTCCCTAGGTGCGCTTTCCATGTTAGCACAGGAGGTGCACCCGAGTGTTCCTGGATTGGTAACCGGTCTGTAACAGAACCTGGGGATTTAGTAGTATTTTAGAGAAAACAAGTGAGAAAATGCAAGCTCTCAAGGCTTTCTTTTTCTTTGAATTGTTCTGTACTTCCAGTTCAAAAAACCCTAGGGCTGCACAGATTGCAGAAGAGTATTTTAAGCATTACTTTAGACAAATTAATCAGTGTTGTTGATTTACTTTACAGGTATTTTTGCTAGCTGTAGGGTCGGGGACACAGCTGAAACATGAAAACATTTGCTTGGAAGGTTGTTTTGTTTGGTCTCTTAGAGGTGTGGGTTGTATGTGAAGTTTAAATTCCAGCCAGGCTTTTCTGGTTGGGTTGAGATTCGGAGCAGTCCAGCTAATCTGGGTAGGATTGTTCAGCATGCTACCAGAAATGGAAAATAAGGAGGCATTTGATGAGACTTTTGTGAGCTTCCTCATAAAGCAGGTGAGTAGGGGTGTGTTTCTTGCACGTTCTACAGCTTTGGGTTTGGTGGAGGCATAGTGATTGCAGGAGGTGCACTTCAGCTGTCTGGACAGATGGTATCCTGCCCTGTTACGTGTGCTCTATGAGAGATGTGTTTTGTTTCTCGTTGTTTCTGTCTCAGTTACGTGGGAGGTACTTCTTTAAAAGAGCTTCAGAGACATTCTTGATTGGGATACCTTGAATCAAGAGATGTTCAGGATGCATTTAAAATACAATGTGTTTGACCTTACAGAAAGATCCCTATCAAAGCATGCCAGGTGATTCTCTGTGCTGCTCCAATTTCATTACTGGTTTTTGCTACTCCAGACAGTATCTCCATAAGGAATGTGAGCGCTTGTTTGCTTTTTAGCAAATGGTGCAGGACTGAGAGAATTCCATAAGCTCATCTTTAGAAGTTCCTTCAGAATGATAGTGTGTACAGAAAAAGTCCCAAGGAGCTTCACTTGCTCCACCCCCAGTGGTCTGAGCTTCATTTTCAGTCAGGCTGGGAAGAGTATTACAACACAAGTGAGTGTGAACTGGACACTTACATTGTAACATTTGTGTTAGTGCCCCTTTCTGTTTAAAACTTCAGATGTTGTCATTATAGTTGTATAATGTTGCTGAAATATTTGGGGCCCGAGGATTTGAAATCTCAGTTCCTTTGGTGCCTTTTTGTTGGATAAGAAGCATGTTGGGATACTAAAGGATAAGGTTCTGCAAATAGCTTTTTTTAAACTTAAGGCTTTGCTTGCATCTAAAAGCTGTATTCAAGTGTCTCAAAGAGTATTTCATACACTACTGCTTCATCAGCTACTGAAGTTGACTAAACTTCATCTATAGAGACATTAGTGCTTGAGAAAGGAGCTATTGATGGACAGTGCTGGTAACTGAACTTTCTCTTTGGAAATAAACCAGTGAAGCGCTGGTACCATAACCTCCCCCTGTATATCCTGACTTGCAGAGATTTACCACTTCCAGAGGGAAAGCTTGTCTGTGCCATCCAGTCTTCTGTTTCTATTCTTGTTCTTTAGGATTTCCAGTTGGAATTTGAGGTATTGTCCAGTGGGATTATACAACCCAGTTGCCTCTGGGACAGGCTGTTGCGAGCTGTGGACTCTTGGAGGCATTGGAGCAAAGAGGAGCCAGGCAGGGATTTGGCAGATGTAACACACTGAGTTCTAATGGAACTTCGAAGTAAGGCTACCTGTGATGACCACCCTTGATTTTTATCCCAGGGGCAAATTCTGACCAGCATATATCAGAATTTCCCCCCTCTATTTTATGAAGTATCTGCAGTCTATATTCATTAAAAAAAAAAAGAGGCTCTAGTGTATGCTGTTCAACGGGTTGGAATTGGGGTGTACTACTCTATCAGATACATCCTTCTCAGCCTAAATCCTGAGGCTAAATCCTCGAGTACAGGCTCTAGTGCCCAGAAGTTGTGGTTGTTGACTTAATGCATAGTGGCTAATGTGCCATTGATAAAATAATTACTTGTTCTATGAGTGATAGAAAGAATCTGGCAAACAGAACAAAAATGTGTTGTAACTGTTATGTCACTGGAAGACATGATATTTATCAAATGGGGGAACTAAGATTTTACATAATGATAGGCAAGGACATTCCTAAGTCCATAGATTGTTGTTAGTAATAACAAAATTCCTTTTCTTTTCCTGAATTACCTCCTGTGAACCAACAAATTAATGGGGTATCTTTAATGTCTACTTTACACTGTCATTTCATAGTGGTTTTACATATACTGAGTATTTTTATCTTTGTGCCATAGTTTTTTCTCTATCTTACTATGTATTTCAGAAAGCAGCAGAAGGGAAGAACAGTTGAAAACAAACACATTCCTTTTATAACAAATACTTCTTTCTGTATCATTGCACTTTTTAATTTCCAAGCTTTTCAGCACATATGATACCAAGATTCTTGGCTTTTATTCAGGCCTCGTGGCTCTAACTATATTCCTTTCAGAACAGCCCAAAACATAATGTGTCATTATCTGGCCAAATTGCAAGTAATATAAACCCATGATTTGTTAACTGTCTTGTCTCCTGACTGGTGCATTTAATAATGTTCTAAACAAATACAAGTGAAGCTGTTGGTTATTCCAATATTCTTTGAGATCTCTTCTCTGTCAACTACTTTGACAGTCGTAATGTTAGAGCAGACAGGAATTCTGCATTTCCAGCAAAGAGGGATTCCTCCTTCTTGGACCATTTTGTAAGGAAACAGTTGAGTGGAGCAGTTTGTCCTAGCTGTTTGGTGTATGAACATCACTTTAAATGGAAATAATTTGCCATACAGGTGTTAGTTTTGTTGCTTTAGGCAAAAACTATATGGCTTCAGTTGCAAGATTGTTTCAGTAAGTCTTTTTAGGAGCAAGTATTGTGATTTGCCAGCATACAGAAATGTGCAGTATTGCTTGCCATCCTGATGACAGGATTTAGACAGACAGTTCGTTAAGAATCATTTAGCACAGTCTTTGCATACTCCATTTCACTGCTGGGAAATTTTATGGAAGTTGCTATATTTTGAAGAATCCCTAGCACAAAAGTGACATTCCTATCTTTGTAAAGTATCAGCTATAGGATGTACTTAGTTATTAGTAATGCTGCTTCACAAACAAAAGTACACCTGAACTTCCTTGATACTTTAGAAGAATCAGGAAAGTACTTAAGTTATGTAGGAAGTAAGGGAGGGAAAAATTATGTAACATGTCTTGAGGCCATTTGTTAAGCATTAACCTTTGATAAACAATATGTTTATCAATGCAAGAAGAATCCACATCAAACCATTTGATAACACTTGTTTACTGTGCTCTTTGGCCAACCTGTCACTCGCCATTTTCTATGCTGTGTCTATTTCTGTAGTTGAAACTCTGTTTTCTTTAAGCCTAATTAGACATCCCAGAATGATCTTCCAGAGACCCACCATAAATTTTTCTCCTTCCATCAATCTGAAACATTCCTTGTTTCAGTTTTAATCTGGGGTCTCTCATCTTCCCATCCTGTGCCACTGTGAAAAGCCTGGCTGAGTCTTCTTGATAACTTCCTCACAGTTACTGTGCACCCCATGCTGAATAAGCCTGTTTCCCTCAGGCTCTTCTCATGGGGTGTGTACTCTGATTACCTGACCATCTTGATGGCCCTCCACTGAACTTGCTCCAGTTCTTCAATGTCTTTCTTGTAGTGGGGGAGGGAGCAAAACTGGACACTGTCTTTTAGCCGGAACCTAGTTAGTGCTGAATAAAGGGGAATAATCACCTCCCTTGATCTGCTGGCTTCACTCCTGTCAGTACAGCTCAGGCTGCTGCCAGGGCACACTGCTGGCTCCCTTCAGCTTGCTGTCCACAAGGACCCCCAGGGCATTTTCAGCACAGCTGCTTCCTAGTCACACAGACCCTAGCCTGCATCCTTGCAAGGGATGAATGACATGTACTCCTTCCCAACAGGAAAGGATGAAAAAGCAAGTGTGAAAAGATGTTCAAGAGTTTGTCTAGTGTACTTACGGAAAGCTCCAATTCTGTGGTGATTAAATGGAGTCATGAAAAATCTTACAGGAGTTAATAGTTGGGTTAGCACTTTGCTATTCAGTACCAGTCAGTGCTAAGGGCTCTGCTGTCCAAAAAATTCAAAGCTAAAAGCAGATCAAACTAACCAGCTTTAGTAATTAAATGGGCATTCAGGAGTGAAACAATTAGCACAAGAAAGGTGAGTCCTTGTCTTTGTTCACTTAGGGTATTCTGTCATATTCCTTCTGAACAATGGCTGTTTATTCTCCATTCTTTATCCTGTCCTCATTATTAGAGGGGTCCCCCATCTCTTATAGGTGGTTTTTCTTAGTACCCTCAGATGAAGCTTACATGATTTTCCAGCAATCCCAACTTCTGTCTGTCTTACACCAAAATTGTTGCTAAAGTGATCACAAACTCAGGACTGGCTTCAGAAGGTTACTGAGTGACAGACATGGCTTTCATCACATCATTTACAAAGCCAGAGCACTTAAATCAAGGAAATAAATAATTAAGAACTTCATGTCATATACTGCATCGATGATACACAATATGGAAGAATCTTATCTCTTGTTGTAACCTGTGGCTAGTACAGTTCATTTGGGATTTTGAATTTAACATCTAACTTATGTTGAGGGGCTTTTAAATGAGAAATACTAAGACTAAATTTTGTTCCAAAGAATTTGCAATTGTTATTACTTGTCCAGAGTTACCTACTTGTAAATATAGTTCAACAGAGAGACTATATACATTTTTTTAGGGTAATCTGGTTCCTAACACTTGCATACTCTGTGTGTTTCTGTTCCTTATGATTTAAAATAAGGCAGTTATTAAAACTTCAACCAACATGACAGGACAAGTTGCCAAGCTTCCAAATTGTAAGGACTGAGTTGTTATTAGCCCCCCAAAAAGTACAAGTGTTAGTTTCAATGCAGAGAGAGGATGTACAGCCGGGGTGGCAAGTCTTTGATGACAGTGTTGTCTTAGTTTGGCTTAAGCAAGTCATTAAACCACGCCCATATTTGACTGACTTCCCCTGAAACAAAGAGTTGAGCCCTCACCTGGCTCCTTCTGCCAGCACAACGGTGGGAACGGTGACATGCAGCTGTGCCAGTTGACAGGTATGTTTGCAAAGAAAACGTCTTACAGGTTTAATAACGTACTGTAGTCTCAGCAATGACAGCAAAACCACAACAAACTTAAGATCACGTCAAAAGCTAAATGACTCAATGTCCTTACACAAAAGAGAAGTGAGGAACTTCAAATGCCTGAGAGAAAACTTACCTGAAGGATGCGGGCTCAAGGAAGACTGCTGTTGGAGCTCCTGAGAAGGTCAAACCTGTGGTCTTGTTCCCAGCAGCACACAGAGAGCTTCAGCAACTTTGTACCTGCAGTCCTGTGGACAGATAGATGTAAATGCTTGAGTAAAAAATGCAGGGGGATGCTGTGAGATCTTGCTGGTGACATTTTGAGGTTGCTCTGTTGCTTTTGAAAGGCTGTGGAAATTGGGGAGGACCTGAGGAAGGGAAATACCATACTCATCTTCAGAGAGGGCAAGAAACCCTGGGAACTACAGGCCGATCAGACTTATGTTGCTCCCTGGGAAAATCATAGATTTGGGAAAGAATTAAGTTTTGAAACCACTTGGAGCAGGCAGTTGGCTTTGTCCCTTCACAAAACCTGTCCCAACCTCAATGATTCTGAGATTCCATGGAATATACTTCTTTAGAGGTTTTCAAAAGGCAGTGTACAGCGCAAGGCTGGCTTGCTCAGTCACTCTGCAAGTAAATCACACTTACACCATGTGAAAAGTGTAAGCTAGATCAATTTTTCTTTTTTAATTTAAAATGTTTATGATTCTTCTGTCTGCAAAGACTCTCTTAGACCTCTCCCAAGTGTTGGGTAATCGTCATTAGCGTTGTTTTGCACTTGACCTAATCAAGGATTGAGATTTAAAACTACGTAACAGACACAAAGGTCTAGTGGGAGACTTGAGTACAGACAACATCATACATAAACCTGCCATGAACTTCCTTGTCCCTGGTGTTTGTCTGTTGACTGTTCTAAGTCATTATCTGCTCTGTTAATAATCATTGCTTTGTGGTTTTCGGTTTTCTGAGGCCATTACAGTCCCTTCCCCTTCTCTGAGAAAACTCTTATTAGGACTGAGAAGTACTTTCTCATTGGGTTGATTCCTTTTAAGCTGTACATATACAGTTTGAGATCTAAATGCCTTATCCTTGGTTAGCTTAGCACAGGAAAGTGATTTGATCACTTTGCCAAAGTGATCAAAGTACAGCCTTTGCCAAAGTGAAAGTTGCTGCTCAAACATGCAGCAGAGTCAGAAGATACAAACGAAATACTGATGTGCAAAAGAAAGAAATAGAAAAATGATTCCATGTTATTGAGTACAAAATATCACTGGCACATTGTGTGAAGTTGTCAGCTCTTTAAAACAGCAAGGTTCAGAGAGAGGGGAAATACTAAGTAACAGGTCCACAATATGGGAAGATTAAAAACCCCAGGAGTATTTGCTATGTCCTGTCCCAGTTAAGAGGAGGTGCAGAATATAAGGAATGGCGCAAAAAGGCAAGCAGTGGTGTCTCATTTGTCACTTCACATTAGAGAAGTGAAAGTGCAACAGAAGGATAGAAAAGATAAGATTTCTAAAAGGACATTCTTTGGTTTCATTGCCACTATGTTGAAGCCAAGAGCTTTGAAAGATTCAAAAAGGATTAGAGATGAGAACATCCACAGTTACTTTAGATTAAAAGCTCCCGGAATATAAGATGTCATGTTCCAGAACATTACACAACCTATAAAACAAGAGGACTTAGACATTTACCCTATAAGCAGGATGTTGTGTTTGTCCACTCTGAGTTATTTGGCTGCTGCTTCTAGAACATCTAGTACTGGGAACTCAAACCCTGATACTAAACTCATAGTTTTTATGCTGCTGGATTTAGGCAAAAGTATGTAAGTTAAGCATTCCTCCTCCCTGCCCAGATGTAATGGCTGTTCTACCACTTAAAAAAGGACAGCTGCCTAGCCTGACTAGATCTTTGGCTGACTATTGAAACCAGGAATTGCTGGCATTTCTTTTATATGTTTTATGTATTCTATATATATTCTTTCAATTGTCTCGTATGTACTTCCCAAACAGCATCAGGGCTCTTGGGTGATACCACCCCATCCTGCTCCAGTTGTTACCGCCCCAGTAGCAGAACTGGCAAACCTACATCAGTACCACAGACAGGATGGTAGTGAAAACCCTCCTGTAGTTTCAGTAACATACCAGATGAGGAAGTGGAGTGGCTTGCCTATGGGCTAACGTCTTGTTTTGCTAACTGCGCTAGAGAAGGTTACAGAGGGGTAGGGCTGGACACACAAGTGATAGTTCCATAGTCTGCTACAGAAGAATGCATCAGAGCTCACCTGCAGGATCCCAGAGTGTCTCAACTGATCCAAACTCTGAGCAGCCGAGCGCAAAAACATTCTCTGATGTATATTATTATCCTTGAATCACAAACAAAGGGCTAGAAAGAAGTGATGCCAGAATATATTATGTATAAGGAAGCTTTATAACAAGGTTATTGAATCAAAGCCTATCTTTTGATTGAGGAAAGCTTGCTGCCCAGCGTCTCACTGTGTGTTTTGCTTTATTCAGTTGCAGATCTGGGACACAGCTGGCCAGGAGAGGTTCCGCACTATCACACAGAGTTACTACCGCAGTGCCAATGGAGCAATCCTGGCCTATGACATCAGCAAGAGAGGCTCCTTCCTGTCCATTCCTCGCTGGATCGAGGATGTAAGGAAGTATGCTGGTTCCAACATAGTACAGCTACTGATCGGTGAGTTAAAAGTATTAATACCAAGTGCTACAGGCTACCATACAATGTAATTAGTTTCAATACCTGTTTAAGGTGGTTGGAAGTTTTATTTCTGAATTAAGATGTATGTAGTAGATCCCATTGGAAATTTTCCCTGGAGTTTTGTTTGTTTGTTTTTATTAGCAAGTGCTGATTCATCAAATGAGAAACATTTTGCTTTGATTAACTTCCATTAAGAAGTAGGCAGCTTTGTATCAGAAGCCAGCTTTGAATCCTTTGCTTCTCACTTAATGGAGAAGTGGGCAGGCAAGGCTTGCAGGTTCTGAGGCACAGCTGCTGGGGAGCTATCCTCATGATAAGGATCATAAGGTTTCCAGGGACCAGTGAGGCTCCATCACATCAAGCCAACATGTTTTGGCAAACTGGAACACCCACAAATTTCAGCAAATGGGAGATTTTGGAAGGACTTTCGGGCAGTCAGGGTTTGTCAGTTCTCTGCTTCCCAGCCCCAATGTTTCTGACTCAGACGCGGCTCTTGCGCCCTGGAAATCTGCTAATACAACATAGGCACTATCCCAGATTTCCCTAGGTACCAGCAGGCTGCTGCTGTTTTCACAAAATGCTTTTAGCTTCCATTTCTAGCTCATTTTTCTTCTCTTAAGGTCTATAGCCACCACTCTTCAGTTACTGACTTTTCCTGTTCTCTGAGTAACACAGGAATAGAGGCTGGAAGGGGCTGAGGAGGTTATCCAGTCCAGCTCCTGCTGGCAGCAGGGCTCATGTCAGGTTGGACAGGCCATGTTCAGCCGAACTTTGAAAGTCTCCAAGAATGGCAGTTCTGCAGCTCTGGACAACCTGAGAACCTCCTGCTAAATACTGACTCTGACAGAAAATGATTCTGTTGTTTCTTCCAGGAAACAAGTCTGACCTAAGTGACCTTCGAGAGGTTCAGCTGGAAGAAGCTCAGAGTCTGGCTGAACACTATGATAATATCATCTGTGCCATAGAGACCTCTGCGAAAGACTCCAGCAATGTAGAGGAGGCTTTTGTGAAGATGGCTACAGAGCTCATGATGAGACATGGAGGGCCTATGATCAGTGAGAAGAATACTGACAGCATCAAGCTTGACAGCAAAGACGTTGCAGAAGGCTGGGGGTGTGGCTGCTGATATGAGCTAGGTGATATCCCTAACTTTACTGGAATTTAGATGGTGCTTCACCTTAATGCTGAGTAGCATGGCAGCCATATCCTCCTCCTCCTGTGAAACCAGCAGTTTTGTAGACATTAGACACAATCCTGTTTGCTTTGGTTTCTTATTTTTAAACAGTGTCTCTTGAGAGGTAGTCCTGAAAGTCAAACCCTCTGAAAACCTTCACATCTGGCCCCACCATCTCCTTTTCTGTAACCTTCACCCAAGTTACAAAAGTGGAAGAAACAACTGTGAACTGGTGATGTGGGGTAGGGAGGCAGATGGTTGGGGAAGAGGCTGATGCACACCCAGAGTTCTGAAGCATTTAGCATGGGACTGTTGGCAAAGGAGGTCACTTTTGGAATAGGCAATCTTAACAGTGACTCTGTAAGTCCTCAGCACTCCACCAATGACCAGAAAGTGCCAGTGTCTTTGATAAAGGTATTTCAAGCGTCAGAATTCCCAGCATTTTGATTACAGGACCAGAAAGCAGTAACCTGCCCTAGGGCATGTGAATTGCTGATTCACGCTGGGACAGGCCCGGGTGGGGAAGTCTTCTCTCAGGTTTTGTTAGAATTTTAAGTTATCAAGTTAACAAAAAGCAAGATCAGCCTGAGCAGCATCAGAGAACTTGCTGTCAAACAGGACTGAACCAGTGTAGTTATTTTAAATACAGCCTTGAGGAGAGGGTAGATGCATTTCATTTGTTCTTGTTTGCACAGTGATAGCTCCCTTTTGCAAGTGAGTATCATTGAGTTTTTCCTCTCAGGTCCCTTAATTTCGTTCCACAACTCAAGACCTGTGCCACTGGAAAGAGGAACTGGAGAAACCTTGAACTGACTGGTAGCCATGATGTCCTGCCATGTGCCTATTTGGTCATAAACAGGGTTCATTCTGGTCACACATTTGACATAATGTTACCAGAGTGTTTATTGCTTAAGTGGTGTAAGTGGATTTGATTTTTGGTTTGGATTTGGGTTTTGCTTTTTGGGTGTTTTTAAACCACCTCTTTAAAAACAATCTTGGCATATAATGGGAAAGAAGACCTCTGAAGAGCTGAAAACTGCATGCATTGCAACTTCTTGGGTTTAAGAAACCAGCACCTTTGCAAGTAATTCCCTCCCAACTTTGCACTCAACTGCTCCCCTCTCCCTATCACAAGTTACCAGTTGCTGTTCGTTCCTTGAAAACACTCATCAGGAAGAATCTTTCACTGTTGATCAAAGGTCTACATTGTTAAGTTAAATAGATTTAGTAACACAACTCCATATAGTTGTCTTTCAGATTCAGCTCTGTATTACATGTTGTAGGTGCAGGTGAAGTACTGATGGCAGCAGTCCTCTCTGGACTTACACTCTCAAGCACCTTACAAAAATGGACTTGCAAAGAGAGCAGAAGCAGGATTATTTTAACTCTGTGGTTAGAGCAAAGGTGTTCAGGGTGACAAATGATTTTTGCAATCCTGCTACTTTAAAGGAGCTCATTTTCAGAAAGCACACAGTTAAGGTGAAGTCACTTATCCTGTCTGAAAATCTTGATCAAAAAGCACCTGGATTGGTTTGCTGTTAGAGCTACATTTGTTTTTAGCCATTGAACATATCCAGTATCATGAAAATCAGGAAGATTTAAGAAAGGGCTAATGGATCAATGGGCTAATTTCAATACTGTTCATCTTCCTACAGAAAATACTAAACCATTCTCTAGTCTTTTTGGTTTTTTAAACTATGAGGTAGCTAATTGAGGCGTAATGTATGTTTTATAGCCTGCTTGCTTCTAATCTAAAGGGGTAGTTTTCAAGTTTTGTAGCTGTAAGAGTGAAAGGGCCTGAAATTTTTCAATTAGTAGAGTTTTCACAGTTCTGATGTTTTATACAGAAGGGCAGGTTGAGCTGCAGTACTTAGGAGTATTTTTGATAGTTTTCCAGGACATTCCCAGCTCTCCTACATCCAAAGACAACAGGCAATGAGTGTCCAGCAGTAGCTAGACACTGAAAATGAGAATTATCCATACTCTAGATTTGTTAGTGATTAGCAAACCCTGTATTCTGCTCCCAGGAGAAACTGTGAAGACAGTCCAAGCTAAAACTCAGTCCTGATGACTGCTTTTCCAGCTGGTTAGCTGGTCCTGAAGATCCAGAATCCTAGCAAGCATTTGACTTTGTCATGCCATATTCTAGTTTACATCTGTAGATAACAGTCCTGCAGGTCAGCATGCTTGAACACAGACCCTCAGATAAGCTCAGCCTCCCACTATTTGCAGGATTAGTGCCAAATTATTTAAGTTATGCTGATAAAGATTCACATGCATTGAAGAACGGTACTGCTACTACTCAGACTGAAATCAGTAGTTTACATAATAACTCATCTTACAACTGGAGCAAGATGCAAAATGAACGTAAATCCTGCTTGCAGTGCAGTCAATGAACGACTGTGCTTTTACGGTAGATGGAGAATTGAGGAACTATTGATCCACTTCCTTAGTTTTCAGGTTTTGTTTAGTAGACAAGTAGAATTAGACCAAGCACTATAATTTTCCTTACCATTTGCCCCCATATATTCCTTAAGCTAGTCTTGAAGGCTGAGACTCTGTCTACAGGTTAGTCTGTTTCAGTCAGAAAACATGAGATACAGCATCAGTGATTTGTTGCTGTATTTCTGAGTGAAGGCACCAACTCAGATTAGGTTTCATTTTGCTGTAGAAAACTAAGACTATGGCTTTAGGTCAGCTTTGTCTCCTAACTCTCGGCTCTTCTATGTTGTAATGAGCCATACAAGTTTGCATGCCCAACCTAATGGAACAAAAGGGAACAAAAAAACAGCCTGAAGATTTGGTTTATTTTTTCAGGTTAGCAGCAGATATGAATGACAGTGCTTTGGCTGTCAGTAGGAAAAAGCTTATGTCAATTACCAAAGCCTTACAATACTCACTAGGCTGATAGCTTCTTGGCCAGAAATAAATTAGTAAGTAACTTGGAGCTTTTCACTCCCCTTCTGAAGACTTCTATTAAATATGTAATTCACACACATAGCTATGTAATTCAAGTGTTAGGAAGATAGTCCTGCTGGTTTAATTCCATTAATCCTCTTGAAACCAAAAGTATATCTGAGTGAGGAGAGTAGCAATAAACCTGGGATTTACGGGTAAAAACCTCTATTTCAAACCTTAGGGTACAATGCACACTGCCATACAGCAAGTGAATAATTCAGTAATGCACAAGCAGAGTTCACAGCACCAACATTTGCCAAGAAGCCTGGTTACTGGCAGTTGAACATTAACAAGACTAGGGTGCAGTAATTGCTTTTAAGCAGATCTCCTTGGCTGACCATGTATTTGCATCAGTATTTATCATTTATTTTTGGCAATGCCCAAAGTGTGCAAAATATTACAAAGACACAGAAGGGACCATTAATCCCTGCCTTGTAACACTTAGGAGTGGAATGCAGAGGCAAATACTGAACTGAAATAATCAGCAGAATGTGGTACTCAGGAGCTTTCTGCATTGATTTTGATTTAAACTAATTTTATCTGCAGTTACTCATCCAGTCCATCAAGGATGGAACTTGCACACATATCTAGAATTATGTAAATATAACACCAAATAAAGCTCAGCCCAGAAACCTGCTAACATTTACTTTGCAAAACAAAATGAACACAGCCTAAGTCCTAATGATTTTATCACTCACTGCAGTGGAAAGCAGGTCCCTTCTGCAGGGGGTAGAACTACAAAACTAAATTAAGCTCAGCTAATACCCATTGATTTCTAAGAACTTAATGAAAATGAGAGCTCTTGATCAGTCTTTTCTTTGCCGTTAAAGAAGATCATATTTATTTGAAGAACAGGAGCTGACCATCAGATGCACTATACCTGTGTTGCTGCAGTAGTACCTTACAGTATGTATACACATGCAGTAACACCCTTAAATAACATGAAAGCCTTTCTGCCATCTGCCCCAGTATAGCCTGTCCCACTAAGATTTATATCTCTCCTACTAAATCTCATAGCCCCAGCCAGTTGACCATTTGAGTGTCTTTTGGCATCTCATGCCAATCCTGAGGGAACTGGGAGGTAATATTATTAGTTTCTCTTCATGGGATTGTTTTACTCATATAATGAGTCTCTTTAAATCAAGATTAATTTGTGTTATATCATGAATAGAAATGGTTTTATCTTCACCTGTCCTGCTCCCAAAACATTTCTGTGTTAACAGACCACTGAATTTTACCCTGTTGCATTATTCTGGGTAAACAGTGTGCTGGAGGAAAATGATGTGAGAACAATACATGCTTTGTGAAACTGAAAAATAAAGTTACTCTCCTTTTGGTATCTTCCAGCCTTGGAGGGTGCTCAGTTTAACCCGTCAGTCATTCTCTGTGGAGACTTCACAGAAACAAACCAGGTTACAGGTAGAGTGTGCACCCAGTGAACAGGGAAAATCCAAGGACACAGGAGTTCATTTGTGGAGAGGTAGTTCCCAGGTGATGCACTTTGCCCCAGCAGCTGATGATGACTACGTAGCTTGAATTCCTGCCCTTGTGGTACAAGAAGTGTTAAAGAGCAACAGATCCAAGGGCATGCATGTGTAGTTCTTGGTGAAATTGAAAGGAAATGAAGCCCAAAGTTTAGGGTAATTAAGTGGTTAGGGTGATCAGCCTTTCTCAAATGATACTAGAATGTTTTATCAACTAAAAGGCATTCCAGATTTACAAACTGGGCCATAAAAGATGTCACATTGTTACTGCAGATCAGTGGTTATAGTTGTATGAAGTATAGTGACTTCAGAGTCACAGAGCAGAGTCCTTTCTAATCGGGCTGTTCTCAGATCTGACGGCTCTTTTTCATGCTGTGAAGAAATACTGCCTCAGTTTTATTTTTGTAGTATCTTTTGGTGCTGAACATCCCACTGAGACTTCAGTTAGAGAACTAGCCTTCTGGGTGCCTTAGTTTTTACTGGCCAGATGATGTTAGATTTAACTCTATTGAATTAGGTTATAGAGCTATTTGAAGCAGAAAAAAATCTCAGATGGAAGCATTTAACTGCAGTCCCCACTGCTTACTTTAGGAAAAAACTCACAACTATTCCACAAGTAGATGATGTGATTTCCAGCACAAGCTTAGCCCTCGGCATCTTTATCATTTCATTGTAGTTTACTTGGAAAAGAGCAAAACAAACAAACCAACCCAAATCTGTATTTGCTGTTCATGGAATTGGTGCCAGAGGTTAGACATGAATAGCCAGCACACTCACCTACCCTGATCTTAGACAGCATTTTTTAATATGACTGAAAAACATTAAAATGCACTTTAAAAATAATTCTTCGAAGCACAAAAGGGTTGCCATTTTAATTCCCTTTTTTAACAAGGGTTTCTATTACTTGAATACTGATACAGGTAGTTATAAGTAACTTTAGGTGTCACTGAAGACAGATTGTGTCAATGATTGTCTTGGGTTTCCATATGAGTCAGCAGCCAGCAGAAAACAAAGGAACTGAATAACTTCACAAGAATGAGTAAAGTGAAGCCTGAGAAAGAGTCAGGGAAGATTTTCTGCTTAGTTTGATTAAATGTGTTGGGTTTAATCAACACTTACTTTCCTTCCCAGAAGTAAAATAATGCACTACCAAAGTAGTTTTTGGGGCTTTCCTGTTCCACTTCTGGTACAACAGAAAACTGCTGGCTATACAGATGAAGAGTGGACTGCTAAACCAGTGAACTGGATGGCAGCAGCACAGTTTAACATTTGGAGAGCTGTGAAGTTGGCTTAAAGCTGCATTTAGAACCTATTCCTCCATTATGAGGTTAAAAGTATGTCTGTCTCCCCCAGGAAACCATTTGAAAACCTTTAAAGATCCAACATGGCACTTGATTTTTTTAGACTTTAATTATTTCCAATTTGATTATGCAGCTGAACTGCTGACACTGATTTCTACTTTCTTTCAACCTCAGATTTAACAGAAAACCGAGTATTAACACTCCTATCACAAAGCACTGAAGATCCACCAGATACTGTAATTGACAAGTTCTTGCCCGTGTATAGCTGTCAGCCTCCTGCTCCTGGGAAAGCTATTTAATATCTGTAGTATCACTACAGATATTAAATCAGTCAAGCCCAAATAGGCAATGTAGGTCAGGGTAAGATACAGCATGTATTAGGTATATATTAGATAGATACACAAAGCTGCTTCTGTTTAAAGCCACTTCTGTCTAAGGCTCACCTACCCCATTCAAAATTTGCTATTATAGCTAGATTCCTGCAAGTGAACTATTCTCCTTTAGTCATGAGCATACCATTAAAAAAATCCTACATTTATAGCTTTTAATTTTGAAGCCTAGACTGGGATACTAAGAACAGCAGTCATCTATTTTCAGCTTTCAGAAGAACATATATCTTATCACTGACTACTCTGTAGGAATTTAAACCTTAATTCCCCTATAAACTCACTCAGACATCTTAAATTACACATTATATATTCAGATATAATAGCTAGCTAAAAGAATCCAAGTTTCTGTAAGTTTGGGCTTAAAGTACCTTACATAGGACCAAAATTGTGGCAAGCTAGCACAGATTTCTAATTGTTCAATCAATACAAAAAGACCCTTAGACACAAAGATTATCTTCTCCAGATAAAAGCAGAGGAAAACATTAAATAGAAGAGTGTATTTTCTTATAAATAGTCTTTTTAAGGCACTTGCCCAACCCAGTCTGTGTAGTTCCAAAAGCCAGCCTCTGTTCAGTAACCACTAAGTAACAGCCTATTACACTGCACTCTGCTGCAGAACTTGAGATGATCAACACCCATTTCCTCCGCAATAAATGCTGTGAACAATATAGACTCATATGAAGATGTGAGGGAGTGATTTTGGAAACTATTGTGAGAACAAGGGTATGAAAGATTGTCCTTTGAACACGGCATGCAAACTTGTCAATTTGAAGGTACTTTTAAAAGCTGAGTTAAGAGCTGAATTTCAGAGACATCAAAACTGCAGACAGATGCCTGCCAATGTCTTCAAAAGCACCTAGTTACCACTGCAAAAAAGCACAAGACCTGGATGGAACTGGTTTTGCACTAAGGGGAAATAGTTATCAGGAAAAAAAGATACATTCATGTGAAAGGCAGAGCATCCTGATTATTCTGCATTTTCATGTTCATTCCCTACTTCAATGCTATGCATCAGTAAGCATTTTTCCCTTTATAAATGGTATTTAAATAGATTATTCTAAGTGTGAAAAGTAGTTTGCTACTTGACCAAATAAAATGCTGTGTACATTTTTCTTAAGAGAGTGATAATATTGATGACTTTGCTGAGAGAGTCTGGTGGTGTGATGTAAGAGATTCACCAGGTAAAGGGTTAGAATGGTGCTACACACACACACACCATTTCAAAGCCAGGGAAGCCAACGGATGAGATCAGACACTCTCCTGCTTGCCAGACAGAAGGTAGATACAGACATATACTGAGCAGAAGGTGAATTTAGTTATTTGTAACTGTTTTTAAGGACTTCTGGTTTTTAAGTCTGTAAGGAGAAATGCTGAGATTTTTGATAGTCAGGTATGCTCCGTGCTGCCAACCAGCTTTTCCCACTGCTGTGCCTCACTCACTGATACCTGACAGGTATAAACCCCACAACTCCAGAGACCAGGTAGCAATCAAGTGAGTCTGGCTGAGACACCTGCTGGGGAGAAAATATAAGTCTCTAATTCATATTGAATTCACTGCATTCCAAAATCAGATGAGGGGTTTGGATGATAACAGTATTAAAATTATTCTGCATTTTCTAGGATGAATCTGTTGCTGTTTTTCAAGGTTTCTTCAAGAAATGCAGGCTGGACATTTCTAATCAGCAGGAACTACTTTGCTTTTAAACTTTATCACAATACTTAGATCATTTGGAATATGAGGAGACAAGGGAGCAAGCTTGCATATTACAGTAATTTTTTATACTTTACCTTCATCTATTTATGAATTTATTATGAAAAATATTTTTAAACATATGAATCCTACTTTTTGTTGTGAATTTTAGCAAAGTAGTGGACACATTGTACTGTGTATCATTAAAAAGGTTTAATTAAAGTAAACATTTGGCAATTAATATCTTCTGTTGTTATTTTATGCACGTAGTTTGCTGTGGTTTATCATCAGAAACAAAATCAAGTTTTAAGAATACAGGACACACACGTGTATAACTAGTTTCATAGCAGCTTCCCGGGTCATCTTCAAAAGCACTATATGACGCATAAACTATTCTACAATGCTGTATGGTCTTCTACATGAGACACAACCCAATGTACTCTACTAAACAAACAGTGCTTAACTCTCTTCCTCATATCCTTACAACTGCCCATCGCTTACATAAATGCCTATCCATTAAATAGTTTCAAAGTAGTAAGCTCTCCAACATCAGATGAAGAATGAAAACTGAAGTCCTCAGTGTTGAGAAGTACAAGCAACTTTTTCAGTGCTTACAATTCAATGTAAACAATGTAGTTCCAACTGTGCCTTCCCAAAGGAACATTCACATCCTGGATTTTATTTAATTGCTATAAATTAAACAAAGCAACACCCCTTTCTTTTTGCTTGGGTCTTTAATTCTAACATCAGCAGATAAGCATTTTCCATCCACAGGAGCCAAATATTGAGTTACTTGGTTCTGTATCCAGCCTACTACGTCAGTAGCAGCCTCAGATAGAGCAGTTAGCAGTTTTCAGTGAGATGGCTGCTCCTTGGAGTTCTGGGTATAGCTGAATTCATTAGTTAATTCGCTTATATTGACACATTCTTTCCTACTGAAACATTCTGGATTTAACTGCACAGATCACTAGTGTGCACAGTGCTATACAGAATCAGTTTGAGAGGTAAATAATGCAAATGTCTTGCTTAACATGCATCTACTCTTTGTAGATTTCATTTTTCTTGTATTTCACGTGTGTTCTGCACATTTATAGTATAGTTCAATATCTATGTGGGGGGGGGGGGAAACAACTTATCCAAAAAATATGAAGGGAAAAGCAAGTTGTGAATTACAAGGCTGTGATATGACACAAAATGTAACAGTTCATATACAAAGATGGGTGTAATTTATCTAAATACCACCATTATTATAACAAAGCCCCAGAATACAAATGTAGAACAGTGCTCTCTCAACCCTGTAAAGCACCTGGCCTTCAAAAACAAGCCTGTGCTTTCACAGCACATACCTGTGTTAGCTTGTAGGAACCTTGGAACCTGCCTGGCTTGCTGCTAGTGAGCTCTCACAGTATTTCCAGAGCAGAAAGGACACACACGTGTGTAACTGTAGTTTCATAGCAGCTTCCCAGGTCATTTTCAAAAGCACTGTATGACACACAAACAGCACGACTCTCACTGATGAGGGAGCACGATGGGTGGCCAGAATCCCCCCAGGACACCCTTGTGCACCCTTGAAAATGCAAACAGGCTAAACCAGTCATAAAAGGTTATGCAGAGGGGAAAAAACCCCACACACTGAGACCAAAACAAAACTGCTCTGATCTCTGCTGCCTGGTCATTTGTGTCTGTGACAAATTAAATACATATCATTAACAGGCCTCTTTTGGTAACTTGAATTTACCGTGGAAAACAACTATGACAACTGTTTACTTGGCTTATTGTAAGTGCATGTGACAGACACTTCAAAGGGACTTCTTAGCTGCATTTCTAGGAACCTTCCTTGAATTCCCTAGGAACGTGGAATAGTTTGGATACACAAGGACATATCACACATCACAAACACTTTTTTTCCTTGTTAGTGAAGTAAACTGGCCTCCATTATGTAGCTGGCACCTGCAAAAAAATAACCTGATTTTTTTATAGACAAGGTTCACTGAATATTTCTTCTCCCCATCTATGGTCAGGAGCTCACCTGTTAAACTAGCAGAAAGGATATTCAGAGACACACCTCCACAAAACAAGATGAGACCCAAGTCCTGTTGAAAATTCATTTCTTATTCTGAGAAACACTCTTACCTATGCAACAGGTGCTGCTTCTGCTTCAGAAAGAGGTCAACAGATAAATCTGCAGTAAACCTTGCTGGGCATTCCAATGTAAGACACATTTAGCATGACCTTAGACTCTGCACTGCATTCTGAGCTTGGCATACACAAACAACAAAATGGAAGGAGAAAAACTTTTACTTAAGAGCAGCTGAGTCTCAGGTGGTCTTAATTAAACAAAGTAAACCCATCTGTGCTAGTTTGGCTATGTACTGATTTATTGTGTTCACAGAGGTGACCACAGAAACACTCTTCTGAAACTGAGGCTGTTTTAGTTAGCACTGAAACAAGGATGTATTTCATCACCCAAGAATTCATCTTTGTATAGACAAAAGGCTTTAATACAGACCGTGTAAGATATGCAGCAATACCACACAACGAAGATTGTTAGTACCCATTTCTGTTCAAGTTGCAGAACATACAAGCACACCACTGAGTTTTAAAGAAACTCATATAATCACTGCTTATGACACTGAAGGAAAGAGATTTCCACCTCTTTGAGCAACAGTCTTCTGTGTGTAGTGTTATTCAGGTCACTACTATCTTCCTTTAAGCCCTGGTGAGACTAGGTGGTGGGCACAAAATAGCTACACTGCACTTCACATAACAACAGGGTACTCTTGCTTTTAACCAGCACACCGGACAGGCAATGTGGAAAGCTAAGTCAACCAGAGGTCTGGGCCAGTTCATAGCTTTCAGCTGCCTGTGCAACTCCTGTCATTTAAAGCAATATGTATACATTAATTTCAAATGTATTTGCACCTCATACAAAACTTTATCAAATCATTACAAACGTGGATGCCTTGGTGGGACTGCATACAGGTATTGTGCTTGAAGCTGCCCTCTGAATGGGCTCAATTGAGAGTCAATCCTAGCTGTTGGGAACAAGAATAAGTTACACTGGAAAAGTTTAGCACAATGTTTCTGGGAATCATGTTGTCAGTATTCCTCCTTTCCATCCATCACCCAGAAACACTTTCTGAACAACAAACAGCTGACAAAGAGCCAATACTCAGCTCTGAAAGGAAGCATGGCCATGGTACAGGACCTGTCTCTCTGTGAGTCCGTCCATCCAGCAACGGAACAAACCCCAACTGCTCCAGAGCCTTTCAGCTCTGTGTCCTTTCCACATGTTACAGAAACCCCTCACAGAAACCACTGTGACACTTTCATGCCACATTTGCTTATTTTCCTGCTGAAGAAAGCCCAAAGGATCGTCAGTTTTAAAAAGCACACACACCCCAAACATAAACCATAGCTCTTACTGAAACTGCCTATTTCTGATTCATTTGAAACCATCTACAGCAAAACTCGGGGGTAAACACATCCTTCCTAGCAGCTGGGAGGGGTTTCAAGAGCACCAAACTGTGTCCACCTCTGAAACCTGGGGCACAATTTCCCAGTTCCTGACAGGAAACACGTACCAAGTGCTCTGCGCTTGTTCGAAACCTGAACGAGGGGAAGCTAAAATTGTGAAGGAACGCTCTCACCTGCTACTTTTTCTAAGCATTTGGCTTTTTGAGTGGCTCCAAGCCCATATTAGCACTTACCAAGCTGGAGTTCAGTCCACGGAGTTGGAGAACTTGAAACCTGAGCCTTAGAGAACTGTGTGGTGGCGATGTTTTTGCACTTTCCTACTTCTGTACTGTGGAAAATTTAAAAATAGATCAATAAATAGATGAAAAAAAATAGATAAAAGAGAGGCCGGGGGGGCGCAGACGAGGGGGGAGTCGCGGTATTTCTCCTTCCCGCCGCCTCGGGGAGCCGCGCTGAGGTGAAGCCAAGATGGCGGAGGGCGCCCCCCGCGCCTGAGGTGAACCTGCTGCAGCCCTCACCGAGCCCCAGAGAAACTGACAATGTCTCTTGTCACCAAAACCTTGCCTCGCTCACTGCTGTACCACACATGTCCAGTAAACTAGTGTTACTCCTTTATGCTTTACAGTAATACTCATGTATATTACTCATCTTTGTCCACCATCTGTGCAACAACTGCCTGTATTTTGTATCGTGCCGATACGGCACGCTGGCGCACTGCTGGGGCTCAGTCATACCTCACACAAAGGGTCACATTAATGACAGCTCAAGCAGGCTCATCGGGCAACCTTTACACCCGTGCACCACAGGCACAGCCTCAGAGGTCCAAGGCGGATAGAGACTAAAAACTGTCTTCCTGCAGTTAAAAACCAGTAGCAGCCTGATTAGCAGCCAAAGAGTGGGTTTTTCTACATAGGCATTATAGAATGTTCCCCTGAGGGATGAAGTTTAAAAAGTATATACACAGTTCCTCCATGGACCTTTTGAAGTGTTCATGTGTATTTGCAGGTCGAAGGAGGTGATCCTGCCCCTCTGCTCTCGTGAGACCGCACTTGCAGCACTGTGTGCAGTGCCGGTGTCCTCAACATCAGAAGGACATGGAGCTGTTGGAGCAAGTCCAGAGGAGGCCACGAGGATGATCAGGGACTGGAGCAGCTCCCGTATGGAGACAGGCTGAGAAAGTTGGGGCTGTTCAGCCTGGAGAAGAGAAGCTGCGTGGAGACCTCAGAGCAGCTTCCAGCGTCTGAAGGGGGCTACAAGGGTGCTGGAGAGGGACTCTTCATTAGGGACTGTAGTGGTAGGACAAGGGGTGATGGGTTTAAACTGAAACAGGGGAAGTTCAGGTTAGATATAGGGAAGAAGTTCTTTACAGTGAGGGTGGTGACGCGCTGGAATGGGTTGCCCAAGGAAGTGGTGAATGCTCCATCCCTGTCAGTGTTCAAGCCCAGGCTGGACAGAGCCTTGGGCTACACCGTCTAGGGTGAGGCGTCCCTGCCCATGGCAGGGGGTTGGAACTAGATGATTTTAAGGTCCTTTCCAACTCAAACCATTCTATGATTCTATGATTTGGAGGGTGGGGGGGAGAAGAAAGAAACGGAACATTTTCTGTTCATCAACTTCCACTTTTTTATTCCTTCCATCACTGACAGCCTGAAACCGCTTCCGGCAATAGCTAAAGAGCTCTGCAATGTGCTTCAGCGCTGAACCAATGCAACACGTCATCCTGGCATTTTACAGAACTACAGCCTTCACTCAGAAAGATTTGGCATAGCTCACAAACAGCTGGCGTGTTACAGGAGAGTGCTGCAGAAATAGCAATATACCTGTTTATTGTACCAATAAAAAAGGCAAGAATGTGCTGCTGTAATACTTTCCCAGTGAAGGAATGGGAAAAACACTGTTTAAAGCAGTGGCCTTAAACGGGATCCAGCAAGATACATTAAAAGCTACTTGTAAAACATTGTGAGTGAATGAATCAACAGTCCTGATGGCAGACAGAGGGATTATGGTGGTTTACAAATGGAGAAAATACAACAAGGAAATCAGACTCCATAGCAGCAGTGTTCTCTTCATGACGTGAGTTTTCACACTCTTGCACATCAGGACAATAAGCATTGAAGAAGTTGGCCAGGAAGTCATATCACTTTATGGCACCATCTGGCTACCAATTGCTAGTTCTGCAAGAACTTGGGAAAAACGAAGACCCACAGATTTCTGTTCGTACAGTTTCTAATTTGGGAAAAAATAAACAAGAAAACAAAATAAAACCAACCATAAAAGTCTGACATGCCCCAAAGTGAAGTGATATTTGTGCGTAAGTTGACCTTGTTTTTAAAACACAATTAACTGGCTTTGTTTTCTTGCCTTATGTTACAAGTACCTAACTGTGCTATAACAAATTAACACAAACATATTTTCAAAAACATCTTTTGGATTAAAATGTTAAAAGTATTTTACAAAAATAACATAAATTACTTTTTTTTCTTCTTCAAATGAACTGCTATAAAATTCATGGACCAACCAATATGTAACACTGACACAAGATGAAATATATTACACTAAAGGCCATGTAATTACCACAGTGGTATGAAGCTTCAAGTAAGTTACTAGGCACTTTTTACCCAAACAGTAGTCACTCATTCCGTGGAGAAGTCCAACTGACAGAAATGCCTGAAACATAATTGCTAAAGCTTTCCAAAATCCTAAATTCCTCAAAACAGTGCAGATAAAAAGGCAAGGACAAAAGGCCGGGTATTATGCCACACAAGACACCCAGCGTTAGCTGCTTTCCTTACATGACTGTGTTCAGCTTAGTTGGGAGTTCCAAAACTGGTGTTAACAAGTCTGCCTTCTCCATCTTACAAGGGCATTTCCATTAAGGCTTTATATATCAGAGTAGGGAGAAGCTGTAGCAGCTCCAGACACATGGGAAAACAGGTAAAAAGAAAGGCTGTGGGGCTGTATGTGAGCAAGTACAAAGCAGCAGAACAGACCTGACATTGCTCTAATTGGAAAAAGTACTCATTACTTGTAGAATCCCAGGTGGCAATACATGTGCTCTGTACCTGCCAGTTTGTAATGGTGTGAACAACCCCAGCCCCACAGGCCGATATCCTCAAGGTCCCTGATTCCTGGAAGCTGAATCTTCCAGCAAACAGAAGATACTGTCACGTGGGAATTGAGATACCAATAACATGCATAAGCTACTGTGAGAAATTGCTATTAAGATACCTAATATAATGAAAAGGAGGAAAATAAAAGGCAACTAAAGCAAGAAATGACATATTTCAAAGCACTTTAAAAAGCATTGTTGATATTTAATATACTTATATTAAGCAAATTAATATATCTAAGTATATTAGGTACACTTAATATAAGATTGTATTAATGTAAACCTTAAAAATTTTAGAAAGCAGCAGTTTGTGGCATGATTTTAAAGCACAGTTTGGTTTTTGGGAAGCATAGCACTGAGCAGTCTTTAAGAAATCATGTCATTTCAATTAGGTGCAAAGTTCTCCAGCTGGAAGACCAGGTCTACGGCAGCATCAACATCTGGTACGATATGATCTGGTTCTACTAAACCAGGCTCAAATCTGAAATCTCTGTGGCCGTGGAACACCGTTTCAGCTATGCTCGCCCTGGTATCCAGGGGCACCTCAGTGTGCGGGTTGTAAACCCCAGTGCAAACAAGAACAGACCTACAGTGGGCAGCAGCTGCAGATGCTAACTCATCCTCCCAACTGTTGTCTATCTCATCATCCTGAGAGAGCGCGGCGGGTCCTCTGCCACCAGCAATTTTGGCCTGAACCCGGGATTTTGAGCCTTGTCTGGAGTTCTCTTCGAGATAGCGATTGTAAAGGTTAGCACCATAGACATCAGTCATGAGATTATCTCTGGAAATAGAAGAAACAGTTTAGTCAGCAGAGCAATTTGAGTTGTCAAATTTCAATGTCTGAAGGACATTTATACAGTTTTGGTTTAACAGTTTATTTTATACTTTACATAACTTTATGTGGGAGTATGCAGACAGGAAGAAACCCAATCCTATAGCTATTTTATTACACAACTTACATTAAGCATGCTGTATGACAGGAGTGAATAACTGCCTAGTGAAATTTCAGTTTGGAGCAGGGGGAGGGGAAATCAAGGATAGGTATTTGCAGTCTATGAATGAGCTTATTATATTTCCAGTCATCTTGGAGATTCTGGAGCGGTCTTTAATACAATACAGCTTTATCTCTATCTATGAAAAGGATTCTATGATGGGATAGCACACACAGTAGCATATGACCAAGCTTAATGACTTCACAAATAAATTCTAGCTCTACGTTCTCTAATAACTGTCATTTACCAGTAAACCTAATAAAAAACACCCATGCAAAATCTTTTTGCTAGATTTACACAGCCTCTTGGTGGGGGGGAGGGGAATCAGGAGAAATCTTAGTTGCATATAAACCACTTTTTGTGCTTCTACAGAAATTACACATAGAAAGAGCAAAGTACTGTTCATTTTCAAGATCAGAAACATTGAGGCTCAAAAACATTGTAAAAAGTACACCATAGCATCAAGAGTGTTAGTGGCCCCAGTGATATGAGAAACAAACTAGTACAAGTTGTGGATCTTTGCTAGTATTCCTGTTGTGAGTGATTAGCTGCTGTGCTGGTTGGACTGGGGGTGCCTTACCCGACAGCATACAGGGTGTGAATGGGATGCTGCCACTGCCTTTCTGCTGCCTGGGCCCGGATGAGGTATTCCGCATACTGGTAGGTCACTTTACTGGGTTTGCCCATGAGGGCCTCATATTTCAGATCTTTGCCAGTGATCTTCTTGTAAATGTTTTCCAAACAAACCATGAATGTTCCATGCCCAAACCTGCCCAGATATAAAGACAAATCAAATGATATTAAGTACAGATTAAAAAACCACATATATAAAAAAATGCCTTTTTTATTTCATCATCTTTTAGGAATAAATCACATCCTGTAACTACCACATCTCCCTCAGTTTCCATGCAACATTTCCACAGCTGTTTCACTGAAAATTAAGTGCTCATTAGTAAACAATAAACACCACAACAAAAACAGGTTATTGGGGCAGCACAACAGACTTCTCTAGTCTTAAAATGTGGCAGTGGCTTGTGTTAGTGTTACTTGCACTTAAATAGATACCCTAGTTACAGAAGTGACCTTGAAATAATGCCTGGCCTGTGATCTACTCTGCAGTGACCGAGCAGAATCACCTAAATTAGCAAAGAGGAGAAACAGAAAAGGAAGGATAGAATCACGCAGAAGGTAAATTGATCTCTCCTTAAAAACAAGAGTATACCAAAACCCTCTGGTAACATGGAAACAAAAACCCCCAACTTCATGGGTGTCCCTAAAACAACGGATGCAAAGGAGGATCAAGGACCAAACTATAATTTTACAGCATGCTTTGGATAACTCAGTTATTTTGATCAAGGTGCAAACAGTGATGATGGGTCACCATCCGAGCCAGTAAATCAGTAATTTAGAAGATGTAATCTCATGATGAAAAAAAGCAGTTTTACTTCACTACTAGTGAAACACTAGTTCAGGGTGTAGAATTAGGGATGAATTAATACACATCACTTGAGAATATCAAATTACCAAAAGCACCCTAAGCAGAATAGAAAGTTGCTATACAACAATTCTATACACAATAAATCACACATACTGCTTTGGAAGAGCTGCTAGGTAACTTCTAGTGCACATAGATTAATATATCTGCTCAAACCAGTACCTACAGCCTAAAAAATACCCAAACCCACCAATACAACGAGCATCAGAAGCCAGTAGAGATGTATGAGGTGCACTAATACAGAAATTAAGTCTCTAGTGGCCTAGAAATCAAAATAGTCTTTTAAGGAAAAAAGCTACAAAGGAGGAAGCAACGGTAGCACTTTCATATGTGATACAGAATTAGCTTTTCTGAATTAACCCTTCATTCTCCCTCTCCACCCTGTTTGTTGCTTTATATTACGAAATACCAATAAATGAGCATAAAATTATTTCCAGTAATCATTAGCAAAAGCTTAAACCAACTTAGTCATGGCATTATATTCCAGTAGTGAAGGTAACAGCTCTGACAGATGCAACCTTGTCATACTGTCAAACTCAAAGGGGAAAAAAAACCCCAACTTTATACTGGATCTTTCCCAAAGGACACAACCAAAACCACAAATCTGGTTCACTGTAGATAAAGGTTGCTTTACTCTAGCCTGAAAACACCACACAGCTGTCTTTTACCAGCATGCTAACCAGAGATGGTCTTTGCACCCAGTAAGGACAGCTGACAGATCCTCAACCCACGACCAACACTCAAGTCACACTAACAACAATCTCTATTTCAGTGTATATTCAAATTTTGACTGGGGGGAGAACAGAACTACTGAAGAACTTCTATTCCTTGAAAGAACACACTCTACTGAAAACAAAATCAAACAAAACCACTATCAGAGGTCATGCCACCTAGTTCTGTGGGTTCTACTTGTTTCTTCCTGTGTTCCTTGAAGAGCTCGCTATATCGTCCTCAGCTCAAAAACACTCACTGCTTTCAACTGGCAGGGTCAATTCTTTACCCTACCAGAAAATGTGGGGTGGAAAGGAGAAATACCAAAGAAGGACCTAATGAAATGAGACAATGGCCTTGATATTTGTTTCATTTTCTCCTTTGAACTGAGACACTGAGGCCCTCAGGCAAAAACCTATCTTCTGGGAGCGGGGAAACAGAAGGCCTTAGTGCTCAGAAGCAGCTTTTATCATGAGTAACTGATTTCCTGAGTGCAATGATGTGGACAGCAATAAGGCAGCATTTGCTAAAAGTGCATGGCTTTAGAGACGTTGTCTTCAATGCTGAGACCAACTGTGAAGCTGCAGCAAGCCTTCTGTATAAAAGAATTGACTCTGATTTTTACTGAAGATATGAGGAAACCCCAAATACATCACGATACACACTCGTGTTACAATGTGCACTTACCTTGGAGACTGTGCTTCAGCTACCCACATCAGGTCCATGTTACAGGCAAGCACAGGAATGTGAGGGTAATTTTCATGGTGATACGGGTTTCCAGGGTAGCCACTTGTCAGCAAAACATCTATTATCAACTGCAGGTTGGTCTCCCATCTGACTGGTTCCCCAAACAAAATAACAGCTATGAGAACAAGAATTACAGAACAGAGTTATGGAATTAGTTAAGAGGGTACCAAATCTCTGACACTAAATCTTGGTCTAAAGAGACCAAACAAGTAATTCGATTTAACCATGAACTGATGAAAGAGTCACATTTAACTTTAACTTCAGGTTTTACTACATTACATACCCATTCTTGCACAGCAAACCTCAGAAGTAACAACCCTCCTCTGCAAAAGTCTACCAGTTTAAGAATTTCTTTTTTTAATTGGCTAAATTTCTCCACAGCACCACAAAATATTAACTTCTAAATGGTTTTCCCTGTCTTTCAGACGTTTGTGAATTCCGTCTTCACACACAGTATTTACACAGATGAGAGATGTTATTTTGCTCATCTTAAAACAAAATTTGATTGTTGTTTTTCGGCATTTTTTCTGGTCTCCAGCATCATCCGACGTGGATTTTACTAAATCCTGAAGTCCAGTTTCTACTTTCCCGTACTTCAGAGAAGAATGCATGCAGCGTGCTGAAACAAGGTGCTTCTCATACTACAGCTCTGAAATGACCATCCCAACTGCTTGTAAGAACAAGACCCATTATTTCTGAACACAAAAATTCATTCCTCATTTGTGACAGGAAGGCAACAGCAGCTGGTTAAAGGAAGATGAAGAGGAAAGCAGACCTCACCTACCCTCTGAAACGTCAAAACCACACGGCTCAAACCTGCACACATTAAAAACACAGCTGTCACACGTGATACAGTGCTATCAGTGACAGATGTCATTACCAAGGAAACTTCAGAATTGTCTCAGCCAACTTCCTGAAGTTCCCAGCAATCTAAAAATAAATCCCAATTACAAAGTACGATAAAGATATTTCATCTATTAATGGAGAGTTGCAAGTTAAATAAAGATAACTGACCCTCAATCTTGGGAAGCTCCACAGCAGAGGGGTACTGCAATAAGAGAAAAGTGAAAGTTTTCTACAAGATTAAACATCTCCTACTATTTTTAACAGAATTAATTCAAGTATAGCTCCCACAGCTGCTCTCTGCAACACTGACAGGAAATGCACCCTCTATTTTAGTATATACCTGGGGTCAGTTTACTTAGAAACTTGTATCTCAACTCTGAAGTGAAATCTCGTGGCAAGGGGACAGCAGACAAGTTCGTGTCCAGCCTCCTACATCCATTTAACTGCCTCTGGCAAGCTACACAACTTCAGTTGTTTAATTTACTTCCGTATCAAAGCATGGATGTTTGTTTTGTCACAGGAGGAAGAGGCCTCCAGTATTAACGAGGCATTTGAAAATTAGCTTTTGAAATGCATTTCTTTAACGCTGCTAAGAAAGAACCGCATGCTCTGTAACACATAACATACTTGCTAAACAAAGAAGAGTTTGCACTTCATGAGTTGCTCTCTACAGTGACAAATACATAACAGTTTCTTGAGCTTTGACATCCACATGGCTGAGAAGCAAGGCAGAGGGTGATACAACTGAGTTACGGATTCTGTGAACCACAAAGGACCTCCTGACTTCACATGGGAAAACCCCACTCTGCAAACCAAGCCTGAACATGTGCAATACCACATGTGTATTTACTGAGGATGTATTCACCTCTTCCTGAATTCTGCACAGTTCAGTTGGAGCCACACTGTATGTGCTGTTAATACTTAAATATATTTGAGTAATATATATTATTACAAACAAGAAAGGGAGTACTTTGGAGAAAAATCAGTTATCTGCAAAGCACTGACTTACAATCAAAGCAATCTCACAGCCTAGAAACACTACCAAGACAATCCTACACTGAAAGAAAAAGCTTATTTTATCTCACAGACACCTGAAGAAGCTAATAAGCTTTCCATGCCAGATTCTGACTTAGGTATCTGTACTAAATGGTAAGTTTTCCCACAACAGTGAGTTACAAAATCAAAGGTTATGTTAAAGAATTACCACTGAGAAAAAAGGCCTATAGAAGTGTTCTTGGAAATGATGCAATAAAACAAAGAAAGAAGAAAAGCAACGTCAGAATACAACGTAAGAACAACAGCATTAGCACAGTAGTTTAAATATTGACCCCTGTTATAGAATGTGATCTAATGAGCAAACGAAGAACTTGAAACCAAATATACACACTCACCAGAACATCGGGTCGTCTGTCATGGTCAACTACATCCAGCAAAGGGTGTTTCTCCCGCAGTGTTTCAATGGTAATAGGTTGACCGAAACCAAGGCTGGGAAATGCCAGTTAAGGATACAGAACTGCTTGCATTAAAAGAGTTTAAAAATCAGCAACTCCATTTTAACAATTTTAACGTATGCAGTTTATCTGGTAAAGAAAATGATTTAGGAATGAAAGCAAAATAAAGACTGGCTTTTTCTTCTGTGAGATAAAAAGATGATCATCCCATTATTGATAAATAATACTGTGTGTCTGGAATCTTATGACAGAAATTATACATAAATCTTTCTTAAAGTATGAGATGAAAAGCAAGAAGCCACTCTACACCTGCACTACTCCAAGATCATCTTCACATAAGCACAAGAAGTTTGTCTGGCAGCAAGACAGCATCTTGTGTAATTATTACAGGAAAGAAACATGAGCTACTTGAGTTAACAATACTGACCCCACGACCTGTGCTTTCCTCAGGCCATTATTGCTGAAAGCATGTCCCTGGGTAAGCAAACACCATAAAGCTCAGCCTCTTGCTAAATGGCGGCCTAAACAATCAGGTTTAATTGTGCTCTACAGGGAGTGAAGATAAATACTGAAATACATCAGGAAATGAAAGGACCAGAAGGGGAACAACCTCCTGATTTGCGTAGTAGAACTCTTAAATACTGATATAGCCCATTAATTTAAACTTAGTTAACAAGAGGAAATCAAACTAAACCTGCTCATTTATGTAAAAAGCAGTTGTGAATTTAGTCTCAACACGACGACAATGTCTTACAATGCAAATGAAAGTAAGAGCAATTGAAGTCTATCAGTTAGACAAAGTAAGCCCCTGATTTTGTACTGGAATTAACACCACAGGCCATTTGTGCAGTTATTGTGAGATCAGATTATCCCCCATGAAAACGCTATCTAACAGAAACACAGCTTTTGTGTTCACTTTGTAAGAGACTTTTCTCTTAGCTGTGCCCAACCAATTTTGAGTAAACTGGAACGTTCCTCGGTAACTTTTTCTCATCTTTGTATTTGAAATAACACTTAGTTAGAAGCTGCACTCACGTTTTTTTACAACTTATGATTGCAGTAACTTTAATTAAAGAAGTGCAGAAGGGAGCTACTGGAAGCATGAGTGAAGATTGTGCAAAAGTTAAGGTCATTAAATTACAGTTTGAAGCTTTGATACCACCATTACATCAACATAATTCAAGTTCTTTTTGGCAGTTAGCGTAGAAGTGGCAAAATACTTTCGAGTGTAGTTCTGCTCTAGATGCTGGTTACAAACCCACTGTGGCTGGCCTGGCTGCATGCTCACCTGCAGGTGTTGAGCCACTGAACTACAAGTCAGATGTGATGATGCTACACAGAATGCCACACTCTCACCCGCTGCAGAGCACAGACCCTTGTGCTGAAGTGTCATTTACATGAGTCCAAACAACTTCTTCCTCTTTTTAATTTCCTCATTAAAACCAGGGAGAATAAAATGAAGCAAATGTCAACACACAACCACTTTCAAAACATCAAGTTGACATTACAGTAAGAACTACCACTGCTGATTACTGCATTTGTAGTGCTGAAATATTTAATCTTCACTTGATGCACAGGATCCCCTGACCTTGATTAAGGAAAATACTTAAACAGAGAGTTGTTGGGTTGGTTTTGTGGTTTGTTTTATAAAGATACTCTTGAGCAATATCAAGAAGAGGCCCTTGTCCCGACACAAGAACACATTTGTCATGGTACCGTTTGAACATCCGCAGAGGACTGTGTGACATCATCACCTGGTCCTGGGAAATCTGTGCGGGATTTCAAAACAAGAGGAGTTTGTTGTTTTCCAGATCAGCTGTTTACGTGTGGATGTAATCAACAGCTGTGACAAATCCTATGAGTTACAAAATATCACACAGATCTACGTAAAGCCCAACCATAGCACATTCTCTTGAATTTCACAATGCGTTTATAATACGCCAGGAAAAAAAATCATCACCGACAAACCATCATATACCCCCTTTTCAGCTTCCAGAATTACTCCGTTCAACAAGAACACAAGGTTTTCTCTCTTAAAGGATTGCCAAATGCATTTAGAAAGCAAACAGGGAGGAAGAATCAGAATTGCCCTAGTTCCAGTTGTGGTCCCTTTGCTAGGCTGCAGCACTGATTTCCTTGTATCAGACCTTCTTCTCTTAGTTTACATATGCCCATCCCTTCAATAGGTATAAAACCAGTATAAGTACTATCCTGGAAGGATGCTGTTATGAATCACTGCTTAGCACTTTTACAGATCTAAACTCCCCAAATCATCGAGATGTTGTTCCACCCATGACACAGAGTTTGACTGGTACAGACATGCCCACCTCTGTTGGCCCTTCCCAAAACCAAAAGCACTGCAAGACTCAATTTGTGGCTTTCTCTTAGCAATGCTCAAGCAGTCTCCATGGATGGAGAAGTCCTATTGCCTGCAGTGCCCACAGATCAGCGGGGAATGAAGTTTTACTATTCATAAACTTGGGGTTGGAATGATCTTTAAGGTTCATTCTGTGATTCTGTAACAAAACCAGGCAGGAAGCTCCTGCCTCACACATCATCACAGAAGACACTCACCTGCCAGAGCAGTGCTTCACGGTACTGGCCCACACAGGTTTTATTTCAGAAGGAGAAGGCAAGATTTATTCCCACAATAACAACATTGCAACGAAACACCATTAGCACTAGAAAAAGCAGTGCCTTCACCAGTGGCAATGCCACTGGCTTTGGACAGCCTGTTTTCCTTTTATAACACCTCCATCAAAGCCTATCAGGTGGCTTAAGAGAAAACCAAAACTGCTTAACTGAGCAGCGTTTAATGGAACATACTACATTGGAAACGTTCACCATAAGTAACTAACTAAATGAATAGGATTGAAGGTACTCACTGGAACTCCCAGTAGCTGTGACAACTGATCAGCTTTTTCCTGGCGAAGGCAATTCCCTGCGTTGGTGACAAACACCACAGGCACCACGAACTGTCCCTGAGAGTTCACTAGCTTCTGAAAGGCTGTTTTTGCAGCAGGAATGGGAGTCTTCCCTCGCACCAGCACACCATCAATGTCAAAAAGAAACCCAAAGGATGGCAGCACGCTGAGCTGTAAGAAACAATTGGAAAGAGTACATTAGTTATGTCCATACTTATGCCTGTTTGATAAAGCTCATAATAGCTCAGCCCAGTGAAACAGGCACTCCCCAGAGAAGGAATGGATCCTTAACTTTGCACATTTCAATGTGCCTTACAGACTTATTCACGTGCTAAAATATCTACTGTGAAAAGAGGAACCCTACAACTCCCCTTCCCTTATGCCTTATGAGTAGTCCTTGAATGCTTCAGGAGACAGGGACAAATTGAGTTAAACTGATAAAAAAAGGTACAAAATACACAGTGCTGTGCCAGCAAGTCACACTTCTCATTGATTTAACCCCACTGTATTTCACAGGCAATGTCAATGCCCAGAATACTAACTAAATAAACTACTAACAACATTAACAGAAGTAGAGCAGCAGGTAGTTGATGCTGAGTTTTACACATGGCAGATTAATGCATGTTGGTAAAGTCAGCTCCTTCAACAAAGATGCTGTCTGAGTCACTAGAATTTATCTCGTTGCCTGCCTTTGAAGAAGTGAAGAGCTTTGCGAGACCAGGAAAGGAGAGCAAGGCTAACTGGGGGTAAAAGAAGAGCTGGGTGATAAGCCTAAGGAGCGGCAACAGAGAGCGGGCTGTCAAGCAATGAAACCGTTACTCAAGCGGGCTGGAAAAGGATTTGTAATCTAAGCTTCAGTTCCCTCCCAAGCTTAAAATGGAATGCAGGACTCCCAGGATTTATAACCCCCTCTCTCATTGTTTGATGAAACAGGAGAGATCGATTCAGTGCTGAGCCGGTGCGATGGGGAGAACAGGCACCAAACGTCCCCAGCTGGTGCAGGTGGGTCAGCCTCTGCTGTCCGGCTGCCTGGGCACAAGCTGACCGCGACCCAGCCCGCTGCTCCTCCTGTGCAGGGAGAAGGACACTTTGGCTATTGAAGCAGCACTCTGTTCCTCATCAATTATTCACCGGCTGCATTCTTCCTGCAGCTGGGCACAGCAGACATGGGCGCTGCCACCGCTGTGCTGAAGGGGATGGGGTTACAGACACAGCCCTGGGCACGCCGGCTCCTGCTGCCGCCGCTGACACACACAAGACTGTTGAAAACCCAGGAGTGAGCACATTCCCCTGCACAGCCCACTCCAATAAAGCCAACCCTTTACATGCACTGCATTGTCATTGCCTGAAATGAGGCACTTGGGCTTTGTCCAGTTTTAGATACCAGAACTCCCCCTGAAGCCCTCTCCCTTCTCCCTCTGTACTCAGCCCCCTATTTCAGAACCCAAACCCTGAGCCCCTGTCTCCAAGCTGCCTGCAGCAGTTTCGGGAATGCCACACTGGCAGTAACCCGCCCGCTCTGGGCACGATGCTGCTGCAGAACACAGAGCAGGCTCCTCGGGCTCTGAAACTGCTGCGGGAAGTTCCCGGCACTACACTGCAATAGCTCTGTGGTAAAGGCAGCTCTTCCCATTAATTGTGCTCCCCGTAAAGCATGGAGATCATAAATGGGAATTCTACAGTGATCAGCGCTAGCAGAAGAAAAGTCTTTTGCTAAGCGTACAGAGAAAAAAAGGACTAAGGAAGGGTTTCAGCGTGTATCCCACAGGAAACAGTGACATTAACAGCTTATTTTCCCCTTTTGGCCATAAAAGGCCGCTTTCCCGCCACCCGGAGCCGGCAGCGCTGTCTCGACACAGGTCCCAGCGCACGGCCCTGGGGACGAGGGCTCGCAGGCACCCGGTGAAGACCCCAGGTCCCGGGGGAAAAGCCCGGCCGGGCCGTACCCGCCACACCCGAGGTGGGATGTGACCCCGGCCGCCTGAGGCCGTTTCGGTTTCGCCGCGGCTCGCCCCGCACCGCGCTGAGGTGCCCGGCCCCGCCCGCCGGACCGCGGCCCCCCGCTCCGGACCCCTCGCTTGCCTTGCTGCCGCCGCTCTCCCCGGCCGGCGCGCCGCAGAGCCCGCTGGGCGCCGGCAGCCCCGCGGGGCCGGGCCGGAGGAGAGCGCGGAGCGGCTGCAGCACCCAGCGCATGACGGTGACACGGCGCGGCGGGGACAGCGCCCGCCCGGCCTCGAACCCGCGTCCCTGGGCGCAGGCCACGCCCCCCGCCGGGGCCACGCCCCCCCGCCGGGACCACGTCTGCGCTCATCGAGCGTTCGAAACGCACGTTACCGGTTACAACGGGGGTGAGGCCGCCCGTCCCCGCGCGGGCAGCGCAGCCGCGGCGCCGCTGGGCACAGCTGGGGGCGCGCAGAGGGGAGCTGCAGAACGGAACCCTGCAAACGCCTTCTGCAGCAGAGTGCGGGGCGCTGCGGTGCCAAAGGGTTCGCCCGGGCTGTGCCACCCCTTGGCACTGCAGCACCCCGCAACGTCAGCTCCGAGCCCCGCCGCCCGGAGCGACACCTCGTTTGGAACCACGTGAAATTCCACAACAGGGAATTCCTACCAGGGAAATGACTCCGTTTCGCTTTAATAACACACACACCGTTCCTGCTGGTTGTTCAGGAATCAAGGGTTTTGGGTGAAAAAGCACACCGTGCTCATGCACAAACACGGTGTTAGCTGACATGTGCGTTGCCAAGGCATTTCCCAGCAACCAGACTGAGAGTGGGAAAAACACAGAATATACACAGAAAAGGGACACTGCAGAGCTGTCACTGGTGATCCCACTCATCTGTTAACATAGATTAGGCAAATCCACTTATCTCCTCGTAGTGCCAATAAATATTCCTCACCACCCTCTTGGACACAAGGAGAAGTTGATCCCCTGACTGCACTGCACTCACCCAGACAAGGAGTAAGGAGGGTGCCTGTTGGTGGGCACCACCTTGGTGGTTGGCACTAAATGAAACAGAATTGAATGCGTTTCTAGCACACAAAAGCGGCCAAAACTGATGCAGTGAACGGCCTAATAACAGAGGTTATCCCCTCACAGCTCAAGCCAGGATCACGCACAGCACAGAGCTCTGAAGCACACATGAAGCTACGTGCTTCCATGTAGAAAATGACACTTATTTGATAACCTTGATGTGCTCACAGCTGAGGCATTATACAGATAATATAAAGTATAAGCCGGACACCACACATATGTCTGAGTACAGCTGCATGCTCAAAGTAAGAGTTAACACAGAGCCTACGCGCTGTTCCATGCTCCAGGACAAGCTACACGCTCCCTCTCCCAGCTTTGCCTCCAGCAGCCCCTCTGCCCCAACCCCACCAGCGGTGTAAGAGCCTGTGCAGCGAGTTACAGCGAGCAGAGAGGAGGCATTTTGCCTCGGGCCACTGCTGGCCAACAATTACTCTGCGATTTTTTGTCTCGGATGCAGCCAAAAAAGAGCATTCAGCTTAAAAATCAGCACTTGGGGCTAGAGCCAGTCTCTAGGCCAGGCCCAGCCTGCACTGCAGATCCACCCTGTTTCTGTGCATTGATTCCATTTCTGCGCTGCTCAGCAGGGATCAGCACCGCCCTAAAACCCTCTTCTTACATCATTCTGTTGGTCTTGCTGAGGGCTGGAGCTGCTCCTTTGAACATGAAAGCAGTTACTGTCCTGTCTAGATTTTCTCTACCAGTTTATTCTTCTTGTTATGCTTTCTGTCATCATCACTCTGTCCCTGGTCTATCTTCACCCTTCTGTTTTCTGTCTTCTATGTTACAGATTCCTATAGTGACAGAAGGGATCAACCACTGGTATTATTAAACTCCCGGACTGTGTCAGGCCATAAAAACTAGTTGTGTTTTCCCCCCCTAAATGTGGTTTGGTTACCTCCAGCACAGAGTTCAGCAGATGTACAGTAGGACTGGCATTCCTCTTCCCCTGGAAGAAAGTTGTACTGAACAAGTGCAATGCAGCAGAAGCATGGCTGGCAGGGGGCTGTTCACGACCAGCTCCAGCTCTAAGTGCCTTTTTGGCAAACCCCTCTGGCTGCTCCAGGTTTCCTGTTGGTGTCACGTCTCCCCTGCCCTGGTCACACCATGGGTATCATCACGTGTGTTGTGACCAACACTCCTGAAGTGTGATCAAGCCTTACAGCCTGCCTGCCAATTCAGGCAGCTGCAGGAACTCCGTTAGTGCCTTAGTCCTGGGCAACGAAGCCTTTACCCTCCACGTACTAACCTTTTCCATAGGCAAAGTACATTGCTCTGATCCAGCACTGCCAGACCATAAACCTGTTGGCACATCCCACATGGAAGGAGCCTGTTTCTCCATTCCTGGCAGGCAGGGGTTTCAGGGAAGGAACTCCCAGCAGTGTGGTTTACAGCAATACAGACAGCGTGTGGATAAAAGCACATCACCTCCTCTAAACCCAAGAGCACTCAAAGGCCAGAGCAAAACCTGAAAACAACTTTGGAAAGATGCTCGCAACTCAGGGCACACAAACTACTATGAATCATAAACATACTCATTTGCTGCGTTACTACAAAGCAAAGAAAGCTACACTGCTAACAGGAAGAGAGAGGAATGTGTGTGTGATGTTAGTTGTCTGCTTGCTAGCTACTTGATCTTTGTTAAGATTTCCATTTGGCAGCGATGCTTTCCACTCTTTCAAGGCTTTTTTTGTTTGATCATTTACATCAAAAAGTTTTTCTCTTAAGTTAGAGCTTTGATTGCTTTGGAGTGGATTATTTACAATAGGTAGTGCTGAATACTCAGACCGTCTAGAAACTCTAAATAGCCCCAGACGTGGCTAGGTGGTTGTTAAGTACTGTATTCCTTACACAGCACTTCTACTCCATGGCTGCAGATGTCCAATTCAGGATTTCATTCATTCTGTATAACCTGCACAACGATGTCAGTCACCCATGAGACTCTGCACAGCTCTGCTGTCATCTGCCTCTTGCCACAGGATACCCAAGCCAAGAGCAGCAGGGGATACAGAGCTCCAAATCCCCACACTGATGGCCAGTTATGATCCCATTCTTTGGCTACAATGAGGGAAACACCACAATCCTCTGAGCTGGAATGAAACAAGACATCAGGTTGTAAATAAGTTTTACTAAAAATATTTGAACCAGGCACTGCAAAGCTGGATGTATGTACAATAGCTGCTGAAATATCCAGCATTGAGCAATCCACCCAGGCACGGTTACAAACCACAAAGAGGGGAACAGCGTTTACACATTCTGCATGTGTTACACAAAGAACCAAATCCACCTCATAGTCACTCCTAAGATCTGCCATCAGAACAGGCCACCCCGGTAAATCAACTGAGCATAAGAGAGGAAGTTACTTCTGGTCTCAGCTCAGCAAAAACCAACATGAGAAAGACGTGCACACTTACGGTCAGGATACAGTGGACAGAGCGGCAGTAACGGCACTCAGCTTTCCGTCGGGATTTAAGGAGTCACTGGGGTTGTGGTCCTGTCTGTAAGAGGCACCACTGCACAGACTGCTTCAGAGTGAAAGGGTTGAAGGCAGCTGCTGATGATGCAGAGACAAGCGAACCTAGGCTTGATCTTTCTCAGCGCTGAAGTGCAAGTCATGCTAGTGGATAAACCAAAATGATGGTTCTCCTGCAGAGCACCCTGTAACTTCATCAGTTTACTCTTAACATCCGAAGGGACTTTGGGAGATAATAGTGATTGCGACCAGAATATGTGAACCTCCTGCTTTTAGCTGGACTATACAAAACCCAGGACATACTGGTGCAGTGTTACAATCCTAAAAGTGTCTTTGCCTCCTGACTCTGTGCCATGAGGGTTTCACTGGCATACTTCTGAAGAAGTTCCATCTTCTTTCTCCGTACAAGAGCTTCCTCAATCTGCAAATATAAGAACAGGACAACATTCTGCTTAACTGTGGTGCCGAAACCTAGCACGCTTAGCTATTAAGACAGGAGGAAGAAAACCAAAGGAAACAGACCATGAAAGTTAGAGTGTAATTCTAGTGTAAAAGCAGTTGAATTAAGATGAGTCAGGAGTATCTTTTCTAATACTCAACTAAAGCTCATGGAAGTTGAAAGACATACTAAAATCAAAACCTCCATCTCAGCTCTATGCTCCTACCCTTTTTAACTAGGAGGTTAGCTCCATTTCATTTTACTCAGTACAGTCACTTGAGCTTGGTTTCAAAGAACTGTCCCAGATACAGCTTTAACGAGTGCAGAACACATGGAGTCACACCACACTAATCTGTGCCCCTGAAATAACAGTTCAGTGAGTGCCTTTCACAGCAGCAACAGCTACAAACTTCTGACCTAAAGTTTGTCTGGAAGTGCCACAGGTCATTAACAAGCATGTACTTTAAAGATCCAATAACAGCAACCTGCAAGAGTTGGTTTTATCTCAGCAATGGTTTTATATTTCTAGAATCTTTGGCTGGTTTGGGCTGGAAGGGACATTAAAGCTCATCCAGTTCCAACCCCCTGCCACGGGCAGGGACACCTTCCACTAGAGCAGGTTGCTCCAAGCCCCTGTGTCCAACCTGGCCTTGAACACTGCCAGGGATGGGGCAGCCACAGCTTCTCTGGGAAAAGTCTGTGCCAGTGCTGCACACAGCATCTCTCAAGTGTTCTGAACCTTAGCTTTTTGTAATTGAGAATCGAGAAGGCATCCCATAGGCATAAGGTATGGAAGGATTTGCCACTAAAAGAAGATAAAAGGTTACATTAAGTACTGCCTGATTAGAAAAGATTGCTGTGTAAAGCAGGTTATGAATCAGCCAGTTCTGACGGTCAGTTATGCTCTCTTCATTAAGAGAAAACCATGAGCCAGAGAGCAATGGTTTTAATATCACTTCCCTCCTGCAGTTTTGACAAGCCATTGAACGTGTATTTTGCTGACTGCGCAGGATCATGACTTCAAAGGAGAATACAGGATGGTTATCTGACAGGACAGAAGCAGGGGACAAGCCCCACATGCCATCTGTGTGATGTACAGGCATACCTACCAACAGACACCTTCTTGCCTGAGTTGTATTTCAAACATCCTGCCCCTGTGAAGGTGATATACACCCTAGAGCAGTTTCAAAATATTCAAGGTCATGCCAGCAAAGTAACTTTAGAAAACTTCCGAGAGCAAACCCTGCAATTCAGACACCATCCCATGAAGTTAATGGGAAAAGTCAGACCATCAGCAGAAAAGGACAGTAAAGACAGAATGGGCAGTCAGGTTTTCTTGATCATAACACCACACCACTTCCCAATCTATGTCATACTTATGAAGGTTTTAGAAATGCTCAGGTGCAAAGGGTTATAGCAATGGTACCAAAATTCTGGCTAGTTCCACAGCATTTGCAAGAGGATTAAAGAGTAGTAACAAGTCAAGGACACTTTTACTGATGATCTGCTGTAAGTCAAGATCTCTGTCTTGCAGGAGCCAGAGTGCATCTCTGCAAGTTACTTGCGTAACATCTTACCTCCTGTTGAGATGGCACTGGAACATGCGCAATGAATTTCTGTTGGCCTTCTTCACCTTCTCCTCCCTTGCCACCTTCCTCATCAGACTGACAAAATCAAATGAAAAAATTAAGCCACACTAAGTTTACTTTCCAAAGAGGTCATCAAAAACGCCTTTTTTACTTGCTTTGCCAGGAGGAACCAGATAGACCATGATCAACACCATGAACACAACAAGCAGGTGAACAGGACCGAACAACAAAGGAAAACTGACAAGCATCATGGTCAGATCCTGCTCCTTCACATTTTCAGAGTTATTGCTTTCGTTCTTGTCGTGGTTTGAGCCCAGCCGGTAACTCAGAACCACACAGCCGCTCGCTCACTCCCCCCCTTCTTCCTCCCCCCGCTCCCAGAGGGATGGGGAGGAGAATGGGAAGAATGTAACTCCCACGGGTTGAGATAAGAGCAGTCCCGTAACTAAGGTATAACACAAAACCACTACTGCTACCACCAATGATAATAATGATTAGTGAAATAACAAGGGGAGAGGATACAATTGCTCACCACCCGCCGACCGATACCCAGCCCGACCCGAGCAGTGATCTGGGCTTTCCGGGTAACTCCCCCCGGTTTATATACTGGGCATGATGTGCTGTGGTATGGAATACCCCTTTGGCTAGTTTGGGTCAGGTGTCCTGTCTCTGCTTCCTCCCGGCTTCCCCTCCTCCCTGGCAAAGCATGAGACTGAGAAAGTCCTTGGTTGGAATAAACATTACTTAGCAACAACTGAAAACATCGGTGTTATCAGCGTTGTTCCCAGGCTGAAAGTTAAAAAACACAGCACTGCACCAGCTACTAAGAAGGAGAAAAATGACTGCTATAGCTGAACCCAGGACAGTTCTTCATATATGGTTTTTGCTCTGCTGTGGGATGGCCATGAATGTACAGCTATATCCCCTCCTCTTCCATCCCTCTCTGGCTGCCATAGCAAAGCTATCAACAAAAGAGCAGCCAGCTAACTAAGAAGAAAGCAAATGCTTTAAAGAAAGCTATGTACCACTTCCCTGTATAGCTCTGTACTGCTTTGTTCTCACACTCAAGTGCTGGACTTATCAATCATGAGATACTACAAATAAAGCAGGACACTGAAGGAACCACCAGTTTCACCTGGTGGACTATCTCCTTTTTATTCTTGTGATAAACCCACTTCGATATGGACTGTAAAATAAGAACTAGTTTCCAGCAGCCCTTTTGTGGATCTGGGAGGGCAGCATCACCATCCCTCACTTCTCTTACTGGTGTTGGGAGCAGGGAGAATAAAGAACCAAGAGCCGTGTCACAGCAGTGACTGCAGCACCAGCAAAGCCTTGCTGTATCATGATTCAACTAGAAACAAGACCCTGGCAACCCCTGGCTTTGCTACACATCAACAGTGTGAAATGCTAGTGGACACAAAACTACTCATGCTGCTACTGATGTACACTGTACTCAGAAGTAAGACTGATCACTGTTACCTACACACTACCTTACAAATACCACATTCCAGACAATGACAGTTAAATTTCACGAGCTCTCAACTGCCAGTTGAGACTCGAACAAAAAAGTCTTCCCTAGCTGCCAGCTCTCTAAACACGGACCAGTGTGCTCATCTACTACTGATTTCCACTAAACAGAGACAATTGTAGAGTAACTTAGGCAGAGAGAAGGGCAGAACACAGCAACAGACAGGTTCTCAGCAAAACAACTCTATGTCCAAGAAGGCAGCGTAGAAGAGAGTTGAAAAGTCACATCACCTTAGCCATCACATACCTCATCATTGGTGACAGCATAGATATTTTCTTCCTCCTCCTCCTCACCTCTTGCAAGTCGTGCTTCTCTCTCCATTTTCCATTTTTCCACTGCTTCTGCTATAACTGGTTAGCAAAGGAAAATGGCAAGTGTATCTGAGAGCAAGTTAAAGCAGCATGGTCCTAATTCCAAAGCTTTTACAACAGACTTAACTTCTTGCTTAAATCCTCTACACTGGCAACACACACTTACTACAGAACCTTGATGCAGTATCTAATAAAACACATCAATGCAGTCTGAGCAAACCCCAGTGCTGGCATTGTGGAAGTGTGGTACTTGCTAATGCCTTCATTTGGGTACATTTTAGACCTCTAAATGTCACAGATGAATATCAATCTACTTTCTGAACTGAGCAACAGGGGTCACACATGAGCCTAAGTGGCTCTTCACGTGTCAACAGCTATAGGAAAGCTGATCACTGTGTAATTAAACATAATTATGCTCCTTACAGTGACCACCCACAGAAGACTCTTCTTTCCACCTCATAGTGTATTTCTCTTATTCTGTAGCACAATCCCAGTTCTGTAACCTGCTGCTAGCTCAGAGCTATTAGGCTGTTGTATCTCTACTACACAGCACAGGAGCACTAAAACAAGTTTTAAGCAGCTTAATCAGTGACCACACCAGTGTATAAATATCCTGGGGAGGTGCAATATCAATGTAACTGGGCAGTATGAAATGCCTGCAACAGTAACACCCAGCAGTCATTCCCCTAGCTCTCAAAGATTAAACACTAAAATGCTCTTCCTGAGAAGCAAGATGTGACTAACTAGTGGCACACGCTGCGTTTTGTGTGGGTTTGTAACAGAAAAGGTACCTCAGCACTTTGTTTCACAAAACCGTAACTCTTCTGATAACAAGGTACAAACGACAAGAGCCCAGAAAACAAGTGACCCTAAGAGCATCTCTGCTATTGTGCATTAATAGTACATGACTTGTACATTACTAGTACACCCCTGGTTCTGTTAGCATCTCTAGCCTGGTTATTCCAAGTGGCACAATCACCAAAGACGTTAGTTTTCTTAAATAACCACATGAATCCAGAGGAGTTACTTCTCCTGTCTCCAGTCAGCAAGATGTGCAAGAGCCCCGAGCGAGGCTTGTTCTGGGGGTGCTGCACCACACAACTTCCCTTCTTACCCACCAACCGTCTGCCAGCCACCTACTGTTCACTTGCTCTAAGGCTCCAGGCTACGCTGCAGGACACAGACAAGTGTCCTGCAATATTTCCTTTATTCCCCCTATTCCTACCTGTCTCATAATCTAACTGACAAGGCATGATCTCTAACACACAATGCTATGAAGATATCGCACATGGAGAAGCCATAAATGTAAGAAGTGGATGACAGTACTAAGTATTGATAACAGTTACAACCTCAACAACTTGTAATCATTTAAACAAGTACTTCCTGCAGTGATGTTTCAGGTTTTTCTACTTCCCAACAGATAACTGTCCACAAAAAGAAGCACCATTCAAACAAAACCTGATTGTTTTATCTGCCACATTCTGTGAAGAGCCTGCCAGGGCTTCCTACACCAGCACATTTCCAGCAGGGCACTGAGGATCAGCTTCAGAAGAAGCAATCATAAAACAAATACACATGCAGACAGCAACCAATTGCCAGGATCAGATGATGCTCTTAAAGATGGTGCACAGCCTCTTGCTTAAAGCTACACAAATAGCAGGTAGATGTCACACAGTGCTGAATTTTAAAGAGGGTTTCAGGGATTAGACTCATAATCCTGTTGTCTTTACTGGGCAAGTCAGTAAAAACAAAGCTAGAGTGAGCAGACATGGATAAATACTATCTGCTGAGGAAGTATGGGTTTCAGAGGAAAAAATATTCACAAATGCATCCATGTGGCTAAATTAACACAGGCCACCCGGGCTTCAGGGTTTCCAGAAGGTCCCCTCTAATCTCCAATAGAACTAGACAGCTATGTTTATGGATAAATAATGACGTGAGACAGGAAGCAGATGGTATGGCCAGTTTTCACAAAGCAGGGAGGAGATAATCCTCAAGTTCCATCAATCTCCCTGCTGCAACCTACTCTTTTATGTTATTAAGCATGAAAAAGGTGGGGAAAAAAGATTTTGCTTCAGTAACAAGTCACTTGCTGACAGTATTAAATCATTAACAGTAGTAAAGATGACTCTAAAGCCAACTCTACAGCACACTGCCTCAGCCCTGAAACGCCTTACACAACAGTGACTTGGATACCTGTGTGAAGCTGAACCCTGACAGCTAAGCACAAGACAACACCCGCAGGGAAAGAAAAGGTATCCTAACTTCTGAGCCCACCATGACCCCTTCTTGGGCCGATTTACGCAGGTGTTGAATTTCACACACCTTTCTTTTCATGCTCTTGTTCCAGCGGCTCCAGAATACCATCATCTTCATCCCTGTAGCCATAGTATTCTGCATCAATGGACTTCATGAGCTCAGCTCGGGTTTTCCGGGGTGGAGGCACAGCTGAAAGAACAGTTGTCATTCGTGCAGGCCCATCCTGACAGCTTGTGCATTCCCAGCCCCTATCAGCCCCACAGCAACCCCAGCTACCCTGCCCAAGCTAACAACCAGTGTGTGATCCCAGCTGCTGCCAGTGCCGGGGGTACTGGCGTGTTACTGCACAGTTCCCAGCCTGTGGCAGTTCTGTGTTGCTGTTTCCCCTTGAACTGGGGTCCCAGCACTGAGCAAGACTATGTGAAAGGAACTAAAAGCCTGTCCCAAGCTCCCCCAGATCACAGAGTACTTCCCACAGTTTTTCTCTGCAGATGGCAAGCAAGGAAGAGCTGATTCAGCAGCCCTGCCTCTCTCCAGCTGCACAGAATTCCCACTCCTTCTATGACAAATCTACATACAAAGTTTTATCCACTTACATCTATTTATGGGCCAGAATACACTGCTACTAGCACTCCCCACATAACTACACAGACATTTTACTCAAGATATACTATTACGTAGATTCACGTCTGGGGAGAGTTGCTATTTACTTACGCTCCTTTTCAAAAAGTTCTCTAACTCCTGGTAAATCCTTTGCAGCTCCAAAGTATTTGTAACCTCTGTTTCCTGGAACTTCTTTCCCTTCATGATCCAACATTTTCGGCCCAATCCGCTGGAAAACAGAGAGAGTTCATGGTTTAAAATCTCATTGCTCTTGCATCTTGTATTTCCTGTTTTCCCAAGCATCTTGATAGATTAAAGGATTGAGAAAGGATATAATGTTGTATCAGTTCAAACTACCCCACATGTAAAACACCCTCATGGCTCATTTTTGTACAGGTTCTCTACTTTTACTACAAATCCCACATTTACAATAGAAACCAATGCACACTTACAGCATAGTCAGGGCCTCCCAACTCCTTTATTCGGAATTCCCAGTGCCCCTTCTCCCTCAGAAGTTTGTTTATTTCATCATTCAGGTCCCGGATTCTGAATTCCCCCAAGCCAGCTGTTACAGCGGGAAAAGACAATGAACTAGGCAGCTTACCAGAAGCACCAGAGTCATTCCAGAACTCATGCAATGGGAACTGCGTAGTTCACATGAAATGGGATTTTTACTGTAACTGGTTAGGATTGGGGATTCTAAAAAATAAAATGCTCTTAGGGAAGCCTTACCATTTTGAATCTGTGCCACTTTCTTGGAAATTTCCCCGATGATCTGGGCAGACAAGAACACAGAAGTGAACTTCTCAAACTAACAAGCTAGAAAAAGCTGAAAAACCCGCTAGAAAAATCCGACTTCTAAGTTGTCTCTGATCTAGGAAATGGACCTGAGCTTATCAATTCCAAACACCAACAAAGATTTCATTCAGACACAAATGTAGTACATCAGAAGCTTTTTACGTTTTTACAGCTGTACACGTGAGGGCAGGAGCATGTGATGTACAGAGAAAGGCTGAGAACCGGCTGTGATCTGCCTTGAGAGAAGGCAAAAAGGGAACAACTTGCTGCTGTCTTCAACAACCTACAGAGGGTACAGCAAAGACTGAACCAGGCTGTCTGAGAGGTGCACAACAACAGGACAAGTAGCAACAAATACAAGTTGGAACTGGGGAAACTGATTAAATTCAAGGGGAAAAAAGATCATTAAGAAGGTAACCAAACACTGGAACAGGGCCCCAGAAAGCTGTGGGATCCAAATCCTGAAGCTACTCAAAACTCAGCTGGACACAGCTGTGGGCAGGCTGGTGTGGCACAACCTGCTCTGAACACTGTGGTGAACTGTGTGATCTTCCAATCTAAGTGACTGTGATTTAACTGCCAGCACACTGAAGACGCCTGAACAAACCTGTCAACATGGGAAGTGCTAAAGTTCTACCTGTTAGAGAATTAGAAAAACCGACAGCTTGACATTACCTGTCGCCTCCATTTCTCAGCTTTAGGCAGTTCATTACACTCTGAAGCAAGGAAAGGTCTTCGTTCCTGTTTGACAGAAATCCACACACCAGGAAGTTTTAACCCAGCATCAACACGTTTACAGCATTTCATGCAAAATTTATTGCTTGATTAATCCCAAACTGTGCTCCCGAGCGCCAGTGCTGCTGCTCCCACCCCTTCTTAGTAAGTGGAAAACGATGATGATCCACAGCCCTGACAAAAGAAACTGCCACAGAATACACAGATTACTTAAATCCACTTATCCAAAATGAAATCTGTTAACTTGCTTTTTCAGACCACCACACAATCCTCTCCAAGCCAAATAATGTTCCATTTAGGACACAAAAACTAATATTTCATGCTACCCCTAGGATTGTGAGCAGTTCTTTTGTTGCTTTCCCACTGCACTTCCACAGCTCTACCCCTCACACATTACAAAGCCTTCCCTCACACAATGTACCAGAAACTCTGGCCCATCTTTCTCTCTGGCTGTTGTTGATGGAATCTTCTGCACTACAGTTTCCTGTCTCATATTGCTCTCACTCGTGTGTGAGGACACCTCAGTTAGATCCCAGAGTTCCACTGTTAGTTACCCAAAACTAAAAATTAGAAACCTGCCCAAAAAAGAGTTACTGAGAACACTATGATCCCCACAGCAATATTCTTGCATATGATTCAGTGAAAAACGCAAAGGAATACCCAGAGATGGTTGAGAATCCACCTCTGAGGGTCTGTGTGGGTTTAGGGGTGCTATTTTTTCACTGTATTGGTGGTGTTTTTAAATGCCAAAGTTGCAAAGTCCATTTTTTTGGCAGCCTTACACCAAGCAAGAAAGCCATGTGGACATGGCATGACGGGTGAAGCCAGCTCCAGCAGACACACAGCCATCACGTGCTGGGGTAACACATGCCAATGTTATGTCTCATGCACGCCCCCAGCTCGCAGCGACCCCGAAGGCCCTTCGCTTTGTGGCTGCTGTTGTCAGAATGTTACCAATGAACAAGATCATGAGAGGGATCCCTCTGCCTCTCCTGGATGGAATCCAAGCAAACCCCGGGGTTACTGCCAGTAAAACTAAGTGCGTGTGCATCAACTTGCACAAGTAGCTGCAAAAGGAGGTAACTTGAGGCTCAAAAGTCATTTTCACCTCCTGGCCAGCACTCTGCCCGTGTCAACAGCACTACTGGAGCTTGGGGTTTCCTTCAAACCATTGCAGAGTCTATCTACATTACATCAAGAAAATGAAACTCAAGTGCTGTTCAGTTTGCACTTTCCTTTCACATGTAGAAACTCTTAACCACGTTATTTAGTTCAGGAAATTCTGTTTACCATTTCTTGTTTGTGTCACTGTGAAATATGGTCCCTGCTCCAGGTGCCTCCCAGAGCCTCATGTCAGACTCCTGCAGGACACCCCTTCCTGCAGGACACCCCTTCCTGCCTGGGGTCTGACCCCACCACAGCCGCACAGCTCGGTATGTGGGTCACACTCCCCTCTTGACCAGAGCTCACAAAGCTTTAGGGTTTTACACCATACCTTAACTTTTCCTTCCTCAAGCTGAGCTTGGCGAAACCTTGCCAAGGCCGTCCTAAAGGAAGAAAGGAAAGAGATTTACTTCTACAGATCCACATCCCAAGAGGAACAAGTTTTGCTCTGGATGGTTACGATGGACTTAATTACAGTCCGTAGAAAACAAAGGCTTGAACACACTCATTGACTGGCTCTTCTGGCCAGTGACCTCTTCTACACTGGAACCCTCAGTGGTTCATTTCTTAGACAAACACAGATCTCGGTAAGCAGCTGATCTTTTTTTCTGGTTAGCATATGGCAGCGTGTTAGATTATTAGCAGCAAAAGGGCATCAACAAGTTACAAGCACAAGCACTAACTCTGCGTGTCTCAGCAGGGGATACATCAAAAAGCAAACATAACTCCCGACCCTAACCATTCTGATTCTGTGATTCCAACGTGTCAGACAGCTGTGCTGTGGCCTCTTCAGCCTCTCCCTGAGTTACTATTACAAGCTCAGGAAGCATTTTAGGGAAAAAGAACAAACATGAGACAAATTCATTAAAGAGTCTCTAATGCAGTAGTTCTAAACACGCGCTCTGCAAACCTTTTGGAGCAGCACTCAGCAAAGTCCATAGAAAAAGAAATAGGTTAAAACCCATAAGTTTAGTCCGAGCAGCTGCCAAGCAAGATTTATACTTATAATCCCAGACTGGTTTGGGTTGGAAGGGCCCTTAAAGCTCATACAGTTCCAACCCCCTGCCACGGGCAGGGACACCTTCCACTAGAGCAGGTTGCTCCAAGCCCCTGTGTCCGACCTGGCCTTGAACACTGCTGGGGCCATCGGAGCGTGTTTCCCCGCACCCACCACCCAGCCCCTGCTGCAGCTCCTCCCAGCACCGGTGTGTCACAGCGCCCGGCCCGGCCTGCGGGCTCCGCGGCGCCAGGTTCGCTGCGCGCAGATGCCTTGTACCACCCCCCCCCCGCCCCGGGCAGTGCAACAAGCGCCGAAGCGCGCCATCGGACTCCCGGCGCCTCAGAGCAGCCGCACGGCGAGTCCCGCAGGCGGCACAGAGCGCTGCGGTGCCCGGCACCGCGCCCAACCAGGCCCGGCAGCTGAGGGTCTCCACGCTGAGGCGGAGCTGCGCCCGCACGGAGCCCTGCAGCACTCACATCGCCTTTTCCGCGTTTCGAGCCTGCAAGAGAGAACACACGCGCTGTTACCGAGGGGGCCCGGCAGCGACGCGCCCCCCGCCCCGCGGCGGGACCGGGACCGGGACCGGGACCGGGGCCCCGCCGGCTCCTCCCTCCCGCCCGCCCGGGCCCGGCGCCGCGCTCACCATGGTGCTGCCGCCCGCCTCGGCCCCGCCAGAACACGGCACTCACTGACACCGGAAGTGACCCAGCCCGGCCCGCGCGCGTGCGCGGCCCGCTGCTGCGGGGCGCCACCCAGCGGACGGGCGGTCCTGCTGCCCGCGGGAACCGGAGCCTGGAATCCGGCGTCTGGGACCCGCTGCACAGAGAAGCTGTGGCTGCCCCATCCCTGGCAGTGTTCAAGGCCAGGTTGGACACAGGGGCTTGGAGCAACCTGCTCTAGTGGAAGGTGTCCCTGCCCGTGGCAGGGGGTTGGAACTGGATGAGCTTTAAGGGCCCTTCCAACCCAAACCAGGCTGGGATTCTGTGATTCTGTGAAAACTTGTGTCTCCAGTTACAAACTTTTCTCTCACTCTCTAAGCCCTGTTTGTGGGAAATAATCCATTACTTATCTCTCTGCATTCCTGATCCATGGAATGCACCAGATCATGAGGTCTCGCCGCTCTGCTGTAAGCCTGGCTGCTTCCAGAAGCCAGAGGCTGTTCTGGGGTGATCACAACCTCCATGGGCACGAGTGCCCCACATCGCACAGCCCGGCTTCCAGGACTGGGGGTGTTGATGCGGCACGCAGCTGGTTAGCTTGAACACCCACCTAGAGAACATGCAACAGCACCAGCCCGGCTGTACCCAGGCACAGGGGCGGCTCATCAGCCTGGTGCACATCACCGCTAAAGGGAGACCACAGGCCACTTTCACCCCTGCAGCACACACAGCCGGTGGAATTGTAACACTTCTGGGGTTTGAAAGTACAGAAAGCTGTGTGACAATGCAAAAGGAGATCAGAGCATGCAGCCCTTATGGTGACCAGAGCGAGCCCCAACAACAACCTGCTGCAGCTCCTGGAGCCACCTAGGCAGGGCTCCAGAGCTGCCAACTGCCTTCGACAGCCCCTCTGCCCCAGCCAGCCCAGAACATCTCCCCCTTGTCCTTGCGAGCCAAGGCTGTATTCGCACCACATCAGGGAGCGGACACAGCCTTTCTGTACCTGCTGACTAACCCTTAGTCAAGCAACACAGCAGGATGAGGCAGGGGAAGGGGCAGTGCCCAGAATGCTGGGTGTCTGATGCATCGGTTCTCAGTGTAATGACGGCTGTGGAGGCTGCAGCACTGCCAACAGCCCATTAACCTCCTCCACACTGGGGACTCACACAAGCCCTGGGCACAGACTGCGGCAGCAGCCTGCACACACAACACAGCCGCAGCGGGACGCCACCCGATGGGGACTGAACACAATACAAAAGAAAAGTCCAAACTAAGCTTTTTACACCTCCACATACCCCTTTTTAATATTTTTGCACTGTGTACATGAAACCAAAAATAAACAAAAGGAACTTTAGCCAAACTCCCCTTCCTCCTCCAGCTTTATTGATAGTTTAAAATTACATTTTCTATGTTCTAGGACTTCAATTGCTTTTACCATCTTACTTTAAAAACTGATTACAAGCAAATGAAACTCAGTTGTCTAAGTGATATAGTATACAAAAATAACATCTTGATTTCTGTGAAAATGCATTTATTTGCAACTCCTGAATAGCTCCAAATTGTATATGCTATGAGCACTGATGTCTGGGTTCCAGATTGACTTTGAAGTATTTATTCAAAAGCTCCCCATAACGTTCTGTAACTCCAACGTGAACATTCATTGACTGAATTACTGTTACTTTTAAGTTTATTCCTGATTTCTCTCTCTCTCTCTCTCATGGCCATTAACAGGCATGTGCATCTTGTTTGTTTACTCCCACTCAGCTATATGCTCTAGGTAGGGCCCGATACAGGTATTACTTGGTGTTAACAGCTACTGAGGTCAGACAATCCAAGGCCATTGTAATAAAATTAAAGTTATGAGGAAGTTTAGACACTTCCAGAATTTCTTTCCTCCTGCATAGGATCACTTCCATGTAACCCAGAGAGGGTTTTTGCTGGTCTGACTCAACTCTTCCCACTCATCAATCCCTATCACCAGTGGCACGGAAAGGGGGTTCTTTAACAAAGCATTATACATAACACCTCTACCAAACTAAACATAAACATTTTTGTAGTTAAATGCAGAAAGTTGATTTTTCCACCCCTTTCCTCCTTTTACACGGCAAGTAAAGCTCACTGGCCTGGGAGTAGCCTCTATCTGCCAACCTTTGGCCAGTGAAGAGGATTCAGAGAAAAATAATACAACCATCAATCAGAAAAAGGAGGGGCGACAAAGGAAAATAATTAGGCTGTAGCTTCAATTGTGCATTCCCGTGCAAGGTGCCCTGACTCGCCGCAGCGGTAGCAGTTGACTTCGCTGGTCTTGCTGCAGTTGATGGCTACATGGCCAGTTTCACCACACCTGGGAAAAGCAAAGGATCTTATCAGAACCATCCACAGCAGGTACTCACAAAAGCAATCCTATCCCCACAAGTACATTATCTGCTTAAATCTGGTGCAATGCTAGTTCCGCATTCAAGACTTCAGTTTCAGTGTTCCAGAAGTCTTTGACATGAGGAAAGTTTGTGTCTTCACCACAGCCAGGAACTGTTCCAACTGATCAGCTCTCATTTATCACTGTGTATTGCCAAAACCACTGTACATCAAATACAGAAGGTTGTGGGTTTGGGGGGGGTGTGTGTGCGTGTGCTGGGGTTTGCCCACTCCAATGCTTCTGTCTGCAATTTACCCCTGTTTTGAGAGCAATCAGTTTTAACTCAAATGCACCACGTTCTCCCTCCTTCCTCGCCAGGAGGGAACCTTGGTAAGAATACTGCACTCAGGAACGTGCTGTTGCTGGCACAAGCCTGCATGGTTCTGGCCATCTAGAGATGTGCATCAAGTCCACTACTTGACTTTGCTAACAGGCATTTAAGTCTTAAACAACTGCATTAAGACACAAGCCCTGGTCCAAGTTTAAGCTTCATTTCCTAATCAAAACTAGATAGAGAACACATCTGTCCCTCCAGGTAGATTCTGCAGTTGCCCCTTCCGTCCTTACCTATAGCATTTCACTTTGGTGCAGTCTTTTTGAATGTGTCCAAACTCTCCACAGGAATAGCACTTCTGCTCATCTGCGTGGTCACAGTCACGAGCCAGGTGGCCAGGTTTGCCACAGTTGTAGCAGCACTGCTCTCTCTCCCTCTTGGGCTCCTTGCAGTCCTTCGCAATGTGGCCACCTCTACCGCAGTTATAGCAGGCTTCCACAATAAGAAAAACACACCAAACAAGACTATAAAACCTTGGTAGAGTGAGCTGTAGCATGCTTCCAAGGAAGGACACATACAGCTTGTTCCCAGTAAATTACCATCAGTGTACTGAACCCTTCTCTTCAACCACAGGTCTCTGCCCATGTGATTGAGGAGATAGAATATTTAGTGATACTTACCATCCTCCTGAAGATCACAGTCCTTGGCAAGGTGGCCAGACTCACCACAGCGGTAGCAGATGTCCGGCAGAGATGAGGACATGAACTGGAAGCCTGCTTGAAATGGGCAACAGGAGAAAAAAAGGCTTAACCCCTAAGTTCAGAACATTCTTTGGAGTTAATCAAGGACACTGCCAGCTGAACTGACAAGTTAGCTCCGCTCTCTGACGCCTCTAGCAAAATTCTTACGCAGAGGTAAGAACGAGCAAAATTTATTACCCATTTGCGTCCTAACTGCTTCACTGCAGACAGAGAGCCGGATTTACACACTATACACAACAGTCAGCTGCAGATCTTACTACAAACACACTGAAAGCCACAGCAATCTAATCACCTCTGCCACGGCTCCTCATCCCACGACCACGGCCAATTCCAGTGGGGCACTCCCGAGCCCAGTGGCCGGTGCGTCCGCACTTGAAGCACTCATTGCTGCTCATGGCTGCAGGTCAGCTGCGGAGGAAGACACACGTTGTTAGAACAAACTCTCCTCCCCCAGCCCAGGGCTACATTACAGCAAGAGATCTAGAGGTTTCCCACCCTACTGGCAAAGGGAAGGAAAACCACGGTGGAGGATGAAAGTTTGTCTCTGCTTTGCTTGGATTAAGGCAGGTTTGAACAGCCAAACAAACAGCACACTAGAGAATTGTTGCTGCTTTTTTGTAACTACTTTAAAACCTTATAAAATGCTTAGGGGTGGGGGAAAAGGAGACCCCTTTAGCTCTTGTCTTACCAGCCTTCCTGTTGCTCTCTTTCAGTAACACACCTTCTGCCTTATTCCTCAGAGTTAAACTCAAAACCCAGCTTCTTATCTCAAATTATTTCTTCCTGGGACTTGTTAAGCTTTCTCTTGAAGTGTGTGGCTGTCAGCTACAACACGTACTGACTAATCAAGCTTTACTCTAGAACGGGCAGTGTTAAGCCTAAAGCCTTAAAGAGTACACTAGATTAGTACTTGGGAGACCGAAGCTCTTTTACAGCCTAAATAGCAGTTAAACTCTGACAAACAAGAACCACAACTTCAGTGTTAACCTATAGCTCAGGATGTGTGCTTTACTCCCAGGTTTATATGCAAGAAAATGTCTTAAGAGATTTGGCTTCCCTAAAAGACACCAGACACTTGCCAGATATCTAGAAGGCTAACTTGGAAAACATCCTCAGAATGCTAGGGAAGCACCAGAGGCGTGCCTGCGTAAAGCACCACTTCTGCCCTTATTGGGGAATGGAGGTATGCACCGCAGTGAGCAGGACCCCCACCTGCCACAGGCACGGCTGTGGTGGTCAGGATGGGGCAGGTTGCAGACTGCAGTCACAGCACCCTAACTCCCCTAAGCTGTAAAGCAGTTACACAAGACTTCTAGGACTAGAAAGCAAAGAACAAGGAAGTTAAACATTTAAATTGGAGGCTTTTTTTAAAGCGTTCTTGAAGACAAGTTTAAAGTACACTGGTCTAAAAATATGCACGTCAAGCTTTGTTTTGAACAAGTCTCCTTAAGTTTAAATACTTCAGATGCTCTCTCCTACTTCATTATTCTTAACCCAAGAGAAGTAGAGTCATTATCTGGTATGTTTGGTGGTTTACCTGATCCTCCATCAAGATAATCCTCCTGCAGCCCTCCAACTTCCATCATGTAACAGAATGCTTCCCTCCCCCCAAGCCATCCAGCATTCCAGATTACCAGGAACACTCATGAATGTGCCTTAAAGGAAGCCACTCCAGAAGCAGTAAGAACAGCACATGACCTCAAGAAGGAACCAGAATTAGTATCCTAACATTTAGCTCTTAAATGGAGAGTGTGTATCTGAACAGGAATTTTTATTTAGTTATTTTTAAAGTACTCCAATGCTGAACAAATTTAGTGTGGCTTTTTCAGCCACTCCTCCCTCAAAACAGTTCCTCTCTCTCCAATCATCTTCAGCACAGCAGCCACCATCCATGCTTCCAACCTGAGCAGAAGCCTGAGAACTGAAAGTACAAGAGACACAAACTTCAGTATGCGACTTCCATAATCCCACATCTACCTTCCAGCTGCACCACATTTTTTTTGCTCTTAAAGTTCTGCAATGAAAGGGTGCAAGGAGATCTTAAACAGATCCCAGCAAGAATAAAAACACCCAACAACCGACTATCTGAGCACTTAAAAGAAATATAACCTGGATTTTACACAACCCATTCTTCTCTGCTTCATCTCGGTGTTCAGGATTTCCAAGCACCTCACTAGGCACCCAAGGGTGAAGAGCTGTGCTGTGGTGGCAGCAGCTGGCGCTCAGTGTGCTATTGTTTATGCCTGTTTTCATAGCAACCCTGTTGACACTGCAGAACAGGAAAAACACAGGCAAAGCCAAGCGCAGGAGCTGGGCTCCGGCACAAGAGCTGATGCTGCTTTTCATTTCGAGAAGGACAAGATGGGGGTCTCTGAATTTATACAAGAAATACTCTTCATTCATCTCGCAGCTCTTCTCAAAAGTCTTCACACATTAAAACGTTACAGAACAGCAATATAAGATCTGTTAAAGAGAACAGAATGCCCACAGCTGTAACAGAATGGCAGTATATCATTGCCATTATGGTAACAGATAATAACAACTACCAGACTCTCATTCCAAACCACCAACTTGAGACTACAGCATGTTGTGACAGGACTGAATATTGCCAGCAGTTACCCTATGAAGAACCCAACAGAAGCAGTTAGCTTAAGATATGGTAGAAGACAAAGGTTTCACAGGTGAGTTAGACCTGCTGCAGATACAGAGTGCAAAGTTTTTATGCTCAGATGACTCTGCCAGCCTGTACCTAAGCCTGTCAATCTGCCAGTCAGGATCTGCGTGATGGATGAAAGCTGACTACTCACTGCCTCAAAGGAATGCGAAGAAGAGAAGTTTTATGTCTGATTCAAAGTTCCTTCCTTTTTAACTGCTCCTTCAAGAGGAAAACGTGAAGTTCCTTTTCCTCTGGTACATGGCAAGTTGGCAAAGTAAGATTAAACTGAGCAAGAAGTCTGAAGTCAAACATCAGTCTCTGCACAGTCAAGACTATTTATTAATGTAAACCCCTTGACCTTCAGAGGCCCCTTTTTCCCCTGAATTCAGGGATATTTGGACACTACAGCTGCCACAGCAGCTACGACAAAGCATGATTACAAATCATGCTGCTCCATCTTCTAATACCTTAAGTACATGAAAGTATCAAACAGTTTGCCTGGAATTTCTCCTCACCAGTGTCTCAGTGTTTAACTTCTGCATTCTTCCTGTGAAATATCTGAAACTGAATAGCAGCTCACCGGCTGGAGGAGGATGCAGCTGACACCAGTTTTACTCTAAGAAGCCCTACACAGAACAAGATTCCCCACCCGTGTAAGCTGTTTTAAAAACCAATATAAAGATTCAGCTTTCAGATAAAGGCAACAGCCACCTTTAAGGAGCAAAATCCAGCCCAGGCTGGTTCAGAAGACAAGTCCTTAAATGGACAGCCTCTAAGCAGCTTGGACACCATCGCAGTGCTCAGTTACTTGCAGGAAAAACACAATTAGGACAGTAAAATCCACCCAAGTTCAAGTTCTTCTCTATTAGTCGATACTCCTCCATTTTGCCATCACAGGCAAGTTTCCAGCAGTTCCTTTTATCTATCAAGGCCACCTGAAATACTTGTTTAAGTCTTCTTGGAGAGTTCTCACTCAGTCACATCTATCAGTGTTTTCTGCAGCTCAAATGTGTTATCCAAAGCAGCTCCCTCCCCCTCCTCACATCCAGTTCGCAGCTCCCTCCCCCTCCTCACATCCCAGAACTGGAATTTTACCTCTCCAGAACAGGAAAAATAATAATGGAAAACAAATTCCAACTACAGCCTCAGCTGGCATTTCTGAGCCCAGTAAAATCCTGCAGGATACACCCAGCCACTGCCCCACAGAACAGATTCTAAAGCTTGTGAAGAAACTCAAGGCTAGTTGCCTCTAGTTACCTTTCTACTACAGAAAGTAGTCATTTACCTCTACTCCTTCTACAGAGCTCCGTAACTGTAATCTGAAACTGAAATAAACAACCTTGCAGCCATTCAGCAAATATTAAGATTGAATTTTAGACTTTGTTCTGTACAATTTGCTACTGCTAAAGATCAGGTGCTGAGAACAGCTCAAAGATCCGTGTGAGAGGTGCCACCACAGTGGTTCCTAGGTCAGATTTGAAGCTTTGGAGTGCAACTTTAGCACCAAACTTCTATGTGACAAAGTTTCTTTGTGATTCTTACAGTGATACCGAAACTTCAAGTTTCTTCTATCAAACTTCAAGTGGAAGATGATGCTTTTCTGTGGCTTTACAGTTTATACACATTCAACACTCTTAAAATAGGAGGTGTGCTATTAATCTCCAGTCTTCACACACAAGATTTAATATCCATATCCCTTAGCAGCCCATCTAGATGGCATGAACTGCCACTGAGCTCCACTGAAATGCTTATTTTATGGCTTTTAGCCTAGATACCTCTGAGGAAGAGGTAGTACAAGTAAAGTAAACAAAAGTAAAAGTAACTCGAAAGGAAGCTGAACTTCACCTCCAATATTACTCCCAGTTCTTCTGGGTACTACCAATTCCTCAGAATTCAAGAGCCCACTGTAACAGGAGCAGCTCTCTTCACTGTACTTACCAGCTGCTTCTTCTGATCTACAAGTATCACTTCCATTCAACATTAACAGGACTTCACACCTTCAGTCAAAGGACAGGCTAGATAAAACCCCACTGCTACAGCCGCCATACTTAAGAGCTCTTTGGCAAGTCAGCTGATTCAAAGAGGCAAATGTTGAGAAATCAGCAGTTTCTTTCCATTGGTGGCCAACTTACACCACACCTTAAAGTGAGGAGCCAGCCTGAACATGGCAAAACCCCTATGGAATAGGAAGCACAGCTTTGCTTTCCTACAAGATAAAGAAACGGAAACGCAGGAAGGACTTCTAACAGAAGTTCCAGCATTTTAAAAGAGAAGTCAAAGTATTATTCATTTAAAGAGAAATGCTACTCCACTGTTTTTACTTCCCCAAGAAGCATGTTTTGAGAATTCTTCAGCACAGGACACAAGACTCACACCAAAGCTACTGAGTATTCAGCAGGTTGAACTGCCTCATCTGTAACCCGAAAACATGCTACAGCAAGTTAGTCATGCTCCTGTCGTGAGCTTTTGTCCTTACTGGAAAAGACACAAAATTAGGTATTCTGACCACCAGGTCATAATACCTCAATTCTGAAAGGAAGTAGTTTGAAACATCAAGGAAAACCTGAAGAAGTGGAAAGCCAAGCTCTATGCTCCATCTGGGTCCCTTCAATACATTCCACAGCCAAGCTGTGAATATTATAATGTGAATATTAACTATAACTCCAAGAACTTGGATCCCTATTGAGGTGCCAGAAACCATGTCAAAAAGACATCATGACTTTGATTAGCCTAGTAAAGCTTGGACAGCTTTGCAGGCATAAATCAGGCCAGTAAAAGTTCCAAGTGATTCTGCAGCACTTTCTGCCTATCGATACTAGTTAATATAGAGTGGGACAAGTTATAGATTATCTACCCAATATCTACATTCTGCCACCTTCCCCTTTTATTTTTCTTGCTATCTGTATACAGAGTTTTAAACTTTTAAAGAGAAGTAAACATCAGCAACATGTGAACTTCTTAACATAAAATTCAGTCCCGATATTAACAAAGCCAGTTTTAAAACACGGCAGGTTAAGCCTGTAAAACTCATAAGGTTGTTCTGCAGCCCTGGTGAACTTATTTAACCTCTTCACTTTGAAGACACATGCAGGAGTGCTTCTGTAGGCAACTTTGAGGGAAAAAACCATGGACTAGGCAACCCTACCGCTGCCCTGCAAGGGGACCTTATTAAGTGCTGAAATGAAAAATAAAACCCACTATGAAGTTTAATAATTGCTTATGACAATTCTGGACACTAAATGAGTAAGAGCAGTTACTTGAGAACTGCGTCTGACAGGAACTCAAATAAGAGGCTGCTGCACTAGTCTGCACTGTGTAGATGTCACAGGCTGTTTTTCCTATCCATTTATAGGTCACACTTGGATGCGGAGCAGGCCACCGGCCATGCCTGTGGCCGGAGACAAACGCTTGCAACACCTCGACCCCCTTGTCTCCGGCGGAGCCTCACACGTGGGGAGCGGGCCACGTGGTGCGGCGCGGCCGCCACCGCTCCGCCGGGCTCCCCGCTCGGCACCGCGGGGCCGAGTCCAGCGGCGGGTCAAGAGTACCAGAACCCATCGCAACACAGAAAAACGAGGAAAGAGAAGAACAAACAGTTTAATTCCCGGCCCCTGCCCTCCGCCCCGGGCTCTCGCCGCCTCCTCCTCCCGGGCTCGCCGCAGCGCTCACCCGCAGCGAAGTTGCTCGCACGCCCCAGGCCGCGGCCGGCCCGGGCGCTTTCCCCTCCCCACGCCGCCGGCCCGGCCGCGCTGCCCCCGCCCGCCACCCCCGCGCCGCCGGCCTACCCAGCGCCGCGGCCGGACCCCGGCCACCAGGCCGAGCGCCGCCGCGGGCCCGCGGGAGGCTGCTCGCGGGGAGCGCCCGGCCTGGCCGAGCGGGCCGGGGCTGCCCGCCCCCACCTCGGCCTTCCCTCCCCCGCCGCCGAGCAGCGCAGGCTCCCCGCCGCCTCCCGGAACCCGCTGGAGCCTGACTCACCCGCCGCCACCGCCCGCCCTCGCCCGGCCTGCAGCGCCCCGCTCCCTCCGCGGCGCTCCCCGTCCACCCCACACCAGCCCCCGCCGCCTCCCCACGCGCTCCGGAGCAGGGAATCGCGCCCGGGCCCGGTCGGCGCCACTTTCCCGCGCACTAGGCCTGAGTGCGCCAGCGCCATCATCCCCCCGCGCTCTGCCCCCGCGGCCCGCCCGCGGCCGCAGCAGCCCCACGGCAGTTACCTGCGGCCCCTCGCCCCGCTGCGGCAGTCGCCCGCCCGGACGACAGTCGGCCCCGCTCTCCGGCGCTGCTCGCCCGCCCCGCGTCCCTTCTGGCTGCGCCACACGCGGTTTGCACACGGCCCCGCGCACTCTCCCCCCAGGATCACCCCGCCCCTCCCTACTACTCTGCGCACGGCTCACTGGAGTCCACCTCTCAGCCAATGGGAGCAAACCGCTTTTCCGGGTGGCCAATCAGAGCTAGGGACGGGGGCGCCCAACCATCGCAGTCCGGAGGTGGGAGGGGCCCGCCTACCGCCGGCCTCTGCGCGCTATGCCGCGCTGTCTGCGCTGCGTTGCGCTGCGTTACGCTGCGCCGCGCCGCGCCGGGCCGGGGGTGGCGCAGGGGAGCGCGGCCACTGCCGGGCGCGGCGGCACCTCCCTGCCCTTCGCCCCGTGACTCACTGCACAGGCAGCTCCGGCCTCCTCCCCGCGCCCGCCCGCTGCCTCACGCGGGAGGGGAGCTCGGGCTGCCCCGCGGCGACACGCCACCACACGGGGTTGCGGGAGCCGCGCTCTCCCTGCCCGGGCCCCCGCTCCGCAGCCCGGCGGGAGTCCCGCGGGGGGCAGGACGCGCGGCTCGGCCCCACGCAGAACCGAGCGTGCCCGCTGCCACCACCGCGGGCTCTGCTCCCCGGCCGAGGCGGGCAGCCCCGCTTTGCCTGTCGGTAACCCGCACGCCCCGGCGGGACTGGCGCGGTCCCGAGCCGCCGCCACCCCCCCTGCCGCGGGCACGGCCCGAGGCACGGCCCCGCGGTCCCGCCGGCTGCGCACCGCCCGCGGCGGCCATCTTGACGGGCGGGCCGGGCGCCAGCGGCCGCAGCGCAGGAAATGGTGGACACCGGGGACTGTCGCGACACAGCCAGCGGCTGTGACCAGAGCCCTGCCACCGCGGGGGTGCTCGTGCGGGCGCCTCTGAACCAGGGCTCCTGCCGCGTTACATTTGCAACCAAAACACGCCTGAAATAAAATGTTTTCGATGGGTTTTTTAATTGAATTTCTGCACAGAATTTACTCTTAGAATGTCTTACACAAAACCCATAAGTAATGCTACCGCTTCGAGTGAGGTAAACGCCTCAGCTATGAGGATTCCTACATAAACCCTGTCCCTTTTGCCTAGGAACTGTGTAAATGAATTAGCACCAAGAGTTGCACAAACCCGCTCCTGTGTGAAAGGCCCCGGCAGCACAACACAGGGGCAATAGCCACGGTTACGCCCTTCATTTAGTCGTCACAGTTTTGTTTAAAGACCCCCCTTTAAACACTGTGTTGAAATGTCTTTCCCAAGAGAAGAGCAGCCTCACCAGGCCCTGGGACTGGGAGTAAAATGTCAGTGTGGAGACGCTGCATTGACCTTTCCTCAAGCTGTAAATCTAATATTGTAGCACTATCGTTAGCTTTCTTTTATTAGAGTATGAGTAACAAGGGATGTCTTTTCCTGCGTGTTAAGTGCAGTTCATTTAAGACTGGTTTTATCTGTATTTCTGTGCTGTGTTTGCATGGCTGTGCTTTGTGTTTCACAACATGCTCTTGTTTTCTACAGAACTAAACCAGCTGGATTGTATCAGCGCCAGGGTCTGAAACAGGGACAAGCCCTTCAGGCCTGTGTCTGAGTGTTAGACTATAGCGTCTTACTACATCTGTTGCCAGCTCTCATTCTCATCTTTGTTTAACAGTGGTGTAAAAACATCAACACTGCCAACAAGCTTTGAATTCATAATAACATTTCTTCCCATTAATTACTCTTTTCATCTCTGCTGTCATAGTTCAGCACAATTTTCATGGCCTTTGGTTGCCTTGGATACGTTACAATCCTGTTCACAAGTAGTCATAGCTTTAGTTTTAATTACTACTCTTTTATTCAGGTGATAAAGGAAGAGAAATCATGTGTGTGGCTAAGGAAGTGCTCAGAGCTTCTAAATCACGAGTGTGCCTACACTGCGTTAAAAAAACCCAACCAAACAATAGATCCATGTCACTAAGACAGACTGCAGAGAGAAAATAATTTCTCCTCCATTTTTTCATCAAATCTTTACTTTTTTGCAAGTACCAGAACCTGCTTCTGCATGAGTCCTTGTGACAGGGCTTGGGGATTTCAGACTGACAGAACAACTGTAATACAACTTTTCTAACTCCTCGTGTTTTGCTGGTTGTACTGTCCTTGAGGCTGGGAAACTGCAGGCTTAATCTTGGTGGCAATCTGTTGACTTACTGTCATCAAAAGCTTTGTGACTGATACAGCCAGTGAATCACCCTGAGCAAACCAAAACTGTTGCGCTTATTTGCAGGAATCCATTCGATTCTCCTGCCTGTCCCTCCGGGAGCGGGGGGGAGCGAGCGAGCGGCTGCATGGTTCTGAGTTACCGGCTGGGCTTCAACCACGACAGTCGGAACTTCAAACCTTATCCTGGGCTCTCCTTGGTTGAAATGGAAACAGAGTACAGCAGCGAGTGACAGTGCATTGCTCAAGAAGTGTTACTGCTGGTGACAAATCAATTAATCATCCTCTCTTGGTGTACCGCCTCAAATGCAGTTCCACTGTTCTTACAGGATATTTTTAGCCATGTTTCATTATAATGGATGAAATTTTCCCCCCAGCAGATGATAATAAGAGCGTCTTCTAACAGCATTTGGTTTTTGTACTTACCTCAAGAATTATTTTGGCTCATTGTGTCTTAATAAAGCTTGCAAGTCTTGTTTTGCAGGTTTGTCTTTGATATTTAGGCAAAGGATAGTCTTGCAGTTAAAGAACAAAAGCAAGAGGCATGACATCTGTTCCTGGCTCAGTCAGTACTTCCTATAGAAAACAAAGTAGACAGAGAACAAGGTAGAAGTACAAAGTCTTTACGTTTCTTATGTGCAAGGAAAAGACAATTTTATGTCAGCCTCAGACTACTCTGTGTGTTAGCTCTGCCCCCAAAATCCCAAGCCTCAAGAACAATTTCTGAGGAAGAGTGCTCATAGGAGTTCATAGCTTAAAGGAGCTCAAGTACAGCAATAGCTGAAGGTAATCCATTTCAGCAATTTATCTTTCCTAATGCAGGCAGTTCCTAGAAGTGTTGGATGAAGAGCCAAATCACTTTAAGACAAAATAAAACTACAAATCACATTTTGCAACCAATGTTCTTGCCTTGTTTTCCTCTGAGTGGTTGGACACGTGGGTAGAAAACTGTTTCAGTTGCTGGGCAATTGTCATTGCTTCTCAGCCACATACGTTTATTGTTAAAGTAAATCTTACTTCATTTTGCCTGAAGGATTTTTCAAAACCAAGGAGACTTACAACAATCACTATGGGGGTTAAGTATTCCAAAGAGAATCTGCTTTTGGAGTATGGTTTAGTTGGTAACAACTTGCCAGCAGCAGTCTCAGAACCAGTGCTAGCTGTCGCCCGTTCCTTCCTCCATGCCCAGCCATTCGACAGGAGGCCGTGGCAGAGCAGGAACATGCAACCAGCTTTGCACTGTTCTGCCCCTGAATGCTTTGCCCCCGCCTCTGCAGTACATTTAATTCCAATGGTACAACAAAGGAGGAAAATATTTGTAAAGATTGGCAAGTGACGTTATGCATCTAAGATCAATGGATTGCTTGTGACATTCTGTATTACAATGCCACCTAAGAGACTGCATTTTACCTGGTGTAAGCCCAGTGGGTCAGCAACGTCCAACACGATTACTTTTGCAAAAGGGGAATCATCTGTTGCTGAAAGAAACAAAGTGAGTCTCTAGTCAGCTCTGTATATTTATCTCTAAAAAAGTCATAGTCAACTGGCTGTTGAAGAGGCCTGATAAAACACCCAGGGAAATCAGGCGGTGCGTTGCGGAAGGAAAGACTGCCTGCTGGTTACTGCTTGTCCATATAAATGACAAGTTCAGGAAGCTTCAGTGGTGATCTTAAGAGACTTCTGAAATGCAAAAGACATAATCCCCTGGAGGATGCAACAGATAACAGGAAAGATCTGCCTCTTCTTTTGTAAAGTATTCCTATTTATAATCACGCTTGTGGCTGAATTATTTCATAGGCTTATATATCCATTTTATTTGAGAGGATGTCTATGCTAAGTTAGCTACATACAGCCTTACAGAGTTCTGGTTGAAGAGAAGCAAAAATACTCACTGATTCCAGATGCTTAGTTCATTTTGATTTAGTATAATTATCTGATGAGATTGGAAATAATTACTTATTTAATGTATAGTATAAGAATGAGTAGTTAGCTCATGACTGTTGCACAGATATCCACGTTTAGGGTCTGGCAAAAAGAACTTCCTTTGCTAACTAAGAAGTCCAGCTACCCAATCACACTTCTGTTTCTCTAAAGAGGATAAAACTCTTAAATATGTCTGAAAAACTACTATATGTATATATATGAATATGTGCAGCAATGCAGATCTTGTATGGCAGGAGCCAGCGAGGGCGAGGAGCCAGGGGCCAGCAGAGACACCAAGGAGGCAGGGCCCAGCACGCAGGCAGGGCCAGCCCAGGGTGGCAGCCCGGAGCCTGGGTCATCAGGCAAGCTCGTGATGAGCAGGCAGGTCTGAGGTGAGGCCAACCTGCAGGTCAGGGTCAGGCCCAGCGGCAGTAAACAGATGCGGTCTGGTGGGTGCCAGGCAAGGCCATGGTGGCAAGGCTGGGCTCAGATCAAAGAGGTCCATGGCCAGGCATAGACATGGCTGTACCACAGCTGAGCATGGGCTGGAGACCAGCACCCCCATGGCATAGCTCAGGCAGGGGCTGGGGTCCCAGCGCTGAGATGGGCCCATGGGCAGGGGTGTGCGTGGAGCGGCTCGTCAAAGCAATTAAAGTCTATTAGTACTCACGGACCTGGCAGCATTACATGTGCTCAGAGACTCTGCCGTGTCTTTAAGATTTAATGCATTTTTAAGTGAGTTACTCCATTGATTGTCACTGATCAGACGGATGGCTTCATTAGCCAGACGGGTTTTCTAAGTGTGCAACAAAGGTTCTGAGTTACGTGAAATCAGTTATTCAGAATGTCCTGTGGAATAAAAAGCTGGAGCTTACATGGTATGAAGGAGAGTAGAAGTCTTCGGGACTCAATTAGGGCGAATACCTGAAGCAGCAGGTTGGTGTCACGTGAAATGGGAAGATACAACCTGTGTGTGTACAAAGGCACCATGAGGTCCAGCATGAGCAGTGGCCAGTGTACTGGGCTGGCATACAGTGAGAACATCTCTCAATAAAGTATTCTCTAAAGCACGTTCTTTGACATGAAAAAAGACCCCACACAAACCTCTTTTTGTTGTTCTTATTTTTAAAACAGCTTACGGAACACCCTGTTGGGTCCCAGCTGCTCAGTATACTTCAGTATTTTGTGCTATGTCCATCTTCAAGCTATCATTGCCTTTTATTACACCAACAGTTGCACCATTGAACCAACTGCTATGTCTGTTAAGCTGACAGTGTTAAAGTTACACTAATATTTCATGGTCTGTATGCCAGTTCAAAGGAGGATGTAGTGTGTGATGGAGCAGTCCTTGCTGAAGGATGTCTGTAAGACCACACACATAAAAAATAGTGAAGAATAACCTATATAACCTGAAGTGTAAAGTAGCTTAGGCACTATGCCATGATAATAGCAATAGATGTTTACGTGTCCACAATCTTGGTGGAGTTCTGGTATCCCTCTAAAATGGGATATTCAACTAAAGGGTGAGATTTTGTAGTGCTGCTGCTTCTATTTTTGTGCAGTACCCTTGGTTGCAGCAGTGAAGGCATTGAAGCACTCCAGGGTGTATTATCAGCTGTCTGACCCTCCTCATCTGCTGCAGTCAATCTGCAGCCCTGGGTGGTGCTTGCTTGCTTTCACATGCTTTGCTCACTTCTCCCAGGGATTTACACAAGTGATTCCAGAATTCCAGTTTGGCTGACCAGGAACCTGTGACAGAAGATCTCTCTGGAGTGTTTGATTCCAAACCCAACTAACAATATTCATTATTAATTTCACAAGATTGCACTACGTGAGCCCGAGTCTTCCCCGATGTCTCTATCAGTTGAATGCTTGTGCAATTCTGTTTACTTCAACAGGGTGCCTCCTGATCTGTGACTCCAGAGGAGGATCGGATCCAGCAGCTACAACTGTTCTTTGCTGGGCGGTTGTACTGGGCTGTGTAGAATGGATTAGGGAGTCTACATCTGAGATCCATAATCAACCCATCTTGTATCAGCATATGTTTGCTGTCAAGCAACTGCAGCACCAGAGATTTTACCTTGTTGAGAGTGCATCCCCGCATGGCTATTCCAGGCAACTCTGGGAAAGAAAGAGATTCTTAGGGAAAACCCAGCATGTCAGGAGTACAGCGGCAGCCCAGAGGTACCCAGATGCTAGAACGGTTTGTCTGAGTTCTCAAGAGGCAAGTGTAAGCAGAGAAAACAGACTGTTGGAGCTTGACTTGGCTGCAAGACAGCTAGAGCCTGGAGAAGTACAAAAGCAAGGCTTCGTGGTGCTTTCACACTCCCACCTCACCCCAGTATCAGGTTCCTAACCTAGTTTGGATGCAGCAATACTCAGCTTGGATCCAGAAATGAAACGAGCTCTTTATCTGCACTTGACTGGACTCCAAGTGATTTCAGTAAGAGGAGGCTGAGTAAGGACTTGGCTGTAGGTAGATCAGAGACTTTGTAGTGTTTATTGATTAAATATATCCATCTGGTGTCTAGTTTGCAACCTGCCAAAGCAAAAGGGATTAAAACTTCTCCCCCTCCCCCCCCATATCTCAGTACTAAAATAATGAGTAGATTTTTTTTTCCCTGCTCCATTATTACTGGAATAATCTGTCAAGCAAGCAATTGAGTTGTTTCACCTTATCACAATCTCTGCCAAGAAAGATTTAGCAGCATGATAATTTAGTGGAAAATATTATAGTCACATTCCTTTCAGACATAAATTCTGTGTGGAAAGGTAGACCTGGGGAGAAGAATTGTGTTAATATTACAGAGATTTATCTGCTTTATTGGGTTTTTTCCAGTGTGGTGTTTTACCTGAAATAGTGCAGAGCATGTATGAGAGAGAGCTAAGTGAAGTTATCCCACCTTTTATTGAAATGTGGATATAAAATGACAGCATCCTTTCAGCTTCATTAAATATTTAATAGAAGCACAAACATATTTATCACAAACACTCTTTTGAGAAGCAAAAGCTGATTAAAAAGGATGTTCTCTTCAAGCTGTGCAAAGCAAGGTTAAGGAGGGTGCTTCTCAGGAAGGAGCAGTGGGAATAACTCACAGCCAAGGCAGAGATTATCTAAGAAATGTAAACATTATCAGCAACCGACAGATAGTAGAATTCCGTGGTAATTTCAACCAAGTAACAAATGCAAACAGTCAGACCAACAGAGATGACAAACACTTCTGTAGTTCCTAGAATGTTTTTATGTGCTAAAAATAGGCATGTCTCACTTTAATTGCATGAGAAACTACAAGCTGAGGATGAGTAAAAGGTCATAAAAAGGTGCTGGGCTTGAACGTAGAAAAAAGCATCCGAGCAGAAGTATCAGAGTGAAAAGTTGTGATGAAGATGTGTATATTAGATGTTCTGCAGGGCTGCAGAGTTAATAGACTTGCTTTAATTATGTCAGAAGCTAGAAGTTAGAGTAGTAACACAGATGAGGCAATGTTAAAGGTCAAAAAAAGCCCAGGTCCTGTGGGGTTCAAACATAGTGTGTTTGCAGTTGTAAAGGAGAAGATTTATAGGTAAAAATTCCTGTAAGTTGTCCTGACTTCCACTCTTTTCATGTGAATTCCATATGAAGTAGATAGAAATGAAACCATATTCCCCTCGGAATGGTATAATAATAGCATCTTCCAGCTGTTTGTAACAACAAAGCTAAATTTACAGATCTAATTGTTTGCTTCAGCCAAATAGAAACAATCACCAGCTTCAATGCAAGCTTTTAGTAAGTGACATCATCCTAAAACCATGAACCATCTTTCTCTCCTTCTCAGCGCTTACGGTCAGGTCCTGCTCTTCTCCTGCTGGGATATTCCCAAGTTGGTTTAAGGCTTTCAGTCCTGGAAATGCAAACAGACATTGCAAAACCAGACAGAGGTCCTGGGGTTTGCTGACTGTTAGAGCACAGGCAAATGCCCCTGCACCCTCCGCTCTGATGTAATGCTGACTTAAACCCACCTTTGCTAAGCTGGGCCCTGTGGAGCCTGCTCAGAGAGGCTCAGCTCAGCATGTGCTCTGCACTACTTCTGCACTGTGATCAGTGCTGTTTTCATTTCCTGCGAGCGCAGTTCACTGTTTTAAGCCAGGTTTTTACTTAGGAAGGAACTATCCTCGCCGCCTTCTCACTGACGTGTCAGATTTGTATCTTGTAGATAGCTCCCAAAGTTTCAGAAAGGGATTTACTCACGAGCACGTATGGTTATATAGAAATTCATAGCAGAATTCACCATAGGTGTGATCTGCTCTGTATAAATAAATAAGTTTCTTCTGGTTTTCAGCCTTTGTAATTGATTATTCATAAAATCTTGTCTCAGGGAATCTGGGAATAGCTCTTTCTAGAACATATGGTTTACCCTAATACATATGTATTTAGATCAGGGGCTCTGTCAGCGTACCACATTGAGAAGGACAGTCCTGGATTCTCACAGGCTTATCTCATCAGCCTCCATTATATGCGCACCTAACACTGGAATTCCTTAAACCTGTATTCAGTGGAAACTGGGGTTGATTTCCAAGCATCAGGCCTTTAGAGAAGCTGGTTATTTCTACTTTGTAATGTTGTATGCAGTGAGATTTTGTTTCCCCTGATGGTTTTTGTTCCCATGTGGTCTCTCTGGTGTGGCTGGAAAACCACTTACACATTTTGTATGACTTCAGAATTACACAGAGTGCAAAAGATTCTTGTCCCAAGTATCACTGAGAAGTCGTGATCTGTAACTAAACTCCTGCCTTGCTTTTGTCAGTGCCATCACAGGACAGTATCACTTGTCCTTTACTTCAGAAAAGTGGCTTACATGACTTGTAATGGTAAAATACTGTTGTTAAGATAACAGGATTAAGCACTGTTATATTCCAAACTGACAGAAACAAACAACTAAAAAGAAGGATGTTCCTTCTTGCATGTTCTGTAGCTTGGTGAAGCTGCATTATAAGGAACAGAAGTGAGGAGTCACCATCCTGTCTACTGCTCAAGGAGAGATCACTGATAGCAAGGGAAAGAAAATAGTGCCCAATAACAAGGGACACCCATTTGGAAGACAGCCAGGAACAAGTCTGCCTGAAGTAGGGCTTAAGTACTAGATGCCTCCTTAATACAAAATAGTAAGTGATATTTTGAAGATCTTAGTCTTAAATTAAGACTCATGGAGGAGACAGAATAAATCCAAGTCTTTCAGAACATGTGGAAATGCTGTTTGAATTTCTTACCCCACAACATGAGCAATAGGGCTTCACACTTCTAAGGCATTTTTTTTCCCAGTGGTTCACAGTTATTAGCCCAACTTCACATCACCTTGGGAATGGAATCATAGAATCACAGAATCATTCAGATAGGAAAAGACCTAAGGTTGGAAAAGATCGAGTCCAACTGCTAACCCAGTACTGCCAAGTCCACCACTAAACCATGTCCCAAGTGCCACATCTACAGAGGAAGATAAACAGGATCACTGCTGAGGTATAGTCTCTTGGGTAGAAAACAGGATCTGTGTGAAAGCTCTGGGAATTCGATTTGTCTGGTATTTTGCTCCTAGTTCTTTTAGGAAGAGTTTACGAGACTAGCAAAAAGCAGGAATACATCACCTACAATGTAATTTTTAAGAGAGCTGTCAGCAAAGTTTCAGCGTCAGATACAGAGGGGTGGAATAAAGTGTTTATTTATACTCCAAAAGGGGATTCACAGTCAGCTATATGAGTGATTTAAGCATCACTGGTATATTTGGTAAATTAGATCAAATTGTGCATATGGACTCCAGAACTGCAGTCATCTCTAATTCCTGGTTGGTGGCACAACATATACAATGTATGACTGTCACATAATTTATATAAACCCTATAAAAGTAGATAGAGTCATCTAAGAGAATGATGCAGAAATGGTATTTGTTTACAGCATTCATTATTCAAGAAAATGGAGTAAAAAGCCTGAGTTTGCTCAAAAGTATGGTTTGGTTTTCCTCACTGGCGTCCTACGTGATAATATCATCTTATAGTAATTAAATACGCAAGAACTCAGCCTCAGATTATTAGTAGCATCACCAGTTTTAATAGGCACACTTCATATTAAAGTCTTCTTTAAAGAATTCTTCCTTTAAGATTCAGGCAACTGAACGTCTAGTCATAATTATATCATAAACATCCATCTCCAAGGTTGGTCATACTAATGAAACAAGTCATCTAAAAGGATGTTTTATCCACGTGAGCCTGAAAATGGCACAATACTGGTACTTAGCAAAAGATAGGAAAAAGGAAGTTGTATGTGAAATTAAGAGGGAAGTCAGATACCCCTCAAAACCAAGGAACAACTAGAACTAACTGATTTCTGCCTTTGAAGAAAGAAGACATTGTTTTTCAGAAATGACCATGTTTTTGTCTTCAGTGTGCACCAGGATGAAACGCATCATCTGTTGGGGTCATGAGCGTTTCCTGGAAGCAGCTCTCAGCTTCAAAGTGGGGAAAGTGATAAAAGCGATGGCAATTGGTAAGTGCATGAGGAATGTGTTTCGTATTTTGAGTTGGGAATGACCTTGGGTGTTGCCTGATCCTTCCATTATTACAGATGTTCACGCAGTGACTAACGTTGACACTGGAACATTCAGAAACAAATGTGTTAATTAGTCAACTTGACAAACAGGTTTGTGGTCATGAAACTCCTGCCAGCCTACAGGAGTAATTAAAAACTCCATGCACTTGGGCTGAAACAGTGACCTGAAATGCAGGACCTCCGGTGCATTGCTGACTGTAACTTACTCTTTGTATATCTGCAAGTTGTGCTGGAGATGGTCCTGAAGGCTGCGGTCTCTTAGCAATAGCACACTGATAGCCAGACTGTTTCTGTATGGTGTTGAGAATGTGTGCTCCCTAAAGGTGATGATTCCAGCAAGCCTGGACAGGTTTCCAATTTGAAGGAAGAACAAGGAGGCACGTTAATCAAACAGCTCATCATTCCTCAGCTGGTGGACACAGAAATCTCTTCCCCCTGTACATGTATAAAGGGAAGGTCTGAGTGGGCTTTTCCATTAAATTTTCATTTAATGAAATGAAACTTTCCTCTACTAAGACAGGAAAGTGCCTTTGGGGCCAGTCCATTAGTTATTAGTGAATATAATTGTTAATTCCTTAGGCCCATATATCTGAGCTAGAAACAGTAACTGCAGAATGCTGATGTTGCCTGTGAATTTCTAGGCAAAAGTAATCCAGAAAACAAATGCAGCTACTAGAATACATGCAAAAGGTTGCAGACCAGGCACTGCAAAACTGGGACATGCTGGAGTTAGACTTATACAACCTTAGTTTAGGAATCTTGTCGGCAGTATTATGATAGCCTTTAGTGCAATAATTCAATGCTGTTTTTTCTCAGCCTCCCTGGAGTGAATCTGGGTTGTGTGCTAATGGAACATTTACCTTGTCGGAAAAGCTGGGAGATGCACAAGGAGACGGGAGACTACAGGAGAGGGAAAGGACAATTTCACGGCTCAGAGAACTGAGCATTGTAACTGAATCCTGTCCATGCTTGTGTCATGTGTAACCTGTGTGATACCAGGCAGGGCATGTAACCTAAACTTTTCACAGAGGGAGACTAAGTGTATATGCTTCATTTTTAAGGATTCCATATTTGAGACACTCAGAAGTGAGGAATGACAATAACTGTAGGCAAGTCCTAGCCCTGAAGCCCACTGGAGTTATCAGAAAAGAGGTCATAGGAACTTCTTCTAAGCCACTTCTTCTCATCCTTGGAAATTGGTTTTATTCAGTTGTCCCAATGTAAACTGAGTGTGTCTAACCAGGCAGGGGAAGACATTAATCTTAAAAATGTATGAAAATGGTTAGAATTTGGTAGAGTCACAAGCAGTCCCCCACAGAGTCTTCCAGAGGAAAACACTGGTAAATAATACATGGTGCTCAATCCCTCTTTGGACTACCTCTAGATAGATAGAGGAGCCAGTGGGAGAGATGGCAGAGTGGGGAAGACAGGGAATTTTCTGTCTTTACAAAGTGCATCACTGATACAGCATAGGCTGAAAAACAAGGTTTTAAAGAGTGTAACAAACAGCTCCCACAAGTGTGACCTGCTAATACAAGTCCTAAAACACCCGTTTTGATCCATTGCCTGTATCTAAAGGCAATGTTAAGCTTTATATTTGCTTCACATGCTTCCCTGTCCTACCATTATATCTAAAGTCTACTGACTCTTGAAGAAGCCCTCTCTGCAGTTTACCCCATCACATAACTTGGAGGGGAGTTGTGTAAACCAGGCGGCACAAACTCAGCTCTGCAGGTATGGCTCAATCCATCGCAGTCAGCCTTTCCGAGTGTTGGGTGTGATGCTTGAGCTCAGCAGGATCACAGCACCTCCTTGCTGCCTGACACACTTGTTGGTAGTGTTGTTACTCCTCCCCACATCCACCTGTCTGACAAATTCCAGGTCCGAGTCCAGACTCAGCTGGCATCAGCAGCTACTCTCAGTTGCATTGGTAAGCAATACAGCTGAGGAAACTCACCTGAGACCATGTAACAGAGACCAGTGCTCACAGAGTCCTGTAGTTGACCACTGGTGTGTGTAGATCTTCCATGGAGCTCTCGATGGAAGCTTGCAAAACTCCTATGTTTTGCTTTGTCCCATTTTCTTTTTAAAGAATACCTTGATAGAAAAATGACTCCCAAGTACTTGTTCTGGAGAACGTGGGGACTGATCAAATGTAATGCGAGTCAAAGATTTTCTGTCTGTTGCAGTCCACCTGCAAACACAGACTCCTTGGTAATACCACACTTGTCAAAATGACATCTGAAATTCCTGGTTTGGTGGTTTTTTTTCCTGTTTAATGCCTCTCTTTACATTGCAACTCAGGAAAACAATACCTGTGGAGAATGTGGGAGCGAAACTGCTGGAAGTGTTGAGCAGAGCCAGGGGAATCCCTCTGTACAAACCAGCCTCTCTCCCTGTCTGTCTCTGAGAACAAGGTCACTGTTCGTGTGTCGTGCCCTTACTTGTGCTGCCCCCGAAAATAAGCAAAGAGGATACTGAGAGCAAGCCTGTCCCGAGCGAGTCACGGGCTCCCCCACCTACAGCAGCTTCAAACAAACTAAAACCGCATCCAGTTAAACAAGTAACTTTAAAGGTTTCTCCTAAAACACAATCCAGCTTATTTTTAGTCCTGGCTCCTAGAAAGCTGCTGGTTTAACCAGGCCAACGTTTTGCACTTGCGAGTGTGGCTGGCTCAGGGAAGTCGTTCTATATTTGACTGACGGCAGGGCAGGAGCCCCGCAGTACGTGCCGTGACAGTGGTCCATGGGGGATGACACTCAGAAAGTGCAAGGGCTGCTTCGCCCTGCCCAAGCCATGCAGAACAGGATGTGTGAATTCCAGCAGATCTCATTTCAGCTCCATATTTATACTCCTGGTGCTCATCTGTTGCACCGAGAAAAGATCATCTGAAAAATGTGATCCCTGTTAATAGGAGCTAAAAGGCTCATTCAGCTCATCAAGCAAAGCAAGCAAAATGCCTCCTGGCAGGAACAACAGCTGTATGCTTGACCTTTACCCATTCTCTCCTTTCTCACTTCGCATTCAGGACCAGGCTCAACGCATTCTTAGGAGGCATGTACTGGGAAAGAGAGGGCTATTTTTATTCACCGTGTGGTTTCTCAGCATAGTGGGTCTTTAGGAATATTTCCTTCCATGTCAATCCCTTTAAGCACTTCACAGAGCATAGTCTGTCCTGGGAAGTCAGGAAAGTTGAATTCAGGTTTTGAAGTTTTGTCATGACTTGGAATATAGTGTGCAGAAGGCAGACAGCACAGTCGATGAACAAAGCAAATGCAGACTGTGTAGTCCTGCTAAAGCTATTACCAGAATATTTTACATTTTCCATGCACCCAAATTAAACCCCTTTACACAAGCAAAGTAACCCAAAACCATCTGGCACTAGAATTTAGGATTTCATAATGCTTTAATGCAAACCATGTGAGCGGGATGTCCAAAATGTGTGTGTCAGTGGGTTGAATTAATACATGTAAAAAAGATGAACTTTGCAATAGTTTTGACCAGTCTGCATTATGCCCAGTCAGTGAATATTTTATCCCACTGCTGTTCAGCGGGGCTAACGTCCATGCAGTTGCCTTTCTTTGCCCGACACTTGCCACTTCACTGTTCCTGAATACAGAGGAATAACCAAGACGAGAGAGGAGGATCCCCCACTATGAAGCCAGATGTACAACTCCAGCATAAAGCTAAATAGCAACATGATTTTTTTCCATCTTGTTCCTGAATGACAGCAAGAATTTGTTACTACAGGTCATCAAAGACCTACGTGGCCTGCAGTATGAAGAGATGCTTCATCCTTTGCCTTGCTGTTCTCTTGATGTGCTTTCCTACCCTACATTTCAATTTAATAAGCAATGGGAATAACTGTGTCAAAGGGAGCTCAGGATCAGCTTGAATTCGGTGTCCCTCCCTCCTCCTCTTAGGGCTGAATCACCACTGGGTGACCAGGCAAATGCTGACTCTGTAATGAAGCCCAGTGTTTTCACATTGCAGCCCAATTGACTCCTGACATGTGTAACAAGCACAAACTCTCTCTCTCCTGACCATGCCTCTCCAAAGTGTGCTATGGAAAGTTTGCCACTTCATCTTTCCGGACCCCCTGGGGTCCCAGGCAGTTATCTGCGCCATGTTCTTTGTTCTCTATGCATTTTCTTTGAGGGCATTACCAGAAGTCACCTGCACTCATCACACTGTGTCTCGGGGCCCTGAGGACACCAACAGGCCTTGCTGGCCTTGACCAGCCTTGCCTGGTCCCTGCATGTGGGGCCTGGAGCTCCACTTTAGCCCAGCCCTGGGCCTGCAGTCCTGGCCCCAGCTGAGCCGCAGGGGTACTGCTGAGCTGCAGCTGGACCTGGCCGTGCACCCATTGATCCTGGCCTCCAGACTGGCCTCCCAGCTTCACTTGGGATCTGTCTCTTAGCTATGGACCTGCCAGCAATCAGTGGACAATACCCTCAGGAGACCTGATCCTGACTTGTGGGGTGAGCTGTTGGCCCCGTCCCATCCCTGTGAGTGCGTGGGGTGATCTGGGCTCTGGCACTGGCTCCCTGCCCCTTAGGGAGCAGCTGGCACCCCGTGACAGTGGGCACAGCCCTGTTGGACTGAAGTGGTTTGCAGATCCCCCAAAGTTCAGAACATCCCAAATCTTGTGACAACGTAACTGAAAATAGACTTGGAAGAAATCTTGAGTAATAATGATTTCAGCACTGGCTATTCCAGCAACCCTGCTGCAAACCAGAAACACTTTATGCTGTGTTGATTGTTTTGCATTAACCCATGCAATGCCCACCTTGCTTGGTACCGTGCTCTGTCTGACTGCTTGGGCTGCTGGAGGATGACTCTGCTCTATCCTGGCCTGTGCAGCACACTGTTCATCCTCATCTGGTGATGCTTTGAAAGAGCATCCATGACTTTGAAAGTCCTTAATACTGGCCAGCTTTCGTTGGTCAGCACTTTGAGAACCAAGCAACTGAAGAAGCTACTCTCACTGAGTGTTCACTTCTAATTTATATTAGATTTTGGCAGCACAAGAAATAAACTAAGGCTAGCTGCTGACCTATTGGCATAGCTCATACTGTAGCCCCTCTCATTCATGCCCGTGTTGTCCCATGTTTTCCCAAGGGATATCTCCTGTGTGGCAGAGGAGCTCCCAGCTGCCCCAGGTGCCAGTGTGGCCTCTGCCACCAGCTGCCTCACTGCTGAATGTAAGGCAGGGTACGTGGGTTGCTAGTGTGTGCCACTGGCATATCAAAGGGGGGAATTCTATAGGTTAGTCCCATCCCTTCCTTGAGAACTGCTTCCTGTGCAATCACCTTTTTCTTTTACCCAAATTCTGTTCTGTGGAAGACCTGAGATGCTCAGCCCAGACTTGGAGGCAGAGGAGGACTTCCTCCCTGCTACGCAAGTGTTATCTGGTGCTTTTCCTCTTCCCTTCTTGTGTCTTGAGCCTCTGCGCCTCTAGACAAACTTTATTACGTTCCTCAGTCCTGCTGCTCTCATAGAAAAGATGGATCCTAACAAGACAGGATTGTTGCATCTCTAGTGAGAAGAAATGGAGAGATGCCAGCCTTCAGCTTGTGCTTCAAAATGCATACAGTATGCAATAGGCAAATGCTGTGCCCGAGTGTAAGAGACCTGCCAGCTTTACCGGGGCAGGGTGGAGCAAGAGGCCAGAGGACTCATCTGGCACCAAGCCTTTTTACACAAATTTCAAATGAGAAAACCTTGGAATAATGTCAGAAAGTAATCACAGTCACATTAATCTGGGAGTACAGGACTGAGATCCTTATGGCAGCTCCATAGCCTCCCCTCAGCATGTTGAATATCACTTAATGGTTGCTCAGTTGTGTCAGATAGTCAAGCAGGCAAGGACCAAATAAAGGCAGGAATCAATATTATACAATTTAGCTATGCTTCTATTGAAGCCTTGGACAGTCATTTCTTCTTTGTGGGAAGCACATCTTACCTCCCACACCACTCGAACTGGTTTGTATTTCCATTTTCAGTGTCTGAATGGGCAGAGCGGGTTAGGGCAGCCAGCTCGGCCCGTCACTGCACACGAACAGCACACACTGCGGTGGGGCAAAGGTGCCAGTGCTCAGCATCAACTTTGCACCCAGCTTTTCAGCCACTTCTCTACCGCCAGAGGATGCAAAGGGGCACTTAGAAGAAGTGCAGTTTCCAGACCATCTCTCAAACCTGCAAGCCCTGTTCCTCTGGGCTGTCCTCTGGAGCTTCTCTCCTTGTCCCTGCCTTGAACAGCCATCCCCAATTCCTGGTTATCCATCATAGAATCCTAGAATCCTCATCCAGTTCCATGCCCCTACCATGGGCAGGGACACCTTCCACTAGAGCAGGTTGCTCCAAGCCCCTGTGTCCAACCTGGCCTTGAACACTGCCAGGGATGGGGCAGCCACAGCTTCTCTGGGCACCCTCAGCACCCTCACAGGGAAGAGCTTCTGCCTCAGAGCTCATCTCAATCTCCCCTCTGGCAGGTTAAAGCCATTCCCCTTGTCCTGTCCCTACAGGCCCTTGTCCAAAGCCCCTCTCCAGGTTTCCTGGAGCCCCTTTAGGCCCTGGAGCTGCTCTAAGGTCTCCCCTTCAGGAGCCTTCTCTTCTCCATCCTTGCCAACTTTCTTTTTTTAGTTCTCTCCCAGAGCACAAGCTGTACTAGCAATAGTAATATACTAATATTAATATACTATATTAGGACACTTTACTAGTAGTACATTACTACTGGTACATTAATTCTAACAGGAATGTTTACTGATAATGTAGTAGTTACTTTATTCCAAAATAATTATAAATTGTGTTTTTCAAATAAAAACCTTCAAGTATTTTGTTATTTTCTGGTATAAAGTCGTGTTTATGCATCTTTGAATACCAAAATAACAGCCAGTTTACTGACCCTGTTGCCAGATCATGACTAAGGACAGCCTAATAATCCTTTTCAGGGCATACATGTGCGTTCCCAACGCTGCGAATCTCCACGTCAGCCACAAGAGGGAGGACGTGACATGCAGTACACTGGAGGTGCCAGTTCACCAGAGAAGTTTCCAGCTTACAGGAAGGTTACACGAGTTTACATTTAGATTCTATTTTAAATCAGTTTAGCCAAAATCGGTGCAAGAAGCTGGCTGACATTTGTAGTCAAGTATAAGAATAGCTTATTTTGGGTTGCCATAAACAGATTCCAAATTGACATAAACTAAGCTGAGAGTCTTTACAGAAGTGTTTATACCAGTTTAACTGAGTTGGTTGAAGCCTCCATGGAAGATTAACCAGTGGGACTTCTGTGTTTGGACAAACACTGAGCCTGAAATACACTAATTTAGCTTAGAATAGGAATGAAAAGGTCTGGTTTATCTTCAAAAGTAAACTGTGTACTGTACTTATCATTAGCTACACAGAAAGTCCCTCTTGAAGAAGAGGCCGCTCATCTGTGATTGTTTCTGTTTGAATAGTTTGGATTAATTTCTGTTGTTCATTCTGCTTCATCTGAACAATCTCAGCACTGGGGCATTCCGTGAAAGCAGCAACGGAACTGAAGACAAGGGAGAAGAGATGTTCTAGCACTTGGCTCTTTGAGAACTTTGTATTTAAAGCACAGTTTCTAGCAGATTTTCTGGTAGCTCTCCAGAAAACAAAATTACTCAGCATTTGTTTTCCTGATGGTGCTGAGGTGTTGCCGGTTGGTTTGGGTGCTAGGATAGAGGGGATAACAGTGTTTAGAGTGATTCAGTTTTGAAAGGTCTGGGTCTGCACCATATCTCCTGAATATTTTTTCCATCACTTGCTTCTCTCAGTGAATATTGCCTTGTTCCTGCCTTCCACACACTTCCTTCTAGGCTTTGTAATCTACATTGCCCCAAGGAAATGCAGCTGTCATGATGGTTCACAGATCAAAATTCAGCCTTTAATGTAGCTAAGGCTTGATCCATTAACTACTTTGAAGATTATGACCAAAGCCTTAAACTGGCATCTGAAATATGAAACTTCAGCATGAGTTAATGAGGCCCAGGGAAGCTGCACAGGAGGCAGCTATTGCATCCAATACGATGTGATTATAAAGAGACAAAAGCAATTAGCACTGCAGCAGAAGTAAGCAGCAGGGCAAAGTAAAGCCTGAGACAGTCTGAAGCAAGATTAAGGATGAGTAATTTTGCAGGTAAGAAGGGAAGTTTTGTCTACAATATTAAGCAGACATAGAAGCGAGCAAAGCCTGAAGACAAGAGTGACGTGACCTTGCTCAGAGTCACAAGAAGTCAGCAGCATTCACCATGTTTAGGAGTTGCTCTTAGCAACGCAAAATACAAACAGAGGTTGCCCTGGAAGTCGAAGGATGGATAGTGGCATTCCCAGAACGCAGAGGAGCCTCTCAATAGTGGGAGGGGAGATTCTAGTGATGTAAGTGGTGAAAATCCAATTTATACACCACGGGTCATGTTGGCTGACAGTAAATGGAGAAAACTGAGAAGGGATGTAGCAGCAACAACCATGTGTTCTTATCTGTGAGTTTCTTTTGAGTAAAAGCAGAACTTCAGTACTTGGAACTACTGTTAAAAAAGAAAGTTGTACCTACATGTTACCAGCATAGCACTGGAGTGCCAGAGAAGGACCTAAGTTTACTGGGTCTGAGCTGAAGGAGAAAATGAGCAAGAAGAAGTCACCCACAGTATCAATTAAGTGGGATACATTTCAACATCAGCATGAAGAGAGATGCTGAGATTAAGGATCAACCAGAAATAGCCCAATAAGTTTCCACTGAATCAACATTTTCTGATGGAAAAGTGTCCTGGATGGAAAAGTTTCAGCAAGCTGAAATTGTTACATTGAAAGTACTAGTTATCACTTCTCCATTCTATAAATACCAAGTGCTCATGATTGCTGGCTTTTCAAATTCATTATAATTCTAAGTCTGATTATGCTGTATGACTCATGGGAACAGACCAAATGACAGAAATTATGAAACTTAGAGATTTAGGTATTAGAAGTATTCCATCAGCATATACTTCATGGGCTTCCATTACAAAAATATGTTCAAATTTTGGTTTCAAACCACTACTTGTGCAACTTAAAGTCACTACAACTTGGTTGTACTCTGCATATTTGCTGTCTTCTGTTTTACACATCACCAGCTGAATGAGCATCTGAATATTAAAGGGGACAGCCTAAAAAGCAAAAGAATAAGTCAAATTTTGTATTATCAACTGGGTGATATTCATGAGCAATCACAGTGAAAGTGGTGATAGCCTTGTTCATGCAACTAGTCCTAGGTTATCCTTCAGGCTGCCCCACAGGGTCAGGCAGGATTCAAACCAGAATGAATCTGAGGTGGTAGGTCATCACCTAAGTGATAATGAGCAATCTTTTTTATGACAGGAGGACTGGACCCGAGGTCTAAAGAATTTCTTTCTAGTTCTGTGCCCTCATTTGGACAACACTACAGATGAACTCAGTAATTGTAAATGAAATAATCTCAGCAGAGCTAGCTCACAGCAGGTTGTTAGTGCCAGAACCATTACATCATACACAGGCACACAGTAACCTTCTGTTGAGGGGACAGCTCACAGATGACTTCCAAGAAGTGAAACTAATTTAGAATTAGAGGGTAACTGCTTACTGGTAGTACTTCTGTTCTGACCAGGTATTTGTTTTGTCTAGGTGTTTGACAGGTGCCTGCTCTGTCGGCTCGAGTCCCTGCAGCTGAGAAGCAAGATCTGAAATGCAGCTCCCTTTCCCACATTTTTCATAGTGACTTTTTTTCTTTCAGTTCTTTACAGTGGCTGAGGTGCAGGTATAAAGGTCTAAATCTTTGTGCTTGTTTCCCAGGCCTCGTCTCACACGTCGTTACAGATATACAATACGCACTCTACAGCTCAATACCACGACTATGACAATGTCTTTGAACAGCATCTATGTCCCTCACAACAGCTCAGCCAGTTGTACCCTGGCAATGGCTCATGTGTGGTGCAGTTACAGAGGCTCCAAACCCATCTCAGAATAGAGAGTGCTCTATCTACATGTGCTGCTGCACTCACTAATGAATCGCAGTGCTTCTCAGCTGCACAAGCCCAGATACAGTTTGTGGTTTATGGATTGCAAGCACTTGGCTGCAGAAGCTTTCACATGTTCTTCATATCCTTGTAGCTGGAATTTTTTAGTCTAGAGCCATGACATGCCAGCTCCAGCACTCTCATACTACAAGCTCCAGCACTCCCATACTACCAGAGAACACAGCACTGGGACTCTAGTATTAGTTTGGTTTTTTTGTTGTTTTTAAATGTTCTGAGAAAGACTTAACCTTTGCGATCCAGGATTTGAATACAGTAATCCAAAAGAGTGGCTTCAGGTATTCAAACCTTTAACTAACCCCTTTCCTTCACCTGACACTGCCACAACTGTTAGTAACTTTACATACAGCCATCAGCAGAGGTATTTGTTCCTGCTTGTCTGCTAGCTGCAGAAGAGGTTTTCAGGTGCCCCCATGCTCCTGTACCTTGGTAGGTATTTGTTTCTAGCTACCTGCAGATATTTCACAGGAGAATTTGCTGCAGGGCAGCAGGGAAATTATTGTTAATTCTTTCCAGGCCAGTCTGTAGTCAAAAAGTGAGCTAGAAGTCTTGGATCAACACAAGAAGGTCAGTGTTTTGTTTTAGAGCTCCTGACAACCAAAATCACATTACTGGCCTATGGCATCAAACAAGGCTCTTGGCATTCCGACTGTTCAGTGTAAGAATACGTGGGAAGTCACCACTTGCTTTGAGTCATGAGGACAGAGAGCAGGATTTACCCTAGCTGGTCCTCTTGTTGAGCTCAAGTCTGAAACTGTGCCACTGGAAAAAAGGCAAGGCCATGCAGAATGCATGTTTTAAGTCAGACAATGAGTACAGTCTCCAGAAGGATCCAGCATGTGCTCAGGACAGCATGCAGCGCCCATTCATTTGCTCATCAGCCTCTGCTGCATCCCAGATCTGAAGTGCTGGTTCATCAGATCACACTGTTGCTGTAGCAGACTGCCTTAAGGGATCAATGTCCAGCCCAACTCCTACGAGTCTGGATGTGCAATGCAGCTTTCCCCATGCGAGCTGGGGACACTTGAACTAGTATCTGCAAATTGCTGCTGATGTGCATAGGAAAGAAAATACGGCAACAATGAGAATGTGATGCAAGACCCCAGGCTGGCTTGTTCTGTCTTCGACACAAATTAAAGCCTTGTTCAGACTTCCCAAGGGAGAAAAACTTTAAGAGACTGTACACGAGAGGAACATCTATAAAAATAATCTTGGAAGGAATTTAACTGTGCTGGGTGGTGCTGCTGTATCAGTACAGCATCTTTAGTTGGACAAGAACATAGGAACATTTGTATTTTAACTGTACTACAGCTTTGCAACTAGTATAATCTATTATTAGCTGTACAGCCTCATTAAAGTCATCTGCACTTACACAGATGTATGTTTCTTCCTCTGTCTCAGCAATGACTCTCTAAAAAGATCCTAAGTTTATCCCTATTGGATCCTAAAAGACTGGAAGGTCTTTTTCAGTTACTATTTCTGATATCTAATGCTTATTCTGAGTATTGAAAGCACCCAGTCACTGTTAAGCACTTTACCATAGATAGGCTTCAAACCTGTACTAAACAACAAAGAATAATACAAAGCTGTTATCCCCAATTCTATGCAAATGCAAGTAGGCCAGTGTCCCCAAATGCATAATGCATCTGTTAAAGACATTTGATTGCTTTATTACAGCTAACAGGCAGGGTTATGAATGAAGCTGAAGAGAGTATTGCTGTCACTGTGTATGCCCCACAACCTGTTCCAGAGAGGCTCCTGTTTCCTTGGGGTAGCCCATGAGTCACACCTGGCTGTGCAGTGTTCTCACGCCCCATGTGCTGTGTTTGTGGGCTCACGTCACTCATCCTGCTTCCTTAGGGAAGTTCGTTCAGCAGAGCTGCCATCATGTGCCCAGAGTCACTTGGTGGTGGTTTGGAAGCGCACAGTTGTGCTAAGCAGGATGGGCTTCTTTCCTTGGTGTTCTGGCCTCACCACAAGCAATCGTCTCCTCCTTTTTCATTGTACTGCTTTGTACATGTTTTTCATTGTGCTGCTTTGTCACAGTGATGCACACAGAGAATGAGTCCTCAACTTAAAAACTTCAGAAGCTGGATATCTGGGGCTCTGAGTTTGGCCACAGGTCAGGCTGCACAGCCAGGGAACTGGAAGCTCTCTCAAGACCAGATAGAAAGTCCTCAGCCAAAAAATATTCCCACTGAAATTCTAAGGCTAAACCAGTACAGCTTTACAAGTCAGACAGCTTGATTTTGTCTCATTCTGTGCAGCACTGTCCTATGCTTGGTCACCGTTTATGATGTTCTACATGACTATTAGGAATAAGGGGAACAGCAGACATGATTTGGAGAATGGAGACTGCAGCTTCAGGGAGCCTGTTGTTTCAGTGAGTCTGTTTCTGATTTTCCTGGCCCTCTGTACATTCAGCATGGGTGAAGGACATAAACCCCATTAGACCAGCCAGTCAAAAAACCCCAGACTAATACCAAGACACCAGTTTCACATGGGACTGTAAAACTGAGCAGCACAAAACCTCTCTGAACCTCATTCCTGCTGAGTACTGTACTGTGTACTCTGCTGCTCCACATTCCCAGCAGGAAGACGGGAATGGCTGTGACACATTGTGCCAGACTGCTTCCAGCTGGTGGAGATCCTGCCTTTATGTACCATACCAGGAAAAGAATCCGAGTTCCTTGGCCAGCTGGTGCAGACTGGCTCAAGTCTGCACTGCATAGCTCTGGGCCCTGTATGGCTGTCTCGAGATTACTGTGATTGCGGTTTCATTTCTTTTCTCAGCTGGAAATGCATGAAATAATAGTGGGCTGTGTTGCAGCCTGTACAGTTGTGTCTTTATAGGCTGACACTAAAAGTACAGATCCTCTGCCTTTAGGCATCTGAAGATGTAAGAACTACTAGAGCAGTAGTAGAAGAAACTTGGTACAGTTCATGTCCGTCTCTCAAGGTTGAACATGTCAATTCTAGAAGGAAACCCAGAAGTCAATTAGCTTGACTGGGGGTCTAGGATGAAACAGCAGTTGAGCCGCAATGAATTTGTACATTCACATCACTGAATCTTCAGTGGAGTTCAATGAGGTGGGAATGATGATCTGCACGTTTGTATGTCAAACTGTTCCCTCGAAGCTTTTCAGCATCTCCCTCCATATAGGAACCCCTGTCTTCTGGGAAAGAGTTCAAATGTGACCAAGACAATGCAGGGGCTGGAAGCTTCCTCAGTTTCATTCCTTGGCTGCCTGTGTCCTAGGACACTTCTTAGCCAGCTACAGAATTCCTATTGGCAAAGGGAGCAAAGGGGCTCAAAAGCTCTTAATAAATGAAAATTATTAGAATGTCTAACTCTTGATTTTGGGAAGAGCTGCACAAAAGAAACAGCTCCAATAAAAAAAAGATTTGCTATTTATCCACAAGTTGAAGCTTTATACACAACCTTAGCAAACTCAGGCAGTAGCCTTTACAAACACAGTGTTGGTAGTCAGTTTAACACCCTTGCTTCTATTGTTTCTAGCTTTAATAAATACATTCCTCTTGGGTCAGGGCTCTCTATGCTTAGTTCTAGATCAAAGGCCAACTTTCATGTTTGAAAGACCAAGTGAAATGAGTTTTCATCTGTGAATTATTCAAAAGTGGGAGTAGGAAGGAAACAGACTTTAATGTTATGATAAAAATGTTGCCCTCTGGTTACTGAAAGTTTCTAATGGACTTCAGCCATCTTTCCAGAAGTGCGTTTGCACTGAGGAGGACCAGCTCCCAGTGACTGGATGTGGCCTGACTGGTTCAAGGTGCTTTGGAGGCATTTTCTCAGAGATTCCCATAGGGTTATTGGGGCTGGTGCAAATGTGCCACAAAGCACCAGTGATGAGATTTCACACAGTCAGCACCCCTGCACTGAGCTTACCTGCACAGAGGAGACTTTGGAGACACAAACCAAATAGCTCCTTCCTCAAGATGGTGCAAAAGCTCTCCCATCTGAGTGTCTCTACAGCTCTGCGAAGAAGAAGATCTGGGCGGAAGATGAATGACCCCTAAACCAAACTGACTGAGCATGCAAAAACTGCATTTCTAAAGGTCAGGTTGCTCTCATGCTAGCTTGGCTCTGGCTATGCATTTCCCCTTGCAAGGTAAACCTCAGCTGTTACTGTTATTTGCTCTTTGCATATGCCATAAAATATACAGGACATGAAACACGGAAGCTTCAGAGATGCAGGAACACCTCTAAGTTAAAGAGTTTTCTGATTTAATACTGAACTGAAGTTAAAATTTCACTTCTGGCTTGGTAGTTGCCCTCAGTACTTTGCAGAGCCTCTTTTGCCACTGAATCACCTTGAGTCTCTTCTGGATAGCTGGCTGAAGACACAGAACTCCTACAAAGTGTAAGAGATGCTGAGCCTGAGTCAGGAGCATGCCTTTGGCCTTGTGAGGCAGACTGGCTGAAGAGCAGACAAATATGCAAAGCAGGCCAGCATGTTTTATCATATATGCAAGAGCCCAGTTACCTTTATATAAAAAGCCTCAGGGGTAGGTGTTATGTGGAATTTAGACCCAGTGTGAAATAGCCAAAACCATTTAGACAATATAATGAGTCATGGGTAATGACTTTGAAAAAGACCTCATGTAACCACATATGAAGGGCAGACTCAATCTTCAATGCTCCAGGTAGCTGTGCCTTTAAAGGAGCTGACATTCACTTCACCTCCCTGGTATGCAGTGTCAGATAACCACTGCTCTGCTGAACAATAGATAGAAAGCTGACAGGCTTTCAGAGGAGGGAGCTTGGTTTACATTAGGCATTTTCCATAAGGTCTTTTGAAAACGTACGCCCAGGTCTGAGAAAGAGAGCAAGCAATAATAACTGCACTTTGTAATGTGTACAGTAAACAGACTGGAGGGCAGGTGACAGGCTCTGCTAAAGTGCATTTCTAATCTTAAAAGTGACTCTAGAAGTGACATTGCGGAGGACTGCTTCAATCTGCCTGTCTTTTGTTCATATTATAAACAAGCTTTTCCTTCAGCTGCCAAGTCTGCCTGTTCCCCAGAGAGACTGAAGTCAAGCAGGGCTCCTCCTGACTCATGCTTCATAGACAGCAGTTGAAGATGTGTAAGTGAAACTCATTTAACCCTACCCGTGATGGATGGCTGAACACACAGCAGCTATGTCCTCTGTACCCTTCATCTACGTGGAGAACCTCAGGAATGGTCTGAGGTGACTTAACTGAAATCCTGTAGAGAGGTTCAAAGAGTCCCATTAGACCAGAAGACGTGTTTTACAATTACTGTCACTATTAGAAATATCAAGCTGTCACTAGCATGAAGTAATCTGAACATTAGAAATGAGCAGAGAAAGCTCACTTTTAACTAGTATTGCTTTCGTTATTTTCCAGGATTTTCAACTTTTTGTATGGTAAATAGCAACAAATGACCAAAAATAGTTCTGGCTGTTGCTCATCTGACCTCGAAAGCTGCAAAAGGTTCCTTTTCTCATCTGAATACTACTCTTGCAGTAATTGTACAACTTAACCTGTCCCACGGTTTTTCATCGTTAAAAGGCTTCACTTCCCACCTTCTGGTGCCTGTAAGGAAAGTACTGGGCAACACACAGAACTTCAGCAAAGTCACACTAGAAAAATAAAGGCTCTGTGGCTTTCTATCAAATTCTCTGTGATGAATCAAATGAATCTGTGCAAGGAGCCCCATGCTAGGATATTGGTGGTGGCCCTGACTGTCTTGTTATGCAAATGAGGATCTGTCTATGGTTGTATAGTTAAAATATATGATTCCAAAAAATAAAGTTCTTATCATTATTAAGTAGCTAAATGATTAGATCTGAGAGGTAACTGCTGTTTGAATTTGGACTAGAGTTCCCATAATCTCAAGTTCTTTCCAGAGAGGGAAACTAGAATGATTAATAGAACTCATAGTCTACTGAGTTTCACTTACTAATACCTTTGCAAACCTGTTTGGTTTGAAAATAACACAGGACATATATATATAAACACACACACATATATCTACATAAATAGGTATCTAAAGAAATAGAAAGCTTGTTTTATTGACTTGATTTGTATTGGTTTTCATTCTTCCTAAAATTGGGACACTGACTCCAAACTCCCTCACAAAGCAAACTTACCCAAGAAGATTTTTAAGCCCTCTGTACAAACCAGAGGGAGCCCCATCAGGAGTCAGTCTCCACTAGGAGAGAAACTCAAGCACTTGCTCCCAGCTGATAAGAGGAGAACGTGGAGCCCAGGGACTCCTCCCGCCCTACCACATAAAACAAGGCACCGCACATCAAGGATCCAGTTTCAACCACAAAGCAGCCCTTATCAGCACCAAGGAGTGTCTTTGTTCTCATCCTGGCTCCTGACCTGGATCATGAAGGTAAATATGCTTTATGGTTGCTTTTCCCGTGTATATCTATTGCATGGGATAAGCAAGAATGAATAGCAATGAAAGTCTAAAGACTGTTTTCCAACAAATCAGTTGAAATCCTGGCCTGATCTAAGGATGTATGCCACTCCTTCACTGTCTTTAATGAAACTTCTGCTTACTTAAAAGGACTTCTGGTAATGCTTTACATCTGCCACACATACACAGCAAGTACACAATTCTAAAATCATCTATCATCTTTACTGCTGCTCCATGCAGTTGGGATAGTGTGTTGACCAATTCGATAGTATAACATCCGATAGTATATTATTTGATTATGTTACTAATGGCATCACAGAGAATTCATCCATGGTTACGTGATGGTGGAGGTCTGAGACTATAACCCAGAACTCTCTTCCACAAGTCCTTATTGTAACTCAGTTGTAAACTGTTGACTTGGAGGACTCTGGCATCCTCTCCCTGGCTGTGCCTCTACTGAGATGCTGAATTGGGGCAGTTTATGAAGCCCAACAATACAGTGCTTCCTGCTGCACTCACGAGTGAACTCATGACACCCTGGCTCACCCAGAAGTATCAGAATCATCAGAATTATTCTGTCATCAGTTTTATGAGGTAACCAAAATGGAAGAGTTCTTTTTCTCCAAAATGATACTACTTCATTATTGTCTTAGGCTGTAATTTTTGCACTCAGCCCTGTCCCAGATGTATAAAAACTCCAGTTTGCTATTTAGTAATAAGGTGTGACTGCTCTCTTCTAAGAAAGAGAGAGGCTGGTAATACTTCTGCATGAGGTAATAGTCATATGGGAGTTCATTCCCCTGCTCAGACTTGGTTCCTGGTTTTTAGTGTCTCCATCTATAAAGCAATATATATTACATGGAGATTTCAAGGCCGTTGAGATCCCGCGTCAGAAAGGCAAACAAAATGTTGACTTCTTCCATCATCTGAGAATATCAAAGTGGCTGGAACAGTCATTTCTCTAACAAATCCAGGATTCTGTTAATGTTATTTTGCTTTTAATTTTGTTGAATATTAACCCACCAGAATGAGGGCATAAGGCATATTTTAGTCAATAGGTAGAACTCAAGTCTATCAGAAGACAAAAGTGATGTAAAAAGAGAGCAGATAGGGCAGCCTACTTTGTTTCTGGAAAAAAATAATCTTTAAGCACTGTAATAAATTGTATCATCTAAAAATTAGTTAATTTAGAACAAGATACTTGATTATTCTAGTAGTGATGTATTTAGAATGTATTACATGTATTAATAATAAGGATTCGTATTTGCTACAGACATCCAGGCATCTGCTTGTCTGCCCTGCCCAAGCCTGTATACCTGCACTTGCCTCCTTCAGGCTTGGGTTTCTGATCTGAATAAGCAACCATAAATCATCCCTGGAAACAGTGAGAAATAAACCAAGTAGAAATACTGTAACACACTCAAGCAGCAAGTCCAAGTCAGTAATAGAATGGTATTTGTAAGAAACTGAGCTCCTTGAAAATATTCTTTACATATATAATGTTTTTTCATCAACACCAAACCTGTTACAGCTAATTCAGGTAATTTCGCTGCACACGAACAATGAGGAAAAAGGAAGTGTAAAGTGTATGTTATAAATGAATGTTCAGTCTATTGATAGGTTCAGATCATGATACATAAGAAATAGGGGTATACTTATTTCCCTAGATGAAGGAAATACTTATGGAAGAAGGCATTTAGGCTTTTTGGCTCATGGCATAAGCGACGGACACATTGTCAGTTATGATTTGGAACTGCATCTAAAAGATGTGTCAATGAAAACCACGAGCACCCCAGCTCAGAGATCTGAGTCTGGTTAACAGTTGACAGACGTGTAATTTTTCACTCCCAGTGAAACAAGAGGGAGAGCAGATCACATCCTTCTCAGTCTAAAGCAAAATCCTCACATTGAAGGGATTAATGTAAAATGGTTTGGCTCTGCTAATCCTGGCACACTCTGTACTCAAAGAGACAGACAAGATCTTCCAGAAAGTAATTCAAACAAGAAATGAGAGTCCACTTCTTTCCATAGAGACCCCAACTTTATATACCGCAAGTTAGACTGCATGGATATGCTCATCCCCTCTCAAAAATGTAATTAAGGTTGCTGGACTGAATAAAAACCTTTGGATTTGAACTTAAATTATCTATGCCTTCCACAATTCTCTCCACATCATTGGTTTTAAAACCTGCCTTCTCCACAATACAGATTCCCAGATTAACAGTTTTTACCATGTCCAAAGAAAGAAAGAATAAATCAGTGAAGTAAAGAGCAACGTGCCTGAGAGCAACATGTCAGGGTAGGTAGGAAGCAATCTTTCTCTAGAGATTACTTGAAAAGAAACTGTTTATTAGTGGCAGCTACACAGCACACAGCTTAGGGTTTGAATAAAATACACTTGCATGTGAGAATAAACCAGAAGAATTTATGTTTACTCTAATGCATAGGACTCACTGTCTGCTTTACAAATATTTACATGCTAGGAGCTTAAGGCTTCTTGTGTGTCCTGCTCTCATGGACTTGCTCCTCTATATTTCTTGGTGATAGAAATGCAAAAGTCGATGAATCATGACCAGCAGTGGTAACTCAGTCCTTACTGGTAAGTCATCTGAGCAGCACTCTATTTTTGTTTTAGATCTTATAACTAAGGCTACCATGTAGGCTTCCTGAATATCTGGCTGCATTTCTTGCCCAGCATAGAAAATGCACTGCCATGTACATTCAAAGCTGTATATTATCACATGCCACACTTAAAATCACTTTTAGCAAGGTAACTGATTAAACAGGATGTAACATATACCCCAAAATTATACTTTGGGTCTCGATATTATAAGGGCCTTTACTGTGGCCATCCATGCTTTCCCACAGAGGCTCCTTCCCAGGCAGGAAGAGCCCCGCTGGCAGAGCCCACAGTGGTGTCACACATGTTCTGTCCTGGTGGTCACACCTGCCTTACAATCTTATTACACCTTGGGTTGTGCTAACCTGAGGCTCCTCAGTGGTAGACAGTCCATAGCTGCTTCCAGCTCCCCAGAGACCAGCCCACTCTCAGCATTCCCTGGACTTTCTGCCTTGAGCGCCTTCTCCAAGCCTTGTGGAACAAGCAAAGAGCTTTCTGAGAGAGGCTTAATACTTCTGTGCTCTCTGACAACTGCTGCGTCAGCTCGCACTCTCTGACGTAATCTGTGTATGTCCTGAATGCCAGGAAACAGAAAAAACTGAGGAGCAGGTCAGAAACTCCCTTCACAAATCAACATTACTGCTTTTAAAAGGAGTAAGTCAGTGGGTAAATTGCCAATGGGAAGTTGCAAGAATCCTTGATTCCCCATCAAACCATGATCTGAAGCACTTTCAAGTAGGTGTATGAGTCTGCTCGCCAGCAGCAGGAAGAGAAAGCTAAGGAGTTGGGTCATTTCAGGAAAAATCTTGATGAGGAGAACAACTCTATGGAAAATTTGCATCAATATGGGAGTCTAGTGAGCTTTCCACTTCAGCTACGCTTGACATGACAAGACATTGAGGCATCAGAGTGGTAACAACAGTTCCTAAACCGTGATATTCAGTGTTAGAGGTCAATAATATCAGTTTTCTTGTGTTTCCTTTTAAGAGTTTGCTAACTGGGACAATGAGAATGAAGAATGAACCACCATGAATGAGGAGGACCAAGGAGAACCAAGAAGAACTGTGGTACAGGTGTGATACAAAGAGCAACTGAAAAATCAGAGGACAGGAATACAGCAGGAGCTTACACAGACACATTTCTACAATGTCTTCCCAGTTCATGCCACAGCAAAGCAGTGAAGGCAGAACACTTCCTGCCTGTGTGTGAGGTGGCATCACTTAGAGCTACAGAACTCCTTCAGACTGGTTGTCCAAGTTTCAAGTTAGTTGAGCAAATATGACTACTGAATAGCACCTATGCCAAGGAGACATGCTCACATTGCATAGTTTGCCCAAACCAGTTTTAAATATGCCAGGAATAAAAAAAGAGAGATAGAACCTTCTTTATGCAGTGGAGAAAAGTGACAGATAACATTGCTCTGTTCAAGATCTCTGCTCTGCAGTTCTTTTACTCTGTTTGGTACTTATGAAGAGACAGAGAAGCTGCCTTGTAAAAAATTCATTTTCAAGCAATTTCAGTGTTTCACACAATCTATTTATTCACTGTATTGGCAGACCAGTGTTCTTGTTCTTTCCACGAAGAGTTTTGCTGCAGCAGTGTCCTTTGTTCCATGGTAAGACCAGTGTTTTCCCTGATTTTCTTGGGGTTTTTTTCCTTGAAATGTTTTTCTTGATTTTTCTTGATTTCAGCCTTCCAGTGCCTAAAGGGGCCAACAAGAAACCTGGAGAGGGACTTTTTAGAAGACAAGGGCCTGTAGGGACAGGCCAAGGGGAATGGCTTTAACCTGCCAGAGGGGAGACTGAGATGAGCTCTTAGGCAGAAGCTCTTCCCTGTGAGGGTGCTGAGGTGCTGGCACAGACTTTTCCCAGAGAAGCTGTGGCTGCCCCATCCCTGGCAGTGTTCAAGGCCAGGTTGGACACAGGGGCTTGGAGCAACCTGCTCTCGTGGAAGGTGTCCCTGCCCGTGGCAGGGGCATGGAACTGGAGGAGCTTTAAGGGCCCTTCAAGCCCAAACCAGTCTGGGATTCTATGATTCCATGAGTTGCACTCTTTCTTGGCAACAATTAAGCCTGTCAAAACTTAGATCAATAACCAGGTGAAGTGCGAGGGCAGGAATCGAGCATTTACCGCTGAGGTAGATGAACTTTACCCACTGGAGACTGCAGGAGAAGCCGTGGTTTAGTGAGCTGCATGTGGGATGGGCAGTCTGAACACTCTATTCTAATCTGGGCTCTGCTGCTGACTCATCATGTCACCTTTGGGAAATAACTGCCTCCATACACTTGTTTTTTCTCCTGTGAAGCAGTCCCACTGCATTGTAGACACTGGATACCATAGTTACAGATCCTAGAATAGTTAGGATGAATAATTTCTCAATCAGAGACACTGGCAGTCCTTCATTTTGTTCTCTGCTACAGGAAGAACGGGCCAGAAATGATAGAAAATGAAAAGAAGTTCAAACTTCTTTTGGTAATTCAGCTCCTTAGTATCAGAGAACAGATGTATTGCAGTTGCATGCTGTGAAAGAGTAAGGTAACAACCTGACACCTTCCCACCAAAGGCTGGGTGGAAGATGGGATAACCCACATGAATCCTGAGCAAAACTGGTTGTTGCAGTTCTGTGTGTATCAAGCGAGCCATCATAACTTGGAAAATCTGACCTGTGAGATCACTGTCAGCAGTGACCTGCTGCCAAGCAGCTTATTCTTATTTACTCCACTAAAGTCAACCTTGCTGACAGAAGCCTTTTTTAAAAGCAATCTGCTTTGTGCATGCCCGGCCTGTTACTAGGTTACTGCAGAATGAAACATCCCTGTTCTTTCTCTATAAATCCCTGTTCCTGCTTTTGGCAGTCTGGTCACACAAATCTGTTGTAGGACAGACTTATTTGCATCGCTGATTTCTATTTACTTACCCCTAACCTTTCCCAGCTATTCTTTACATTCTGATGAACTCCTCTTGCCTCCTTTCCCAAGCCCTGCCATGAGATAAATCGAGGATTCAGACTATGTGGTTGTGACCAGTGCCAAGGTTTGTGCTCTCGCTCTCGGCAGCATGCTGATCATGGCTGCAATTCCTGGCTCGCGGGGACTTGGGATCCAGTTACATTTGCTGGCGTCAAGCAGACTCTACAGACCACTGTGAAATACTGCATCTAAAAATAAAAGAGTGAAAAAGTACGAAACCAAAGAGAGCTGGATATTAAAATTCCAGGGAAACTGTAGAAAAGTTTGGAAGAGGCACATAAGCAGCCCCAGGGGAAAACACTGACATATTGGGGGAGTTTAAATTGAGCCGAGGGGTTTGCCTTTTTTAGCTGTGTCCCCCATGTGACACTCCAGAGTCCAGCCTGTGGGTCCAGGTATTTCTGCTAACACAAAGAATGCATTTGGAGCCTTTGGAAAGGGGAATCGCTGTGACTGTCTCAGCTCCTGCCTGTGCTCTCCCCAGGAACTGTTAACCCCAGTGCACTTGGTTTCTGCTCCCAGCTGGGTCTGGCTCAAGCCTTTGGATTTCTCCTTCGGATCAAGACCGCTCCTGATGGTGCCAGTGGGCGAGCCGGGTGTGGGAAGGGGTGTCAGGCTCTGGTGAGTTTCAGGGGAATGGGTGGATGGATGGATGGATGGATGGAATATGATTTTCACAGCTTTTGCAGTGGTTTTAATTGTACAGTGACATGTGGAGAATTAGTGAATCTGTGAACCCAGGCTAAAGGGTCAGGATTAAATACATGCGGGCCCTGCTTCACAAGGTTAAATTAATGAGTCTGAGAGCAGATAGAAGAGCCCAACTGCTATTTGTAAGAGGCATTTTATGAATCTCATGTAAAGAATTTGGTGGGAATCTCTTTATTTTTGGAGGAAAAATCTAATAACCTTTGAAACTGTCTTTTTCTATTTAAATATTAATCCAGCGCAAGAATTAAATTGTACCAAGCTGCATTTTTAAGTGCACCATTTGTTGTGACTGTCCTTTCCTGACCAGCACGGTTCCATTTCAGGGTTTCAGGCTGCCTGTGTTTGAACTGTTTGCAAAAATTCTTTCTAGATTTGACTGAGGCCTATTTGCAGGAGACTTTATTTCTGCCTCCTTTTTGATGCTTTGAAATGAAACCCACGATGACCATGAAACTGAGGTTTAAAAGTAGATGCGTGTTTGCATAACAATGTATTATATATACACAATACTGGAGCTCCATGGCTACCCATAATTGCAGTGATAGTGTATCTGCAGTGGTAGCTCCTTGGAAGTTTGCATATAGGTCAGAAGTTTCCAAGTGATGACTGAGATTATATGTATTATGGATTGCATTTTCCACGTATGCCACAGTTCAGTCATGGGACTCATTAGCACTCGTGAGAGCAGTGAAGTTCTGCTCCTTCGAACTAACCTGACAGTTGAACTTTGAGAACCTGAACCAGCCCTGTTCTGTGTTGCTCAGATATTGCAATGTCTCAGCTTACCTCTTACTTCAGTTTCTTAATGCATTGCTGCAATGGAGTCTGTTGCAGAGGATGAAGCAATAGGGCTCAGCACCTTACTTCCTTGGCCTTGTGTATTATGCAATTTTTAGATTTGCTTTGGGCCTTGATCTTCAGTGCAGTAGCTCACACTGTGCTTTCTAAAGAAGCCTAGAAGCCATCTCCTGCGAGTATTAGGTGGATGTTTAAAACTGCATGGGTATCTTTGTTTGGATTCTTTCTAATACTTGAAGACTAAACCTCTGTTGCACCAGCTGTGTGACCTTGAAAGTACTTCACGTGCAGCATTTTATGCAAGTGAATTGTTTTGTACTAGTATAGCTGAAACGTTATAATCACATGGAACAATTTGAAAGACACAATCCAAATATTTTAAAAACTGTGCAGCTAATTTACAGTTCTTCATTTCCCTCATTAACTTTGGAGAAGAAATTTGGACCTATGTATTTTAATTTACAGCAGAGAAAAAGCTAATAGAACCATCAAATGAGTGTTTGAAGCTGTTTCACTGTCTCAAGCTGCATGTCTTCTGAACAAAAACCACCTAAAAATAAATATGCAAAATGCCTGTTACTTATGTATATGAATATATGAACATGGCAGATTATAGTTTTGCAGCACATCAGGTTTGCCACTTACCAGCTGGTTAAGTGCACCGTAGAGACTCTGAAGTACAAAGGGCCTGAAGGCACCGCTCTGTGATCCTGCACCGCTCACAGTGGGTGAGCTGATTGAGCATAACTCAAGGCACAGTTGTGCGAGGACTCAGAGCCGTTATGAAATAGCCAGAAGGCTGGGGCAGGATCTGAACCCGCTGAGCCAGGCGCTGTATCCATGGCAGAGGTTCACCTTCTTGCTGCCAGGCCTGCTGGGCTCCTGTGAGACCTCATCTAACTGTTGTTTAGCTATAGAACAAATCCTCTGAAAACTCACCCCCCACCCCCCCAAGAGTTAGGTTTTACATTTTTTTTCCCAGACAGTCTGAGGTTTAATACATTTCACCTATTTATTTGGAATTCTTTTGAAGGAAATATCAGTCATTCATATCCTATGATAGAAAAAAAACAACCAAGCTTTTTGAGGACTGTCCACAGTTGGACAATATCTGGCAGCAGGTCAGAAGTTGCAAGAAAAGCGATAATATCCTCCTTTATCAAAGCCTGTGGCAGCCAGGACATTCAGCACACAGGAAGGTCTGGAGTTGCTGCCCGACTCTTAAACTCTTCAGCTGCCTCAGGACCATAACTTCTCTTAACTGCCCCAGTTTTGTGTGTATCCAGGTTCTGCCCTTCTGTGTGTCCATGTTCTTGTGAAATCCTTCCTCTCACCACTCAGTAAAAGTAAGTTACTGCATGTGTTGTATGAAACCCTACCCTACCTTTTCTTATAACTGAAACAGAGGTCAAGACCAAAGGTGGGGGACATGAAATACCAATTCCTCTTTGGCAGAATGGGGAACTGAGGCAGAGGCTCAGTAAGTTGCTCAAGGACACACAGTTTCCACTAGTGGTGGGGAACCCAGACAGACTCACTGAACCTCACGGGAAGCTGTGAGTTCCACAGGGGAAGAGACAAGCAGGCTTTGTACCAGAAAGATCCAGTGTAACTGTAGGACTGAATGACGTCAAAATAAAGTGGTGTTTAAGGGTGGCAGAAAGATAAAATTCTGAAGGGAGGTTGAGATTAGCAAAAAGGAATTGTAGAAACCTGAAAGATGCTTAGCACAGTCCCAGCTCTGTTTCTATGCAGTGAGGAAACCAAGTGACAGGAATATCAGCTATCTTCTTTCTTCATCTTATCTTCTTTCTGATGTACCTTCTGAGTAAAGAGTAAATGTGATAAAAGTCTCATGCAAAGTCTGGGTGCTGTGTTCTGCCTTCATCACAGGGCTCTGACAGCGCAGAGGGATCATGGGGCATGCTCTGTGGAACATGCACGAGTTTCTTGGGAGTTTTGATGCAGATGTTTTAAGTTTCAGGGCCTCAGCGTTTAAACTCTCTCTCCACCATGAGAAAGGATGACGGGCGCAGTCTTTGCCCCTGGCAGCCTGTGTAGAAGCCCATGCTGTTAATGCTTTCAGCTTGCTAGGGACTGTGAACCAACAACCACTTCAGCCTGTAAATAAAACCAGTGGATGTCCACCAAGGGGAACTATATAAGGCCATAAGATGTCAACAGACACATCCTTAGCCAAAGTAACTAACTCATTGTACTTGAAGCACTTGCTTGAAAGGCTGGGCACGCTACAGCTTCAAAGAAATAGTTGGGAATGCTTGGTAAAGTTTACTATTTTTCCTTCTTCAGCAGTAGAATGTTGCTGTTGTATCCATCTGGGGACACACACACATACTATCACCTTCGGGCAGAGACCCAGCATGCAGATTTACAGTCCAAATAATGTGCTGGCAAACTAATAAGCAACAGAAATCAGGACTTTATGTTTGGAAATATCAAATGGGCATGGTTATCTATAGCACCTGGATGTACAGCATATATTATGTGTCATGCTCTCAGCTTCAAATCTAGCTTATTGTCTTTACAGGCTTCATGTAACTCCATCTATTATTCTGCACTTTTCCTGCTGGTTGTATGCAGCCATAAATGTTTCACAGAAGACAGCGATGTTTTTGTTGACAGAGTTGTCTAACAGAACCCAGGTCTCTCCACGTACATCTTCACTGTTGTCAGCAGCAGGTGGTAGCTAGACCAGCACTGAGAACAACTGACGTGCGCACAGACTGCAGTGTGTCTTTGGTTATTGGATGGTCATAGGCACATTAGGAATTCAGGATCTGCAGCACTGAGCAGTGTTCACTGACCTCGTACTAACCCTTTACTTGTTGCTGTATTTTAGGCTCACATAATGAGTAGAGCAGAGTTAGAACTCACCCTCTGACGGTCTGGGTTGCAACTCCCATTGCCTGGTTTCTGAAGCCATTACTTAGGGAAGCAGCAGAGTTAATTTTGTACATCATCCTTCAGATTTGGCCTTATTTTAAAGAGTGATTGCTGGAGCAAGTTGAATGTGCTACGTCTTTAGTGTTCCTGAGGCTGGAAAGCAGCCAGAACAACCAAGGAGCAAAACTTCTAGGCAATTTTCCATATCTACAATAAAACTCAAGTCTCTAGCAAAGTTATCTAAGGAATTCAGGCTGAGAACAACAAATAAAAAAGGAATGACACAGATAGGGCTGTGCTATAAGGAAAAAAAAAAGTGAAGCATTTTATGATTTTGGACAAAGTTTCCTGCACAGCTTTATCACTGTGTTACTTTTAGTCCTCAGAAAAACCTGAGCCAACATACTGCCACTTCAGCAGCTACATTCTGGTTCTCATTCTCTGGCAACCTGGGTATATCAAAATGACCTTAGAGAGAGAGATTAAAAGTTATTACCCACCTTGCCCATTCATACATGAGGTAAACCATGGTCCTCTAGCCAAGAACCAAAATGCGGCATACAGTTCCACCCCAGATTTTAGTTGGTGCCTCAGCTATGGTACAATTTGTTGAGTATATGCTTCTTTGAGGACGAGAAGACTGTGCTCACTGTTTTCTCAGTGTTAGTTATGTTGAGTACATTTCAAGAAAGAAAAACCATCGCTCTATGAGCAGCAAAACCAAAGCAGCTTCACTATAGCTTGATATGGTCTCATCCGTAAAGCACCTTTGCTCCCCACTATAATAAATAGGGATATCTTAACTGTGTGTCTCATTTCAGGGTCACCCCCACAGGGCAAAATCCTCACAGAGTGTGGCTAATCCAGTTTTAGGTAACTGGCGACTGGCCAGCCTGCTATAGTCAACAGGACAGTGGACAATGGTTTCCTTGAAGGAAAGAACTCAAAATCCATTCTTTTTTTCCTGCCTTTGGTTCTTGTCTAACAAGAAACATTAGAAATTTAATTATTTCTGAGACCTTGGCTCATGTGTCTGGAGCAAGAGATCAGCCAAGCCATTACCACAGCTTCCCCTCCTTAGGAAAGCATGTGAACCAAGACTGCTCCATGAAAAGCCCCACACCCAAATGACTGGAAGTGCATTTTTTTTCACTAACATAGACCCATGGCAAGCAATGGCCAACAGAACCCCTTTTCCCAGGGTCCTTTTTCTTGGCAGTGATACATGCTTGTGTTTGACACCGAAGCACAGATCTTTTGTCATCTGCTTTGAAGAAGGAGATTCCAAGTTGAGAGTAATGTCAAGTTATATTCCCAACTTCACTTGAATCCAAATCATTAGTAGATTACCATTGATCAGGCTGTAGGAGAATCACAGAGTCCTAGAATGGTTTGGGTTGGAAGGGACCTTAAAGCTCATCCAGTTCCAACCCCCTGCCACGGGCAGGGACACCTTCCACTAGAGCAGGTTGCTCCAAGCCCTGTCCAGCCTGGCCTTGAAGACAGAATAACAAAATGGAAATGTAGTAAGCTTTTCCTCCAGAATGCTAGCTTACCATGCTTTTCCCTCTAAGCTCCAAAGCTATCCCGTGTTTCAGCTCATTGGCAGATATCCCATACCTCTTCAAAATCTGAAGCAAAAAGACTGGGATGAGTATTGTGGGCATTCATAGTATGCTAGATTAATATTGTTGGCTACCTACTCTGCATACCTCATTAAGTCAGCACTCTCTCTCCTCTGCTAGCTAGTCTGGATTCTGTTGTAGTTGATGTGGTTGCTACTTACTTCATTTCTGGAGCCTGAATGCTATCTTTTGTCTGGTTTTTGCATGCTCCTATAGTGTGGATTGTGCTATGTACTGGAATGCTCTGTGCTCCTTCCAGTACCTCTCTCTAGGTACTAGAGGGAACATGAGAATATGGACTGTACTTTTCCTCCTAAGCACACAGCACTGTATCACTCCTTCTGGGAAAGCCAAAGAGGGTAGTGGTGCCATACCTGTAAACAAGAGCAGTAGCTGCATGCAGAGCCAAAGGATGCACCAGCATTTGCAAGCAAATGGACCATGTTCTCTTTCCACTGAACCAATCCTTACACAAAACCCTGTTATATCTATGCAGTTGTCCCCCAAAAGAGTTGTTGGTTTTATTTCACTTCTAATCATACTGCACTGGAAGTTTAATTGAAAACCTGATCATTTGGATACTCAGAATTATATTAAGTTTTACAATCAATTGAATATAAGAAGTTCTTTACAGTGAGGGTGGTGAGGCACTGGAATGGGTTGCCCAAGGAAGTTGTGGATGCTCCATCCCTGGCAGTGTTCAAGGCCAGGTTGGACAGAGCCTTGGGCGACATGGTTTAGTGAGAGGTGTTCCTGCCCATGGCAGGGGGTTGGAACTGGATGATCTTAAGGTCCTTTCCAACCCAAACCATTCTATGATTCTATGATTCAGTTTGGCACTCAAATTTAATACTTGCTCATTTTGATTCCAGAAGGCGTACAGAAGTCCCTGCTCAAAGAACCTCATGGCTGACGTTCCTTAGCTTGTTCCCTCCTTGGAGTATTTCCAACCAGGGATCACTCTTTTACCCTGCTTCAAATGTGGGGGGAATCAGCTTTTGTTACCCTGGAATGTATCAGTTAGCAGTAAATATCAGGGGGCTAAGACAGAAACATTAGTATGGAGGCAGCAGAGAAAGAGTCCAGAATTCTGTCACAAGGTTTTATTGCACTCTGCCTTGTACCCTTATTCATTTGCGGTACAGGAAGAAAGCTTAAGTACTTCCATAAAGAATGTGGACTTCTATTGAAACGGAAGAACACATCCCTCTGGTGCCCAAACCAAGTTTTGGCAAGCCCTGGTTTTGCATGCCCCAAACAGCAGGTAGACACCTGCACAAATACTGTTTGCATATAAATAAAAGGTATGCGTAGAAGTCTGGAGCAAAAATCTAAAAGCTGAACCACGCTATAGAAGCCAAGCCCCAAACCACCATCTTATACAGTATGTCATTGTTGAAATAATGATTAAAGTAACTGTGTTAAAGGAAAAAACAGAATCAATGTGTTTGCTAAATGGTGACATTCACACTCTCTGACACTGAGACTTCACCAGCATTTTTAATAGTTGACTGAATTTTATGCAGAGGTATTTTTACTGCACCTGTAGGTTGGTTTTGCTTTTAGAAAATGTCTACACACATACCTACAGTCTTTTACACCACTGTACCCACATGCTGATCCAAGCAGCACCAGCTACATAAAGAATCATCTCCTAGAGATCCTTGTCAACAAGCTATCTGAAACAGATGATTCTGCTTTACAATAGCCGCAAGATAGGTCAAAGGAGGTGATCCTGCCCCTCTACATTGCTCTCGTGAGACCCCACTTGCAGCACTGTGTGCAGTGCTGGTGTCCTCGACACAAAAAGGACATGGAGCTGTCGGAGCAAGTCCAGAGGAGGCCACAAGGGTGATCAGGGGCTGGAGCACCTCCCATATGAAGACAGGCTGAGAAAGTTGGGACTGTTCAGCCTGGAGAAGAGAAGCTGCGTGGAGACCTCAGAGCAGCTTCCAGTGTCTGAAGGGGGCTACAAGGATGCTGGGGAGGGACTCTTCATCAGGAACTGCAGCAATAGGACAAGGGGTGATGGGTTCAAACTGAAACAGGGGAAGCTCAGGCTGGATATAAGGAAGAAGCTCTTTACTGTGAGGGTGGTGAGGCGCTGGAACAGGTTGTCCAAAGAAGTGGTAAATGCTCCATCCCTGGCAGTGTTCAAGGCCAGGTTGCACAGTCTTGGGCGACATGGTTTAGTGTGTGGTGTCCCTGCCCATGGCAGGGGGGTTGGAAATGGATGATCTTAAGGTCCTTTCCAACCCAAACCGTTCTATGATTCTATGGTTCTAAGATTTACAGTGTCCTTTTCTCCTTCTGAAAACAGGGGACCTGCAGGTAGACAATGCAGGACTTAAGCTGTTCCTAAGCAGAAGTTCCAAACACATCAACTAGTGTTGAAAGCTCTTCCAAGCCTGGCATGTTATGTCAGAGACTGTTACTGAACCAGTTCTGTGTCTTTCAAAAGCCAAACTTCAAGTCCTTGGGATTGATTATTTGTCTGGTAATGTCTAGCTGAGACTTTCAATAAAAATTTGTACTTAAAACAGAGGTTGAAGTCATTGATCTCTTGATGAGAATCATAGTCAGGAAGGTGAATGTTTTACCAGAAATATCAAATCAAGCTTTCATTAAGTCCTGCACCTGCGTGCTGCAATGGCTTTGTGCTTCCCAAGAGGCAGTGACACTGGCAGCCATGGCCTTAGCATGTGTTGCAGTATTCATTCTGCACTCTCTAGATCATGTGTGTGATTTCTGAATCTAGTTTCTTCACTGCCGCGTTTGCCATTTGGCTGACATGTACTTTGTTAGTTTTAATTTGAATCTGCATGGAAACACACCTGAGCGGAGACTTGCTAGTAGTACAAAAAGAAGGGTTGTGCAGAAGCAGAGCAGTGCTATTCCATGGAACACACAGGGCCTATCCAGTGACTGACTGCACATGAAAGGAAGTGCTTTACTGGCGGAAGGCTGTGTGTTTCTAGTGCAATACTATCTTGCCCAGATGGGTAACATTTCAGGGAAACATTTCATCTCCCCACAAGAGAACTGATTTTCTTTCTACCCAAAGCCCATATATATTGAGTGAAAAAGCTGGTTTGTCTTTGTTTTACACTATTCTCAGGATTCTCGCCTACTTTCCCAAATGTGGAACAAGGCACAGGACACAATGATAATACATGGGGGTGATAATGAGGAAAAGAAAGACAGCAACCTCTTTGCCTCCCCTCTATGCTCTTGCAGAAAGAATGAAGCTGCTGCACTGCAGAACATAGGTCTTTATCAGAGGAAAGGGATGAAGAAAAAGTACTGTATTGGTCACAGTGGTTCCACTCTTTGAGAAGCTGCATGTTTACCCTCTATGTGAGAGGGCAGACTTTTGTCCCCTGACAGACAAGCAGGCCAGCCAGCAACCACGGTCTTAATGTAAAGAGAGGAGACAGCTGGTGAGGACAGTAAATCCCTGATCTGCTGCTCAAGACGCCAGCAGGAAGAAGAGGCTATAGGAACAGCTGGAGGAACATAAGGCAGGACAAATCCAGCATTGCTCAAAATGAGGAAAAGGGAAGAAGCATTAGCACTTTAGTTCAAGCTCCCCCCTTTTTCTTTTTAGGCCCATTATCACTGCATGCTACTTTGCATTTAATACTGCAGCCTCCTCCTCACTTCTACATATTCATAGACTTTTAACAGCTAGACATGCTAAAAGCAGAATCTTTTCAAATTGTGACAGTGGAAGATGCTTTATCATCACGCATTTGCCTAAATGCAAAGTGCCAAATGCAAAATAACAATAACCCTGATTTTGCAAAATGGGGAAGAAAAAGTGGGTCAGGCATAAGTGTGCTCACTGCTGAGCTGCTCAATTGCCAAGCACCTGAAGCTAGTGGTAGCAGCAGCAGTTGCAATTGCTCGTTGAGGTTCTTGCCTTACTAGATCAAGTCAATACTTGCTCAATGATCAGAATCTCTCTCTGCTTCAATCTTGTGCTGGAGCTCAGGGGAGGAAACTTGCATGCAGGCTTCACCATTCTTCTTATAAGAACTAATAAACAGTATAAAAATGGAAGCAGGAGCGATCTATCTTGCCTGAGGATATTATTGAAACCTGGTTACATGTAGATTCATTCTTATTTGATGATGGCAACTCCCAATCTGAAGTCACCTGTAGCAGATGAGGAATTCCTTGGGTGTATCAGATGCTTCATTTACCTTAGGGCAGATACCAAGAAAAATTACAGGTTAGTTAGCTAGTTCAAAAGGGAAAAAAATGCATTGCAATTAGAGAGCCCATTATAAGCAGGAGACTAATACCTGCCAAGCTGCATTCTGGGATGTTGGGATCGGTTCCAATGCCATCAGATGACATGCAGAAGAAGATGCAGTAAGTGCAAGGCTTTGATTTTGAAATTATATACATAAATATATATACACATACATTATTTTTTTATCTGAGGGAAGATTGTAATCACTATTTAATCAAAGATAATGTTTTCAAGGTGCAGAAGCAGCTCTGGTCTTCAGATTATATATTAAAGTTGGCTATACATTTATAAATCTTGTTTTGTCATGAGCAAGGGTTTCAAATTGTGGATATGGTTTTACTTTGAACAGTGTATCATATACTGCTCACTAAATACAAAAGTATATGGTTACTCTCCTGAGAGAGCGAAGCATTTAATGTATGATACAGTGGAACTATGTTAGTTGTGAAAAGCATTTAAACACCATAACTAATTTTACACATGGACTGGAGACAGCTTTCATGCTTTGTTTCCACAAGGTATGTAAGAGACCCTTATGAAAGTTTTGTTCCTGTTTGAATGTATCAAACTCCTACATTAAATAAATACTGTTTAGAAATCCTGTATAAGTATGCAGATCTTGAAGCCTATGTGGTAACACTCAGTCCAGCACCCAGAACTCAGGAATTGACACGTTCCCTTGAGTTAGTTTACAAACTAGTGGATGTGCAGTCTAACTGGCTGTTCTATCTTCCTCTGCTCAGCTTTACTCTTTCCCATCAACATTTCCACCCCTGTACTGTGAATGGTAGTTGGGAGTGCACGGCTGTGTAGAAAAGGGGATTCTTGCAGCAATTTTATTCCTGAGAAAATACTACTGGATTTCATTACAGAAGACAATAATCCTATCTACTGGGATTTAAAAACAAAGGAGGTTTGATAATCATTCCTTTCTCCTCAAGTAATTGAAGGAACCTGTATCTGAAAGACTAGTAAGAATGTTCAAATTAATGATACACTACTTTACTATTTTTAGATTTACACAAGAGTCTATTCTTTAAAAGGAGTTCAAACCTGTTTAAGAACCCTGATCAATGTAGTTTGTGTATGTGAGTGAATGCAGGGGGAATCACTTCCCTCTCACTTCGCTATCCCTTCTCTATTCTATCTGAGCACACTTTAATACACAGATCTCGGAGATCACATTAAGGTAATTGTTTTTCACGTTGGTGTTACTTTCCACTGTACAGAAGGAAATAGTAGCCAAGGGATGCAAGAGTGCAACTGAATCAGATACGACTTGAGCATCTATTGTAGAAAGTGGCTGCAATGTAAAGGAACTGTTTCCTCTGGCTACAAAAGTGAGGGATGATAATTGCTCCCTTTTTGCGGGTAGGCAGCCCTCAATTTCAAAATCCAATTTATAGTATCGTCCCTTGCTGATTAGTGACATACCCATTGCCAGAATTAAGCTGTATGAACTAGTGTAGCGCTGTGAGAAACAGCCCCAAACCTGCTGCAACCCCCCCTAACCCACCCAGCTCAGCCTGCCTGCCAGCTTCCTGGATGTAATCGCTCTGACTCCAGCCTTGTGAGAGTGCCTCCCACAACGTGTTTTCCAGCACCTTTCTGGATCTGGTTTCTTTCACAGGCTTTGCATTTGATTCCTTCACACATTGTTAGATGCTCACAGTGCTTTCCTCAAAGTCTTGAAGCCCAGAATAAATGCTTTGCCCATCTTTTTCTGGTTCTTCCTTTGACCCAACCCTCCTTACAGGCAGACACAAAGCTGAAAGGATGCCGTGACAGCCTGGTTTCCTTCAAGAGCATGCAAGCAATTAATATTGCTTAAAGAGCTGATGAATCTGTGAGTTTCTAACTCACAGAAGCATATGCTACCTCAGTCAAAGTTTATGTGCTAACAAGGGCTTGTGGAAAATGCATTATTTCACTGAAGAATTAGCCAAATTCTTGAGTGCAGGCTAATGAAGAGGAACTGTTACATAAACCAGAGCCAAGTTTTACACATTTAGGTCTTAATCAGAAACTTGTGCAATATTGTTTATATAACTGTCCAGATTCAAATTTGGTTGTTGTACCACTTAAGATTAAATAGATGCCATAGTCTCTAATAAGCACTCATATTCTGGTCAGAATCACTGCAAATAAACATGTTAGTCAGAAATCTCTTTCATTTATGGACAAAGATACTAGAGGTGAACCATGGAGTCAGTAGGTGCATCGTTCTTTGATATTTGAGTTTGGTGAAATGAGTGCTTTCTGCCTGAAGTACCCGTGTAGCCTTCACACTAACACTTCTCATCCAGTGTTTGTTCTCTTCCTGTTTTCCACACCCACCACACTTTTACATTATTGACTATCAATTTGTACGAAAAATGTCCCTTTGATGCTATTGCACCCTGCGCTCTGATTGTGACAAACTGCACCAAGCCCCACCTTTCTGTATCCTGCCTCTCCAAATGTGGGTCAATGCATACGCAATAGAGACATTTTGTCTTCCAACAGGCATTGTTTTATTCTCCTGGTTTCAATTACACACTGAATTCTGAGATCATAAAATGATATGATCTCATAGTTTAAGTGTCTCCAAGTACCAGCGGATTAAAATGATTTTTCTTCTCCAACAAGCAAAATGCAGTATTTCACAGCTCTTTTCACCACAGCTGTGGAAATGTGAGTGCAATATTGGTAGCTTTTACATCCATGTTGTGCTGCTTTTTAAAGAGGCCAGATAGAAAACAAAACCATACTGGCCATGTTAACGGAGCTTTGGTGGTTCCTCTTCTATACTCCAGTAATAAGACATAGGATATTCAAGTCCTCTGTGAGTGGAGGGAAAATGTATTGAGAAAGTGGGTATTTACAGTGATACTTGTCTTGTTTACAGTAACTCTTGTGCAAAGAGTGACCAGAGGCTATGCAAGAAAGAGGTATTTCAGAAATCTTAGTGCCAGTAACTGTGCCCAGAGGCTGAAATGTCCAATAAATTCTGTTAGCAGGAACTTTTTGAACAGATCCTCTACCTCATAAACATGAAACCTCCTCAACCATTGCAGAGGGTGTATCAACACCCCCAGTGGAGGTTGTGTTAGAGGACTGGTACACACATCTTTAATATTGTTACGTGTCTAAAGGTCAATAAAACTGACTGGAGTCCTCTTAAGGAGAAATACTTAGAGAAGCCCCCAGGGAATATGTGTATATTAAAGCTGCTTTCCAGGTTGAAACCTACAATAACTGTTATTTTTACTTGTTCTACCTATACTAAAACTGGCATGGATATTTTGTGATCACATCTTCTCTTGCAATGTATTGTAAACACTCAAATGAAAAAAGAATTGTGAATCTGGTTTGAAGTAAGCACAAAGATAATTCAAAACATTCAGATTCTCTTGTGTTCATATAATTTAACTGCTTAGAGCCCCATAAATTATCACTTCATGGGCCTTAAGCTTCTGCTTCAGTGGAATTCAGTGGGTAATAGCAAAAACAACCGAGCAAGTTAAGAATGAAATACAACTTCCAACCTCACTGTAGTGTTCAATACTGAACTGTCCACATAAACTGTAATTGCTTTCTAACAGGAAGCAGAAGATGTTTAATCTCTTTCAGAAGAAGAAGAAATCAGTTTTTCACAAATCAAAAGTATTCATATGCAAAGATGATGATCTATAAATTGCAGCTGCTTTCAGATGTAGTGTTAGATTACTCACTGTACCCTGAAAATAACTGCAGAGCAGAAAAGAATGCTTATGCGTATTTCTTTCAAGTTAATTCCTTATGCAAAATGCATCTGTTGGGTGACACTGCTGAAGCTCATGATTTTCAAAGAGTTCCTTGTCCTACACAGTGATTATTTCAAACTCATCTGTTCAGCAAGAGAACTCATCCAGAATCTTCCAAAAAAAAGTTTTCTCATTGGAAAATGAGATTCAAAGTCCAAGGTTTTGCATGGAAATGAATTGATTTTGATGAAGCTTTTGTCAGGGAAGGTTTCAGTGCTCCAAGAGAAAGCTTCTGGTTTAGATGAGACATTCCTTCATTCCGAATTATCAAATAATGTAGACCAATTCCTCGGGATAAAATAAATTCCAGGATTTTGCTCCTAGTCATGTGTATTTACCCCAAATAAACCAGTTCCCTCAGGAGAGAGCAAAAGACCTATTGAAAACCAGCCACCAGAGCTGGGTTTGTGCAGCCAACTTGGCTGTGGCAGAACATGAGGACCTAGCGTGTGGGTAGGAGACTTTACCCCTAATGGTTTGGTTTTGTTTCATTGACAAGCTTCAAAAATGGTCTTAGCTTTATCCTCTAAAGCTTCTTAGGGGGCTCTTCCACCCTGTGATTAAGTAACTTCTAATCCAGAAAGAACTGATTTGCAGATTCCAAATACAGTTGCACTGTTATGGCACTCAAGTTAGGAAATAGATGTGCAATCATCACAGCTTAAACAGGCCTGGATTCCTCCCTTCGGATAAAAGTAGCAAAGTAGTAAAACTTCCTTTAAAGCATCCTTTCGTATACAGCACCACAGCAATCCTAATTTTCATGGGGTTTCAGCTAGCTTTTTCTCCCCTAGCACCATCCCCTTTCATTCTAAGTATGATCTAAAAGACCAGATTCCTCTCTCTCTAGTGTGCTTTGTGATGGGAAAACAAATGGACCATAATTCATTTTCTCTTTTCCCCTTGTGGTCTAGTCTTGGAGACATCACTAAAAGGGAGAGATTGAACCTTTATATTTTTTGCAGGGGGAGAGAATGAAATAAAACCATCCCAACAGGTATATTGTTTCCTCAATTCTTTTCCTGTATCTTAATGACTTGAGTTCCATGTCTGTGACTTCATGCCACTTTCTGTACTTCAATTGCTTCATCTTCAGCTACCACTCTTGATACTAGCTGTGCACAGGCTCTCAGTGTTGAATGAAGCTGGAGGATATCTTCCATTCTGAATTTGGTGCTGGTATTGCAGAATTAACCTCAAAAAGCCCAATCTGGATCCCAAAATATCCCAAGGAAGAAAACTTGCACAACAGGAGCAAGAAAGCATGTGGGAGTGTGTATATATCTATTTATTTGATTATCCCAAGCACTCTGAACTGGAGTCGGTGAGGTTGCCAGTTCTCTCAAGTGTATAGAATACAACTTGCCTTTGGGGTACAGAACTTCTGAAAGTGCCTGACAACAGCTTCCAGTAACGCCTCACATTCTGTTCCACCATCCTATCTGCTTACATCAGTTAGTGATCCACCTGATGACAACATCCCTCATCAATACTCAGGGTAGCCAGCTTTCATTTCATCATGGTCCTTATTTACATGTTGCTCTTATTTACATTTCTGTTCCCTGTGCACCTGCTTTTACCACAGGCTTGAGATGGCTTCTAGCCTGGAGTCCTCCGGTCAAATAGAGGAAACCTCCATGCTGAGAGGGAGAGCAAAGCCCAACTGACCCCTCGTCTGCAGAACAGCAAGGAGAAGGGATGAGGGCTGGTCTGGACTCCTGGACACTTTCTGCTTCTTTTCTTCCTATGAGGGCTGCATTAATGATTCTGTTTCCTATTTAACCTCTGCTGACAAAAGTCATATTGGGTAATGAAGGAGAGAAAGAAAGGTCCATCTGCCTGTGAAGTAACGACCTGCTCCAGGAGATGGGAATAGCAGGTAGTCAAAGGAGGTTTCCACAGACAGGGCTAAAATGATGTGAGAGCTGGAACTGCTGGAGTTCCAGAAGACTGGCTGGATCACAGGACAGAATCATTCCACTCTTGGTAGAATCATGAGCATTAACAACACTGTACTGCCAAAGTTCAAAGGAATTGGTCAGGGACTATAGTCTGTTCCTCAAGCCAGACCAAGATTGTATCATGGATGAGCCATACCACTAACAATACATGGAAGAACTTCCTTTTGCAGGATTAAACACTGAGTTGTTACACAACTGGCTTTAGGTGATCAGAGCTTTATGCAAATAAGAATTTATAAGTTCAAGATAAGTTGTTGCCACACAACTTTTTATTTTAAACTTCCCACTGGAAGTCTTCATACATTTTCCAAAAAGACTTGTAAGCAATACAAATGCTGTTCTCCAGAACTCCTGGAATGTTATGTCTCAACAGGGTTTAACTCTCCTTCCCAGCTTGGAAACAAAGTGGTCATCACCTTTGTTCTTTAGGGAACTAGCTGATTTGTGGTGGCGTTTGACACCCCTCAGACACAATTTTGGATCAAATAGCCTCTATAAAATCATGTCAGAAGGGCAATCGAGGATCCCTGTAACTACTGCAACAGGAGCTTCTTTTACAGGCCACAAGGAAAAGAGGGCTTCTAGGCAGAACAGTGCAATGTTCATAACATTATAGCGTCATCTCAGCATGCTGAGACCTCTTAATTTTGATTCTGTTTATACTTTGAACAGCAAATGCAGTCTGTTTATGCTGCAAGTAAAACTCTTCCTAGGTAGACAAAGGAGCTGTTACAGATGCTGGGAACAAATGCACAAATGCTTTGAGTGGTAAGAATGCAAAGAAAAAACCCCATTAAATCAGAACCAGTTTTTCCTAGTGGAAAAGGATATACAAGTATGTGCTTTTGGAGAGCATGCCCTTCTATAATGAGTGTCTCTACTGGTTACTGGGAGTCTTTTTCCCTCTTGGTTCCCCATGCCTTACAGCAAAGAAGGGAGGCAGATGCCTCAGATGGAGGAGGAGCATGCTATTTGCAGGTTGGACTTTCTCCTAGAGGTGTGAAGTGTGCCGTGCATGAACACAAGCACCTTCTTGGCCCAGGAATGTCAGTGAGGTTCCCTCCTGACTTCCACAGCACACTCTGCCTCTCATCCACCAGAAGTGCAATAACACGTATACAGCTGATTCATGGCTAAAGTGGGAATTTATGTAGGAAATAGTTCTGTTTTCTATTCTAGTATGCTCTTTAATCCTTCTTGTTCTAAGTAGTAAAGGGGCTTTTTGTTGGTTTCCAACACAGTTTGTTGGTTTGGTGTGGTGTTTGGGGTCTTTCTGGAAGCTTTCCAGTGTTAGCAAGCAGTAGAGAGACTTTTTCTTGTCAATATTAGTTATGTTCCAAATGCTAGCCGGAATCCTGGCTTAGAAATGAGTATGTCCCTCATATAACCAATGTTGATGCCTTTAAACACGTAAAAATATTGAAAGAAAAAAGGAAACATGCCTGTTTCCACTTCAAGGATAGGAAATAGAGGCATCAGGAGGCTATGGACCCTTACTGAACAAAACATTTTCCAAAATACGACAACTGAGTCCTCACAACAGTCATACCCAGAGTCCTGTGATGTTTAGTTTTCTTTGCTTCATCCTTCCTCACTGAGCTATGGTAGTGTAAAGAAAGGACAGAAAGCAAGACTGAAAATTGGAGTCGTCACTGTAGTGTCTCACAGAGACAACCTTTGAGACTGGAAGGCAGGTCATGATGCAAAAGGCTTTGAACCTCTGGTGCTGCCTTGGGCATCGCTGGAGCATATTCTGGTACATAAGTGGTGGGTTAGCAGCCTGCAGAAGGGCAGTAACTACGGGTGCTCAGGTGTGGTGTGCTCATAGCTGCTCTGGAGATGGCTCTTTCAGAGCCCTTTAGACATAGCCCGTGCACATGGACATGTGTAAAACTCATGGCAGAGCTGATGATTTCACCTCAGACTTTCTAGTTCAGTGTCACCAAGTCCTGTGACTTCCTTGGACCATGTGAGAACTGGTATCAGTCTTGTGAGGATATGAGAAGTTCCAGCCCCACTGTGGGTTTTAGCCTTCCACAAACAGAACTCTTCTGAAACGCTGCTTTCCTTCTTGCTGTACCACAAGTAAGGCCAGGACAGGGAGCAAAAGCAACCAACCCCCTGTTAGAGAGAAGGGTGAAAGGTGGAGGGGTGAAAGAGCTCTTGAATTTGAGGTCAAATACACGTGAGAATGGTGGTGGTAATGACATATGTTATCCCCTTATCTTTTGGGGATAGCTGAGGGAGTAGAAACAACCAACCCTCCCCAAGGGACAGATCTAATCCTTAAACAGTATTATTATTATTATTATCATTATTATTTTATTTTGTTGTAATCTCTTGTTTTTGAGTCAATGCTTTTGAAGCTACAGGTGTGACTAGCAATGGATATTCTCTGTTACTGCTTTGCTACTGCACCATTCTTCCCAACTGCTGCTCTTTCACTGACACAGTAATTCTGGCATTCTTGGAAATCTCTCTCTTGTGTTTAACTTGATCTCAGAGCCAGTAAAGCCTTTAACACTGCTTAAGTATATTCCAATTACTCACCTAAGTGACTTGGCTAAGTAGTTTCTGGTAGAGCTGCAATTGGAGCCCTGCACTGTTTTAAATCCAATGCCTTTGTAGTTGTTGCTCATTATAATCTAAAATTTGCTATAACATTGCCATATAGATTTTTATTGTGCATTTTATCTTATAACCACATTATTTCCTTATTAACACTTGGCTTTATGAAGAGAATTAACTGGCATAAAGCATCACACTTGCATATTCAAGTACTCTAGAATAAAAGAAAACTGCAATTCATGGATCTGGATAGTAAGAGCAACTTCAACAACCAGGAGCTATGACAGGCTCCAAAGTCAAATGAGCCTGTTGCTGAACTTGTCAATGGTGTTACAATGTGAAAGAAAGGTGATATAACACAGAATCTATTCATGGGCTAATTTAAATCCAGGATCAGTTCTATAAGATGGACCTGGCAAGTCATGTGCAGCTCATAGCAGACAGGGCCCTTGTTTTGTTTTGTTTTGTTGTTTCTTAAAGGAGATTCTAAGCCTTTTTTCTCTTTTCTGGACATATTCCACGCTGGAAGGGGTGATGCTCTCTCATGTGGTTTGAAATATCCAGCCACTTGGCCAATGATCTCATGCACCAGGGCATATGGAATGATGCTCTCTGCTTGCATTAGCGCATTAGGACACTGCATACAGCTATTAATTTTCTTTAACCATTCACAGCTCAGCACTGTGCTGTGTGTTTTCAATAGATTCTAATGGTCTATTTTCTATCTGGCTTCCTTAGAAAAGTTCTAGGATTACGTTTTTAGTAAGATCTCTTCAAAATATTTCAGACTCTGGAAAACCTTATCCTGGAGCATATAACTGCAAGAATGGGGTGCAAAACTGGAATGCATTTAATGCAGATTAACTTTTCCAGAAATGAAGGTCTTCTCCATTACTTCTGTGCAGTGCTTGGCACTGTTATGCTGAGGTTAGCATGAGATTTTCCTACCATGGGATACTGATGTAAGCATCATAGAATCCCAGACTGGTTTGTGTTGGAAGGGACCTTAAAGCTCCTCCAGTTCCAACCCCTGCCACGGGCAGGGACACCTTCCACTAGAGCAGCTTGCTCCAAGCCCCTGTGTCCAACCTGGCCTTGAACACTGCCAGGGATGGGGCAGCCACAGCTTCTCTGGGCACCCTGTGCCAGCGCCTCAGCACCCTCACAGGGAAGAGCTTCTGCCTCAGAGCTCATCTCACTCTCCCCTCTGGCAGGTTAAAGCCATTCCCCTTGTCCTGTCCCTACAGGCCCTTGTCCAAAGCCCCTCTCCAGGTTCCCTGTAGCCCCTTTAGGCCCTGGAGCTGCTCTAAGGTCTCCCCTTAAGGAGCCTTCTCTTCCCCAGGCTGAACCAGCCCAGCTCCCTCAGAATCCATACAGGTGAATGCTGCCCATGACCTGACTGGGTGCACCGGGGCTAACCTTTTAGTTGGGTTGTGTTTTTCCTAGAGTTTTGCTGAATACAATTTTTTCCGTTTGAAAAAAGCAAGGATTTATTCCACGTTCACATTACATCACTCCATGTGACTCCATCTGTGGCTATTTCTGTAGCCTGTGGCCATATCACTCTGAGAATTATTGTATCGCTCCTAGAATCAGGATGTTAAACTTTAACGCTGCACACTTACTTAGTTAGGAAACTTCTGTGGTTTTTGACTGCAGAGTTCCTCATTGTACTTCTCTTTTGAGCCTGGCTTCTCTGTGAACTGTCTGTTTACTATGCTGGGTGGAGTCTGCAATACTTTCCAGAATACCTGCATGGGAAAATGTTATTTTTCTTTCTTCTCCCCACCCCCCTTTTTGACTTCCCTTCTTCTGGTGAGCAGTCTGGGCTGAGAATCCTGCGTGCTTTAAACTTGCTGTTTTAAAACCCATGTCACACATGTTAATGCTACTTTGGGTTGCCAAGAAAAGTGCTATGTATAAACAAAACCTCTGAAACCACCATCTTTTTATACACTCTATGTATCTTCATTCCTGAAGTTAACACCCAGATGTTTCTTTAGCATATACCTGTTGAGGATTTTCAGGGGTTTTTGCAACTTTTTTGTAAACACAGAACAGCTTTTTAACCCTTCAGTTAAAGCAGATGGGATTTCTGCTTCACTGTAAAATGTTTCCAAGTAGTTTTATGTCATATTGCTATTTAACTCCGGTTTCTGGGTGTGGGAGAAACAACCGTGTGTTTGTTCTACTTACTTAAACAAAGGTCAAGCAAGGCAAAAGATGCACTCCCCAGAATTCTGTGAGGATTTTGTGAAGGAACAAGAGCATTGCTAAATCTCAGCCATGATTTTCCTAAGAAGCCCAGGCAGTCCTGGATTAGAAGCTCAAGATTCCAAGAACTAGGGAGCATTTGGAGAAAAGGGCTGGATCTAAAACTTGTGTCCTAAATCCTTTTCAAGTTAGGAGATGCACATGATTTATATGATATGTGTATCAATAGATAGATTAGTTATTATTCCTGGTCAAACTGGGCTTAGTCAGAACCCTGGACTTTAGGCACATTTTGGAGGCAGAAAATCTGCCCATTTGGTATTACAGTAATTGGACTAAGAGGAAAGTAATTGATGAACCATTCAGGATGGAAATCAAGCAAAATTAGATCAGCACAGAGCAGGAGTAGGAAAGGGATGAAAATGTCTTGAAATTATTGAACTGAGATGCTGTCACTTGAAAGTGACAAACTGTGATAATATCGTCTGCATTTAGTAAAGGTAGAAATTAATTTCAAAACAACTGTATATACACCTTTTTGGTGGGAATTTGCTGTGTAATTTTATCATACTTCATGTACTTGATATATACAGTACAACATTAAGATCTGTATTTTAATGTTTCAGAGATGCATGTAAATAAAAAATCTGGTATTCATAGAATCACATCACAGAGTGGTTTGTGTTGAAGGGGCCTTAAAGCTCATCCAGTTCCAACCCCCTGCCACGGGCAGGGACACCTTCCACTAGAGCAGGTTGCTCCAAGCCCCTGTGTCCAACCTGGCCTTGAACACTGCCAGGGATGGGGCAGCCACAGCTTCTCTGGGCACCCTGTGCCAGCGCCTCAGCAGCCTCACAGGGAAGAGCTTCTGCCTCAGAGCTCATCTCAATCTCCCCTCTGGCAGGTTAAAGCCATTCCCCTTGTCCTGTCCCTACAGACCGTTGTCCAAAGTCCCTCTACAGGTTTCTTGTCGGCCCCTTTAGGCACTGGAGCTGCTCTAAGGTCTCCCTGGAGCCTTCTCTTCTCCAGGCTGAACAATCCAGCTCTCTCAACCTGTCAATTCAGTTCACAGGTGTCTCTAAATGTGGTAGTCAAATTGTGTGAGAAGTCCCATTACACAAATGGAAGGCATCTGCTTTGTACATTAGTCCTAAAACTCTCCAGTTGTACCCTGTCAATAGGGTACATGTTCTACTCTAACTGTGGTCTGTACTGAGATCATACAAAATCAGAATCTTGATGTGTTACAATATTTCAATCACGTTCAGCTCCAGCATATCTCATGCAGCTGTGTTTGGCACTATGGTGAACCTGCAGGATAACTGTTGTTATACAGTAAGAATTATGGGGAGGAAGCTGTATGGCTGGATATTGAAACAACAGACTGCCAGCCTTTGCTCCTCAATTTTGTTTCCCATCCCCCTCATTCATTCACCATGTGCCCTTAGGCAAATCAATCTCTCTTCATTTGCAAGTAACAGCTGAAAGGATAAAATGCTTGCAGGTGCTTCACAGTTTGGAGATGCTATACTACAGACTCAGCATCATCTACTGACTTAAAAACAAACAATGCCCCCCCCAAAAAACCCAAACAAACTGAAAGGATCTTTCCCTCCAAGCCTAAGAAGGCTGAACTGCAGAACAAAGAGCACTATGAACTGCAAGAAGTCATTTGTCAGAAAGTGTAATTTGTTGCTAAATGAGAACTTAAAAGCCCCTGGCTCTGGCATATTCAATAGAAAATCATAGTAAGGTGAGCACAAACCACAAAAGGCAATTTACAGAAGCATAAAACTATAGAAGACTTTCAAATGCACAGAAATAGAAACTGGGCCTCTACTGAGGCCTGACACTGACTGCTATAGCATGGGGGGTCACAGCAGGGCAAAATGCTTGCTTGTCCACAGCACTCTTCCTAATCATCTGCCACTGGATTTGCTGTGGTTTCTGAAGTGCTGTGAGAACCTGGCATAGGTAATGCTTGTAAATACACACCCAAGTACCCACTTTCTGAGTCTGCTTAATTCTTACTCAAATCTATCTGTTTAGTCCATACAACATATCTCCATAAGCTTATGAGAGGTACTTGTCTTAAAAATAACTTTTCTCTGTCATCCTTTTATTTTCCCAGCTGAAGAGTCCTAATCTAGTTAGTCACTTACCATGTAGAAGCTGGTTTCTGTCTCTAAAAGTCCCTGCTGCCCTTTTCTGTTCCTCTTAATTTTATTAACCATATGTTCTGGCACAGGAATGGATCTGCATGCTGCATTCAAAATGTGGGGACATCCTGAATTTACACAATGCTATAACTACTCTCCTCTGGTTTGTTCTCAGCTCTCATCCTAGATTCCTCACATTGTTTCTTGTCTTAACCACTGCTGAGCACTGGGCTCAGCATTTTTGGGGAGCATTTTTAGGGAGTTATTCACAGTAAATCTCACATCTCTCTGGTTGACAAGAGCTAAACCTGAACCCCTGACTGTTTACCTGTGATGGAGGCTGTATTTTCCTAGACTGTTGCTTTGCATTTGTTTGCATAAGATTTAATCTACTATTTCACAATCTAATATTTCCACTTTTTCACTGTATATGTTTTAAGTCTAAAGCATCTTGTAAAACTGCGTTTTTCAGCAAACTTTCTAACCTTCCTGTTTACTTCTATTGTTTTTTAATACTCCTTTTGAAGAAGTCAAATGGGCTTTTTTCAAATCAGACAATACCTATGGCATAAGAGGTAAATTAATTGTAACAGATGCGGAATTTATGAATAATAGACAAAACCCCTTAATTTAGCAACTTAAGCTCTGGTTGTATATAACAATATTGCTGCTTATATCAGTGTGATAAACAGATGAGTAAGAAGGTATAGCCTTTGAGATACACTTTCCATATGGCAAAAAATACTCTTTCTGGGATCACAGAGTTTGCAACTACTCAGGCTGCAGTTTCACAAACCAAATAAGTGCGTCTGTAGGCTGTTGCCAAATGGGGAGATTCCAGTCTCTGCACATCCCATCCACCAGTTGGGCCTTCCTGCTCCTTCTCTTGTGTTGATCCAGAAGTGCTGGGATTGGGAGATGAGTCATGAAAACACAAAATCTGACTCACCATGCAGGGTCATGACCGCTAGATCCAGTGTGAGAGGGCAGAAGTGTGCAGCTGGGGCTGAGAGGGGAAAAGGGACTGTCCCTTTGGCAGCAGTATATAATTAGACTGTTACATGTATTCTGAAATGGCACCTAAGCCCTGAAGCATAGCACTGCTCCTACTTTTTCTTTACAGAGAAAAAACCTGAGGTACAAGAACTTAACCAAATCCACAGTTTTTTTTCATGTGACAAATGCTCTGATGCAGTGTGAAGCTTTAACTGTAGACAAACCCCATGAACTGCTTGTCCATGTTATCAGCCCCATGACTTCCTTTGAGCACATCATCTGTGATTGTTATGCAGGTTGGTAATCATGCCACTTCTGCTGGAAGTGAAAGCTTGTGGCAGGAAATAAAGCCAAAAAAAAGAAAAGTTTTCTAATGAAATATAAAGCCCGACTCAGTTCAATCTGTCTGATAGTATCTAATTCTGGTAGGAATAACTTGCAAAAACTTCTTAGCCTAATTCCAAAGCTTCTCTGAATTGAAAAGCCCCCTTCAACCTCTTCATTATAAATAGCTAAATACAGCTGGCATTCTCAGTGGGAAAGCATCCTGGGTGGCATATACCTAATGCAGTGCAGGTGATGCAACAACATTGGCAGCGGTGGAGGTGGGGGAAGAGAGCAATGTCTGAAGGCAGAGAGTGATTGAGGCTGCCTGATAACAGCAGACTTTTTGCTGGTTGTTTACTCTTGTAGTATCAATGGGAAATCAGACTAAAAGTACAGGTTAAGCTTAGAAATAAAGCAGTTTAGGCTGAAGATAGATGCTCATGTATCTTGATGCTCATGAAAGCAACTGTATAGTATATCAACTGCTGCTTCAGTATGACATACTGATACTTGTAATGACATTCATCTATTCTAAAATGCTAATGAAGATGAAGAGTTTTATGCCTTGTAGTAAATAACCCTGTTAATAACCATATAAATACTAATCTTCCTTTGAAAGTTTTCTACTGCATTGTTATTGTGAAAGAATAATTCTCCATTCTCTCCTATGATAAAAGTTTTCTTGAAACTGCTCTTCTTTCCTTACCTTGAATGAGAAATGAAGTATTCAATGTGAAAACAACCTATTTTCATAAGGAAAATACTGTTTAACAACGTACATAAATGGTTATTTACAATACTGCTCAACTGGCTACCCAGCAGTTTAGATCCTTGGCAAGTTGTCTTTTGTAGAACATTATTTATGTTCTAGTTTTTTGTAAGACTGCTTAGTTTCTGGCCCAGCAGACCAATGGAATTTACTCAGGATTATTGAATTCTACAGTATTAGCTACTTCCAAGCAGCACTTTCTTACCAAGAACTCAAATTGCAGAGTGAAGGTAATTAGAACAAATGGCTTTTTGCCAAATTCCAAGGTAGGCTTCCTTGGCAAGCATCACCTCAAACAGAAGTTGTTCTACAGCAGTTCCACTTTCCTCTAGGAAAAGTTATTTCATAGAAAGGGAGTCTTAGCAATCCTTACTTGACTATTTTGTTATGTCTTGTTCTATATCACTGTGCAGCAGTAGCATATTTTGTTGTAAATTCTTTCCGTTACTCACAAAGCCACACAAACGTCTTGGAGCTTTCCTCAGAGAATTCTTCACTTCCTACAAAAACAAGCAACAAAAAGCTACCAGGAAAAGTAACCAGCAAATTTTTAATCACTTGTGCCTATTTCCTATCCTAGGATTTTCCACATGCTTAAGTTAAATACTCGAGTGAATTACATGATCTGTATAAAATAAATATATTATCTATTATTTTATATGAACTATATTGTGTCAAATATGAGAACAGATCCTTTTTCTTACTCAAAGACTTCCTAGGATTGCTACAGAAATGGAAATTCTTCTTGAATAGGCCTGTTCTATCTTTTGCTCACTTAAATGGGAGATTTCATTGTGGTCTTCAAATATATGAGCTAGCTGCCATCACTCCTTTTGATAGATGGAAGCTTCTTTAATCCCATGTTTTAAATATAAAATACTGGCTAACACATGTGTACAATAACTCTAAGTCTTTAACTTAGATTTTCCTGTGGTAACACTCACTCCTCTCCAAGTACCAGAGGAACTGGGCTATATTGTAATTTCAGATTTCACCACTTTGAATGCTGCAAGGACAAACTGCTACACTGATGGTAGTGCATGATGCTAAAGCTTTGCATTGATAATGCTTAAACACTCTAGACTGCTCTAAGGTGTGTTCAAATGAAAACTTAATTGCATTGAGGCTTGGCGCATGGCTTTGCATATTTGTGCATGTAAAAGTAATGGCCCACCTTGGAGAGAACCTGGAAGCAAAGTGGAATGCCAGGTGCATCTGGAAGAGGTGATTTTTCTTTCTTATAGTCAACTTACTAATAAGGAGTTTACTAAAATTAGTAAATCCTGTTCTCTGATACTGACAGCTAATGGTTTTATTATTATTTTTAATCCTCATGTGTTCTATGGTTGTGTTTAGTTTGCTTTTGGGTTTTTGTTGTGTGGTTTGGGTTTTTTTTATCCCCCATCTCAAAATTCAGTGCTAAATCTTGCCTTCTGACATCTCTCTGAGCTATATGAAGATGGGCAGAAAGCACAACTGTAGAAGTTAAAGGGCAACGTGTAGTGATTACACATAAAGTTATAAAAATAACCAATCTCAGTAATATGCTTTACTGTGATAGCACTAAAAATCTGAGGATAGACCTTTGGTTTCAATGGAGATATCCCGAACTCTCCTAGATATAAACAAAGGAGGTGTGAAATATTAATCTAGAATATATTTAATTTATAATAATATATAGGATATCCTGTATTTCCAGTATTCTGGATAGTTGCTTATAAAAAACTAAAAAACCCTGTCTATAAGTACCAATACATTTTTAAGAATAAGCATAGTTGACTGTATGTTATCAAATGCTAGCTGAAGCCTGGGGTGGGGGGAAGGCAAAGCATCTTCCTTGCATTCTTGTCAGCGAAGAGCATGACCCTACTTGAAAACTCAATAAATCAAAATCCGTTTCTTGGGGAAATAACTTGGCCGCTTTGTGCTGAATGTTTCACCAAATATTTAGTTAAAGTAGCTAATTCTGTGATCCTGAAAACTACAAAAAGTCAGATAATTTACCCAGAGTGCTTGATTGAAGCATCTGAAGACTGCATGCACCAACACATAAGGTCATACTCTTTCTTATTCACCATATGGCTTTCACAAGAGGAAGAAAAGAATCCACCTAAACTTATTTTCAAGAGACAGTCTTAAAAGAGGTGTATCTGTCAAGTATGTCCTGGGGAGATGTCTCAGCAATTGATCCTCCTCAGATAGCAATAATGCTTTTGACTTTCACCCTACCTGCCTCAGGAAGGATTTAACTTTACTTCAGTTATAGAACCACCAAAAAGCACCACTGACCCTATAATACTGCAAGTAATACTCTGCTTAGAATTAAGGTAATAGCATGGCATATATGAAAGAATTAAAATAGTCATATGCTGAAGTCATCAACCCCCAAGTTGGAATTCTAAGTAAATGCCTATTATATACCAGTAACAAGCATATGCTATTCCTTGCACTCCATTTAACTTTATATGTGTTGGGGGGGGAAAAAATACCCCTTTTTTTCCTTTTTCTTTTTCTTTTCCTGTCTGAAAGTTACTATGTGAACATAGAATGAGGTTACTGTAACTCAGCAAGATGTTAGCAACACTTATTTCCTGAAAAACAGGCCTTTAGTCCCCCCAAAAGGATACTTTTTTTTAAATTTGGCCTGAAAAAAAAAGTGATGTCTCAGCAATAATGTTTTAGCAGTTACCTAATTCCTTATGTCACTGTTCCATGTAGGTGAAATGCAGGAGGAAGCCTCACATAATCTGTTGCTAATAGAAAGCTTCTGTCTCCACCAGAAATAAGGTTGAACTTAAGGAATGTCTGAATAAATTAATCTGAATATGTCTGAGTATTAGATATGCATCTTGAAAGTATTAAAAATACTTGGGTACAAGCAGACATGTTGATACTCATTTCTCTGCAATTGCTGAAAGATTTAACAAATCTCCTAACGCAGCACACCAGAGTTTTGCAGTGAGGCATAGCAAGAGACTTGTATGTTTGCATTCCTTTGACCTGATGTCTTTGCTAATTACTGTTGGAGTAATTGAGTTGTTTTGCTCACAGCATTGTTTTGGGGTTTTATTATCTTGCAGAAAGAAATTTAAAAAAGAAAATAAAAAAGCTCTTGCAAGAATAAGACCAAAATGAACATCAGCTTATATTAGAAGCTTTAAACAGAATAAAATTGACATTTCCATTGGAGAAAAATGATATCCTGATGGATAGAATCAGTCTCGTCACCACTGTCCAATCTAAGAGAAATGAATTTGTAACAACAACAACAAAAGCCTCAACAAATGACATGAAACATCTGACAAAAGCACCCCCCCTTTTTATAATTGCAGACTAAATTAGCAATATACGTATGCAATTTATATTTTTAATAGCATACCTCCCCTGGTGCATCATCTTACAGAGCTTCACATGGAGAATCCTACTGCTGTGTTCTGCTGCTGACGACAATAATGCTGGTACCTGGAACAGAAATGGGGTCCATTAGCATGTACTGACGTTTTCACCAGTGACCTTAGTCTAGCTCTGAAACCCTCCGTCCCAGCACGCTTTAGACAGTTCTGATATGAACTTATACTTGTACAGCTACTGAGCTGAGCCAGCTTAATAACAGGACTCTTTCACTGTTGTCATATTTTCATGACTGTTTCTGAACTCATGTGCTTACAACATAATGTTGTAATACCCTTGTCATACCCTTCTAAGCACAGCTTGCTGTATGTGACACCGAGGTACAAAGTATCAAAGGGTAGCTAACCCAGGGGTCTATTGCCAAAGGTAATGTATGCCTTTGATCACCTATCTTTGTTTATCTGACTGTTTGAGATGAACTTGAAAGACAATGGATAAATAGGCTTGTGCTGAAAGCCAAATCCTTTTTTTCTTTCTTACTCTGCAGAGCTTTTTATAACAGAATCCAGTAAATAAGAGCTCTGTTTCTCTTGGTACATGAACGCATGCACGTGGTTAAAATGGACTTTTGTCTTCTTGCTAGATACACTGAACCTTTGAACGATGCCAGGTATTTAGAATGATGCCAGGTATTTATAACCTTGTACCTATATTCTGATTAGTCTGGCTTTACCTGGGAATGGCAGTGCTGGAGAGCAGCTTGGATAGATATGCTGGCTAGACTGCTTTTGATTCTCTTGTCTTTTAGAATCTACCTTTGATAAAAGCCAAGCGTGGCGTCAAAAAGAGCACAAGGGAGTGTTTCTGTACACGATACATATGACAAGAACAGGCTCTCATCAGAAAGTCTGGCTTTTTTTCTGAGGAATCACAACAAATAGGATTTATAAAAAGATAAAGGCAAGTTTATAATTTTACCTTTTGTTGCCTATCATTCCTCTGTGTGTTTTGAACATACACACACTCTCTGATATAATGATACATATGTGCACATCCACCCATCTTTCTATTTCACCCTATCAATACTGATCCAACACTTGTGATTCTTCATAGAAAAATGGAATTTTGCTGTCATCCTAATGTGCATTATTACCATTAATAACTTCTAGGGAAACCCAGTAGTGAATGCAGTTCAGCTCTACACGCTAGAAACTGTCCATGCACAGGAAAACCGATGCATAGCTTGAGGTCATGCCAGATCAGATGATCAGTCTCTTTATGTAGTTCTGTATCAGGTGTAATAAAAACCCTTTTGCAGCTGAGCAATTATACATTCAAGCTGGTTCTAAGAATGTTTGTCAGGAAAGAGCTATTTATGCTTTGTTATTTTTAAACTCTAGTACCTAGCTCCAAATAGATTTTATTGTGGTTAGACTTTTTCAGAAAGTCAAAATAAACCCAATAAACCAGTTTGGTTGGGTTTCAAAAATAGAATACGTGTAAATCAAAGTGCTGCATTTATTGTCTATGAAGTAGGAATGACTGTTCAAATAGCCACAAATGAAAGCCTAGATTTTGTTAATTCTTTGCCCTGTTAGAGCTCAAATAATGTTTATTCAGACTCTGAATTCACTGTGCAGGCAGCACTCATCAGTTCACTTTAAATCTATAAATAGTTATTCTAAAATGATTTTAATGCTTTGATATTCTCGGTATATGGCAGTACACCAACTTACTACGTTTGTCTTATGCTCCTCTTTGAGGCTTCCCAAGTTCTCTCTGTGATGAAAGGAATGTTACTCTGATTCTTGACCCTTCCATGGGGAATCTACCTGCTATCCCTACAATATATTTCCATCTACAGAGGAAAAGCATAGCTATGGTCACCTAATAAAATACAACTATACCTGTCATACATCATTTAACAGAGACCCCTTTGAAACCACGTGGCTTTAGTGATATTTTAATTGTTTAATTGTATTTTTTCCAGCCAGCTGGTCCTGCATTGGCAAACAAAGAGGCAGCCAAGGTGTATAGCAGCGAGTCAGTGGACATGGGCCGAGTCATGGAGCAGGGACAACTGTCTGTCAGCAGGACCTCTGCTTTCATTTCGGGTTTCAAAGTTAGGAGCAACATTCTTATGTGTCACAACTTCTTTTCACATGAGAAGAAAATGAAATCTTGGTAATAAGTACTGCAAATGCAGATCTAAAATTCAGGAAAGCAACTGAACTCCCCCTGGCTGGAGAAGTCTGAGAGAACTGGATGGGGGAGTGCAGTGCCTCTGAAATTTCCTAGAAGCAAATTGCATTGCAGTGAAATTGGAGAACCAGAAATTCTCTACTGCACTTCATATAACAAGCCCAGAGACACTGGATATCTATAATACTATAAATTACAGTAGGAGCATATGGAGGACTGAAAACTGGTAGAGAGTTTGTTGACAATTTTAAGAATGTTTCATATAAGAGTATGAGTGAATTAAGGCAAACAGAAGTTCCATTTTTTCAGTAAGAGATTATTGTGTACTGCTCTCAGAACATTTTATTTATTACTGAAGGCTTAACGAAAATCTGTTTCAATTTTACTCTGAAGTGTTCCCACACAAACTTGTCTTCAAAATTTATTGCAATTGATGTTTTCATTAAATATTTTTATTGTTAAGTTTATATAAGGACAACCCAAGAACCATGTAAGTATGAATGCTTAATAGATGGATTATAGTATTAGAGATGAGATTGATTCTGGAAGGATATACAGATCTGTAGAGGATAATATCCTTGACATTACAAGGAATTGTATATGGTTTTTACATAAATGTGTTTCTTAAATGAAAGTGTTAAAGCAGTAAAAAAGAGGAAAGAAAGGAAAAATGAAAGATACTAACTCAGATTTATATACAGAATTAAATGGTCAACAGATAAGGCAAAACTTGTTTGCAGTACTGTGGAGGCACCTATGGCACAATGTATTTACCTCAGGCAGTGTGTCTCACGAGGTGTGTGCATGTGTAGAACATGACAAAAGACACTTTGCATAACAGCTCTTGTAACTGTCTTAAAGCACTTAAATTAGCTTGACCCTGGCAGTAAATAAACCAAAATGAATTTAAAAATATATGCTGTTATTTCATCTTGCTTCAGCATCTCTGAGGTTTGTACCAGACAGTCCCTTCTGTATCATACTGAGACAAAGAAGGAAATCCTTGGGGGTTAGAACCTGCAGACACACAAGCCCACGCAGCCCTGTCTCAGCCTGACTGCCTTCCCCAGAGTTTTCTGAGTGTAGGAATTGCTTAAATGGATCTGCTTCCAGAAGCCAGCTTTTCCAGGGAAGTAATGAAGTCACTGCATGCTTAATCTAGCACTGATGATAACGACTGAAGCTTTTGGAAGGAGGTGTCTTTTGCGTTGTACCTATGGGAAATTGAGCGTTACTTTCCTAAGGAAGAGAGAGACTCCCAAGATTTAGCTTCACTATTTGGCTGAAGAGAGTGGAGAAAGGTACACACTGTAGCCAGCCCAATACCACCCACATTTAGTTGGATATGGATAAAATGAAGAGTTAAGAGTTTGTTCAGGATAAAACAACAAACCTAATTAATGTGAACAGACTGTGCTATAGTTTTCATTCCAGCAAAACAAGTTTACGGCTCTAACAGCTTCATATATAAGATGTCCTATTGTTGTAAAGTAATGTATGCAATCTGAATTTGAGCATGCATGAAAAAATCCAAACAAACTATAAATTACATTCCCACCCCTCTTCTTTGATCACTTCAGTGACACGGGGAAATAATAAAGTCTTCCAGCTGAACTACAAAATATAAATAGTTTATGCATCATCACACAAATAAGATGCTCCTTATTTGGAGGGCTGCTTTTTTTTTGGAGTGCTATTGCTTGATTTGTTCAAGGCCACTTTCTTCATGGCCTTTGCATGCTGCACTTCTTTTGTGTCCAACTTGACTTCAGATTTTCCTAAGCAAAGTTTTCTTATTGAAAACAAGCAAACAGAAAACTCTTATGGGGGAATAAGAGACTAATTTATGGCATATATCAAAAAAACATGCAGCAGTACAATGTGGCTCGGATTGAATAACCCTGGATGAAATGGCAACATTTGCCTATAGAAATCCTTGGCTTGAAGAGTAAGGGAGTAGGATTTGATACCCAAAATTCGGTAGTAAAGTGTGTGTACATACATTTCTTCTTTTTCCCAGTCAGCCTTATGCTAATTCTTTCTACTCATCCTTTTGAGCAGGTATTTTAAGTGCTAAAGATACAATGAAGGTTATACAATGCCACTTAAAACATTTTATATTTTTTGAGACTCCCCAAGTAATCACAGTTAAGTAGACTGCGAGTACGTGAATATTACACACAGCAAACTGAACCACAAGTTAGTAACAGGTTACAGTCTACGTGCTTCTTTCCAGCAGTCAGTACTAAAACTCTTCTCAAAGATGGTCACTCAGAATCATCCATCCCATTCTTATCTGTGAGGAAACTCAAGCCTGTGAAGCTGAGATAGCTTTGCCTCTGACATACCTACTGCATGAAAGGGAGTTCCTGGGTCTACAACCACTCCACTCTACAACCACTACCTCAGCCCACCCTAAACCCTAGTTCTCATTCTCCTTCAAATCACTCCTCTGGCTGCTTTTTATAGAGGTAGAAAACATTTCAAATGATGAAAATGTAAGATTTTATTATATTTCTGCGCCAATGAAAGTCTTAATACCTGGACACTCACATGTTAAACATGTTGTAAACCTAACCACTAAACACAAACATAAACCAGATCAACCTTGGGAAGAATGCTAACAATTTTCAGCTTACTTTGGAAAGTTTGTTCAGTTTTGTTTCCCTTCTGCCCCAGTGCTGTAATGCTCCAGTTTCTTTGCTTGGTTTTCTTGTTTGCTTTTCTTTTTCTTCCTTGTAATGATTCTATTTCTTTTGCATGTGTTACATTGTTTAACTATCTGAAATCCGGCTTGCTTTCCTCCCAATCCTGTTCATCTGCTCCATGACTACAATCCTTGATCTTTCTACTCTTTTAAAGAAGAAGTTAAAACTTTATGAAAGGTCTTCTGTCAAAATCACCTCTTCTTGAGGTGGTTATCCCCTTCTTCTTTCCCTTTTTCTTTTAAGCATCTCGTGGCATGTTCTTATTCATATTTTATATTAAAATATTTTAAGCTCTTTTTGCATATTTTGCAAATCTCTACTCCTGTCTAACATACTACATGGATATGCTTAGTCTTAAGCTGTGTGAATATTTATTGTACACAGTGCTTTGAGTTTATTTGTTTCTCCAAGGCCAACTCTTGCAGTCGGATACATGGATATGACTCCTGTTAAAGTCATGTAAACTGTGTCTGTGCATCTGAGGACTCCTTCAGTTTAAATGTGACCATTTAAGAGAAAAGAATGATTCACACTTTAAAATGTTGTCCTTGGTTTGGATTTGCTTTTCTGGTAGATCTGAGCCCATGGCAATGGGGATGAGAAACAGAAAAGAGTAAGTGATTTTCCTACTAGAAAGGTTGAAATCTCCATGTGGTTTGTCTTGTAAAAAAAGTGCTACAAAAGTTATAGGTAAACTTTTCTTTTAGCATTTATCCTCTAAATTGAAGGCATTATTACACCAGAACAACTTCCAGAACATATGGGAATGGAGTACGCAACCGTAGTACCCTATAGGGACATGGAAACGTCTGTTTCAGCCTTCTGGAGCTCGTGGTTGCCATCCCTATTTCAATCTCCTTTTACTTGTCAACCACACCTCTTCCTGGAGGGCACCAGTACCTGCACTCTTTGCATGGGTTGTATTCTTTTCTTATTTGGTGCTTAGGAGAGACGAAGACTGCTGCTCTTTTTTCTTGCCTCTGTGAGGTTAATGTGACTTTAGCTGAACTCAAGCCTTGGTTTATATCAGAATAAACCTTCTTCTGTAGAGAAATCCCAAATAAGGCTGAGAGAATTTTGCTGGAGGCTCTTTTTAGAGAAGTGCTTATTTAATTAACAATTAATATAACTTACATGACTGTAAATGCAAACATGCATGCTCTTTAAAAAACAGTTCTAGGAGAGATGTTTTACTTTGCAATGGGTGTCCTTAGAAGTTTTGTTTTGGGATGATAAATTAACTGTTTAGCAGGGAACGGGCAGTGCTGTACGTTTTCAAGCCTGAGCTCAAGCAGGTTGGTTTGTGGGGCAGTGGGAGCAACTGAAGAGACAGCAGAGCCCCTCAGCACCTTTCTGGCAGGTGGGGGCTGGCCGGGTCGCACACAGGACTGCTGCCCCACGGCTGCCGCCTGTCCCCTGCAGGAGCAGAGGTTGCACGGTATGTGTTCTATGTCTCCTCGGCACCTCACACCCCTCCCCTCTCGGCACGTACCGCCCCTTGGGAATTTCTGCCTGTTCCCTGCACAACCAGGGCTTGCTTTGGAACAGGTAGGACTTAAGGGCGCTGCTCTGGAAGCGGCCGAGGCCCCGCTTAATTAATCGTCACACAGCCGCGAGGTTCGCCCTGCGCAGGGCTGCGCTGAGCGGGGGGCTAAAGGGAGGCGGCCCCGGCAGAGCCCGCTCCGGCTGCCCCGGCGCAGCCCGGAGCTCAGCCCGCACCCCGGCGGGGTTCCCCGGAGGGGATGGAGGAGGAGAGGCAGCGGGAGCGCCTCCCTGCGCGGCCGGGCGGGGGCAGCCGCCGCGCCTCAGCCGCTCCCGCTCCCAAATGGCGGCCCGCGGCGGGGCGGGCTCAATCGGCAGCTCGGCGCTCTGCGGTCAGGCCGAGAGGCGGGGAGGAGGAGGACGGGAAGAGAAGGAGAGACAAGCGAAAGGGAAGGAGCTGAGCGCCGAGAGGTCGGTGGGCGGAGGATAAATGTCTCGCAGAGTGTGTGGCCGCCATTTTAGATGAGGAACGAAACGAACGGCGCCGAGCGGGGCGAGAGCCTGGGGTGAGCCGGCGGGAGGGACTGACACAGGTACGAGCGGCGCTGGGCTGGCGAGCGGCAGAGGACGCGGCCGGGAACGCGGGAGAGAGCGGCTCCCGCTTCTTTCCTTTCCCTTTCGGCTCTCCATTCCTCTGTGCAGGGGCGCCTGGATCGGCGCCGGCTGCTCCCGGCGCGGCTCAGGTCCGGGCGCGCTGCCCCGGCCGTGAGGGAAGGCAGCGCAAGGGAGGGCGGCTTCTCGCCCCCTGACAGGGCCCGGGAGGAGGCAGGAGGACTCGGCCATCTCCGTACCCGCGGGTCGCAACTCATTGCGGAGACCTTCGCCTAGTGCGCGCCGCGGGGCCGGGGCGGGGGCTGCCGCCGCGGCGACGGGAGAGGGGACGCGGGAAGGGGGTGCGCGGCGGCGCGGGCCCGGAGCGGGTGCGGGGTGCCCGCGGCCCGCCGCGGCGGGTCAGGTGTGAGGGGAGGTGCGCCGTGGCAGCCGCCTGTCAGCCCCGGCGCCGAGCCCCGCGGCCGGGGCCGTCCCCGGGGGCTGGCGGGGGGGATGCGCGGCCCAGGCGGGTGTGCCCCGCGGCTCGGGCCCGGCGCCGTGGCGGCCGGCGGGCGGGATGAGCAACGGGCATCCAGCGGCACTGGCGCGGTGCCCTGGTCGCGGCGGGGGGTGTCCGGCGGCGGCTCCGCTGGTCCGGCCTCCGTGGGGCTCCGCGTCGCTGCTGGCAGCGCTGTCCCTGCCGTGCTTCCAGCGGGGCCTCCCCAACCTCTCTGTTACTTTGATCTTCTGAGCCGAGAGCGGAAAATGCGTGTACGTTGTATTAGCATAACTGAACGCGTTCTGCTTCGGTTTGAGCTGCTCGCTCGGGTCTTTCTTTTCGACTTCGGTTCAGTTTAAAAAAAGACATTTGCAAACTGGAGTAAGATTCTTTAGTTTCCTAATTTCTCCTAAACTCTTACAACTTTGCCATGTAGAAATGGTGTTACTGCGAAGCCAGGATTGTGCTGTTTCTGGACCCATTTTATCTACAGTCTGAGTGTACACACAACCTGCCTGTGCTAACAGCAGCACGGCTCTTGTCCATTGTTCATCTCGCCTACGTCAGGCTAAATAACTTGTGTAGAATTTTGTTTCCTTCTTAGCCTTCAAGTGACATCCATAAATATAGGGACCTTACCTGGGACAGTGAGATCTCAAAACCAGTTGTAGTGGAATTGCTAAACAGCACAGTGTGCGTTCCAGATGCAATTGTAGGTTGTTGTAGGTATGCAGAACAAGAAGGCTCTTTAATGGAGTAGAACAATGATTCTTCCAAAACTGAAGCCAACTTAAAGTATCTGAAAATAGATTTGTACAAAAGACTTTTGAAATGTCTTTCATTTTAATGCTTCTGACAAACTCAGCTCCAGATATTGCCTAAAGGATCACTGCATTGTGTAAAAAAAACCTAGGGTATAATTTGAATGGACATGCTTATCCTTTAGGACATGTCTGCAATGGTGGTGCAGAAGAAAAGATTGGATTGGTGAGTGTGAGAGTTAATTTCAGGCAGTTTGGTTAAATCTGTTCTGTGGACAGCCATTCAGAATGGAAGTGGCATTAATTTGGTTTGTCTTAATGAAAATTTTGTATAGGTAAACCCTAAGGCTACAATTAATCATTAAAAAGCTATAGATCTGTGTATACGTTCATGAAATGGCTGACTGATTAATATGGTAGGCAGTTTAATCTGAGGTTATTAAATGAGAAGTGGACTAGCTGACTTGGGTTGGAGCAGTGGTGCTTTCAGAAATCTGGAATGTGTTTTTCATATGGTTTGTTGCCATACTTAATATCATCAGCACTGGACAACTTATTGTGCAACACTGCTGACTAACCTGCTTTGAAAGAGCATCTGGAAGTAGCAGAGAAAACATTTACAAAGAAGATATAAAACTTTGGGTTTTTTTTTTTTTTTTCAGTTGAACGCCTTTTGTGTTTACCTATAATTTTCCATTTTTTTATTCTGTAACAACAACAAAGTCTATTCAAATTACATCTGAAGTTACTGCTGTCTCAGGGCCTGAACTTACTACAACTTATTAAAATAACTCATATTTTATAAACCACAAACATGACCCACGGAAATCATTGGTCAGCACTTCTTGGTATGCTAAATCAGCACTCGTTTCTTCAGGGACATACACTCCCCTCCTCCCTGCAGCTTATTTATTTGGCTGCTTCACTGTTGGGAAACCAGGAGTTGAGGAAAAAAACAAGTTTTCCTTGTTTTCTGTCTTTGAAAACAAATTAAATTGGGATGATGAGAGCTCTTGGTTCGAAAATTTCTGTAGGAGATGGGGACCGGGAGCTGCTCATTCGAATTACTGTGTCTAAGTCTTCAGTCGGTTGGTTTCAAATGCAGGAGTTGTGTTAATAAATTCACTTTTGTGTTGTGGATATAGAATGTTTAAATTATTCCTATGTTCCTAATAACTTTATGAGAGCAAATGAACTAACGTGTGTTTGGGTCTCTGATCATCTCTGCTGCCTTTGTCAACATACTGTCTTTGTCTTCCATGACCCCTTTGGTCATTCCCCTTGCCACGCCTTTGTGGCACCCCTTGCTTCCCCATCTTTCTATTGCCTTACTTAAACACCCTCCAGGTTTTGTCTCCTCCTCTTTCTCCTCCTCTCCCTCTCTTTGTGTGTTGCCTGCCTATCTTCCTGGCCTGCCAGCTAGGCAAGAGGGAGGGTTTTATCTTGGCTTGGTTTCCTCACGTGGTGATGTGCTGCTGCAGCTGGCACACCAAAGGTTTGTGCTATGGCACCCAGCTGATGATGGGAGGGTGAAGGATCCTTCCATAGCCTGTGGGAGTTGTGTATTCTTGATGCCTCTACCTGGCTGTCGAGTTGAGATAAGCTCATACATCCAAGAGTTGTAGGAGGAGAGGCAGCAGGACAGCTGGGTGGCACGATCACCTAAGGACAGTTGCCTCACAAACAAAGGGAACGTGGCTTGGTGCAGTTGAATTTCCAGAAGTTGCATGCAAATTCAGCTTGAAACAAACAAATAATTGAAAAGGATGATTGTTTTGTATGGAGTAAGTTCCTGAACCATCTTCTAACTTCAAAATGCAGAGATCTAACGAGTGTGTAACCATGTGAAGAGAATAGAAGTCAGCATTCTATTTCTCGTAAAAACATCAACTTGCGTGAGTCAAAATTATCCTTATTTGGGGAAGTAGCCGAGACAGTTGAAGCAAATTAAAACTTGTGATTTAACTACAATGTCAAGCATAGTAATAATTTCAGCATGATTTCAGTAAGCTTCACATGAGTGTCATTTGTAATGGAGCAGGTGTGTTTACATCTGCCTTGTACCAGTTTTGATTGCTTTTGTGTAATTGCTTATGCAAAACCCTCCAGTATTTGCTGGTACAAACTATATCCATTGTGTAGTGAATAAGGTTGTGGAAACATTTTGCAAGCTCTAGAAATTAATGGAAAGATGAGTTGATGGAACACTAGGAAATCAAGTAAAAATACGGCTTTATGACAAATGAACAAGGTATTTTAACAACAAGCACACATTAGCTCATGAGTTTTGAGACAGCATGATAGAACTTACTCTCCAGGGGTAATCCAGATAGGTATTTAGTGACATTCCTAGTTTTTCTGAAAAGAAAGTCTCTTTTGGACAAGGTTCTGTGGCTAATTCTCAGTGCTCTGTTGGCTCTTGCTGCGTCCGTTGGCTTTTTGTAAACAAGGATTTTGCTTTGAAAAGCAGCTGGCACACGTTTATCCCCGTAGTGACTTGAATATTGTGTTTGTACTAGAAATGTCATCTGTTTCACACAAAGTTGATTTTATGGCAGCAGTGTGTAGTGACCTTTTAGAGTTTAATAGAATATGGTCATCTTGTGTACTGAAATGCTGCAGAATGTATGCAGTGCATACAGAAGGTGAGGATAGACAAAGCGCCATTCTTGAGTCATTTGTAAATGAGTAAAGTGTTTTCACTTCAGAGCTAAGAATTATAACTGACAATAAAGAGAATGTTTACGTAAGTGAGTATCCTTTTATCAGGGTTTTAAGTGGCATAACCAGTGGGATAGATACATGTGTTTTCCAGAGGGTTTTGCTTGCTTGTAGGGAGCGACAAGCTTTTTAGAGCTAGATTTTAACATACTAAACCCCTGGATTTGTGTAGAACAACATGGTGGCAAACACGGGGCATTGGATTTGTTTTCAATTGCAGGTGTGTCTGAGTTCTGCTGTTTCTCCCATGCATGTTCCAGACGTATCCTGCACATTCACATAAATGAAGCAGAGCAATAGCACAGTTAAATCAAAGCTCATTGGTTTTAACTTCAGGCAAAAGAGTTTTAGAATTGCCTTGCAAATCATCTGTGCATGTGGTGAGTGTGGAAGTGACTCTGCCTTGTTTTCTTTGCACTATCTGAAAATTTGCACATAGGACCTGTATCTCCAGCTTTTCTGATATAATCCCCTTCTTTATGTTGTTGTTCTCAGTTTCATTGCTCTGTGGAATCGTTTCGCTTGCTGTGTTGTGGCTTTGCAGATGTTGAGTCGATTGCGGTAGGGCTGTCTGTTTTCTCTTACTACTATGTTATGTTGCTTCGTTTCAGGTTTGAGCTTACCTTGCCCACTTGCTATTGGTTTGACCCTAAAATATCTTACTTCTGACAAACAGCTGACAAAAGGGTTGTTAATATTGCATTCCAATTGAAACACGTAGTATCAGTTAAGAGCAGTTGAGACATCTTGTATATTTTTAGTTCAGAAGCTGAAGGGAGGTTGCTTCACTAACTTGCAGCTGGGTGTGGTGTGGGGTTAACCATATTCATTAAAGCTGGCTCAGAGGTTTAGACTTGAAAAAATGGCTCAGAGCCCCCATTATAGTATTGTTACCTACATCTTTTCACTACAGAACAAGCTGGAGTTTTGAAAATGAGTGTTTTAGGCGCACCTGGCTGGAGAGACTAGCAAGACGGAGGTGCAAGGTAGCATGCATCTAGGAGAAAGATGTCTTTAATGTACCTTTGTAGGGCAAATGTTTGGGTATATATTGAGAAACTTCAGTATGACTAATCTTTCTTTTTCTCATATTAGTCTTATATGACTAATCTTTCTTTTTCTGTAATGTCTTTTCTTTTTCTGGTGGTTTGGTTCCAACATATGTCCCTGTCAACTCTATCAGTAATGTGTGCTAGTTTTCGCATGTTCCACGTTCTTGTTCTATTCTCATTTAACTGTTTGCTCAGCATCTGGTCATGGTTTCAGTATTTTCTAGTGGTCTTTTCAGTCTGTTCATGTACCACAAAAGGCACTGCTCTCTCGTTACCCTCTTACTACCTGTGGAAGAGATGAACTGTGTCCCCCCACACTGTGATTGCTTGTTGAACAAACAAGTAAATTATCACTCTTGGTTCTTTGTCCTTTAATTTCTCCTGTGTAGAAGAAACTACGTGTGAGATTTGACATAAGAGTTTCTTGGTGAGACTGAAGGCAGCATAGTCAAACAGGTGAAGATACACGTTCTCCCTTGTGTTTGCATGGAATTTACCTAGGAACACAGGCCAATAGTCCTGCACAGTAATACAACAAATATAGGGAGTACCATTAGACTGGAAGCTTCAGTGGAGGCAATGTTGCTGGGAAGGAAAAATACTAGTTAATCATATTTTAATGATTTTAAAAAAATTCCTACTTTATTACTCCCAAAACCCTGTTAGTTACGTTGTTCTCAAATCAGTATCATAGAAAGTACAATATTTTTAGAACTCAATTGTTAATTCCAGGTTAATTCAGGGTAATATTTCCCTTACTTTGACGATTTCTGATACAACTTTAATTCCTTCAGGTCTCATATACTTCATAAGCCCATTAAAATAACTTTTATCAGTTCTTTATTCGTGCACTTGTAATTTTATGTGTGTTTTTCTAAAACCTGTATTGTAAAAGTCATGCACTAAGTATGGCAAATGTGTCTGAACTGTCACTACTGTTGAATTTGCATGAGACCTTCATGTAGACACACTGTGCTGGGGCCACCCTGTGCAAATAAGAAACATATTTGGATTATGCCAGAACTTCCAAACTTCAAGAGAGTGAAATACGTTGATGATAGTTCAGTTTTTCTCAGAGGGGATAAAAGTACCTGTGCAAGCTAAGTGATGACCTGCTTTTTACAGCTTTCTTTTCCCTCCTGATTGCTCTCTCCAGTAACTTTTGAAAGCTGTGTCAAATCAATACCAATCTGTAGGCATGAGCAGGCAGAAACCTGTTTGTGGTGTTGAAGATGGGAGGATACTGGTTTCCCTTGTACCTAATTAGAAAGCTGAGCAATTCTAGTCATCTGTAAGTCAAGCTGCTGGCAAAACAGCATGAATTTCTTCTAGCAGAACAACATTTCTATCTCAGTTTGATCACTGCTCTGACAGTTTGAAAGGTTCATATTGTGACAGTTGTTATCTTTATGTGGAAACATGGAAAAAAACCCATCTAGAGTTCGGGTGCTAGGGAGTGGTTGGACGTGCGGGGGAGCATTTGCAGAAAGGGGCTAAACCAGGTTCATTGGAGGATGGCACATGTGCAGCTGCAACAGGCTATAGTAAGTTAAGTAGCTTCCAGAGTGTGTGTTAGCCAAAAGAAACAACAAAGTGTGCAAGCCTCTAATTTTATGCTGACATTTAACAAAAAATAAACCGTATTCTGAATTACATCATTCAGCTGTGTTAAATGCTTTAGAAGCAACTATAAAGCTTACACAGGCAATAACGGCATGCTGAAACAAAGTGTTCATGTCAGAGTGATACAGTGGATTGATTTCAGCTGAAAGTGAGTTCCAGAGCTTACTCTTAGATTTCTCAAACCTTTTAAGTTGACTGTGTAACTTGTTCACTGGCAATCAGGAGGTTATAAAAAGAGAGCCAGCTGATGTTGCAATCCAAGCACTGGCCATATAGTGGAAAGACTCTCCTTTGGCATGTCCACTAGTGCTATTTTTACCTATTGCAGTAAGATCTGCCCTTGTGATGTTAAATTACAGGACAGTACCTGGAATCATTTTGTTTTATAGAAGTGCTGTATGCGCTGAAGTAATCTTTCAATCAAATTGTCAGGCAGATTGACACAAAAATGGTCTTAGATTTGAAAATACTTTTTCTTCTGTCACCCTGTCACCACAAATAATACTGCTGCTGTAACTAGAAGAGGTTCTTTCGCTTTTGTTTGCATAGTATATGTCTGGCGGGGGGATGTCTTTTAATATTGGTTTCCTTTGTATATTGAGTGTTTTGTCTTTCTCAGTTTCTCACATGGAGACTTTAAATAGACAATGTGATTTTTAAAGGCAGGGAATTAACAGTGTAGCCCAGGAATAAGTGTAGTAGGAGAGTTTTGTCACAACTTCTAAAAAGCCTGGCTGATTTTGATTACATTTTAAGTTGATGGCTCCTTCACACAATAGAAAATTAATATTTCTTGCTGGGAATAGATTTCCAGCCCTGCCAGTAACAAAGTGCTGTATCTACCAAACTGATTGCAGTGAAAACTGGAGGAAACAGCAAGAATGCCCTAACAGTGTAGCACTGGGGTTCAGTTGTAGAAATAGCACATCTGGGATATCACCCATGCAGATGTTTGACTGTCTGAAATGCCTCATGTTTGGGATGACACAGTATTGTCCAGGTGGGTTTTCGAAGCCATCAGCGCCTAGTTCAGAAGTGACTTTCCACCACTGAAACACAAACGTAGTGGTTTGGAACCCTGTGTGTTTCAAACTCCTGCTCTGTCAGTTTGTGCAATCAGCAGTGTATCTGTAGAAGAGTTTTTCAGTTTTCAAAAGCAGTGGTTTGACACTGAAGTGTGGTCAGTGATGCACTTGTGTGAGTTCCTCTTGCAGAACACCTGCTTCCCTCGCTCCTTCTCCTGTGCTGTGGACTATCTCAGGTGGAAATCCTGCAAGCAGGCAAACTTCCTCCAGGCCAGAGTCGTTTTCTTCTCCCTTGGCTTTGCCATTGTCTTACGTGAACAATTCTTCTCAGGTTTAATTGAATCTCACATCTGCAATAACAGCTGCTTATTTTTGTCAACTCTTTTGCTTCTTAAACCCTCCTTGTTGCCACTTCTGTTAGCAAGTGTTCTTACTGATAGTTGCTTTTTGTGCATCTCCTATCTGTCAAGAAAAATACGTGATTTTTACACCCTTACAGCTGTTACTTTTGCTGCAGGTAGAAATATCATACCTGCTGCATTAACCCATCACATTAGTTTTATGCTATGCCTTCTCTTTTTGGTTTTACATGAGATTATTTTTTTCTTCTGGCTGATTTTACAATTAAAATGCTTTAGGTTTTCAGTCTGTAAAATCTCTACCCCTCCCCGTCAATTTTTTCTCCTCTTTTTCATCTAACATTATCCATCATACTGACTTTTCCCAAAGTTTGTCCCAGTCTTTTCAGCTCTTATTTTCCTCAGGAACTGGTCTTTACAAATCTCTTGACCTCTTAGTTCAATGTGAGGATCATAACTGCATCCGTGTTTTTATCAGGCTGCTAATTGTCAATCTGGCTACTTTTAAAGGACAAAATCTCAGCTCTTCCCCCTCACCCCGCCATGCCTTTCTTGGTTCCTAGGAGGATGTCTTTCTCTGGTCTTCTGCTTATTCTCATGGTTCTTATGGTGGTTTTGTCCTTCCCTGTTTTACTCTGCTTCTGGCCCCCACATGCTTTCTGTTCACATCACTTTTCACACCTTATTCCTCAGTAATGTAACCTGTCAAAAATAAACAAACACCTCCTCCCCCTTGATTCAGTGGGAATTATTTCCTAAATATGCTATCATTGCTGACTACTTGTCTCCTGTGAGAACCAGCTTTTCCCTGGGGCACAAACCACAGAAATCCTCCTTTCTCCTGAGTCTCCCTGCATATCCTTTTCCATGATGGAAACAATATTCACTTTATTTTTATGTTATGTTCCCAAATGTTTGCCGTTGAGAGGTGCACAAGTTAGTAAGTGGGGTAAATGTACAGTTCAGACTGTGAGTAGGTTTTGATTTTACTAAGTCGCTCAAGGTGGAGATCCCAAAGCATTCTTCTGGTTTATTAGTCTTTGGGAGTTTGCTATCTTGGGTGAAAACATTGCAGTTTCCCCCCATGCTATGCAGGAGAAGAGGATGCTTCTAACCAAAAATGAGCCAGCAATATAAGATCTCTTTTTCATATTTTTTTATGTGTACTTCCTTGTATTTCATATAAAGAAAGACATCAGAAAGCTGAGACTGTTCAGCCTGAAGAAGAGAAAGCATTACTATGAGGGTGCTGAGGCGCTGGCACAGGGTGCCCAGAGAAGCTGTGGCTGCCCCATCCCTGGCAGTGTTCAAGGCCAGGTTGGACACAGGGGCTTGGAGCAACCTGCTCTAGTGGAAGGTGTCCCTGCCCGTGGCAGGGGTTGGAGCTGGATGAGCTTTAAGTTCCCTTCAACCCAAACCATTCCATGATTCTATGATCCTGTCAATGTGTATAAATACACTGATGGGAATGAAGAGAACACCAGACTCTTCTCTCTAATGCCCAGCGACAGCACAAGGGGCAATGAGGACACATTAAAATACATGAATCTCCAACTGAACATGAGAAAATACTTGTTTTTGCTGTGAGGGTGGTCAAACACTGGAACAGGTTACACAGAGAGGCTGTAGAGTGTGTATTTGGGGGATGCTCAAAACCCAACTGATGTGGTCCTGGGCAGCCTGGTATAGCTGAGCCTGCTTGAGCAGGGAGGTGGAACTCAAGGATCTCAAGAGGTCCCTTCCAGCCTCAGTGACTCTCTGGCTGTGTTGCATCTTTGCCTTCTCTAATCATCTCTGCATGGGATTGTTCTAGGAATTACTAAACAGGACGGGAACTTTGGGTAAGAAAACATTTTACCACTTACAATCTAGTGAATGTTTTTGTATATTTGACCTACACCTCTTTCTTGAACTAATCTGAGCTTCTAATCTTTTAATCAAGTTCTCTTCAGCTTCCTCAGGAATTCTTCCTCTTCCAGTTAGTGCTTGTGTGGAAGATACAGATAGCCTTCAGAGGCTTAGCTTCTGATTACTTGCTTGTTTTGGATCCAGGATTTGTCATAACATTTGTGAGTCAGCACGGTGTTTCTGTGTTTTCTGGTGTCTGAGAAGAAAGTACTTGACTTACACTTGATTTTTACTTTAGTGAGTTTTCAGCTGTGAAGGATTTTGATGATGTTCTTGAATAAGAATGAGATGATGTTGGGCTGGGGTAGTGTTTGGTTGTCGTGCAGTCTGGCCTTACACAGTGTGTTGCGTTGCACTGAAGCGTTGCATAAAATAATGAAAGGCTGAAAAGGCCTGAAAGCTCGAGGAGTAGAAGGATGGTTCTTCTATGAACTCTACTATTGATGTAATTCACAAAGTAATTTCTTGGTTATGAATTTTGTATGTTGCACATGTGTATAGATTTCTCTTAAAATAGTAAATATCTTCTGTTTTTCTGTGTTACCTTCCCCAGATGATGTACTTCATCCTTTTGCCATAGGACTTCATTTGCTGAAAGCAGAACTAAAGGTATAAATAACTTTCTGTGATTATCTTTCCCTTCCTCCTTACCCTGCCCCATTCTTTCTTCTGAGGTCTCTGGATCTTTCCTGGGGGACAGGAAACTTCCTGCAGCTGAGCTTGGTGCCTGGATTCATTCACTACTGTTGAAATTTCCTTTCTGTTTTTGAAAGAATTCCACAAAATTGGTATGATCTCTCCAGTTGGTTCAGTGTTTGCTTTATCCAAAGTGTATGTTGAACTGTAGCTCTTACTTTAGTCAGTCTCCCCTAAAATGGGTATTTACTTTGCAGGGGAAAAGCCTTTCCTCAGTTTAGAACTTTAGGTCTTGATGTTTGCCTGTCTTCTCCAAATAGCACTTGCCTTTCCACACAACTACAGGTCTGTCGAGAATAATCCAGACTTAATGTAAACCGTATCTGTGACATTATCTTACTACTGGTGGTCGTGTCCCCCTTGCCATCCACTCCTTTTTCTGACATTGTATCTCTGAAATAAAAAGTCTATTATGGCACTTTATTAAATAAATAACCCCCCACCCCCAAACCAGAACTGTAGTTTCATGGATTATTTAGCAAGATAATGTAAGATAGCATTAACATGGAGCATCATTTCTTTTTAGAGGCACTCAGGACAGTAAATATTTGACATAAAGTAGTTTTGCTTGTATACAGTCTGTAATTTCTAATTACATTCCGTTTTTATTTGCCATTTTATGCAGGCTTCTTTGCAAATACTGGTGTGCATAGGAAACAATCAAAGAAAGTTGTTAGAGCTGTCCAGGCAGCCTGTAACTAAACTACTCAAGTAGTATCATGTTAGATTTAGTTCCTATGTTCAGCTATTCCCAGGAGTGCTTTATTAGCAAATACAAGGGAGAATCGTTTGGTCTATCTTCTCACAGCAGAGTATCTCAGTGTCCCCTCCAAACCTTTCTTGGTGTTCTTGCCCCTGCTTCCCCCATCTGCACATTGTTTCCAGGCCCAGGCTCTCCGACTCGCAGTATTGACCTCCCCGTGGCACTGCTGGTTCTGGCACAGAGCCCACGGTTAATAAAGTGAATTTATTAGTTTAAAGCTGCCCTGGGCGAATGCAGAGAACACCCAACTCTGGAATTAACTGGATCACTGCATCCTGTTGTGTCTAACTGTAAGATCATCTGGCACTGTCTGCTATTTTGCCAGGCAGTTCTAACAGCAAGCGTGGTATGGTTGAACCGGGCAGTTAGCATAACTAGCAGCTCCCAGCAGTTACCTGAATAACCTAATCTTAGGCTGAGCTCCTTTTCAGCAAACCTGAGGTTGATTTAAAGACTGGTATGTTCTCAGTGGTAGTCCCCTCACTATTACTTCATTTACTACACGCAACTGAGGGAGGACAGAGCCAGTAATTCTTTGTGCTGAAATTCCCAGTCACTTTTGTTTAATCCTTGAGAACTTGTGTGGGAAGGGCATTTGGTGGATTGCTGACATTTGAGTAACTTTTTCATCCTTGCTGTAAAGTGGATCAGTTCCAGGCAACTGTAAACACAGTTTGGGGCTTTCATCCCTACTTGAAACAATTCAAGCATGAGCAAGTTCAGAATGCAAATAGGCACGTGTCTGAGAATGTCTGTGAACTTGATTGAAAGACTTGGGATAAAAAAATGCTTGTCCAGAGTGTCTTGTCTGTGTAATGTCAATGCACATGTAACCTCACAGCCCCACTTCCACAGTGCAAGGTCTGCTTTAGAGATCTGTCTTTTAAAATGGGAGGATTCTGCTGTGAAGAGTTTAACAATATGGTGAAGAAACAATAAGTCTGAGTGTGACAAGAATGGCATATAATGGGATTCTGATACAGTCAGATGTAAGAAAGCAGTGTCTAGTTAGCTTTTTATTTCTAGTAATGCATTTGAATTTGCCCAATTAAAAAATGAGGATGTCTTAAATGTAACTTCAGCTTTGATAGTCTTCATAATGCTGGGAGAATACACTTAAAGCATTGAGTGGCCACCTCTCAATAGTTATCAGTTTTGATTATAAGATAAAAATTATAAGTTGTTATACCAAAAAAAGTGGAGGTTTTACTCCATAACATAGGGTTCTGGTGCTTTGTTAGCAAAATTTAGACAAAATGGATATGCAGATTGTGTATGCTTTCCTTGCTTGCCTTGGCCTTTCATAGATGTTTCAGTCGTAGTTTTCTAAACTTCATTGTGAAGCTGTATAAACTCAGCAGCTACACTTAACTAAAATCTACAAAAGCTTGGGAAAACTTGCTGTGTTTTCCTTTCTACCTGAGATTGGGAAAGGGGAGGATTTGGCTTCTATATCCCTTTGTGCTCTTTTAGGTACAAGCAGGGTGTTCAGTGCTCCCAGAGTTTGAGCATATGAACTTCACGTGGAAGGAAGTGGGTGACTGACATGGGAATGGGCTGTGTGGAAAGGACAGACCAAACAGATCTTCCTAAAAACTGGTTGGGAAAAGTAGCTTGGAGCTGTCCCAATCAAGAGAGGAGAGCAGGCATGGAGTGGCCAAAGGTGCAGATAGCTTTGGTAACAAATAAGTACCTACTAACCAGAGCCCAAAGCACAGCCTGCTCCAGCCAAGTAATATGGCTTGGTTTATGCTTACTAACCAAAGTTTTACTCTGAAAGTTACTCTTTATTACAGAAAGGGTGTTAATCTTGCAAAGGATTCATCAATCTGAAAGCCAGTCAGACTGAGACTTGTATTGCTTGTGTCCTACTTACTGGAGAGTCCAGTTGTGGAAAACCAATGTTATTTTTTAACTTAAACACTTCAAAGTTACATTAGCAGCATAACGGCTGAGTAGTGGCTGAGAAATGAGCGCTTCAGAGAAATAGAGGAAAAAGGTGAGGAAAGATACTTCCAAGATCAGAATTGAGGCAGAAATGACATGTGTTTCAGTGTTGTATTTTGGTTTTTCTCCCCCAGACAATAACATTTCCTCCAGTTAATTTGTATTTTATATTTTATATATTTTATAATTTTTTTTTTTTTTTTTTGTCAGTTCTCTTGGGGGGGAACTTGTATTTTGGTGTTGAACTCTTAAAATGAAGGACATCTGAAGGAAAAACGCCAATCTTTGATGTATGAGGAACCTGCTTCCGTGGTTAGACTGATCCCAATTCATGCCCTGCATTGATGCGTACACAGATCACAGCTTTATTAATATAGGAATGGGCCCATATTTATGGTCTGATGCTATCAAAAGCTACTTTTTAAAATCCTGTTAAATGTCACAATAGATACTTGTTTGGAATGGGTTTAATTTCTCTTCCCCCAGACAACTGGTCACCCATGCAGCATTAAATCTGCTGACAATCACTGTATGGGAGGGGGCAACTGCGAAAAGACCACAGTTAAATGTGTCATGGATCTTCTTGTGCCAGAGATGAGAACTTTCTTACAAGCAACTTTTAAAGCTTGTATTTTCTACCAGAAGCGTTCATTTTGAAATGGACCCTGGGTTTTGTTCTGTGGTGTTTTGCCTTTGTATGTGTATTTCATTAAACACGAGTGTGACTATTGATTGTTTGCATAGGTAAAAATGGCTGTGTGTGTGTTGGGAGGGGAACTGGATTTACATTTTCTTTAAAAGCTTTTGGTGTTTGTTTCAGAAATAAGGAAAGGGCAAGGCACATAAACTCTATATGGAGAGGAGTTCAGGTTTGTATCCTGTGAACTTCCAGGCGGTTTCATTCCCAGTTTCAGCATTCCTTTGGGAGACAGACTGAAATTTTTACCAGTTCAGACTAAATGCTTTTTGCTAGTCATGGAACAAGTTACAGTATCTTTGGGCTGTGAACGAATGCTGTGAGTGGATGACCTCTAGGGATTTGTTACTGTGAGATGCACACATTGTGTAGCCATTTGTGCTTTTGGTGTTAGTGCTTGTTCAAATGACTAATGATCAAAATCTGTAATCTGTGCAGAAAGCACTAACGGAAAGTGCAGCCTTGGTCACCGTGGGCAGTGTACTTGTACGAGGGTTGGGAATAGCATCAGGTGTGTTTTCTGCTCACATTGACTGTGTAACACGAGATGAATCCAGATCAGTTTCCTACTGGATCCACAAGAGGACTGATACACTCATACTTCTAACATCTTAAGGAAATCTTTGAATGCTGCTGTTGCTGTTTTTCAGTTGTATCAGGCTGTTTGAAGGCATTTTTATGAAAGTGGAGAGTTGCTGGAAGATGTATCTTAAAGAAAAATCTTGGAAAGATGCCTGAAAACCTTCAGCTGGCAAGGGATTATTTGAGCATGGCTTAAACTTAAGCCTAATATCTGGTAATGTTTCTGAAACATGCTTGTAACTTATTTAAGGGAAGAAAAGCTAGTTTTTCTGAAAGAGACAAATGAAGAATTATGTCTTTATGAAGGCATAATTGTAAAATCTTTATTTTTAAAAGAAATTTCTCCTGGAGAAATTTCACTGGAGTGAATTGGTGTGGATCGTGGGAGAAAACTGGAGAAAACTAAATTAGTATCAGTAAAAATGGCTTTCATCAGTTCCTGACTGGAGCAAAAGACCCCAAGTGAATAAAGGAATTAGTTCTAGGGCACAGGTTACAGCACACTGTGAGGTAAGCTGTGCTGTGCATGTCTTACCTGTTTGGGGGGCCAGAAGGTGGCCATGCTAACCTGTGTCCCGGGAACTAGGATATCTGTTGTCTCCTGCTGTTGTGCTTGGCTCCATGTCCAACGTACCAACAAGAAATTGTGTGTGGATGTGCAATATTACATTGTGGGAGTTTTTGGTAGGGATTTTTAGTCAGTTTGAAGCTGGTCAGGTAGTTGCCATGCTAATTCTCTTACCTCATATCTGTGTCTGCAGTGAGCTGTTTGAGTCCAAAGGGGGTGGTTTTGTATGTGTTAATATAATTTTTTAAGCTTGGTTTCTACACTAGAGGGCAGGGGAAAGATGTCATTCAGTCATAAGTTACTTCCTAAGAAGCAGCTTTTATGACTGTCTCTATTCTTCCATGGTAATAACTTGGAGTAAAAAGAGTGATTAGGTTTGAGAAGTGAGCATGGCCAGTGGCTGCCCATGCGATATCAGACTTGAAGTGCTCTTGGGCAGACTCTTGGCCTGAGTGAAGAGGTATTTCTGAGGGCCTGGAGCCTCCTGTCATCCCAGATGAGGGTTGCCTCTGAATAACTGCGAAAGTCAGCAGCAGGACAGTTGATTATTGCTGTTTCTTCAACAAGCTCCACCTTACCAACTGCATGTCCTTGTGCCATGGATGCCAAGAGCAGGTTTAGCAGCTTTTCATCATGGATTCCCTGTCTCTCCTCAGGAGACTGCAAATATCTTTTAACCTTCCCTTTCTTCTCACCCACCACTCCACCCTCAGGCTACTCACAGGTTTTTGTCCACTCCAGGGCAGATCTGGTTCATCTTCTGCTTTCAGTGTAGCTCCTTCTTGAGGGGTGTGAGCAGAAGCCATTAGCCTTCAGTTTAGGCAGGAGGGAGAGCGAAGGATGGCATATGCTGTGTTTGCTTGCTTAGGTGAGGAGGTGCTTTCATTTTCTAGAAAGAGAGCTCTCAACATCTGAGAGTGAACCCAAACTGCCAGGGACACTATCATCAGCTGCAGCCAAAAAGAGGGCAGAAATGCTCTGATGAAGTGTGGTGGCAAGAGGGAGCACGGCATTGCTGGGAGGGAGGATAATGCCACATGTACACAGTCCTGAGAATATCCAGCACCTCCTTGAGGCAAAGATCCTAGGAAAGAGAAGGATGCAAATGCATAATCACAGATATGACTGACATTTGTATTGTACAGAAGGCTGACAGGAGTCTCTCTTTCTGACTGTGCGTGCAACCACCTCAGTCTGTGTTTCTGTGATCTCCTGGAGCAGGCTGTTCTACATTATGCAGCAGGCCTTTCATACTTGGATGAGGGAACACCCTTAGAGCAGGGAAGTAGCTTTTTTGGTATGAAACTTTGCTTTTGCCAAGGTGCAATTTTGCATTTTTTGGTCATTTCCTGTTTTCTCTTGAATTTTTAAGGAGATGTTGGCAGCATGGCTGTGACCTTAGCATATCGTTGACTTATGTCAGCAGTGACAACAAGGAGGGTTTGGTGGTTGCCCTGCTAGCCCTTATCTCATATTGCTCAGTAGAGAAATCCAGTTGAGCTCGTCTTGTTTTCTCTCGTGTGTTACCTACAAGGGTGGAATGAAGTGGGATTCCCTATAGAGGGTACATTAAGAGGGGGAAAGAGAACAAGCTGTCTGGGTTTTATCTTACCCTCAGCTAACAGTTTATCTCCACTCTGTTTTTATTGTTACCATCTAAGTAGTTACACCCTTACCTGTCCATATGCAGAATACTATTGTTGCAGCTGTATATAAGTTTTTCACCTTTCTCATTGCTGACAGGAGGGCAATGCATATGAATTGTGAGATGGTCATAGTTGCTTGTGGATGCTGAGTTCAGTAGTACCCAATGATTCTAAGACCATTGTCATTCATGTGCCATGGATTTAAAGAAAACCCCATAATTTCCAATTATCCTAATTTCCAAAAATCCTATTAGGTTGTGATTGAGTTTTGACCCTTTGGACAACTGGACCTGCACAAGTGATGGCATTGATGTGGGAATGATGACTACTGGCAGGAGGGAGGGAGAGGGATAGGCATGTTCACATTGTATATGTTGTCAGTGAAAGAAATGTTGATGAAGGGACCCAAAGATCCCATTGTAGCAGAGAGTAACAGGCCCAGAGTCCTGCTGCTGCAGAGTTTGCATGCAATGGTAGGTACTTCATGTAACCCAAACCTCTCTCTTGAAGCTTGTTGGTACATGTTTCCTTTCTAGCAACTACTCCGATCAGGGTTTAGGTCTGTAGCAATGTTAAGGACTTAAAATCTAGCTAAGGCTTTTGGAGTTGTGCTGTGAGTGAAAACACTCTGGAATTCAAAGTTTATCCTTCTGGGCATCCCAAACTGGACCGCTTCACACTAGTGGAGGTTTTTTTGCCATGAATTCCATTACTTTAGCTCTTCAGCTGTAACAAACACCCTCTTCGTTTTGCTGACATAAGCAGAGGAGCTCCTTTTTTCCTTGGCATGGGTATCACCCAGAAGGGCACGTGGAAGTGAATTGGAGGGTTCAAATACTTTGCAACAAAGGAGCAACAGGACCACACATGAAATGAGAGTTTGATAGATACTGACAGGCGTTCAGTAAAGGCGTGTTTGCTGTTATGTACTGGGTGAAGTTAGTGATTTCAGGGGAACAGTGTAGGGCTTTCAGTGTAAGCCCTTTCTGTACCATAAGGGGACAGAATTAGGATTGCTTGGAAAACCTTTGTTTTGGCATTTCCTGACTGATTTGCTTTTTGACTTTGCAGCTTTAATATGACTTTCTTTAACTTTCATAGAGGCGATCAGGCATATAGGTGGTGTGTGCAGAACCACTGAGGCTTAATTTGGAAACCATCTACTAACTTGGCAAAACGTGCACTTGCACTGTGTAGTTTTGAACATCGGTTTCTCAGCTGTTCATAGAAGGATGCAGTTTTATGGGGGAAATAAACCATATCTTATTTTCACCATTCCTTCTTTCTTTCTTTTCCTATTTCATACTATGTAAATTGTGATACTATTAAATGTGATGTATTTTGTTGTACACTAACAGTATGAAACTTACTACCCTTTAAAAAAAACCCTCAAACAACAAACCAACAACTAACCTTCCCCTCTCCTCCCAAACAAAAGCCCCAAACCAAAGCCCCAAAATCACTGATAAAAGTTAATGCTTTTATTCCAATTCCTGTTTAGCCTCTCTTTCTTAACGGTACAGTCTCTGCTAATGCTTGTGTGCCAGATTTGACACACAGGACTCTTTTTCTGGCCTGCAGCTAGCATCTAGCCACCTTGCTGAAGGCCCCTCAGGCACTGGTTACCTAAATTAATATGGTGGTGAACTGCTTTGTGACACCAGAGATGCAGTGAGAGGAATTGCGCATGAATCACTGGTGATCTGTTCGTGTGCAGAAAGTCAATTGCTTTCAAGACTCAGGCTCTGCAGCTGTGGGTGAGCTGTACAGTGTATGTGTAGGTTGATCTTGTCACAAGGCAGAAGCAAGTGCAGTTTTCAGATGCTTTCAAAAGAGGCTGTGAGGTCTGTTGTCTCAGGAGGAGACAGTACCACTTTAGAGTGAAGGATATTGTCATTTTCCCTGACGCTCTCAATTTTTGTTTCATAGACCGCATCGATGGAGCACATTCAGGGAGCTTGGAAGACTATCAGTAATGGTTTTGGACTCAAGGATTCTGTCTTTGATGGCCCAAACTGTATTTCACCTACTATCGTGCAGCAGTTTGGTTATCAGCGCCGGGCATCTGATGATGGCAAAATATCAGATACTTCCAAAACTAGTAATACTATTCGTGTTTTCTTGCCCAACAAGCAGCGCACAGTGGTAAGTCTGCATTACCTTAACATAAGAAATGTTGTACTGTTCCCATTGCTGACACTGTGGTGTGTGTCTGGCAAGAGAAATGCCAAGCTTCACTAAAGGTCTTTATTAAGTGTGTTGTCATCAGTTTGTTAATTCTAGAGGACATAGTTTGAAAGCAGTGTGTATGTATTTTGAGAACCTGTATTCCTCTACCTCAGTGCTGTATTTTTCCTATATACACGAGTAAGATACTTTGCTTACATACTTAACATTAAGAGGCAGTAATTGGCTGACCTAAGCCTGTATGAAGTAAAACATGAAATATTTTTCATGACTACATGAAAAATGTAGTCATTTCTGTTACTGTTTTCTTCCCTTGGATGACCACAGCGAAGTATAGTAGTTAAAGCTGAAGTGAAACTTCTTGAGAGCACACTTCTATTTGATTTCTTGGAGCTCAGTGTACTAATAATAGTCTCACCAAAGTTTCCTGAAACAGAAATTAAGCCTTTTTGTACACTAAAGGGTAACTATTTGCCTGCATTTCTGTTGCTTTTATAGGCTACCTACTTGTATGAGAGTTGTATAAAATCCCAGAAACTTAATATTGTAAGAAATTGAAAAGTTATGAAATGGCTTCAGAACTTCCCTTGCAGTAGCTGGGTACATGGCAGGAAACGTGCCTGCCTGGCTGGTTGGCTCAATGTGCAGTAAGTTCAGTTGGAAGGCAGTCTGTTGTTACATCATAGTTACAAGTAGTTTTTATTTCTCTGTTAACTTCAGAAGTGAACAGCTCTGCAGTTTTACTCCAACTTCGACAGAAAGCAGAAGAAAAAGACTGGTTTTTGCCCCTCCCCTCCCCCCAAATTTTAGACAAATTCTGCAATCACTGACTCCATTCTCTTTCCCTTGGTCACAGGTGAATGTGCGGAATGGGATGACCTTACATGACTGTCTTATGAAGGCACTTAAAGTCAGAGGTCTGCAGCCAGAATGCTGTGCGGTGTTTCGACTTCTTACTGAACCAAAAGGGTAAGAGTCTGGCGTGTTAATGGGAAACTTCCAGCTAGAGAATGTAAAAACCTTGGGGTTAGAATAGCAGCAGTAATGTGTTCTTCCTTCTCTCCTGCTGGTTTCTTTTAAAAGCACGGTTTGGTTGTGAGCACTTTCATGTTGCTTTCTTTGCCCTCCTTGAGGGCAACTCCTTCAGCTTCCTGGGTATTAAAAATCTTACTTTTGTTTTGAAGCTAAATATTAGAACTGTTTAAAATGGAGGTGTGCACTCAGGTGTTGTAGTGCCTTACAGAGGCTTTTGGCATACTTTATGTGAGATGATTGAGATATCCCTTCATATTTTGAAATATTTGAATATTTCTTCCCTGCATTTGTAGTTGGCAAACTTCGGTGCTAGTGATTCTTAGCCAACTTAAATGAACGTCTCCTCTGTGTGCTCAGTTTTAAGGCTCTGCATTCCTCTACAACTTTTCAATGTTTGGATTTAAATCTCACTTCCGGTATTCCTTATTTTTTGTAGGACCGGGGATGCTGCTATTAAATACCAAATGATTCTTTTACAAGCTGAGGGAGTGAAGGTATCTCATGGAGTTAATACATTTAACTTCACACCTCGTAAGGCTTGGGCTTAATGCTCTTTTAAGCCTCAGTCATGAGGCAATCATTTGTGGGTTTACATCTCTATGTAACAGAGTCCATTCTGGGGTCACCAGTAACTTCAGTGCTGAAGCACATAATATGGCTTTCATGTCACTAAGTCTGTCATTCATAATTTCTTATGTTTTGTTTGTAAGGGTATTTCTGTGACTATTACAGCTTCTAGGTGTCTTATTTCAAATAATCTACATAGCTAAGTGACTTACACATTAAAAAAGACAGAGCGAAAGAGGTGAATTGCTGTGTTTTCAAGGTTGCTTCTAATTTGTAAGCAAAAGGCACTGAAACAGAGCTCGCAGTAAGAAGTTAGCCACGCTGTTTTGTATTGTTTTCAGTTTACTCAAGAAAACTCACACAGATCATTGCTTGGGCCACACTTCTTGCCACCTCAGTAATTTTGTTGCCCTCATTTTCTCTCTCTTTCAGAAAGAAAGTGCGTTTGGATTGGAATACAGATGCTGCCTCCTTGATTGGAGAGGAACTGCAAGTGGACTTTCTTGATCATGTTCCACTCACTACACACAACTTTGTAAGCTTTTCCTTTTCTGTATTTTGATGTAATTTGTGTCAGCTGAACCACATATTCAGTCAAGATCGTGTTAGGCCTTAGGTACCTTTTGGCTTTCTAAATACAAGAGGGATTTTGGAAGTGATGGTTTGATACATTCACCCCCTACTCCCGCAGATTAGATATGCTAAATATGAATTTGTAATGAAGTGCCAGAATTCTGTTCATGTTTAGTGATTCTGAGGTGTCAGAGACCTTAAAAGCTCACATTATGCATATTCTTCAAAGGTCTAACCATTGCCATTTTTATTTTATATATGTATATTTTTGTAACTGTTGTATTAAAATCTCATGTCTTTACAGTCAGGGAGATAACTTGCATTTTCAGTTTCTTGCTCATCAGTTAAAGAAGGTTTGGCTGTTGAAATGGTACTGAGTATACGGCGGTGCTGTTAGTTCTGCAAGGTCATGACATTGCTTTGTGGGCTAATGCTGCCTTGTAATTTGACAGTTTTGGGGGAAGAAAGTCTTTAGATTGGTAATTCCTTCTCAAAAAGTGATTATTTGCTCAGTATAGATCGAATGAATAGAGGTGGGGGGGGGGGGATTTGGTTGGTTTTTACGAAGAGATAGTGCCTAACTCTTACCAGTTTTACCTTGCACTATGTTGTTCTCCCTGGGAAGGAACTGTATTCTCTTTCCCAGAAATGTATTGTCCCAAGTGGAAAAACTAAAAGATAATAATTTACATCCATCAGAAAGGTCAGGATTGATTTACAAAACCTGAAAGTAGCTTTGCTTCTACTTTACATCTTCAGAAAACTACAAATAAAATTATCTGCAGTTGGTCATCACAAAACTAGTATTTTTCTCCAGAGCTGGAAGAAGCTCAAACTTCAAGCCTTCCTCCACTGTATGCTCTGGAGGATGAAACCCTTTGGTTCTTTTTAGTCTTTTTCTCATATTCCAGAAGCTTAAAGAACATGTTAGATGCCATTTAAAGAAGCAGAATTTCCTTAAACTATTCTGTTTACGAAGGAATTTCTTTCTTATGCTAGGGGTGTTGGTTAGTCATAAACACACAACAAGCATTTGGACTAATAAAGACATTAATGAGGTGGTACTTGCAGTCTGATTCTCCTTCACCTCCTTGGGGATAGTAAAAACCAACAAAAGACCCAATTCCTGGCCCGCCCAGCTTTGTCACCTTACCTGGCACAAAATTGTGCTTTTTGAACTAGACAGAACATTTTTTCCTGTTTTTACCCCCTTTAAATAATCATGTAAAGAAAGCCCTAAGTGTTTGTGATGTTTCCAGGTTTCCAACCAAATTGGAAATACATGCAAGAATCCTCAAGCATGGGTTTGACTTCAGTAGCACTCTGGGGGCACTGATAACATTTTACTCATGGTATTTATTTATGTCAAGCTCTGAAGATGTTCATCTCAGCTAATGAAGAGAAGGTGGTAGCTTGGATTAATTCTTTAATGTGTTTTCTAGGCTCGGAAGACCTTTCTAAAGCTTGCTTTCTGTGACATCTGCCAGAAGTTCCTGCTAAATGGGTTTCGGTGTCAGACATGTGGCTATAAATTCCACGAACACTGCAGCACTAAAGTTCCAACCATGTGTGTTGACTGGAGCAATATCAGGCAACTCTTGTAAGGACTGTTCCTTTTTCATAGAAACAGCAATTCTCTGTGACAGACAAGCATTGGGTTTTTTATCTCCTATCATAGCGTTAAATTGGGATTGTTGGGAAGTGGAGTCACTTTCATCAATCTACAGAACTTGCATATTGATTTCATAAAACAGCCAGCAATGATTGTCTGTTCCCAGGTGAAGAAGGCCATTTAGATTAAATGCATTTTGTTCTTGCTGTAAACTTGAGTATTCTGGGAGAAGCAAACAAGATCTTGAATGAGCAGGCAGTTGCTATGATGCCCTCTGTTTCAAGAGAGTAATAGTGATTCCTGCTGCGTAACACCTTGTTAGAATTAAAAAGGTCACAATTCAGTTGGTCTTTAGCTGTTGGAAGCACGAGTGTTCAGAACTACCACAACTTTGGACAGCCTGTTGAAAATGCATGGAATGGTGAGAAAACTCATGAAGGATAATACTTTACTAATGTTGATTAAAAAAGTAGAAGATCATTATGTCAGAAGTCCTATTATGCAAAAGTCTTAAAACCTGTAATTGACCTTATGTGTCTTAGTGATTGCATTTTTTTTATAACTAAACTTGGTCATACAGTTATGCATTTTCTCATACTGACAGCTAAGACAGTAGGATGACTTGTGCCACTTGGTGCTACCTGGGTTTAATGGAACTTAAAAAATTTTGTATCTTAAAGTTTAGAATGAACACATGGAAATTTTCTTTGGGAGTCTGAAGACCTAGTTTTTAGTCATACCATACACAGAGGAAAAATACAATGTAAAGATAGGAATGTGTTCATCAAGTTCATTATGCTGGAAAGAAACAGCCCTTTACATTGTCAGCTTTAAAGAGCATTGTACAGGAGGTAGTGTAGCAGTTGAAATTGTAATTGTTTTTGTTGATATTTCAGATTGTTCCCAAATTCAAATATCAGTGACAGTGGTGTCCCTGCACTACCTCCCTTGACAATGAGACGGATGCGGGAGTCTGTCTCCCGGATACCTGTTAGGTAAGCTAGTATTTCCTGTCATTTCTGGTTTGGGAAATACAGTTTTTTAAAAGCAAAAAACCAAAATGCTCCCAACTCCTCAAAAGTAGAACCATCTCATAGAAAGTTGGGATAAACGTGCAAGAAGGCAACACCACTTCATCACAGATAACATGTAGTGTCCTTTCTTGTTCTTACATTCAAGCAAACCACTGATTTGGAATTTGATCTTTTTAATTTTTAGTCTTAAGATTTTAAGGGAGGGTATTAAAGGTTTTCTGGAGACCTTTGTTTTCCTTCCTAAGAAATTCAAGGCTCCCTTTGGTATTTTCATTGATTCTATTTTATCTGATCAGGTAGTACACACGTAAAGGTCTGTGACTTGTTTTGCACGGCTGGCATACATCAGCTAAAATAAGGTTCGAATGTTATGGTGGCAGATAAGAGTTTAAAGAGAGAACAGTGGAAACTGAAAATACGCTCCTCTAAAAGAAAAATCTGAGACCTAAAAAGAGTGTTCCTGTAGTTTTAAATGCTAGAGTAAAACCTGCTTTCCTTTCAGAGGCGCCTGTCTTCTGATCCTAATTTGTGCCTGTATTCTTTTCCTTGAAATTCTAGAGGCTGCAGAGGGCAGGCCATCTCTTGTTTTTCCTACATCCCTTTGAAAAGTCTTGGCCTATTCAGGAATGAGGCACAGAGCACGTAGCTGACTTGCAAATGGTTCTATATATTCATTTATTTACTTTTTTAGTAGCAAATACATCAGGAATTGATCTTACGTTCTCTTTGCCATCCTACTCTTTTTCCAGTGTTGCTGAACAATGACTTGCTAACTTGATAGGTTTTTAAGGTTTTTGTGAAGGCTGGCTGATTTCAGTTAGGATTCTTGTGTGATTTGGGATAAATAAAGTTTGAGTGACCTTAGCTGTGATTTATAACTCTTTGTTGAACTGGATTTTAGTGTTGGCCTCCTTTTAACTGGTATTGGGTTTCATGACTTCCTTGCTGGCTGTTCTCTGCAAACCATTGAACAGTCTTGCAAAGCTTTACAAATTCAGGGCTTAGCAGTAAAACTACCTCTTAAGCTATGCACTGAACAGGTTTGAAATGAGCAGTTTGTTTAGATTTCACAGGCCTGAATTAATCCAACAGAGCCAGTATTTTATCAGTATGTTAAATGTGATTTCACGGGGATTGAGGTGAACTGTGGCAAAATTCGTAACAGCAGAAACAGACTTATGTGGAACACACTAGATGAGTGTGTGAGCTGACAAGATCTTCAAGTTTTCTCATTTATTTTCTAACTTAAACTGGGAATGATTCTGCTGACCCAATAGTTTACTTGGTGTGCAAGTCCCAGCTTTTTCTCTGCTTGGAATTGTGTGTATATTGCTTTTGGACAGGTTATGTTGAACAGTATGTTTCAATGGTTAGAAGGGAAAAAATAACCACAACTTTCCCTTTCTCTCTCTTTCCTTCTCAGTTCCCAGCACAGGTATTCTACACCTCATGCCTTCACATTCAACACAACAAATCCTTCCTCTGAGGGTTCTCTTTCCCAAAGACAGCGATCTACGTCCACACCAAATGTCCATATGGTTAGCACTACAATGCCTGTAGACAGCCGGATAATTGAGGTAATGCTGATGGGGAGGGAATAGCAGAAAGTTAAACTAGAATTGTGACTGGCCATTTAATAGTCACTGGTTGGGTTTTCTTCTTTGCTTTTGGTCATTTGCTTACTGTTTGCCTTGGTTGAGTGCTGAAGAATATACGTGGCACATTCGCATAGAAAGTTGATAGTTCCTTCTTGCAGTCTTTATATATTTTTGCTGAAGTTCTAGGTAGATTTTGGGGGTCTGTGAAGATGTGGGGGAGCTTAACAATCAAGTTTCACAGATCTGAAAAGAAAATAAGCTCAGTTTTGCTGAAGAAATGCTTATTAGGCATGTATAAAAATAACAAATCTGGATTTGTTAGGGATCTGCTGTTCATTTTCAGTCAGACTACAGGTACTGTAAGTCTGGATGTAGTTCTTGGAGCTGGAATACTCAAGTCAAAGCCTTCTTGCAATATGTTTTGTGTTACACCCAAATGGAATTAACAGTGATTCTGGGCTTGTGTGCTAAAGCCATCTGTATCTCAGAACATTTTTCTGCTGTTATTTGCTTTCAAGCACCTTTTTCCTTTTTCTTCCCTACCTTAACCTGGCAGTAGTGAGAGACAGCTCTTTGAAGTCAGCCCTAAAGTGGTTGGGGGTTTTTGTTTTGTTTTGTGATGATAGAATAAGGGAGTGGTGTGCAGGGAGGGTTTGCAGAAAGAAAGTGCTGAAGTACAAGACTTCAGAGAGGGTTGTTGGTTTTTTTTGCTCTGGAATAGTTTAAAAACTCTTTAAGCCAAGCAAAAGCCTCTGACTGCCAAGTTTACTTGCATCTTCAGCTGGTAGTTTATAGGCTTCTCTGAAATGTGCTGGAGAACGCCTCTGGACATTTCAGCTGAAGAAAAGTGCACTGCAGCCCAGCGAAGTTGTTTTGGTTAGCTTTCTGTCAGCTGGGTTTTATGGGGAAAGGTATCCTCCTTTCTCTTTGGTTTTCTTAGGCTCACAGTCTTTTCCACAGCTTCAGAAGCCTGGCTGATCATCTTTTATGGCATGAAAAATAATGAAGCAGTCAGGAAAGAGAATATGAATTATTGAACTTTGTAGTCTGATGAGCCTTTAAATAGACATTGCTTGGTTTATCCTTCATGCATAGCAGTAAAGACAGAACTGCTTTCTATTCTGGCTCTTCATCATATCATAGCGACTGAATAAAAATAGCTGTCATGTCTTAAAGGCAATAGCTGCTTTTCCAAAAGGCTTCAAAAACCCAAAAAGTTAGAAAAACCACAGAAGATAGTGGAGACCTTCTAGTATGACATGAGAAAGACCACCTTAATGAAGTGGTTTACCAAAGGGTGGATACTAGTGAACTTTTGGGTTTGAATGGGAATCCTTCAAAGTTTTACTGCACTTAATGATCATCTATCATCAGATTACTCTCTGTCATTTATCCTAACATTTCTTTCATTTTTTAATTTTCTTTTATACTTCCTCTGTTCTTTTCTCTCATCTCTTACCATGTTGGCCTAGAATAACAGCCTGAATGCTTCTCCCAGTTCCTGGTGCAGACGGTTTTGTTTGAGGGGAAGAGTAGGTATTTTCTTGGTGCCTTTTGTTTTCTTGTGATTAACAGGATTGCTGTAACTTGTAAGCCATGGCAGTGTCCACATTCAGTGTTTAATCTGAACTTGATTTGGTGCAAATGTTTATAGCATGTTTATACTTAAATACTGAGGACACTAATAGGAAGATGCAAGTTGATAGAAGCGCTTCAGTTTTAGTTTAGCTGGATGAATCCACACTGCTGTGGGATCTGGAGTGAGTTTGATTAGGCTTGAATTAAAGATGCATTTGGTCACACGGTTTTTAAAGCAAGGCCTTAAGCACATCTGTTGTGTGGCTTTTTTTCCTCTCAAAACTATTTTGTTGAATATAAATGTACAAAGCCCGTAGATTAAGAACATGGTTTATTTTGTTCACATGCAAGTAAAGCTGCCAGACTACATCACTGTGTATGGTATTATTTGTGTTGTAAGAACAGCTCTAAAAAACGCTGGGTTTGGTTCATTTGCTGTTGGATTCATAAGCAAAAAAGAAAATATTCACATCAGGATTGAAGTTCAAAAATACTTTTTTCTTAAATAAGAATTATGTATACATCAGTTTGAGAACAATTTGTTTAGCTGTCCTTTGCCAGCTTACTTGAAAGCAGTTCCATTCCCAGGCTGGTGTACAAAACCCATCACCAGTTGTTGATTCAGGTTCTGAAAGAGTTTTATTGTCTTCAGAATGGACAAAAGTAGAGTAGAGGTACTCTGCGAGAATACTGGGTGTAAAGTCAAGCCTGGGAGAAAGCAACTAGCAAGTTAAAACGATGTATTTCATAAATGAATTTTTACTGTAACTTGAGTTAATTTGAAAACTGTATGGTGGAATGTAGGCTTTTTCTGTCCTCCTTTGACATCTTGCATTTACTATTCTACTAAAGAGTTAGAAAGTTTGACTTGACTTCTATTAACATTTCTGTAGTGCATGTTCTTGCTTTGTACTTACACAGTACCTGGATATTTTACCTTTCCTGTATGTACTTTGGGATAATACATAGCAGGTGAGAAAAGTTGTGAAGTCTTGTTTGTCAGAGCTTAGTTATCTTGTGCATGGCTGTAGAATTGTGTTGTAAAGTGCCTGTGGCATGAGGTGAGAGTTGTCGCACTGTACCAGCTAGTGAACTGTGTAAGAACATGCTTTTCAAATACCATCACACATTAATCTGTGGGAAAATGTCTTGAAAATCAGATGTTTTTGTATTAGGGCACCAGATGTAGCCTTTTTTGGGTTGAAATAGTATGGCAGAGATACTGAAAAACGTATGTTGACTTGGAATATTGGAGGGGCTTTTAAAAGTTTTGCTCCTTGTAATGACAAAGCTTTTTGAGAACCCCCAGAGGTGTAGGACCATCTCAGGAGCTCTGCTCAGACCTGAAATACACGCATGTGCAAAAATCCCATGGTGGGAATGCAGACAGTATTTCCAGTGGTTTTTTCTTGTTCTGTGTCTTTTTTATTTTTCTCTTTTTTTTCTCCCTACTTTTTTTTGGCAGTAACACCTCTGAATATGCTGTGAATATTTTAAATGTTTTGGAAGAATTCACAAATTGCATGGGGTTTAGCATAGAGTGTTCTGGTAACTAGAAAATAACCAAGCTGTCATCTTTTGGAGGGTGTTGGTCAAGACCATTTGCACTTGACCAAAACTGTCAGGAACAATTTCAGCACTATTCCTGCTTGTTCTTTTGTATGCTCTCATATGTTTATTAACTGTATTATCTACCTTCTCTGTTCTAGGATGCAATTCGAAGCCATAGTGAATCAGGTATGTTTTCGAAACCTAGAATAACTTCTAATATTATTTTGTGTTTATTTTCTAGGTCATAAATTGTTTTTCTTCTATTTTAATATTTCAGCCTCACCCTCTGCTCTGTCTGGAAGTCCTAACAATATGAGCCCAACTGGCTGGTCTCAGCCTAAAACCCCAGTCCCAGCCCAAAGAGAGCGAGCCCCTGGATCTAATTCACAAGAAAAAAACAAAATTGTAAGTATGGCAATGTTTGATTGATTTATTTTTAATTATGTTGAAGTGGGCTGAGAGTAGTTGTGTGTTGGGATACATCTCTGTAATTAAAAGGCAATACAAGCTGATGGCAGTCATAGAATCACAGAATGGTTTGGGTTGGAAAGGACCTTAAAATCATCCAGTTCCAACCCCCTGCCATGGGCAGGGACACCTCACACTAGACCATGTCACCCAAGGCTCTGTCTAACCCGGCCTTGAACACTGCCAGGGATGGGGCATTCACCACTTCTTTGGGCACCCTGTGCCAGCACCTCAGCACCCTCACAGTAAAGAACTTCTTCCTTATATCTAACCTGAACTTCCCCCATTTAACTTTGAACCCTTCACTGTGTATATATAATAGCAATATAATTGTAACTAACTCGGGAAAGACAGCACTATTGCATTATAAATACCCAGAACTAACTGTCAATCCAGAACACTTTATCTCAGACAGCATTGTGAAGTTATTTTTCAGTGCAGATTTGAGGTTTAATTTTCTAAATCTTTAGGGTCTGCATTTTTTTCTTTTTTAATATGTTTAAAGTTAGCCTTATTATCACTATTTGAACTGTGTTCCCATAGCTTCCATAGAAAGTGGGTATTGATAGTGCCATCATTTTCATAGGAAAGTTGGTCACAATGTCTCAGGGAAAACCAGATTTAACAAAATGCAAGTTTTCCCTCAAAGGCTTGATTTAAACTTAGGGGTGGGAAAAGTTACAACAACTATGAATAATATCTCATTTTTTTTTGAGGCTTATACGATTTAAAAATGAAAGTACAGTTGTTTAGTGGGACTCCCAGTTGTCAATTCTGAGGCGTTGGAGAATTCTGCTCTCATCTTTTTGGTTTATTCCTTTTAAATATGTAAAGGAGTTCCTGAATTTTAGTATTGTTATTCTGACAAAGTCGGTATTTCAGATGTCTTTCAATAGTTGATTGTGAAATACTTGTTCCAGAAAGTCCAAACTGCCTGACAAAACCCTCAGGGTTTCAGTGCATCTTAAACTTGTATGTGGGGAGTTATTTAATTCTTGGTGTGTACATATAATATATTTGATTGAATACTAAAAGTAAAAACCGTGTTAATTTTTGTTCCAGAGGCCTCGTGGACAGAGAGATTCCAGTTATTACTGGGAAATAGAAGCAAGTGAAGTCATGCTTTCTACCCGAATAGGGTCAGGTTCTTTTGGAACAGTTTACAAAGGCAAATGGCATGGTAAGTTCTTGACAAGTGTTACAGTCTTCTCAAAATGTTGCTAAGGTAAATCCAGAAACAGGTAAAATTGTTTTAATGGTGCTGTGTGCTTATCTGCCACCAAAGGCACCAGGTGAGAAATACTAATCTCCTAATACTAGCAGAGAGGAAATTAAGGCAAACAACAGACATCAAAATCTGAATCTCACAACTGCCATCTACACGTACACGTGCACTATATTGGAGCCAACATTGTTTTCTTTATCACCACCTTCTACAACAGCTTGTTCTCTTTTCATTGTCAGGATTGAATTGGCAGAATTACCTGGGAAATTTCACAGCCTGATGTGGAATTACATTTACCTGTTTTTCAATACCTCTGTGGTTTAGTTAGCATAATATATTCAAGGTGGCAGGGAAAGGAAATGAGCATAAATTGCTTTTGCCGTGGAGCCTTTCTAAGGAAAAAATGTTGATGTGAGAGTTTTATGATATAAAGTTAGCTGGAATGCTTTGAAAAGAGGCACACTGCGGAACTACAGAACCAGTTCCCAAATTCAGGGCTTGTGATGTGAAAAGAAACACACACAAACCCCTCCAGGCCCTAATTTAAATAGCATTATTGTCATAAAATAAGCTGGGGAACAAATCTGGAAATTTACCTTCCACCCTCTATTTTTAAAGAATAAATACTTGCGTGTCTTAAAGCCAGGATATTGTCAGCATCAATGGAAGGAGTATCCTTGTGCTAAAAGTAATATTCCTGAATAGTTAAACTGATTTTCATTATATAAGTGAAATGGAACACAAATCAAGAGGAAAAATAGGTTAAATAAGAGTTTACTAAACAAGGTGAGAAATGAGAATTTCTCATTAATATTTATTTTAATAAAACATTTGCAACTCTTTGTGTATCAAGAGCTTTGGTGTGTTAAACAGGAAATGTATGGAGCTACATAGTTAGAAAGAGCTCTCAGTTGTGTGCACAGGATGGCTGTATGGCTGTCTCCTAGCTCAGTATTGATAACATTTAATATCTGGTTGGTTGTAACTTGTTATAGTTTTCCTGATTTCTCAGGAAAGTCAAAGTTAAATTACTATTTTTTTTTTAACTCATTTTTGGTGTGGTCTTAAGAGACTTGAAGGGTTCTATTTCTTGCAAGTCTTTTCTGTTTGAATTGAAGAAACAGAATTGAAGAAACAGGGTGTTCACTGCGCTTATTAGTGAAGCTGCAGAGTTTTTCTGTAGTAACCTCATAGTACAAATGCAGCAATAAAAATGGTGAAGCTAAATAAAATTAACTGAAGTGGGCAGATTGCTGCAAACTTCAGTAGAAAAGCCAGGTGAAGTTGGAGGTGCTGGGTTTCCTGAAACACCCAGCTAGGAAGGGCTGTTTGCAGTGAACCTTTGGGAGGTTGTGTACAACTGGATGCAAACCGTGTGAGGTTTCCAGTAAGCTTTCCTGACTTAGCCTTCCAAACTGAATCTGAAGTGTCAAGGGCAGTCTTGCTCTGAGGAGTGCGTGTCTCAATATGGAATAACGTCCATATTTTTCCGGCTTGTTCTGATGGTTAAGTACTAATTCTCATATTTGCACCACTTCTGTTACAGACCCCATTTGGATCCTGTAGTGTCCTGTAGCATGCTTCTAAATTTAAAAGGCGGAAAGAGAACCAAGGCAGTTTAAATGGGTTGGAAGACTACCTATCATAAACACTCACATTTCCCCTTTGACCCTGGTAATCAGCTCTAGGGTTTTGGTGGTTGGGGGGGTGGTGAAAGCTGATTTATCTTCAGATTGCTGCTAAACAAAACAAGTGCTATTGTGTATTTGTTTCGGTAGAGGAAACTGCTTCGGAAATGCCATCAAGCTTAAAAAAAGCGTGGCACCTGATACAGCGAGACCAGTGTAAGGTTAAAAACATCTCTTCATCTGTGGAGCAAGGATCATAATGGAGAAAAAACTGAAAAATAATCTGAAAACATTTGGCCTGTAATCAGTGGGTGCTGCATCCTTGCCTTGTGTGGGCATAGCTCTTAGCAGTGTACTTCAAGTGTTGGTAGGCCATCTATTGGTCTTGCATTGTACATCGGGGGGAGTCACAGCAGGAACTGGCTGCTTCAAAGCCTGTGATGTTGGTGCTCATATGAATGGGTTGTCTTTCTACCAGTTATATTCTCCCATGCTGGTCTCAAAGCAGAGAGACTTCTAAGTTATCAAACATTTATGCGTACCACAAATATGAGGTGGTTCTCTTTATGAAGATGCTAGAGGGTGAAATAGGAAGTATATCACATTTACTGAAGTGAAAGGAAGAAGATAGAAATGTACAATAATGTGTTCAGTAGTTGTGCATCTTCTGTGACTTCAAGTTATACAGCAAATTAAGCAACTGGTAACTACAGTGGAAGCTATTGCAGTATTTAGTGGTTAAGTTTTCCTAATGTTTTCAGTTGATCATTATATTCTAGAGACATGCTAACATCTTCCACATGTATCTTTGAAAAGAGGCCATATTAAGAAGAAGAAAACTGGTGATTGTGGTAAGGTCTGACACTCTAGGGATTTTTTTTAAATGTAGGTGATGATTCAGTAATGCTAAGAGGCAGCACCCTTTAAACTATGTGATAAGTCTTTATTGGAGTATAGCACCTCTCAAATCTTTTTACTGCCTGCGGACTAAGATTGAAGTTTCAGTTTTCCTAAATTGCTTATATCTTACTGTGACAGTGTCAAAGCAAGTTTATCTTGAATTCTAAAATGCTGTCCATCCATAGTTCAATGTGATGCTTGCTTCTTTCACAGAGGAATTAGTGGGGTTTGCTGGTGGTGCTTTTACTTTTGTTAGTTGGCTCCACTGTTGCACCTTTTTTGAATCTCTTCAGTTCTACTGTTTTCTGGATGTACACTGTAAAGGTTTTTACAACTCTAGAAACAGTCTCTAAACAGATAGCACTGGATCGTTATCTATTCCCTCTGTCTTACCCTTCAACAGATACTGAAATTTAAAGCAAGCACTGACAATGAAAGCAATTCATATGTAGTTTTAAAGTAAAACTTTCTAATCTGTCAGTTTAAATATCAGTAAGAGATTCTGCTTTCTAGAGTCCCCAAATTTGCTGTTAAAATACTAAAATCAGTGATTTTTCTGCTATTCATGGGTAGAAGATTTACCCCTCCATTCCTGGAATTTAGCAGTATTTAAATCTAGCATGGTAGGGGTATATACATATATATAGTTTATATAAACTTTAATATATAGAATCATAGAATAGTTAGGATTAGAAAGGACCTTAAGATCATCTAGTTCCAACCCCCCTGCCATAAGAATACAAAGGTGTGTGTATATATATATATGTGCACTAAAGCTGGATAGAAAAGGGAAAGTGATGAAACTTTGGATGCTGTTTGGAAGCTGAGACACTCCGATGTGACTGTGTTTGAAATAACACGCTGAGAATGCAGCTACACTAGAATACCTGCCTTTTCAACAGCTATTTCAGATGTTAGTAGCTTTATATCCTGCAAAAAACATTTGTGTAGTGCTAGCTGCAGTTTAAGAAGGGAAGCATGTGAACAATTAGTGACTTTTTCCATTAGACTGAAGTTCAGGTAAATGAATTGCTCGATATGGTGGAAGTTTATATGTCTGCAGGAAAATCTTGACCTATTACAAGTTACTAGAGGTGTACTGTGCACAAATTGGGAGTTTTAAGAGTACTGTATGTTAATGTTACTTTGAGAGGGGAAAAAAAGCTGCATTTTTAGTAACTTTTCTGGTAACTGTATTTTCAGGGGATGTAGCAGTGAAGATACTAAAGGTTGTAGATCCAACCCCAGAACAGTTCCAGGCTTTCAGAAATGAAGTGGCTGTGTTAAGGTGAGTTGGTGGTTTCACTGCTAAATTCTGTTAATCCAAGGCACTCACTTCATTATTACCCCTCCTTTAAGCTGTCTTGCCCAATATTCTATGTTTGATACACAAAAAGCAGATCTCCAGAGAAGAATAAACCAGAGGCAGTATAGTGATACTTGCTGCAAGACAGAAGTCTTAGTTCAAAGTATTGCAGTAGTTCTTCACTGTTCCTGAAAGTTGTATTTTCAGATAAATAATAGCAACCCCCATAATTGTTGAGGTCACATTTGGAATGCAGGAAAAGATGAGGATGAATAAATTCTGCCATAATTCTCATCACCAGACAGAATGCTTGAACTTTGTGCCTTTCGAAATTGCAGCATAACTACTTATTTTGATGTATACTCTGATCTACACAACTCTTTTCTGCTTTCAAATTCTATTTTTGTAGTGTCCAGTTAACTATCTGTAATGTTAATCCTGAAACTGAACCAGAGGACATAAAGAACAATCTGTTAATTCCTTCACAGTTTATAGTGATCCTTCCGTTTCCTGTTGGCATTCAGTCTTCTTTCTAAATCTGTCACTTTTTCCACAGCTTTCAGGGTGATTTCTAGTATTCCAGTAACTTTTCCTAATACCACTTGCAAGCAAGAATGTTGGTTACTAATTTCCAAACCCTTGAATTTTCATGACAACTTTTTCTTGAAGGTTGATTTTAAAAAATTCCTTGGAACTAAAAGGATTTTTAGTATTTCAACTGCAGAAAATCAGTGTATTTTTATCTATTTTTAAAACCAAACTTTACACAAACAGAGCAAAAATGTTGTGGGGAAACTCATGTTTGGACTTAAAGCTGAAACATGTTCCTTCAGGCAGTAATTTTTAAAAGCATTTGAAACCTTTTTTCCTAAAGGTACTAATTTATCTTTGCTACTTTCTTTTAGGAAGACTCGGCATGTTAATATTTTGCTCTTTATGGGCTACATGACTAAAGATAATCTGGCCATTGTAACGCAGTGGTGTGAAGGAAGCAGCCTGTATAAACACCTGCATGTTCAAGAGACCAAGTTCCAAATGTTCCAGCTCATTGATATTGCTCGGCAGACAGCACAGGGAATGGAGTGAGTAGGATCAACAGCAGCGCTGGCTATTTTTGTTCTTGGAATGGTGTTTCCCTTCTTATTCCCAAACCCTAATATGTGGAGTTACTCTGCTAAGATAGTAATGGATCAGAGTGGTACACCCAGTAAAGAGTTTGTGCAGCCTTAATTTCAGCACTGTTGTATGCATTCTTATGTTGCATGCATTTGATATAGTATTTTTTTTCCCCTTGGATTTGCCTTAGTTCATGTTAGACCACTAGTCACTTAACAGGCAGCTTTTCTGTATTTTATCTTCTTTTGTAGCTTGAGGTCTTACTGTCATACACTAGATGAGATCCTACTCTAAACACAGAATTGACCTTTTTTTTTTCCTTCCATGTGTTACTTCCTGTAACATCACAGTGTTTGGCAAACACTAATTCATACTCATGGTACTTCTCTGAGATGAGGGGGTGCCTGTTCCTGTTCTACAGCTACAGACACAAACACGGAGGCACGTTTTGGAAGCCTTCTCCATACTCTGTCAGAACGCGTTGCAGTGTTCATAGCGAAGATGCTGACAATGGCTGACACTGTCAGTGCTCATCCATTTTGCAGATCAGGACCCAGGTTTCCAGTCAGACACCCAGAAAACCAGGGACATATATTGTGACTGCAAATTAAAGCAGTTTGTAAAAAGTAAACCTGAGGTAGCATCCAAATTTCATGCATACGAGAACAGCACCCAGTTCTAGGGCATTACGCAGCTACGTAACAGTGATGCCAGTCTTCTTGCTTTCTGAGGTTTATTTACTACATTGCTTCTGCTTTCTGTAATGTGTAAAGCAGTAGTCATCAGCTAGCACTTGCTAACTTTCTCTTTTCCCGAAGTAAAACACATCCTTTAAGTTAACTAAATCAAGAGTGTGTGAAATGGTTGAGTGTGTAATAAATTGTCACAGTGTCTATTAGTAAACTGAAAGGCAAAGTTTATGTGAACAGCCTTCATAATGGCACTTCTGGTTTTTCTTTCACAGCTATTTACATGCAAAGAATATCATCCACAGAGACATGAAGTCCAATAGTATCCTTTTCTACCTCAATTGTATTTCCTTTAATGTGGGTGATTTGTTGTTAATATGGGACTCTTTTGGAGGGTTGAAACAGCTGTTTGAGATGTGTGTAACTACTAATGAGTAATTCAATGGCTTTAACCTGCCAGAGGGGAGACTGAGATGAGCTCTTAGGCAGAAGCTCTTCCCTGTGAGGGTGCTGAGGCGCTGGCACAGGGTGCCCAGAGAAGCTGTGGCTGCCCCATCCCTGGCAGTGTTCAAGGCCAGGTTGGACACAGGGGCTTGGAGCAACCTGCTCTAGCGGAAGGTGTCCCTGCCCGTGGCAGGGGTTGGGACTGGATGAGCTTTAAGGTCCCTTCAACCCAAACCAGTCTGGGATTCTGTGAATTCCTGTTGATGAGTAAGACATTTTTTTTTAGCAGGGGCTTTCATAGAACATATGTGCTTGTTTACCAAACTGTTGTGACAGAGATGGGGAAAGATGTGCAACAGTTGTGCTCCAAAAGTGTCTTATTTTACTTGAATGGTGTTTATGCAATTCTCTGTTACCCAAATGCTGTACTGGAGAGAAGCTGCACGCTTTACTTGGTGGGAGATGTGTGTGCATGTGTGTGCGGGTGTATGTGTGCAGATGGGGGGTTTGTCACTGTTCCCCAGGTATTTTTAATACATTTAAAACACCTTCACTTGACTGACAGAAATGAAGCCAAAACTCTTTACTTTAAACTCAAGAAAAGGCTACATGTTACCACTATGTTTGTTGCAAATACATACATTCAGTAATGCATCTGGAGTAAAAATGTTGTGAACTGATGTCTTTTGCCTTTCAAAACGCCTGCTTTGGAAATTGCCCAGAAGAACATCCCTTGAGTTAACAGCATAAAATGGAACTTCCTTTCACAAAATACAAACAGAATGTTTTGCAAATGTTAGCATAAAAGAATATACCAAGTGATTCCATAATGTAAGGAGTTTCCCATTTTCACTTCATTTAGAAAAATAATCATTTTAGGATGTAGGAGGTCAGGAGTTTGTGATTCCTGGTAATGATGACCATTTTTGTGTACTATATTAACTCTTTTCCTGACATGGGAGTGAGAATGAGGAGTCAGTCATGTTTATATTCTGAATCCTCTTTTTGAACATAAAACATTTCTTAAATGAAGTTGTAAAATCTCCTTGGAATAACTCCAACAAAGAAAGTGCTACCTGTCAGTCCTAACAGACAATCTATTAAGTGGATAGATTACAGCTGGACAGATGTGGGTATTTCCAGTTGAAATAGTTAAATCATGGCTAAATCTCAGGAGATCAGCCAGAGAGCTTTGTGAAAAGAGATTTTATATTTGTTTCCAGTTGTTTTTTCTTAGTTTCTTTTTTGAGCTGTGATGACTTCTATGTTGTTCCTCTGTGTGTCTCTTGACACCAGTTATTTAAGTACCTGCATCATTGGTGTTAACTAACACAGTAGGTTTCTATCCTAGCTCACCGTAAAGATAAAAGTACAAATAATGCTGAAACATCTGCTCTTGTTTAGTCTTAAATGTTAACTCTGTGATATGGATGCCATAAAATTACTTTTTTGCTGTTTAAAATACAACTTGTAGCAGGTTTAAATAAATAACCAGCAGTATTTGTGGATAGTTGGCTTGCATTTGTAATAACCTGAGCAGATACTTCATAATCGTGTCAGAAAATTCAGAAGTGTTTACTCAAGTTTCCTACAGAATTTCTTTAACAAATGTTTAGATATATTTCTTCATGAAGGCCTCACAGTGAAAATAGGAGACTTTGGTCTGGCAACTGTAAAATCCAGGTGGAGTGGATCTCAGCAGGTGGAGCAGCCCACTGGATCAATCTTGTGGATGGTGAGCAAAACATTTCACTGATGTTAAATAGCTGCTTTCCTTCTGGTGATGTATGTTTTGGCAACTCAACACTATTTTAAACCTTTAAATCTAAATGAATCAACATATGCTGTTAGTACTGTGTAGACTTTTATTCCAGTTGTAGGACAAGTTAAAATTGAAGAATGAAGTGTTGGGGTGCTTAATTGTCCAAAGTAGACACCATTCACTGAAGGTTTCTCCTTTATTTTAAGTATTGAGGGCAGAGACAGGGTTGTCAGTGGAACTGCAAGGAGCTGTTCCGAGGGAGAGGAGAGCCTTTTTCCTGCCATAATCCTGCCTTTCCCAAATGGGCTTGTCTCACAGGAGGGCAGGCTTGCGTCTGTTTAATGGTGGCTTTGTGGGATCCTTTCTCTGCCTTCTTCATTGTGGCCTCTTCTTCCCCTTCTCCCTGCTTGGGATTTGGCAACACACTTGCTGATTGTGCATTTGGCAGCTTTGGCAGGGGATTGGGGAAGGGAGGGGGAGTGCTACTTCAAGTATGGGAATGAGCACAGTCATCTTTGGTACTATGGTGGGACATTTCATATATATCAAGCTGCTGCTGTTAGGCCCAGGACTTGTACCTCACCCTGCACCAGGCAGTTGTGGTAGGTTTTGGGGCAGCTCAGAACTGCAGCAGGTAAATGTCCATTTAGGAGCAGAATTCTCAAGTTCTAGTGGAAAGTTTATGGAGTTTCCTTTGGAAGCGGTACTGCGAAGTCCTTGTCTGAGAAGACATTCCCAAAAACTGCCCTTACCATAGAATCATAGACTGGTTAGGGTTGAAGGAAACCTTAAAGTGTGTTTAACCTCTGCCAGAATTTAAAAGGCAGTTCCATCATGTTCCTTCCCAAAATCACCTGGAGAAAATCTGTTTAGTAACTTTTCAAATGTGGGACTCAATAAAGTAAATGGAAAACATGGAACAGTGTCTGTCACCAGGTTAAAAAGCATCATTAAAATTATGCAAGAATGTCTTATTTAGGATTTAAAACTAACTTCCCTTTAGGTATACCTATATATATGAAACAGATCTTCTAGAAAAAACCCTGCACTGTTGCTCTTTACAGTTTTGAGGGTTTATTTTAATCATTTATAGACCATTCATCTTTGCTGAGTTGTCCTTAAGTAGCAGGGGAGGTTGATTCTGTTTCCTTGGAAGTCAGTATAACCTCTTACTGGGTTTTGCTGTGGAACTGTTGAACTTTAACTAGTACTTTGCTCAGCAATGCTGAAGGACTTTACAGGGAAAAAAATCTTAGTCCACAGGAAAGGTGTTTTGATGGTTTATGTCTTATTCAATCATTCAATGTTGTTTCTTTGAAGTTCCTTAGCTTTATCATTTTGCTTTGTTTTGCAAAGATGCATTTCTTCCCTCATCCTCACTATGTGCTATTTTATATTTTCATATTTCACGTAAATGTTTCAGTATCAATTTTACAAGGGAATGAATCTGTATTAGAATTTTGTATTTTTCCTCTTTAATATTGATACCTGTTTAAGAACAGGTATCAGTGTTAGATAGCTGTAAGGTATCAGGTAAGAGACTCAGACTCCCTTGTATATAAGATGTATCAAAAGTCAATAAATACTGGAAATTGGAATAGTAACAGTTTTTCTAATGGTAAAATGCTCACTGAATGAAAGCATTCTGTGTTATTTACTCTCAAGTGCCTTGATTATTTTTTTAAAGAAGATGTAGAGTAGAACTGCCTGAACTTCTCCAGAGCCTTAGGTAAAACATCAGAGGTTCTGAGGTATCCCTTGTTCACTCATTTTTGGTTGAGCTCACTCTCTGCTTTCCAAGTATTTTCCTTTCTCTTATCCTTTCCACTTCTAAGTTCTCTTAATATTGCTCATAATTTGTGTCTGGTTTCCTCCTTCTGCAGGCACCAGAAGTGATACGGATGCAGGACAGTAACCCCTTTAGTTTTCAGTCAGATGTCTACTCCTATGGAATAGTATTATATGAACTAATGACAGGAGAGTTGCCGTACTCCCACATAAACAACCGAGACCAGGTGAGAAACCCTCTTTGGATGCTGTGTTTTATTTCTATGCAGGGTACATTTTGTTGTCCTCAAGAAATGTAAGATGAAGACAAATCCAAAACAAGAACTGAAGTGGTGTTGGCAACATGATTTGTTTCAGCAATAAATCTGTGTGGGAGAATGTTTAAATATTGACAGTGACAGTTACTGAATGGAAAAAAGATTTCTTTGTTATAAACATTTTAATTGCCCTGTTAATTTAGTCATAGTTAAAGCTTTTGGTACATCAGTAAAGATGTGAAATTTCCCTTTCGATGGTCAATCAACCCTGTCAGTATTGAATGTTTGTGTGATTTAGTCTTTGCTAAGTTCTGTTCTTACCAATCCACTAACCAAGAGTTACAAAGAAGCACATGCAGGACAGAGACCTCAACTGCTCTCTTTACACAGGCCCTTTTTCTGGCTTAACGCGTGTAGAGCTAACTTGTTCTGCAGGGCATGAACTTCAGACTGCTGGATCTTCTTGATCTGTTTTGCTTATCCTCAGTTGTGGTTTGTGAAGAGGCCCGTTCTGTTAAGGAAGGTTTTTCTTAGTTTTAAGATTGGGATATTGGAATGTGTTTTAATTCATAATATTAAAACTATGTGCAAGCTTTAATAATCACGACTGTTGCAAAAGATGCAACTCCTGACCCTGAGGTAAGTTTCTGGGGAGGAATACAGTGTTTCCTGGAGAACAACACTGAGACCTTATTTCAGCAACATTATAAAGGCCTTTTTTGTTTGTTTGTTTTCTGAGATGACAGCAGTTGAAAGAGAACCAATAGCACAGTTAGTTCTGTTTGTCCCTCCCCAGTGAAACCCTCAACAGTCAAAGTCCCCTCAACAACCAAACCTACCACCATTTTACCAGGTAACAGTCTTACCAATACTGTATAGTCAGCTATTAAGGTTACTGGAAGTCTGATGAAAATCCTAAACAATGACCACATTAACTTGAACTAGAACAGAAAATGTATTTTCCAACACTCATAACATCTTTTACTGTTTGTCTTGAAACCAAACGATCCCCTTTTTTCTGCATTGGCTACAATGATCTTTTTTCACTTGCTAGCTGTACACCTCCTTTTGCACCATGTTGTACAGAAATACCTGAAGATGCAGCTCCACTGAGGGATTGTGCTGTTGTGCCAAATTGGCTGACTGCTCCTGACTGCTCAGACTGAGGGTTGCTTGTCACTGTAGCCTTCAGTTGAAGGACACTGCCATGTTATGTCATGTCCGTGTCATGTAGCATCCCCTGTTCTGTTCTGAATGCAATAGCTCCTTCCCTTGTTGAGCATTACAGAGCAGTGTTGCTCTGGTTTAATCATGTCCTCCATTACACAAACCCAGGACCACTGTGTCAGTTAACTAACTGGGACAAGTTGACAAGGCTCTGCTGGTGTGTGTGCCTTTGGGACACTAACGCTATCCACCAGTGAAACGACTCTTACAGCTTTGGTTTTCTGCTACTTGCTGCTTCTCTTTCAGATTATTTTCATGGTTGGCCGAGGGTATGCTTCTCCAGACCTCAGTAAACTGTACAAGAACTGCCCCAAAGCAATGAAGAGGCTTGTAGCAGATTGTTTGAAGAAAGTTAGGGAAGAACGACCTCTGTTTCCACAAGTAAGTGATTTCCTGCATCTAAGTTTCAGAGTATTTTATGAATAGCCATTAGCACATAAAATATTCTACACAGGTAGAGGTTTTGGTTTATATAAAGTGTACCTGCTTCCTATTTTTGTCTTTATTCATGTGTGCATTTCTCATAGCCCAGCTCCCTTAAGCACTTTGTAATTCTGACTGTACATAGTTCCTGCAAGGGTCATTAAAACAATACTACGCATGCTGCATGCGTAGTATTGAAGCAGTGTTAGACTTACACTAGAGCAGTTTGCTTTCAACAGTTGACCCATTTTAGAGATAAGCAAAAAATAACCCCTAACATAATAAAACTGAAACCTATCTGTCTATTTACATCTTATTTTAGTGTAGGTTTGAGGGAGATGAGACTATTCCCTTCCCCACAACTGTGAAGAAGCAAACAAAATCCACTGAGGGATGTAAAGTCATGTAGCAATTTTAGGTGTTTTTACCAACGATACCTTTTCATGTCACTATGAAGATGATGAAGGTACCTTTTAAGTAGCTGGAATCAAGTATCAACAGATTTTGGAGAAATAACTTGCTGTTACAATCAAGTACAGCTTTTGTTGTTTAAAAAGTTCTTTCTAAATGCTGTTTTGTAAATAGACTATTAGGCAGAAGATGCAATTCTGTCCCTGTTACTCTTGGAGGATTGCACAGATGCAAGTTAATTGATCGTAATGTCTGTGGACTAACAGAAAGTATCCTCCCATCCTCTGAAACTCAGTGAGACTCCACATGGCAATGAAACTGCATGGCAGAGTTTGATTATTCCCACTGGAGTATTCCTAGAGTGTTGTTTCCAGTGCCTCCACATAGTATGTTGTTGCTCTTAAAAGATATGCTGAAAGCTGTAAGAAAGGGGAATGGCTTTAACCTGCCAGAGGGGAGATTGAGATGAGCTCTGAGGCAGAAGCTCTTCCCTGTGAGGGTGCTGAGGCGCTGGCACAGACTTTTCCCAGAGAAGCTGTGGCTGCCCCATCCCTGGCAGTGTTCAAGGCCAGGTTGGACACAGGGGCTTGGAGCAACCTGCTCTAGTGGAAGGTGTCCCTGCCTGTGGCAGGGGGTTGGAACTGGATGAGCTTTAAGGTCTCTTCCAACACAAACCAGTCTGGGATTCTGTGATTAAGACTTAAGTAGAAAGAGCTGCTTGTCTAACAAGCCTTGTTTTAATGTTATGTGTTTCCCTCAGATACTGTCGTCCATTGAATTGTTGCAACATTCTTTACCCAAAATCAACCGGAGTGCTTCCGAACCATCTCTGCACCGTGCTGCCCACACAGAGGACATAAATTCATGCACATTAACATCCACGAGACTGCCTGTGTTTTAGGATCATGCTCCCCTTCCCTCATCCTCTCCAGTGCTGGGAAAGGAACAGAAGTAACAGAAGTTGTGCTTTTAATGCCTCAGTGTACAGGATCAGTGCCAGCAGGATCATCTGCCTCCCAGTTTTAAGAACAAGCTGCTAAGGATTTCTGCAGTTCTTACCCTGCAGGGACACAGCTCCACCTTGCCTTTTTCTACAGTTTCTTTTACTGGGATAGTTAACAGACTATAAATCAAGAGATCTATTACTATTTTTTTAATAGATGCACTTGAGCCTTATTTTTCCCATACCCAGAAGTGATGGCTGTTTCTTTGGCAGTGTTTCTGGATTGATTTGAATCTGTTGGTAACTTGGTATTCTTTGCAGCAAGGATGGCTCGCCTCGGAGAGACGATGTGTTCTGGTGCTCTTCGATGTGCCACTGCAGGCTGGGGGTTTTCCTGACATGGGTATCTGCAAACAAGACTGAGGGAAGAGGAAAAAAAACTTTCTGGAAATCAGCTCCTGCCTAAGAGCTTTCATCAAGCCAATGAAATAAGTTAAAATGCTAATTCAACACTAAATAGTTTTGCAATAGTTTTGCACATAGAAGAAAAACTCTTGCAAAAGAATGGAATATATTCTGAATTGTTCTGCTCAGAGAAGGAAGCTAGCCAGTCTTGCTATGGTCATCCTCAGTAACTTAAGCAGCTTACTTTGGTACTATGGACTTGTTTCCTGCAGCCCAGTGAGGTGGGAGGTGCAGAAAGCCAGGCTTTTGTGGCTGAGAACAGGCTCATTAACACTCTCCTTATACTTCTGCAAAATGAGCATAGTCTTCATCCCATCTGAAGCTGTCGTCCAAGAGATGCACTATCAAGAGGAAACTGAGCATAAACAGTTTTTCTTGCTGATTTGGGTTTTAATTTTGTTTTTATTGCTCCTGAGAAAATGCATTTATTGTAAGCCAAGGTTCCTCTGATTATCTTATTTTAATAAAATAAATTAAATTTTAGGTTGAAGATTCAATGTCATCATTTAATGTAGTAATCCATCGCTCTTGACATGTACATCTAGATTGGAAAAACTCAGAAAATGACATTCAGAATGATTTTTTAAAAGCAGTTTAAGTAAAACCACACTTGATCCGACCACCTCCAGGTTTCCAGTCACTTCCATTACAGGATGGCTTTTACTCTCCTGCAGCAACCTCCCAGCAGCATCCGCTGATTCAGGTCCTACACTGCTGGACGATGAAGCTGTTGCACCGCACCAGTTTTGCTGTGTTTTATCTTCCGTGGCCCTGTTGTTTGCTCAGGTCCAAGCGAGTGTTTTGTCTTGGCTGAACTCCACAGATGACAAAAAATAGGTGGGTTAATCTATGAATTTGGTTTTGAAATAGCATTGTTTAAATATGTTTACTAGGGAAAGAATGGAAGCCAAGTGCCCATTCCTGACATGGAAGCTTGGGATTTTGTGTCTTTCTCTGTGCACACCTCTGTAAATGTTATTTATCTCTCATATTACCTTCATTATAATATAAAATAGTTAAGAAAAAGAAGACATGGTAAGCTGCTGCTACTTTAGGTCTAAAAGAAACCATTAATCCCTAATTTTTAAAACAGGTTATGTTAAATTAAAACTTCTCTTTACGTTGTCCCTGTGTAGCTTTGAAAAACAAGCTGTCTTTTTAATTTCAGACTACTGCTACCTGGTTTATGTCTTCATGGGGCAAGGGAAACCAGGAATGCCTTGTTTAAGGTAAAGCACATCCCCTCCATTGATGACTTTGGGATGTATTTTATTACTTTCTTTTCCTCACCTTTGTGATTGGTGATGAACAACATTCACGTGCCTCACTGGTACCTTCATGTGCCACTGACCAGTAAGCAGTTACAGATTGTGCCAAGCTGAGGCCTGACTTTGCAGTAAGCACTGTGAAAAATTAACCTTAGGGGGGAAATAACTGTGGAAAAGTTCCATTTCCTGGGTGAGAACCGGAGCAACATGTGCGTGGTCAAGGGGAGGGAGCTGTTGGCCAGCAGAGGTGGGAGGAGCTCTCCCTCTTCTGCTGGAACCCTCAGGGAAATGCAGTGATTTCCACCCTCCTCAGGTGAGGCTCCTCAGCTTCAGTTCTGACCCAGAAATGCCAACCCATGGTGGAAACGAGCAATACTGGAGTCACTAATTTGATGCAGTTTAAAATGTCTGAACCCCAGCTGAAGGTTCTGCTGTTTGCTTTGTGACAGGGACATAGATCCCCATTTTCAGCCATCTGAGCAGTGCCCCATGTGCCTTGCTGATGCGAGGCTTTTGCACAAGTGTCTCTAAACACGCTTTGCCTCACAATACAAATAACTTCTGTTGTCTCAGCAGTTGACCCTTCTGGAACACTTGAGTCTTTAAGCCAACAGCACCCTTCAAGGGTACGAGGTTTTGTCCGCATTGGCCCTCTACTGATTTGAAGACCCTCTGCTGCATGTGCTCGAGAGATCGCTGCTTGCACTCAACTGGTTTCATGCTGTATTGCTCAGGAGCCATTTCAGACTGAATTCTTAGTTGAACTGCCAAGTTAATACAAATGGCTTCACAGCATTAACTTCTCACATCAGATTTCACCATCACATTGCTTTTGCTCAAAGCTTTTGCAACACAATTCTGAACAAAACCAAGATTCAGCAGCAGCTTCATTACCTCAGAAGAGACGTGCTTTAATCCCTCACAGCACTGCCCTTACCCAGCCTTGGCACATCCCATATGAGGGCAGTGCCTGGACAACTGCCGGGGCTTCACTGACAGTGGCTTTGGGCTGGGACTGGAGCTGCGTGGAAGTGGGGCTGTTCTGGGACTGTCCTGGAGCTTCAGCAAGGCATCCTTGTCCTGTGCTAGAGGCATGTGGGGATGGGGAATCCCACCTATGTCAGCCACACAGTTAAGAAAGGCAGGAGCTAAAACTCATAACTGAAATAACTTACAGTGTATACTTGCAAACTGTGAGATCACTGACCTGAGATCAGAAAATGCAGTTACTTAACTCAGGCTACTTCATTGAACGGAATCAAGGTTTCCCAGTTAAAGACATTTGAACTAGGTAAACTGAACAACAGTGTCCCTGCTGCTGTTGCAACTGTTCCTGCACCTCACTCCTTCCTCTCATGACAGTTTCCAGAATCCAAGTTGTGCTGCAGGTTCAGTTTAGCTGTCTGTTGTGACTCTGGCACTGCTCTGAGTTTACTCTGAACTCTAGGTCCTACTTTGAGGTATAATGTATTAGTTCTTAAATGTCCTTTTTAAGGAAGAAAAAGCTTTGCTGACCATTATTCCTCAGTGGGGTTTTGTAGATACACAGTTAGTTGATTTAGTGTGAAAAACAAAACCAAAACCAACACAAGCCAAACCCACCCCAAACTGATTTAGCAACAGTTTTTAACAGCTTAAGCTTTAAAAGGTAAGGGAGGAGCTGTATTTACACTGCCCCTCAGCCCCCAGGACAGCATCTGTTGGGCCAAAGAGGGAGAAAACCCTATTGGATTTAAGGGACTCTTTTTTTCCATGCAATCAGTTTATCTTTTTTTAAATATATTTTAATCTTCTTGTTGCCATACAAAAACTATCTGAAAACCTTACCAGGACTGCACAAATCCACCACAGGGCACGCTCATCCTAACTGTGCTGTATAAAGTCAAAGCATCACTAAATAAATAGCTGGATCGCTATAGGCAGAAGCACCTCACGTCCTCTTTATTGAGAAGTAGCAGAGTCCTCATCGGCCCCCGAGAGGTGCATGAACAGTTCTCCCAGTTCGGTTACGTCATCGTCTGTGCTGGTCACAGTCCTGCTCTCTCTGTCTTCAATGAAGTCCCACAGACGAACAGAATTGAAGAACTGCAACAGAAGAAGATCTCGTCACAGTTCCACCAAAATATTTTCCTATATCAGTCTTATTTCTTTATTAAAGCAAGCCCAACGTTGACATCTAACGCTGGGTCTGTACTAACACTCCTGGCAACGCTGGCAGTGAAATTCGGAGTTGATAACACCTCACTTTAGTGTAACAGCTTGACACAGGGAGAGGCAAGCCAGCTCTAACCTGCTGGAGAGCAGCCCTGCTGTGGCCCTCCACCATGAGCTCCTGAGGTGGCTTTCACCCGAGGCAGGTGAGCAAGACCTTTTAACACTGCAGGTGAAAGCTTTAAAGGGCAGCACTCCTTTGGAGACAGGTTCGCCATGAGCAGGGCTGCTTCACAAAGTAAAATAATAATAAATGTTAAATAAGAGGTGCCTTCTGCTTCCCATACTAGCAGACCTTTGCCTCAGGGAAAGCCAGGGGTGCTGTCCTCGCTTCCCCACGGCCCTGTGGCGTGTGACACACGTTTATGCAGTACACTTCACACACAAGCCATGGGTTTAACCACCCCTGGTGAGCAGTCTCTTACCCGCACCGTGCCCTCGGAGCTGAGCTGCTTCCTTGGCTTTTCAGGCTCGGCTCGTGTCCCATCCGGGTAAGCGTGAAGGTAAAGACACTTCCCTCCAAACGGGCATGTTCCCTTCCCTTGTTCAAAGTACTTGCAGGGCTTTTTCCTGGTGTAATTAGAAGAGAGAGTTATTGCCTTCAGGTATAAGGGAGTAGGGACAGTTCATTCCCCATGGCTGCTTCTCTCATCCTCAGTGGTATAAAGTGAGAACACACCGAGAGGTTCGGTCACTCCTTCCCCACCTGACAGCAGTCAAATAGAGGGGAAGGATTATTAAAAGCAAACCAATAGGTAAATGAACAGTGCCAGAACTCAAAAGAATTAAACTATCTTAAGACATGGAAAGTGAAGGATGTTCCAAGAATGTCACTGATGCTGCAGACGTGTTTTCACCACACCCGGCAAACCCGCTGCTATTTTTCTAGCAACATTCCTCTCCTGTGTTTTCTACCACTCTGGTCTTGCTGAACCAGTTCCTCATCACCTCCTCTCGAGGGTCTGCAACAACACTTGGTTAGTTTACGTGTCCACCAGTGTGGTCACTCGTGTGCAGTGGAAACTACAAAGCAAATGCAACTGACCCTGTAAACTTGATCTGCAAACAGTGATGAAAACAGACAGACATGTCCTGGACATTCCCAGGATATAGGTACAGTCTCAGAGCAGCTAAATGGAGAAGCTAAGCCCAACAGCAACAAAAACCAAACCCCATACTCCAGCCAGGCAGCGCACGAAGAGCAGAAGGGGTTTGTCTGTGACTTCCAGGTTTCTAGGGCTGACTTCTTTCCCCCTGTGCTGGCACATGACTGGGTTTGTGCTGGCCTGACCCTGCTCTTAGGTTAGACTCAGCTTTATTAGTGCATTATTACCATTTTTTTCATTCCATACAATATTAACCCTTAAGTTAGGTTAAACGGAGTGCCAGGAGATCTGTCCATAGACTGTCTGTACCAAAGATTATTTTATCTACACCACAACACACTTGTCTTAAGCTGAGCACTTAAGCAAAGCCCCTCTCTGTAGCCTCTGCTGCACAGCAGGTTGACAAGAGCCAACCCAACTGCCATCGCCACCCAGTACCTTGCTCCAGTGCCACAAAGCACTGGCCTCGCAGAGGGCACGGCTGGTCAAAACCACCCTGAGCTCAGGCTTCTGAGCACAACTCACTGCCCTCAGTCCAAAGCCCTTCTTAATTAAACTGAAAACCCAAACCAGCACTCAGGTATTGAAAAAACCACATCTGCAGAACCTCCGCTTAAATGACTGCTTTTATTCAAATAGTTTGCCTGACTGTTAAGACAAGATGCTGGGTTGTTTAATGGAGTAGCGCTGCTTGCAGCAATGCTGCTGCTGTGTTGCAGCAGGAGTTCAGACTTGCAGCTTCCCAAGCAGCTGAAAAGCACCAGCAGCTGGGCACAGATCTAAGTAAGGCCGATTCTGCTCTCTACTCCAAAGGGCACGTGTAAAGGGTGATGCACATCGCACAATGGAACTTGCAGCCTTCTGCAAGTCCTCGCTCACTCAGGTCAAGCACAGCTCTGCTCGTCCCCCCTGAAGGGAGCCTGGGGGGGGGTCAGGAACAGTGTCTCACACTCGCCTCCCAGGTTCCAGGCAGGCCCAGCCCCACGGCGCTGCTCTGCAACCACCCTTGTCAGCCCCAGCGCTCTCCCGGTGCTGCCAGCACCACACAGACCGCATGAGCCCACCACAGCACCGGTGCCATGTCGCATCTTCCATTCCCAGTGGACATCACAAAACCCCGGGAATTTGTATTCCATATTCTAGGAGACCATTTCATTTTCCTTCCCTACCCATTTTCCTCAGTAACTGACAACCAATTCTAAGGGACCAACTGAAAATGCATGAAGCTGATTTTGGCAAGTGAACTGAAATCACTGCAGTTCTTCAGAGCACCACGAGTTTGAGTGATTTCTGATCCATAATTACATGACAAACGCTTTTGTGGCAGGCACAGAGGGAAATCAAAGTGTTAACAGAGATTAAGAGTTTGCTGTGGAAAGGGTGGGAATTAAAGAAAGTTAAACACAGGCACTTCAGCTGACTTGGTGCAGCTGCCCTAAGGACAGTGCAAACAGTGTGTGGCTGCTTCTGGACTTACCCCACTCCCTGCTTAAATGCTTCAATCAGCTCGTTTTTCTTCTCCTGGTCTTCTACCCAGTAGGCGCTGGGAATGACGAACTCGGATATCACACGGCACTCGGGGCAAGACCTGAAGACAAAGCACCAACGCTCTGTTATTTCCCCAGGGACACTCCTCAACAAATGTGCCAGGAACAGCCACTTCCCGAGGGGCAGGGAGCTGATGCAGGCACCTCCTCACACACCAGCACATATGCACCGCTGCCATTAGTGTCAACTGAAATAACCTGACTGGGTGCAGCCAGAGCTTGTGCTTCCTTGTGCTTGTTTCTAGACTTAGACAAACATCCCAGGTTATTTCCTCAGCACTCGGGAGCAAACTGCACATGCTCATCCCAACACACAGCGATAAACCATCAGTTACGTGGGTGCTGCAGCCCCCATGCAGCAGAAAGCCAAAACAGCTGGAAAAAGGTCAAGGACGGTCTCTAAGGCTTTGAGATGCCACCTGACATCCACCAGCAGCAATGAGCTGTCCCTTCAGCGGCTTTACAGGGTGGATCTCTACATTAGGAACTAAGATCAAGGATCAAATATGAAACTTCATGTCCCTCAACAAGCCTAGGAAAAGCTTTATTACCCTCCCTGCGTGTCTCCCCGCAGGCAGTGCTCCCAGAACTGAGCCAAGTCCCTCCTTTAGCTTAACTCTGCAACCACCGCTATGTTCACCATTATGGAGAGGGGTAAAAAACTGTGTGTGAAGAACCTGTGTTAGTATTTAATCCATATGGACTGCAGGGCACTGCTGCTGAAACCCTCCCACAACACCCTGGGAGCTGCCGGGGAGCAGCTCGGCTCCAGCACAGGTTATGTATGTCCTCAGGACCAATGTTCACTTCCGTGAAAGGGATAAAGTTGTGCAGAAACGTCTGTTCTGGCAGGAGACTGAAGAGATTTCCCACCTCTCCCTCAGCATGACTGTAACTCGGGAGAGTTTTCAAAGAGATGCTCAAAAAAGGGAATAGCCCCAATTCAGTGTTTTAAATTCTCTCCTCTGAGGAGGAGTGCGCTTGGAATACAATTTTTATAGAGCTGGAGGATGAGGCATTTGCTCAGATACAGATAAATGTGTGACTAGTGGGACATTTACCTTGAGGAAGTTACAGTATGGAACAAACCCCAGGCATTAAGCAGATGCACAGCAAGAAGGAGGTACTGCTTCTGCACATGGGTTACTGTGAAGGGCGCAGGTTCACTGGGTCTCAGCTGCCCACAGTCCGTGTGGCTGCACTTTGCCCACCATCAACACAAGACAGGGCTGCCACCCAGGGCAAGCTCTTCCCATACAGGACCACAGCGAGAAAGGAAACTGTCACCAAGGGACACCCCATCCATGTGTCCTGCTGGTCTTGACCACTGTTCTCCCAGCCCCGCTCCAATGTCCTGGAATTTGCCAGTGCTTGGACCGGGATTTTCTGAGCTCAGAAGTTATTAATGGCTATGTTAACATTTACAGCAACACAATCCCTTGTCACCAGTTGTATTTCTGTACGAGTCGAGGCACACCAGAGAGCCCATCTCCCTGACCCAGCCCCAGAGAAGACTCTGGTTAACACCCACTTACTTTATGATGGGATTCTCGAACTGCTTGGCACACCTCCACTGCCGGATGCAGGACAAGCAGTACGTGTGGTTGCAGTTGGAAAGGATCCCAAACCTCCTCTCGGAGGCCGATGGCTTCTCATACACCACTTCCATGCAGATACTGCACACTTTGTCCTGACTTGCCTGAAAGGCAAAGGCCTTCTCCATGTCGTGCTCGAATGTCGCCATGCACATCTGTCACGGGAGAGACGTCACTGGTTACTGCAGTCCACACACTGCCCGTTCCTCAACAGTGTCTATGGAAGGGGCCTATTGCAGGGAGAACAAGGCACGCTCCCCGAAAGTGTCATTCCTACCCCTCATCGTCAGAATTTAATTGGAAGAACATGACGTTCAATCCCACACCTCAGCCCTTCAGTGTTCTCTGCAGCTTCAGCAGCATCAGAAGGAACATGCCTGAGCACTCGTCATTTACCCCTTTCTGTATCGCTCTCACGGCACAGGTATTGCACAAGGAGACACTTCAAATCCCCTAAACCCATCAAACTCAGGGCCCAGCACAGGTGCCACACTCGGGGTGTTGCTTGGCTGATCCTTCAGGCCACACTCACTCACCAGACAGGAAGCTCTACACCAGCTGGGAATTAGTCTCTTACAGGCTTTCCTACAGCCCCTCTCATCATGGTATCCAGTAGGGACAGTCATTCCCAGTTCATTCTCACAGCAATACAAGGTGAGCTGGTGGTTACACCTGCGTAGGTTTAACTCTTACTTTACAAGAGACCCAGAACTTGACAAGTAAAATAAAGGACTTGAAATTATACTACTACTAAACAAGGACACAGACTAATTCTATGTTAGTAGCAGCATTGTGGCTGCTGCACCTTCTCAATCCCACACATCCCGCTGCTGCCAGAGCTGAGCCGTGGTGACAGGACACTGTGCCAGGTCCCAACAAGCTCTGGGGAGAAGCGAGCACTCCCACAGCAGCATGTTCTGCAGGGACACCCAACCCCACACAACCCGAGAGCTTTAACCCCTCAGGTCCTACTTCAGACTCTGGAGAGACTCGTGGTTCAGTAACCACTGACGCGGCCGGTCTCCCTCCTCCTCAGCCTTGAGAACTCCTGTTCCTGAGCCAAATCTGGAAGCCAGGCAGAGAAAAGAGCAGCTCCTTCAGCCCGTCTTTACCTGACTAATTCCTCATGTGGTCCCTCCAGCTCAGCTCCAAACCCACTGTACTCAGTTCGGTGTGTCCTCACTGACCCTGCCCTGACACCAGCCACAGCAAAGAGGAGACACCCGAGGAGCGTGTCACCCAAAGGTGACCTCAGAACACACCAGCAGCCCACGATTCCTCTCCCCCACCTTACAGAACAGCATGGAGATGTCATGTAAACTGCAAAAGACATTGTCCTGGGAGAGTTTTAGGGTGTTGTGGGAGAAGGCTGCAGGTGAGTTTCCAATAAGGATGAAATGGGAAAAGAAGAAGCTGCTGTAAAAGGCCGTCTGCATCAGCATCACCAGTTAAGCCCCAGCTGCTTGAACAGAGCACTCTTAGAACCAACTTTATAAACAATAAAACAAAAGCTCTTTGGACCAACAGGCTCCTACAAAACACACCTTTGGGTTTTTGGGCAAACCAACCAAGCCTTGCACTGAGCAAAGCAAATCCCACACGGATTTCACGTTGCTCTTACCATCTCGTGAGCCTTCCTCTGCTCCTGGTTGAAAGGGTGGAGGACTTGCAGCCCACATATCTCACACACGTCCCCGTGGATGTAGAGGCAGCGCTCTCCGAAGTGGCAGGCGCCTGCAGCAGCGTAGGGACACAACTGCTCTGCATCCGCATAGGAGCCTCCAGCCACCGGGTCCTCCAGCCCGCTGCAGATAGCTTCCAGGTAGGAATGGGGCTTCACTTCCAGATTATCATTTTGGTCACTGCAGCACACCACATCGCCCGTGGCACTGGGTTTGTGCTTCTCTTCAGCCAAGCCACACAGATCTTAGGGAACAGAAAGGTAGTATGAGCCATACAGGACACTCCACAAGAGGCTCTGTGTACTTTCTTTCCAATGATAACCTTTAAGAAAAAAGCCCTTTTCTTCTCAATGAAACCTTATCTCTGAGCCCCTCTGACTCCCAAACCACAAGAATTTTCACAAACTACCTCCTGAAAAGGTCGATTTCAAGATCCCATCAGTGAGAAGAGGCAGAAGCAGCGTGCAGGCGGTGGGGGCTCCCTGCCCTGCCCATCGGGCACAACGGATGTCTCCGTGCTTGTGTTCCTGAGGGCTGGCACAACCCTCCACAGAGCACAAGCCGGGTGCCCTGACCCTGCTTCTCGCCGCTTCAAACGCCCTCACATTGAGAGCAAAATGTGTTTTGTTGAGAACAAAACCCCAGCCCACTTTGGGTTGGAACCCAACCCTTAAAGCTCGTCCAGTTCCAGCCCCTGCCCCGGGCAGGGACACCTTCCACTAGAGCAGGTTGCTCCAAGCCCCTGTGTCCAACCTGGCCTTGAACACTGCCAGGGATGGGGCAGCCACAGCTTCTCTGGGCACCCTGTGCCAGCGCCTCAGCACCCTCCCAGGGAAGAGCTTCTGCCTAAAAGCTCATCTCTGTCAGTTTAAAGCCATTTAAGGCACAAAAAATCCCCCCAAACAAAAGCCATCCTTCAGGAACTGGAGACAGTCATTAAAGGTACTGACAGGGAGAAGTGTTCCCAGGAACGAGGCCTCATCTGGGATTAAGTCCGGCTGCTCCTCCCAGCAGACCTCAAGCAATAAAAGGAGCAGCAGGACCCGGCACTCCTCACGCACCAAGGATGAGCCCAGCACCGCTCCCACTCACTTCTGTCCCTCAGCACCAGTGTCTTCTTCTCCCTCTTGCCAGCCTCGTGCAGTTTGCTCCTGGTGACCGGGGCGCTGTGCTCAGGGGGGTGCCGGGGGCCCTGCGGCGCTGCCGGTGGGACAGGGGGTGCAGGGGCCGCTCCCCACCCCGGCGCAGGGAGCCTGGTGTGATCGTACCTGTGGGACAGAGACAGACCAGCGTGACAGAGCCTGAGCCTGGTGGCAGGACAAACAGAATCAACCTGAAAAGCTGCTTTTCTGTTTTTAAAGGACTGTTCTGACAAGTCACCTGAACTGCTCAGTCTCTTCGGAAGCCAGAGTGAAAGGTTTCTCAGCCTCCAACAGCAGATGCCTCTGAAAGCATGCCTCTGTTTCCCTCTCCAGAGACACCCAGCACAGCTGGAAGAACATTATTTATGTGCATGTTCAATTCGATCTTGTCACCCCTCTCACGCACAGAGTTCTGGCATTTCTCACATCAGAACTCCGTGTGGGACGAGTGGCATTTCATGATCTGGGTTTCCCCCTGCAAGCAGCAGCACTGGGACTTCATGCTCTGACACCGGAGCACACGCAGTAGGAGATGCTGCTAGGCAAGGCCTCAAAACATCCTGTAAAGCTCTGGGAATACTCTCCTGCAGCAGAGCAGAGCAATGGTGGCAGTGAAGGGGCTGGTTCAGCAAAGCCAGGGACATACCCGAACACTGATGGGAACAAAAATACCCTCCGTACCTGTTTAAGCCCTGCACTTGGGACCTGCCCGTGCCCACAGACGTGCCGCGCACGTGAATCACCTCTGTGCACCGAGCACCCCAAACCGCAGCAAAGCAGCTCGAGTACAGCAGTGACACACTTGGCTCCATCGCTACGGTCCAGCCTGTGTATGACTCATCCCAGCGGGACCACACATCACTAGTGCAGCGCGAGCAGCCAGGGAAGCTGCAGAAATCACCGGTGTCCCGACCCCCGTTTGGCACCGTGACCCACGCAAAGCACAGGGACAGCACTGCCCGAGGTGCCCCATCAGCACAAACACCAGCTTCTCATCCGGGACCCATATTTTTCCACAGAGGAGCCACAGGATAGACTACAACAACATTAACTAATGCACGGCATTTTCTGAGTGTTTCTGGAGGAGTCTGAAGCACCAGACTTGAGCAGAAGGTTCAGCTTTCCTCCGGGAGCGCAACAAAAACACTTTGCTCCGAGACAGAGCTGACACTTCTCACAACCGTGCATCGGAACCCGCGTTCCGGAGGCTCTGAGCTACCCGCAGCGCCCAGCGCAGCGCTGCCGGCTCGCTGCCCGCGCAGGGAGCACCGCGCTGCCCGGGGGGAGCTGCAGGCGCTGCGCTTTGTGTTCAGTGGGTCTCACCACAGCAACAACCGGGTGAAAGACGTCTGTGAAACCTAAATTTTAACTCCTACAGAGTAAAATGCCTGAAGCCGAGGCAGAGCAATAACACTGGAGCCACGAGCTGGCTTTGGTACTGTGACAAACGCACGTATTTAATACCCTGGGTCATCCCCTTTGCCCCCGTTCTCGGGGTTCCAGGCTCACCGCCCGCAGCTATTACAACCGGTAACCGCGGATCCTACCTGCAGCGGGCTCCGTACGCGCACTGCCCCTTCTGGTAGTACTTGCAGACGGTGGAGGGCTTGCTGCTGGAGAGGTCGTGCGAGAACAGGCACTTGCTCCCCTCGCGGCACACCCCCTGCACGTAGTACCTGCGGGAAGCGCGGCGTCAGCGCGGGGGCCGCGGGCCCGCTCCCTCGGGACCCTCCGTCCCCGGAGCGCGGCGACACCCCCCGGCCGGGTGGCGGCGGCGGCACGTCCCGGCCCGCACCCGGGCCCGGCCGCCCCACCGGGCCGGAGCGGAGCGCGGCGCTGCCGGGGCGAGGCCGGGCCGGGGGGGGCCTCCGCGGGCTGCGGCCGCTGGGCGCAGGCCCCGGGCCGAGCGGCGGCGCTCACCTGCACGTCACCTGCTTCGTGCTCATCGTGCCCCGCTCCGCCCCGCCGGCCGCGCCGCCCGCCGGGTTCCGCTCCGCCGGGGCGGAAGGGCGAAGGAAGGGCGGAGCCGAGAGGGGACCGCCCTCCCCATCTCCCCGCCCGGACACTATTCGGCGGCGCACCACACCACCGAGGCGCGGCGGAGGAAGGCGGGCTAGAGCGCCGCTCGGCCCGCACCATAGAGGGGCGGTGGGCGGGGCGGGAGCGGCGCCATGGCGGAGGCCGCCATCCTGCGGGTGGTGCACTGCGGGTCCGCCATCTTCTGCCGGCGCGCGCCACCGCGCTGCCCCGCGTGCGGCCGCCCCCTGCCGAGCGGGCTGCGGGGCGCGCCCCTGCGCGTGCCCACCCCCTTCCGGCACGGGCACGAGCGCGGGCAGCGGCGGCGCCTCCTGCTGCGGGCCGCGGGAGCGCGCGACTTCCTGCGGTACCGGCGGGGCGGGGGGAGCGCCGGGCCGGGGCTGGGGAGGGGCCTTGAGGGGAGACCTTAGAGCAGCTCCAGGGCCTAAAGGGGCTCCCGGAAACCTGGAGAGGGGCTTTGGACAAGGGCCTGTAGGGACAGGACAAGGGGAATGGCTTTAATCTGCCGGAGGGGAGATTGAGATGAGCTCTTGGGCAGAAGTTCTTCCCTGTGAGGGTGCTGAGGCGCTGGCACAGGGTGCCCAGAGAAGCTGTGGCTGCCCCATCCCTGGCAGTGTTCAAGGCCAGGTTGGACACAGGGGCTTGGAGCAACCTGCTCTAGTGGAAGGTGTCCCTGCCCGTAGCAGGGGTTGGAACTGGACGAGCTTTCAGGCCCTTGAACCCAAACCAGGCTGGGATTCTGGGATTTTTGGGCCCTGGCAGCGTAAGAAGCGGCACCTGCTCAGAGGAAGAGCGTTTGCTCGCAACCATCACTAACATCAGTGTCTGTCTTTTAGAGGCTACGACGGGAACTCTGATCTTCACGTTGGAATAACCAACAGTAACGGTAAGAGCACTTTGTGGTTGCCTTACAAACTAATGCCCTCTGCCGTACCTTGTATTCAGTCCAGTTCAGCCTTAACTCCTCCACCCAAGGTAACCCACACAGGGCGACAGTTGTTTCGGAGCCATCTCTATTGTTGCAGTAACATCCGGTACCTGTTAGAAGTGCAGGCTGCAACACCCAAATACCTGATGCTTTGCTGCCAAGGGATGCGCTGCAGGGAGCTTCGCTGTTCACAACAAAAGAGAGTATCACAGAAAGATCTTGAGCCAAGAGTTTCTCTCACCTCACAGCCACAAGCACACAGAGCTTCAAATCAGAGCTTACAGCACTTCACACTGTGCAAAATAGAACCAGGAGGTGACTTCCATTCCTGACACAGGGAAGTCAAAAGCTCGGCAGCCTGCTTTAAAGAAGTTACAGGAAACTTTGACTTAAACAGAGTTTTTGCTAATTCTAAAAATCCCCCTAATCAAAAACCCAAATTTTGAAAAGCCACATTAAAAATCCTATCAGGTTCTCCTTGAGCAGGCCCACCCAGCAAAACCTCACTGCAGATGGTTATTTCATATAAACATGGTCTGATTTGGGGGCTTAGGAAAGCAACTTGGTTGTCCTGAAGTTCTTTTTGTTATCAGAAGACATCCGAAAAGACATTGTAAGAATGAGAACAGGTTTTGATAAAGGCAAGGACTGCATTTCCTGTTCTCTAGCCTGAGGCGGCCACCGATGGGAAGCTGTGGAATAGTCTGGGAAAGTGGCCAGATGGAAAAGTAGTAGTAGGTTCCATAATTTAAGAGGTGGGACTGTGGATCCGATTCTGCAGGAGCTCCTGGCAGTGCTGCTCTCTGTTTTCAGGTGTGGTGTATCATTATGACGAAGAGGGCATCCACAGAGATGAAACTGGATGGGAACAGTGCATCAGTATCCCACTGGTACAGCCGGACATGTTTGAGCTTCTTGAACAGTGGGATAAGCTCCTGGAGGAATTTTCGGTAGGGGAGGCCTGGCTTCCTCACAGGTATGCAGTGGTGAAGACGATGCAATAGAGTTTTTAGTCTGGGATGATAAATTGGGCTGTTCTGGTTTGGGCCCTGCAAGCCTTGTGGTTCTTTGCTGCTTTAGGACACACGTTTCTAACAAAGCAGCCCGAATGATGCTGTCCTGACATTCACTGGCCTTGCCCAGCAGAAGGGGAATGTTTTTAAGTTGTAACAAACAACTCATTTGCTGGAATTCCAAAGCTCTAAAATCAGAGATCCTTTCAGGGAAGTTTTCTTCAGCAACACAGGAATCGTGCATGAACACCCCTCGCCCCCCCAGACCAAACCAAGAAGAGTTCAGTGAGGCATTACCTTTAGGAGTGTGCAGCTGAGGGCAGAAGCAGAGAAGTCCAGGCAAAATTCTGTATTTGTTCTAGCCTTCCACAGTATTGGGTGTATTTGCACTTCAGGGCTGACCACACTGATGGGATCTTGCCCAGCTCTTTAAATCCAGGTGACTTCATGGCTGTCAGTGATCAGCACTGGGAACCGCGGTCAGGCGCAGTGCCAGCTCTTCCAGCTGGTTCCTAACGTTGCTTTGGAGAGAGTTAAATACAGAAGAACTTCCCCATCTTTTGAATAGAACCAGTATGTTCCAAGGAGAATGTTCACTTTGTAGCTCTCCTTGAGGCTAATGCCTGGTGACAGTGTGACCAGCTGCACAGCCCTGCTCAAACACACACTGCCGCATCCCCACGGGCTCCCCTAAAACACCAGCCCTTGAGCCGTTCGTCAGGGACAGCACAGGTGACACAGCCCAGCTGAGCACAGCTCTGTGAGGGGCTCAAGTGAATGGACATAGATGTCATCTTCCATAAAAAAGCCCTCACCAAATCAAAAGCATTTTTTAGCAATTCCGTATGTGCTTGAACATCACATTTCGGAGTTAACACATTATCTCCTTAGCGCCAGTAGATGAAAGAATTTGACACAGACTTTTTAAACACAGAACCTGGGATTTGTGTCTCTGATCCTTCTGCAATCCCAGCACCGGAACATTACTACTAAAATGACCTTGCTGCCCAAAAAGCACTGGTGGAAGGTGGACAGATGTGTGCAGCTCTTCTACAGGCTTTTCTCTGCTTTCCCTCCGGCTGCCACCTCCTGACAAAGTGACCTCCTTTTTCCACAAACGGACCAGCCGCCACTACACAGATGTTAAATTCACTCCTCTGTTTGTTTTCAATGCACAGGAACTACACTGAACTAATCCTGTAATTCCTTTGGGTACAGGCCAAGCCTAATTCTAATGTTCCGGATTGCCTTTCATTTACTGGATGGTATATGCTCCAAGGTTAGGGTAGCAGGGGGGAAAAGAAAACAAGGCAGGAACATTTTAACTGGCTACTCCTCCTATTCAGTTAGTATGTCTGTCCCTGTGTAACTGGCACACTGTATAGCAACTGTATCAACATACTAGTGATAGAATTCACTTGATTTTGACTAAGCTTCCAAGTTAGCGCCATGCTAAAGGAGGTGCATATGGTGGCACACAATTAACATGACTGCTGCAGGAAGACATATTCAAGATAACAGTAACAACATATGGGAGAGCAAAGGTTAACAAGGTAAAAGCCAAATAAGTATAAAAAATTACTCATTCTTGTACAGCCTGCAGCTCTCTCTCTGTTAGGGTTTTTTTATGCTTACAGTTTCTAGTATCCCTGGCTGGAAAGTACAACTTGCAAGGAAGAGAATGTAAGCACCTGCATTAAAGGAAAGTGGCAGCAGTTCTTGGAAGAGCATGTGCTTCCTTACTTCACTCAGTAAAACATTCCTCCACGTGCAGGAATTCACGGATAGTGCTAAGTTACTAATGAGTTTTTTCCCTAGGTATGATGAAGATGCCCACAACTGCTACACGTACGCACTGGCATTCATTAACAGCATCCTGACCACCCTCGGGAAACAGCAAATGAGCAAGAGTGAATTCACAGAGAAATTTGTGATCCCCCACACAAAGAGAGCTTCCAAATACATCACTCTGCATCAGGAGCTGTCAGCTAAGGAGTTCTACATTGTTCCCCTTCCCGAGCAAGAAAATCAGTGCTGAAAATGACATGCTGCTGTACTCAAACATTACAACACGCAATAGGAAAGGAAGTCCTAAAACTCCAAAACTCAAGGGTTTCAGATGGGTGGTGTACTAAATGTGTTTACATGTTGAGCTGCACATCATGGAAGGACTGGGAAACAACTGGTGCATTTGAATGAAACAACACATACACAATGTACAATCTGCAAAACATTCCTATAGGAACTATCCATATGGAAAAACATTTTCCTGTTTGCATTCACTATATGCTCTCTTCTGCCAAGACACTTAATCCCAGAAATCACAACTGCTGTGTAATCAAGGGGTTTGACAAATGAACTCTGGTAATTTAAGATGTAGCAAACCAAAACGTTAGGTTTTTCCTGTCACATTTGTTTCCTGGCGAGTCAAAACAAGGGAATTAGTGCTTGCATGCTGCTGGAATCCAAAGCACATGATTTAATGCAGATTCACGACCTGCAAAGTTGTTTTCCTTAAATTACTAATAAATATAACAAATAAATCCACCCTCTTTGCCAGATATATGTCTCTTCCAGTTCTTTACATTTTGCACATTTATTCCTCAAACCAAGGACAGATGCTTAGTATAAAAGATAATTTAGTGCCGGTATGTGTTAGTATCTGTAATAAGCAACAGACTCCTCAGGAATTAAAACTCTGTAACTTAACGAAAAGAAATTTAAGTTCAATTAAAGATCCTCCAACAGCACTTTCACCTATTGTCCATTACACACAAGTGTATGCTGAGGTCAGAATTGTGCAGTCCATAATCATAGAATCACAAGATGGTTTGTGTTGGAAAGGACCTTAAGATCATCCAGCTCCAACCCCTGCCATGGGCAGGGGCACCTTCCACTAGAGCAGGTTGCTCCAAGGCCATGTCCAACCTGGCCTTGAACACTGCCAGGGATGGGGCATTTACCACACACCCTTCTCTTCTCCAAGGCAGCCCCAACTTTCTTAGCCTGTCTTCATATGGGAGGTTGTGCTATTTCACTTTGTTTCACTTTGCTCCTTTAAAAGTATATTTAAAAAGCACAACACTAGAGAGACAACCAGCCCGAGGAGTGCCCGAGGTCTGTTAGAGACCTCCCATCCACCTACTCCATGAGCAAGTCAGAATTCTTCAGCTAGGATTTGCCTTACAGAAATAAACTACGGTGTGCTACTTCTGAGTGACTCAGAATTCCTACTTCACTGAAGTACTGCATTTTAATTGGCAAAATATCAATACAATGGTAAGTGCTGTGTGCAACTATTAATGTTAGGTACTTGGTAGAACAGAACTGAAACATACCATCATCTGCAGCTAGAAATAAAAACACCTTGCCATATACAGTCAACACATACATACCTGTTCAGCTTGAAGAAATTATTATGCAATTAACATCTTCACTTTACATCCTTCCAGCCAAAGTATTAAATGAATGCAAAGACTAGAAGATCCTCCCTTTTGAGTTGTACATAGTTTCCTGCATTCACAACATGGCTTTACAATTTAAACTGCCTAAGTAAATGAGATTGTGGTTTGGGTTTGGTAGAAACAGCCTGAGTTGACAGAACTTTCACCATCCCTGGAAAGTTTCCTGTACCCAGGAGGCAACCCCCCTTTTATAGTGAATGAAAACAGCACAGAATCCAAACTGTGTCACTCTCAGCAGCTCTAATTTACCCTTACTGCTGTAGGAACGTATTCTCTCAACACAGTGTGTATGTGTGTGGAATAAAAATCCTAACAGCATGGTGAAGCAAGGAAGCCAAGATGGAATCCAAATCCCTGAACCTAACACAGCAATACTTACAATGCAGTGTAGTTGATGCTCACAACTTCCTGGCTCTTCTTGAAAGCTGAATACCTGCTGGGTGGGTGGGTAGGTAGGTTTGTTTTCCAAATGTAGCTTAGTAATAGTAAATATCATATTCGGGAACCTGCACTCCAGATGATTTAAATCTTACAAAAAAGGTAGGAAAGATCTCAGTGCTGTCCCACGCCTCACTTGGTACAAAACACAGTGTGCCTCCCAGTATGTTCTACAACAAATGACAGGCCAGGGCACAAAGAGCTATGAGTGCACTATAGAAATAAATGTACAGACTGCTGCAGTTGCTGGATAAAAAAGCAGTGATGAAACTGCCAAGCTAGAGAGACTGACCTCCTCTCACTCACTCTGCAAACCTTCAAGTGTTTTCTGCATAGTATCAAAAGAAAAGGGCATCAACTTGTGACTGTGGCATACTGCTGTCATGGGCAAGGTTAGGCCCTTACTTTCATGGAGGAATCTTACCCTGCAAATCCCAAAGGGAGAAAAACATCTTACCCCATGGGGAAAGGTGCCTAACACCTAACTTTTGCCCCAGAATTAACTGAAATCCTTGCACATTCTGGGAAGAGTTCCTCAATTCCGAGCAGTGCCTGTGAAAATAAGCCACTAAATCCCAGCATCCAGGCATCTAAGAGCAAGGTGTTGCAATGTTCACTACTGCAACAACCATGCCTCTCCCCACACTTAACTTTGTGCAACTTCATCAAGGCTGTAAAGTCAGGTTCTGGTTGGAGAAAAACCAGAGGTATCCCAAAAGGTTATGCGGCTCACTCTAATTACTCATTAAAAACCAGCATTAAACTTGAAGACTCAAGTTGAAGTTCTCATTTCTGAAGGCATGCAGGACCCTGTGCTGAGCTGCGAAATGAAGTTAGCCTTACAATTCCCAAGGTGAACTCTGAAGAACCTGTGAGGTATTCCCAAAAAACTGTTTGATCGCTCATTGCTTAGGCTTTCAGGCAGACATTTGGATTTCAGACTTCAGTGGCTTTGCAGGCTGTAGTGCCTGTTCAGCACTAATGGCTGGATCTGTCAGAGTATTTTGAATACCACTACTAACCCCTGCAGCATAGCCAGCACTCAAACATACACTCTGGAAGTTTTAAGGAAACAAACAAGTAGCCTGAGTTGGGATACAGCTTTAATATTTTCCCCTTCATATGTTGTGTTATTCCATACAACATTCTCTCCAGCAAACAGGATATAGCTCACTTTAAATAGCATTCATACATACCAACTGGCTGTTCACAGAAACTCTTCTGAGGCAATGGTTCATCATGAGAAGATCAGGTAAAAAAATCCACAAGAAGTGGCTTTAAGAAAAGAAGTTTTTCCTATCCTGTCAGTTAAAATTCATCTTTCTCACTGCGCTCACGGGAAGAAACCCAACGAGTTACAATCAGTTCCTGAAATAAAAACCAGCAATTATTATGGGGGGAAAAAGAAAAAAAAGCTACAGCTATTCAGTGAGGGATGGGGATGAAGCCTTCAGCAAACTGATGTGTATTATGGGAGCACCGAGAAACTTTAGTAGATAACTAATTTGTTTCTGAAGTGAACTGGTCTCTCACACATTTTTCACCATACATTAACTTTACAGTCTCCATAAATATCCCCATATCCCCATGCAAATGCTTACATTCACAGGGCCAGCAACATTCAAATTTAGACAAGATCATCTCCAGCCTTTTAAGAGCCTGCAAGGCACTTCTCACGCCTTGGGGCACAAAGCAATTTAGTTATTTCATTGCAGCTATGTGTGCAAAACCCAAACCTTGCTAAAAACCAAGCAACAGTTCCAGAGGACTAATGTAGTTGGCTGTCCAGCTGCCCCCAGGCAAAGCTTCACAACCAAAGTAGAAGAAATAATTGCTCACCTGAACCTTAATTCTTTTCATACATTCCGGTGTTGACATGTCTTTTTCAGTCATGTCAGAAGGTTTAATCAAATAGCATAACATAAGTTCCTGTTGGTAAACAGAAAACATGAATACATGAATTTCAACTGATTTCTTTCTATACAAGTTTGCACAGGCTGAGAGCTGGGCTTGGGGGAGACCTTAGAGCAGCTTCCAGTGCCTAAAGGGGCTACAAGAAACGTGGAGAAGGGCTTTGGACAAGGGCCTGTAGGAACAAGGGGAATGGCTTTAACCTGCCAGAGGGGAGATTGAGATGAGCTCTTAGGCAGAAGCTCTTCCCTGTGAGGGTGCTGAGGCGCTGGCACAGGGTGCCCAGAGAAGCTGTGGCTGCCCCATCCCTGGCAGTGTTCAAGGCCAGGTTGGACACAGGGGCTTGGAGCAACCTGCTCTAGTGGAAGGTGTCCCTGCCCGTGGCAGGGGGTTGGAACTGGGTGAGCTTTAAGGGCCCTTCAACACAAACGAGTCTGGGATTCTATGAAGTTTTAGGTTAATTAGAAATGCAGATTCTAAGTTTCCTACAAGATGTCTTCTGCAAGACCTGTATAATAATCATATCTCCTTTTCCTTAGCAAAGCATAAACTAGAATTACAACACCTGAGCACCATGGCTATGAGTATGGAAGCACTATGCTTGAGGTTCTATCATAGAGAAAATCTTTTGGAGACTTTCAGTTTCACTGTTCAGAAGAAAGTCCTTATAGGCAGAGAAGGCTTTAAAAACTTAAGTGGCAAACAGGAAAGAAATGCCCCTTGGTCTTTCTCCTGTTCCTGACACAGCTTTTAACTTCCCTGCAGATTATTAAAGTTCTGCTTATTAAAGACAGAACTTTAATAAGCCTCCTCGAGAATTCATGTGGATATTGTCAAAAGGAAGCTTGTCTGCCTACTGGCAACTCCACATGTTCCTCAGCAGACCAGAAACAGAAGGCTTCTCTGTTCAGCCCCACTCCAACTCTCTGCTCTTTGGAACTAAACTCAGCTTGTATCATTCTAAAGCTAGTTTAAAACTAGCATCTTACACTTACCTTAGAAGCATTAACAGTTGTTCTGTTCAACCCAGCCAAGGTCTTCCAGCTGAGCGGTCTGCGAAGAGAGCCTTCAAAATTATCATCAACCAATTCAGCAATGACGGAGTAACTGGAAAACGGGAGATAGGAAAATCCACTGAAATAAAATTACCATTTTAGGAAGATCATGAAACTTAAGAATTAGAGCCTAAAAACTGGCATTAAACAATATGCCAGCATGCAAGAAACTTAAGTATCTTTCTACTAGGAAAAGAGAAGAGATAAAGCTGAATATGCTCACTGGCACTTTCCCTTCCCACCCTTCTGCTGATGGTTGTAGCATTCTCTTACGAATGCCACTCTGAGGTTTACAACCAGTTTATTATCTAGTTCAACCTGACTAGCTAACATAAAGACAAATGTCATCCCTTAAAAGTTTTTTCTTCCAAATTATATTAATTATCCCTACCATATATTTTCAAAAGAATTACTAAATCAGCTTCCTGAATGCATTCATCATATGAGTGCTAAATATGCTCACTGCAACTTTTCATTTTTAATGTCTTACTACCATTATGTGAATTCAATGAAATTGCATTATTTAGTACCTCTTCTAAAAGGACTTTTGCATTTCCACTATGAAAGCATCTGGCAAAGTATTATGAGTGAAGAATATGTGCTTAACCAGGCAAGATACTAAGTTTGTGTGAGAGATTTATTAATTTGAAATTAAGAAATTAGACAGAAACATGAGCTTCAAACCTTGCATGATAGAAGGGGGGGCCTTTTCGATACAGCACTGAAATGAAAGAGAAACACTTTAGTTAAATAATCACAGAGTTCCCATCTGAGTTTAAAGCTCCATAAATATTTTCAGATGTTTTTTAAGTTTTAACCACACAAGACAAAACTTCAACCCTTGAATTCTGCTCAAAATTAAGCTGTCCCAGCAAGGGGGTATGGGGGGAAAGAGAGAGGAAAGAGACAAAAAGCCCTGGGAGCAGCAGGGTGGCTCAGCACAGGGGAGTAGCAGGCAAAAGATAAAGCAGAAGAGCCAAAGGACAGTCAGCAAGCACCATAGGAAGAAGTTTAGGATGGAATTTTTCTTCAACAGAGTCATGCTTTTAACACTGTATTTGCAACAGAAGTTGAGCCACTCGAGTACAAGTAAAACATCACAATAAGCCATTGAATTTCTGTTGCAAGCAAGCATTTTCCACAAGTTTTAGGAGAGGCACAGGGCACAAGTTCTTATATACTGCACCCCAGACCCACTAAAAGTTCCTTCTTTATACATGGGTACACAAGATTCATTGCAGCTGGGCTGCTGTAACTGAGCTAAATGGTTACTTTTTCCATCTTCCCTTTGTCATGAGCTTGTAAGAGGGAATTTTCTTTAACTAGCACAGCTCTTCTTACGCAGCTGGCTAGCACGGACCTGTCAGGAAGAGAACAAGCAGCTCTTCATTCCAGTGACAACCATGATTTGCAAAGTATCCACTATAAACAACTGCGGTAATATCGACTCTAAGAAGGTACTACCAAAGCACAAGAAGCTAGAGGAGCTCGGGGGTAAGGCAGAACTCCTGTTAGCCTTGAACTAATCTGCTTCCTTTGTCTGGCACAAATCTGAAAGGCAGTGATACACTAAACAACAAATTCAGGCCAGAATACAAATGACTGGTGAGCAAACTAGTACCATTTCATCATTCAACAGCAAAACCCCATCTACAACCCATGGTACTAAGAACAGTGGTGATGAATTCAGGCAAATTTACACACTGATCTGAAGGACTAGCTCAGCACAGCCTCGACATTCTCAAATACACAAACCCCCAAAGGACAGAACTGTGTCAGCAGCACTAAAACATCTGCTGGTTTGCATGCACACAGCAAAAACTATCCCCCTTTATGCACATCTTCCTGTAACAATGGGCATTACTGTACCAGGGTTTGTTTTTTTGATGTGAGCTTAATGCAGCTCTTGAATTACTTAGCAAGGGATTAAGGACACTACAAATTATTTCCGTAAGATTAAAAACTCTGCCATTAACAAACAAGCAAGTACCTTCCCCCATCCTTCCTCCAAAACCACAACCATACCATAGAGAAACAGCCTTAGCAGTAAGTTCAGCAGAAGTCCAGCTTCCATTAAATGGGATCAATAATGAGATGCATGGACTTTGACATGACTTGGGATTTAGATGCAAACCTACCATTCCAAAGACTGGACGTTAACACTGCAGATGTGTTTAGAAGGGAACAGAGAAACTTGGGAATTTCAGTATAACCCTGTATTAATTATTAACCTCATGAAGCAAAATAACCTTTCAAGCTGCCTTTTCAGCTACTGGATATGTGATGTTATTTTCCACTTACATCCCAACTCTATTGCTGAAACACAGTCCAGCCAAAAATGCCTTTTGCCAACTGCAAGTAGCAAAGCCAGCTCCTCATTGTTGAATTCAGCTCTGGCACTGGGGCCTTGCACTGCCTGAAAAGAAGTCAGCTGCAAATGATTCCATGTTTTTTAAGGAAGCTACTCACAGAGATCAGTTCCGTACTTGAGGCCGACTTTGGGGACCCAGCCCTTGCTGCGGAAGTAGTGATACGCCATGTAAGTCGTTTTAAAATCAGGCTTCACTTCACTGAAAAGTTCCCATAGCTTCAAAATAGTGAGGGGCTCCTAAACGGCATTAATATGACTGTGTTAATATTAAACAGATAGAGAATACTGTGTGTAGTAGAGCCAAATACCCAAATATCAAATATCACAGCCTACTGCAAAGAGCATGAGCTTCAAGCAGTAAAATATCTGGAATCCCTAAATACAAGACAGAAACCTGTTGCTGCATTTAGTGGTTGGTTTGGGGTTTCTTTAGCATGTCACAATCAGTGCCATAATACCCTTGTTTATATGAAAATCTGATAAATCTTAAACTAGAAGCATAGGTTTCAATTATTTGCCATTACATTAACAGAAGGTTGATCTAGATTAATACTTAACACACCAAGGAATCTTTCTGTTTCAGGAAAGAGAGACTATTCACCATATTATTCCTTCTATACTAGCTTTCTCCATATTTTCTGCCTAAGGTACAATCAAACCCTTTCTCTATAAAAGCTGTGCTTAAATATTTGTTCTGGTAAACATAAAACTTTCAGACCAGTGTTTCATAAACAGAAACATCATTAGAGAAAGTTCCTAATTACTCTGTCTGGTATTTCCTCCTTCAGAATTAACAGCATAAAATATTGTCATAGTAGGTAAAAAAGTCAGACTAAAACATACTCAAACTAATGGTATCACTGGTAATCCAAAATTAACCCAATATCTTACCTCACCATAATAAATACTTAAACATCCCAGAGCATACACCAAGAAAAAAGCCTGAAAAAATAAAAAGAGTAAGTTTAATTGATAGCCAGGCTCTTCCTGTAATTTATATTCCATGCAAGAACAAAGTCTCAAATTAATATTATACAAGAATCCTAATGTCATCAAGGCAAACAAGCTGCCTAAAAGTTTACTTTGAGATTTGTCTTCATGACTTTTACATTTCAACAGATGCATGGGCTGCAGACACTTGAAGGTACAGTGTATAAACTAGCACACGTGGATATATTTAGAGACAGCACAACTGAAGCATGATTCATAAATGGTATATATTCCTGGTATTTCTATACTTAAGTCCTACCCCTGGTCTCTTTGACAATGGGATTATTCACGTAAAGCAAATGGGATTGGACCTGACTTTTTTTTAACCAGATCATGTAATTATCACAGGTTATTTAAAATAAGTTTAATGACTAAGACAATCCAAATACATAGGAGACACGGGAGAACCCTGTACTTTAGAAACAGGTATTAAACTACAATATAACATAGATTAATGTTTCATTTTCAGATGAAAAGTGAAACAGGTTGTACTGTACTTGAATCATTGAAACACACCTCTTCCAAGCTGAGTTGTAAGTATTCAAAAATCCTAAATGGATTTCTTCTGCACACTAGTTTTTCCTTCTTGACAAGCTACAACAAAAGAAACCAATCAGTATTACTTTAACCTGGAAAAAATACTGAATTCTAAAGTGGTGCTGATATAACTCTTCTAAAAGATCAGGATACTCTTCATCCTTACATTTTCTTGCCCACGAGCAGCCTCATCTTCAGGACATACGCTGCATTCTTCTTCCTCTTGCACCAGTACATATTCTGGAGCACATTCTTTTGACTTCATCGTTTCACAAGACCTTTGCTCAGTGCTCTCCTCTGCCTTGCAGCCACAGTGCACAAGAAAACCATGCTCCTGGCAAGACACTTCAGCTACCTCTTTCAAGTCACCTTGTTCCTGGTCTTTAGAGCCACATACAGGAGCAAATGCTGGATCTCCTTCCAAACACGCTTTCTTGCAGCCTTTGTTCTCATTCTCAGGACTTGGGTCTACTACAGTTCCAGTATCTGTAGAAGACTGCCTGGAGAGTTCTGTATTTTCCGTACTTGGGCCCATTCTGTTGCAACTAGCAGCGGTTTGCCCAGCTCCATCCTCTTTCAAAAGTGGCAGCTCAAGAGGCTTAGTGTAATTTTCAAGGATTTTGGTAACTGAGCAGCCATCAAGTCCTTGCTCTCGCAGAACGCTTTTAGCCCACTGAACGTGATACTGGTACCTAGCAAACAAGTAACATAAAGGAGACGGTCTAGGGCATTGCATCCTTTAAATAAAATCTTAAAAACAAGCATCTTAAAAAAACCCGAAGATTCAGCACCGTTCACAAACCAAATCTGAACACAAACCCCAGTAACTGCTATGCAAAATACATGTACAATGTATTTTGGCATGCACAATGGAACAGGAGTCCAGTCTTCAGCAGGCTGCAGACAACATTACTGAACGTTACTCTACTACCTTCTTTGGCTTTATTTTGCCTTTTAAATTCCTGCAGTAACAAAGACTGTTACTGACCCCACCGCTGCACTAGAATCAAGCACTGAGTTTCACAAAGCAACAACTTCACCAGGCAAAACTCCCTTCTCCCATGGAAGCATTAAGCCTTAACTCCCTGCAAAAGCATCTTGTTATCAGAGCTTGCGTGATTAAAATAGGCAACAAGACTTTGCACATAGAGCTCTTGCACACTTCATCTATTATACAGTTAACTAGAACTGTACAATAACTGTATAATAACTACTAAGAACTACCTTCAAAACTCTGTTTTAACTGCCTTTGAAACAGCAATGGCATAGCAAAAACACCAGTGTAGAAAATCTTAAACACAAACTACCTTCAGTTTTAACCAAACCCCTCACATCCCTGAGAAAAAACAAAAATCCTATTGGTGAGATAGTGACTGAAAGCTGTAAATATTTCTAGTATTTTCCAATTCTGAGAGTTTTTAGTGACCCTTTCATTATTTCTCCTTGGAAGTAAACATCAATATCCAGCTGAAGACATTAATCTTCATCCTGTGAAAGCTGCAGGCAGATGAATGCAGCCGTCCTTGTCCAGACCTGGACAACTTTAGTATGATGTTCTTTACTTCCCAAAACAAAATCCTAACACGGCAATTACAGACCAGGCAATGAAGAACTACAAAAGACAATTAAATGCAAATTTCATTTGTCAATATAAAATGTAAGTCCCTCTGAAGTCTCATAAGAAAGCTATGTAATTCAGTGCTGTACTTTATATTACAAAAAGTAATTAAGATTCCTCTTTCTCCTGTGATTTAATTACCATATAATTTGTACTTATAGATCTCTACTGAGAGGGATCATGATGCATTTTCTGCACCAATGTAATTACACTGCCATTGATGCTCAGCTGCATTTGCAGGCACATAAAACAGTCACAGAGTAGACTAATAAGAATGACAAGTGTGTCTGCAAGTAGAAGTAACTGCAGTAGCAGCAATATTGCCACTGTTTGTCTTACATAAAGCTGAGGACTGAAGGAGCATAACTTTTACATTTAAATAAAGTCAAATTTTTAGAGTTATCATAAGATTAAAGCAGAGTAATTGACTTGCACACTCTTAACAGTTCATATGCTATTTAAGTGGAATAAAAAAAATAAACCAGTGCTTTGATAAGTGTTAATAGAGACTTCTTTTCTTTTTAAAAAGAGGTAAAACATTTATGCATTATAAATGTTCAAGAGCTGCTTCAGCTCACACTACAGTAATTCAGTAAGGAAATGAGTTACTTTAAATAACATGCCCCAGAAACTTCTCTTTCTCCTCCTCAGCTGAGGAACAAGTTTATTACGCTTGATATTATTATGAATTAATTACCCATACTACTATGTGTGCACTCAATCTTGGCTTCTATTCAGCAATTTATACCTGCAAGCTTACATGAAAAGCCATGCTGAGCATCACCTACTCCATTTCTAGTTTTAATAATGTGATTATAAATGAAATAAAAACAAATAGAAGTAATCATCATTTATACATCCCACAATCTGAAAACCAGTGAGATGAAATCTAAAAGAGAATAATCTTTCCTTAAAAAAAAAAAAAACAAAAACACAACCCCAAACCACCAAGAATAACTTAATGTAAATTAACTTACTTTTTAGCTGTAATTATAGGCATGTTTATGTTAGCACCTGTATAATGAAAAATCATACATTATTTCATCAATATAAAAAGGTTTCCATGTGATTTTGATCACTGAGGTAATCTGCAGTCTAGTAATTACTCCCATTTTCAATTCTTGATGCCATTTTGGTCCCACTTGTATTGAAGGGCACAGCAGAACTAGAAAAAGCACAGAGGAAGCAGCCCACACAAGAGAAACAATTAAATGCACTATTTTTCTTCTGCCCATAAAAAGGCAATTACGGAGGGATATGATAACATCCAGATATGTCTATTGAGGCTTAACTCTCATGGAAAAGATTAATAAAGACTTTGATTACAGAATAATGTAATAAAGTAAATGACTACAGAATAAAGTCTGTAAAAATCCAAAGGCAGACTAGATGCAACTGGCTATAAGCAGATTAAAATTTCACACACCCTTGCCTCATGACTTCATGACACTAAAATCTACAGATTAAAACCAAGAAAAACTGGACAGTTACAGGAAGAAAAGTCCAAGGATGATAACTTTACTTACAGAATTCCTAAGCAACAAATCAGTGAATGCTAGGAGAATGCACTAAGGGGCTACTGACATAGGTTTCCTGCTCCTGTATTGTTCCTACGCATCTTGTACTGGCCATCATCAGGTATGAGGAGAGAGATCTTTAATCTGATCCAGTAGAGAGATTATTTTTCTATGCGTACCTTAAACATTTATCTTCAATGAGTGAAGAAAAATGGGAAGTACTATTGGAATAGTGATGGAAGTACAAATGGGCACAATTTACCAGCACAATTTACCTTGCCACTTCGCAACCAGTGAAGGATCTGAAATGCTGTACACTGGTCGACTTCTTGAAAGGATGCCTTTTCCAAAATAGCCCTTCAAAGAAAAGGAAAAATCCTTATTATCTCACGACACAAAACCTAACTTCCTTCCAATTTATAAGACATTGCCTGCCAAGATCAGCTGAAAAAAAACCCCACCCTGAAATTCTGCAGCATTTAAGCTTTCCTAATGCTTGCTGCTTAGCTTCTGGTACCTAGTTCAGTATTAAACACCTGCACTCAAAGACTTAACCAGCGGAGGGTGGTGAGACTTTCTGCTCCATCCTAAATATTTGTCAATCAACACCTCCAAGTAGACTTCTGAAAGCAGATGCAGAAGAAAACACCCATGTATCAACATGCTGACAATGCATGACAGAAAACAAAGAGATGGACAAAGCTACTGCCTAAGAATGGTGCTAAAAGGATACTCACAAGATAAAAGGCTTAATTTAGCTTGTTTTACTCTGGAAGAAATCACTCTGAAGTTAAAAGAATCCTACAAGCATTTATAAAACATCAATATTCCAACCTCCTGGGCATTAACACCAAGAAAATGCTTTTGCAAAGTTGAATTATAGAATTGTAAGGGTTGGAAAGGACCTTAAGATCATCTAGTTCCAACCCCCTGCCATGGGCAGGGACACCTCGCACTAAACCATGTGGCCCAAGGCTCTGTCCAACCTGGCCTTGAACACCGCCAGGGATGGAGCATCCACAACCTCCCCGGGCAACCCATTCCAGTGCTTCACCACCCTCACTGTAAAGAACTTCTTCCTCATATCTAATCTAAACTTCCCCTGTGTAAGTTTGAAGCCATCACCCCTTGTCCTACCACTACAGTCCCTAAGGAAGAGTCCCTCCCCAGCAACAAAATGTTGAAAGAAAAATTAAACACAACAAACAGAAAATCTCTGCAGCTGCTTTTTTAGCTCACAATGTCACTTCATTCCAAAATGTACTTGCTGGGATAAGAACAAAATACTTTCCACATTTGATACAGAATATACATTTTGTAGTGACTTCAGGAGAGGAGGGAGCTCTGAAGAGTTACTGGAGGCTGAAGGGGATTGAAAGGCAGGCAGATTTTAACAAGCATTATGCTTTACCTATGTTTAAAACACTAAGAATACTGTGCAAACAGGGTACGGCACCTTGTTATAAAGCTGTTCAATATCTTCAGGGTTCCTCACAATAACATTGTTACTAAGGATTTCAGCCTGGCACATTCTGAAATCCTTCCCACCTACTTCCACAGGAAAGGGAGATTGATATGACTCAAAAACTCTTCTTTTCCTTCTTGGGGGATGAAAAGCTGCTGCTGCTGCCATTTCCTAATATTAATGTTTCCTCCTAAGAAGTGGAAACAAAACAGTTAACGTTCAGAAGTTAAAATTCACCCATTTTTATACGTTTCAGCAATACGCTCTTCCCAATAGCAAATGAGCAATAAATCCTACAGGTTTCACTCTGTAACTCTTGCACCAGACAGACGCAAACAGCGATTTGCTGATGCTCTGCTGTGTTTTCCCTGCCGGGCACTGCAGGCTCCCCTGCAGACCGGGCAGTTACCAGCCAAGAGCACACTGAACGTGAAAGGCGAGCACTGAAACGGCTGAAAACGTTTCAAAAGAGCAGACGAACGCGCAGAACAGCAAAACCCACAGCACGCAAGTGCCTAAACAGAACCTGTTTCGAGTAATTACGGCAACGAATCCCACGGAAAGAGCCGTGGCTTGGCAGCTTCTTTGCTTTCCAGAGGGAACCCGTTTCGCCGGGGAAGCCGGCCCAGGCCCGGGCTCTCCGGGACGCGGGCACAGGTAAACCCCCCCCCCCCGCCCGCAGGCCGCGTCTCCGAGCGCCACCGCCGCAGCGGCCGCCAGAGAGGGGCCCCGCGCCGGGATGACCAGCACCAGGACCATGACCATGACCAGGACCAGCACCAGCACCAGCACCAGCACCAGCACCAGCACCAGCACCAGCACCCGCCGCAGGCCGCGGCAGGAGGCGCGACCCCAGGGCCGGCAGCGCAGCGCCGTACGCCCCGGCCGACACCCGGTCGCCATAGCGACCACACGACACCCCCCCCTCCCCCTCCCCCTCCTCTTCCTCCCCCCCCACCTCACGCACCCGAGCAGGCCGCGCGCCGGCGGGCAGCGCCGCGAGACTCCTCCCCGCGCGGGCGGCGGCGCGTGCGCACGGGGCCCGCACGAGGGGCAGCCCCGCCCCGCCGCCGGGCGCGCGCTGCCTCAGCGATGTGAGGGGCGGCCCCGCCGCGGGTGAGCGCGGGAGCCGGGTGGACGCGGGCGAGGGGAGCCGAATAACGTGATGAAATGGAGAACCGCTCGCGGGTTGGTGAGGAGCAAACGTCCCTCCTTGTGTTTTGGCACGCTGTGAACGTGTTACCGGTTTGAGCGTTGCTCGTCAGATTCGTGATCATACATGCAAATATGATGCAGCTACTCTTTATTCTTGTTTTGAGGTAATGCTGTGAGGTATCGAGATGTTTTGGCTCCAGGGAAGCTGGCTCTAAGTAGAGAATTCATAGAATCTCAGCCTGGTTTGTGTTGAAGGGACCTTAAAGCTCATCCAGTTCCAACCCCCTGCCACAGGCAGGGACACCTTCCACTAGAGCAGATTGCTCCAAGCCCCTGTGTCCAACGTGGCCTTGAACACTGCCAGGGATGAGGCAGCCACAGCTTCTTTGGGCACCCTGTGCCAGCGCCTCAGCACCATCACAGGGAAGAGCTTCCTCATATCTGATCCAGGGGTCAGTGAATTCACTGGTGAAAACCTGTAAAAACACATATTTCTTATGAGGTATTTTATCTTTTACTCCCATTTTACAGACAGACTCAGGAGGCATGGGGGTCAGTAAGGGCTATAAGGCCACACAGGAAATGTAGCCCAACACATGAGAATGCTGAGCTGGTATTCCTGCAGTTCTTTCCTATAGGGGTAACTTTATATTCCATCTGATGAGTGTTAATTGAGTTTGGACATTGACTCACACACAAAGTGCTGAAGGTAGACTGCAGAGGACCCTGTGGTGCTCCTGTCACCAAAGTACTCAGCAGTGCTCTGATATGGTTCATTCTCGGAGCTCTGCTGCTAAAATACAGGTCACAACGTGAAAGTGAGCCAGGACCAAAGATGTCACCCTGTTTCAAAATTCCTTCCAAATTTGTCGAATCAAGTCTCATTTAAATGGAATTTAAATGGAGTTTATTTATGCTAGATATATCTATGTTTTTTTGTTGTGCAGACACATTACTATTAGGCTTGTGTTGCAGCGAGAAGTAGACAAAACACACAAAAACTATAGGTCAGTTGCTTTCCTTCACGTCTCATTATCTTCATACAGCCTTGAGGGGGAAACTGCAGCATACGCCACTCAGCCAGTTCACGGAGTCACGCACAGATTTCTTCAACCCCATATCTGCTCCCATTGCTGACTGTAAGCCCAGACTGTGCCTCAACCAGAAATGTTGCTGTCTGAAGGACAAGTTTGCTCTAGGATGGAGTTTTTTTGGAGTATCACTCATTGTACAGACACTTTCACATATACCTGCAATCTCCCTTTTTGTGATGAGACAGCAAACGACAAGGCAGCAGCTAAATGACTAAGCCATAGCTCTGAAAAGCAAACCTCCAGGTTGTAGCAAATCACAAAGTGAGAATGAGTCAGAAATGTCATACTGCTGTCCAGAGCTGAGAGATGATGTGACAAGAGTGACCTGTGAGGAAAGGCGGCAGTAGCTCAGTCTAGAAAAGGTAAAATGGGCAAAACAGACCATTGTGAAGAGGGAGACACACACTGTATTGAAAAATAATGTTGTACCTGTGAGGTGAGGACTGCATTGCAAGCCCTGTAGATCCCTTTCGTGGGAGTTTTCAGGATTTATCCTTCCAGGGGCTTTTCAGACTCTCTTCAGTGCAGCAGGAAATGCAGTACTGCCCTCGAGAGGCTTTTGCTAAAGTCATCTTTCAGCTTTCCATTTTTGTGTTATAGCCTTTCGGCTCAGGAATGTCACTTTGAGAATAGACTGTTTCATATTGTCTCTGGCTGATTCATTGCTTCTAGTGCAGAGTACTCGATTGCGCACTATTTCTTGACACTCAGCTGGGTTATTCCACTGCTCTTTTATACACCAATGTCCCACCAATGTCAGCTTTCTGAAACCGTGTTGAGAACGACTTGGTTGCAACCCTTCAGTTCCAGAAATGCATCACCTCAAACTTTGACACAGTTGCCTTTGCTGCATGGTTTCCAGCTGTCCGTAGCCTGACTCTCCATGCCCTGTTGTTTCCACTGCCATCCCCAGAATTCCCTATAGCATGGTCCTGCCTGGGGACACTGCTGCATGCCCAGTAGTTCCTCTGTACCAGCAATATGCCTTGCCAGGGGGAAGTAGCTTCTGCTCTGTGTTGTTACAGATTTCTTCGTCAGTGATGGAGGAATAGAACTGAAAAATAGTTACAGTGGAAACTGTCAGGCTTATTAAACTCTTTCTGTGCCCACATAGCTGGAATATCCTTTAAAATCTGCATAAGCATTTGCACTCATGTAGTCCCAGCCTTTCTGCGGTTTATTGTGTCCTTTCACAATGACTGTTACATTACAGAGTTCATCTGGAATCATTTCCATGAAACATTCTGTTTATAAAGAGCTCGTTTAATATTATATTAATGAATATTTAAAATCTAATAATAACGCATTTTTGTGCTATGAAGATTCTGCTGCCAGTAAAATCAAGTTGCCATGTGCAGGAAAGTGCTAGGGAGTTTGGTTATCCAAGGTGGTTGTTTTCTGGATGTTTGGGGACTTTTGTAGGGAGTTGGGAAGCTAATTCCCAGTCCTATCCCAGCCAAAACATACAGGCCAGGTACTCCTTAAATACATATTTTACATTCTTAAGCTTATTAAAAGAAACAGAAATGTCAGCCTGTAAAACTACTTGCTGTGTAGCACTCTCAAGGAAGTTAGTCATAAAATCGTGAAAGAATGACCTACTCTTGTAGTGTCTTTAGGTAATTTTGGATTGCATGCCAAAAAAAAAGAAGTTTTGCATAGAATCCCATGAAATTGAAGTCCTGGTTCCTCACGAGATTTGTTTCTGTCTCTGGTTTCCATGGAATGTTCCTGTAAAGTGTTCTTATCCCAAACTGGTGGTAGTTCACAATAAGGAACATTGTGACACTTCCTTTTAACTGAAGCCCATTCCTTTCTCACAAGGTGATGTGGACACACAGCTGCTGGAGGATGGGCTGTAGTTATTTACATTAGCCAGTTCCAGCTTCCCCAGACTGACAGAAATTCCCATGGAAATTCTGATTCCATTAACTTTGACAGAGATACAGGACTGTTTTGGGAAACTTTTTAAAAAAAACAACTAGGGAATACTTTTCATTTTTATTAATATGCAGTTTCTTAATTTTGTTTATTAAAGAAATAAATCAAGGTTGGTTTCTGCTTAGTTTCAGATGGTTTCCACAGGAGACAAAAAAAGAGAAGTCAGACAAATATTGGCCAAGTATCAACCCAGTAAGAAATCCCATAAGAGCCGAAATCCCGAGGTGGATGGCAATAAAGTGAATAGCATGAGAAAAGAGAACATTGAAAATGAGTACGTAGTGAGCAGACTTACTTCAGATGTGGGAAGTGATTTTGTGTTCTTGGAGATTAAACACACTTTGGTGAGGAATTCTTAGGGAACCGTCAGATCCAGCTGACATCCCACCACGCCTCTGTATGAGGTGAGTGAGGGCTCTCTGCAGGCGTTGTGGTGCACAGCGTCCCTTTTCTGCCCTCGTCACTGGCGCTCAGTGTGTGTTACAAACTCTGTGCACTTGAAAATTATGTGAACATTAATCTTCTCTGCATCGAGCCTTTCAGCACCCCCCCAGTTCTCCCCTTGGAAATGAAGGCAAAAGATCTGAGCTTGCAATTTCAGGGGAAATTAAGGGCACTTACAACCTCTGGGTTTTGCCCATCCCTTGAGCTCCAGTATCAGATTTATTTACCTTTTGTTGAAGAAACATTTGTTCCTTCATGGGTCGTTAGCTTTTTCTGCTCCATCAATCACCCGGGTAAATTGTTAAATGACGCACAGCTTCTGTTTTGCCGAATTCTGACTCTGTCACCTTCACCTTGTGCAGCTTAAGCAATGGGCCAGGCAGTGAAAAGCAAGAACAAAACTCCAGCAACATAATCAGCAAAAGCTATTCCTTTTTTTTGTATTTCAGTTGAAAAGAAAACTGTAATAATGAGCTGTCTCCACTAGATGTCCATATTTCAGCAATTTTCAATTACAACTTCAGTGAACGCAGCAGCCCTGTACAAACTGCCTACAAACTGCTGTGCTCCATTGGAAGATGTAACTACACGACAGATTTCCATGTTAGTGGAGCTGTGCACCTGATTCTTTGTCCGGAAAGGCACTGAACCTTGTGCCAAACACTCAAACCCCACCTTTCACTTGGTACACCACCTGCTCTCAGAAGAAGGCTGGTAGACTTTTCAGATATAGTCTCCCTAGTTGTTTACAATTTCCTTTTCTTATTCTTTTTCAAATGATTATGTGCTTTGTATTAACTTGTAGGAATAAATAGTTGGAAAAAACTTTCAAGATCTTTAGTTTTGTTTTGGTTTCGGTTTGGCTTCCTGTTTTTCACTGCATAATTCTCTTTTGCATTCAGTTGTTTGCAGAATCCTAAACCACTGGCTCAGATTTTTAGATACACCTGCATAATTGTTAAATAATTGCTTTGCTCATTATATTTCTTTCCAAATATTGATGTCTAATATTTACCTGCTTTTTCTGGGTATCTAATGGGTGTTGGAGAGCACAGTTATGCTCATGTGCATGTAGGTACAGCACACTATTTTAAACAAACCGGATGCAGACAGCCTTTTGGCCCTGCTGAAGATGCTTTACTGAAGGTGCTGCTCAGCAAATCTAGAGCATCATCATTATTGTGCCAAATTGGTGCCATTCTTACTCCCTTCCTCGATGACCTGTAACACTGCAAACTGGGATGCTACTTTATGCTTTGTATCCCCATGATGTTTGTGTGATTGGCATACCAGTTCATTAACAAGAGGTCAGAGACCAGGGATGAGGTCAAATGCTAGGCAATTCCAAGGGCTTGAAATGAAGGCCTTATTTAAGATTACTGAATTCCGTTCTAGGAATAACCCAGAAGAGAGACTTTTTTTCACTGTTTTTCTTCTGGTTTCCCAGGCATTTTCAGTTTCATTAAATGTAAGGATGGAATAGATTTTAGAGAATGCTATGTACCAGACAGCTTCCAGGACCAGACGCAAACTAGGCACTAGTGATTTATAACTCCCGTACATGTGAGTATAACTTCTAAAACTGAATCTTTCTCCAACACTTTTACCTCATTTACAATATTAAGGAAACAGAATAGGTTCCTTTTATTATACAACAAAATGAAAATCACTCTATTTAATCTAGACCATTCCCCGATCCAGGAATGAGCTTTCACATTTAGCTGTCTGCCTGTAAGCACATAAACAATCCTGCCGGATTCAGCTATTATCTGAAACGTGTCTCAAAGCTCATCCTAAATGCTGTCTAGGTTCATGTGTCATAACTGACAAAAGGACAAAATAACAAGCAAATCAAGATAAATCCCTACATCATCACATTCTAAGAATGGAAATAAACCAAATAAATCAATTTGCTGCCAAAAGTATATACATGTTTGAATACAAAAAGAAACCCAGAACATCCTCTTATGGAATATATCCCAATCTTGAATATTTACTTTCCGTTTTTTAATAACAGGAAAAGGTTTGTAGGTCTTTTGTTGAGTTTTACATGTCAGCATCTTAATATTTCTATGGTATTCTTAAAACTTTTAACAGGAAAAAACCCCCCAGTGCCATGGCCTATACTAGGAAATGTTCTGTTTATTTTAAATGCATTTATGAGCACACAAAGGCAAACAATTACCTATCATAAACCAAGGGAGCAACTTATAATGGCTTGGTGTCTCATTTGTACTTCTTTATATAGTTCCTTGGCTCATTTGTCCCTGCCCTTCCTGTGCTCTGTGCGTTACCTCTCTCTGTACCTTCTGAACTCGAGTGTCAATTAAATCCTTTTTTTCATTTCCCCCTTACCTGCTGGGCTCTGCTTCTTTTCTTGTCACAGCCATAACAAACATTGGGCTAAAGGTTTATAACACAACTGTGATGGGATCCGTGGGACAAGGATCGTCACTAGCCTGAATTCTAAAACTGCAGGGCTTCTTTTTAAGGACATAGCCCTTAGACTAGACTCTGATAGAAAGTATGACAAACAGCTTTCAGAGATCATTGGACTTCTTTCTTACAGAAGTACTTCGATGTATTTTGGCCTCGCCTGTTCCATTGTGGCAACTGCAGTAACCACAACCACTTAGCCAAAAACTAATGTTAAAAAAGTAGCATAGTTCTGCCACTGCAGGATAGACCAAACTGTATCAGATGGGCTATAGTTCTCTCCACATAGCTATAATGTGATGTGGGCTTGTTTAAACAGTGAGTAAGGTACAAACAGTGACTGGATTCCCTAGGATCATAACCGTGGGCACAGTAGTGTTTGAAATCCAGGCTTCAGATAAAAAAAAAAAAAAAGGCAAATAACTAGTAAAAGGAAGTGCAAACAGGAGGGAAATCTTGTTTCCATCTGTCAAGCTGTAGAAAGGACAGTCATACTGGAAAGAATGGTTGGCTTTGTGGAGGCTACTGGGGCTCAGGCTTTGAGGACATCTTGCATACTTGAAGTAGTTGGGGGAGAATGCATGATCTTCACCCAGTTGTTCTGCATCTTCACTGACTTAGCTATACAACAGATCTCTGGCACAGACACCAAGGTTTCAGAAGTAAACAGCAGGCTCAGAGACCCAGGCTTTGTTGATCATATCTATTTCCTGATTATTGTAATTAAAATGAGGTTCAGCGGAAAACTAGGATCATTACTACTCCTTTAAAAATGACTGGTCTCCCAGCCATTGGATAAAAAAGCAATGCTGTTGAGTTGAGATAGTTCACCAGGAGTTAGTTTATCTGGGAAACACCTCTCATTACTCAGATGACTGTGACCAGTTATCGCTAAATGGGTAGGTCAAGCACAGCCTTTTAAAACTGTATGCTAGTATGGGCATGCTAATTCAGCTAAGGTAGTCTTTATAGGAAGATACTAGATCTAGCAAATGGAATTTAAACATTATTTAGTAGTGAGAGCTCTGTAGGCAAGATATGATTCAGAAATCTGGGGGCAAAAAAGAAGGAGATAGTCCAGAAAGACTTTTTACAGACTTTTTTAAAATACCTTTTTATTTTTTGTTATGCTAAGAATTGAAAAACATAATTGTATTAACCCTGATCATGAGCATGGTCACTCAAAGAAGTGACTGTATTAGTATGAACATACTTATAAGGTAATATTAACAACATGAGCAAACTAAAGAGGCTAGCACAGGACAGAACTGGTTGGTCAGGACTTTTCTGAACCAGTCAACAGTGCTTCAAATCTCAAAGGGTACACTGTAGGTTGAAAATTACTTCTGTAAAACCATTGAAAGAGTGTCATTTTCTGTTGCACTTGACTTGGAAATGGATGAACTATACAGAAGCTATCATACCACAGAAGGCTTTGTTTTCATTGCTCAAAATGCAGGCTTTTACATCCTGGGATAAATAACTGTTAGGACTGCTCTGAAGTGTAAGGAGAAGACTAAGCACTTCAGTTTTACCATGATGTAAGTGTGCTATTATCCAAACCCACACTGGAGCTGACCTCGGTGTGTTTAACTCAAGGCTAAATTGAAGCGCTTGGTCTTTGCTGTGCTTTTACCTCAGGGCTGCTTCTGCACGTTAGTTGCCACAAAGCAAAAATCATATAGCTTTTTTAGCAGCTAAGTCAAGCCCTTACCGTATCTTTCTGCAATGTTATTTTCACATGTGATAAAATTTACAAGCTACAATTCTTTTGCTTCTTATACAAATCCAGAGCAGAGGCATGTGGCCAAGCAATATGGGTGGCTGTATTTGAATATGAACAATCCTGTCATCGCATTGCAGCGTGTTATGAAACCTACTGTGCAATGTATGACATGATTGGATTTCATATCACAAGGGAAGAAGCTGATTAACAGTCAAATGACTACTAGATATCGGTATTCAGGTTTGTAAAACAACAGATACAAACATGCAAATCATACCTGTATAACTGAATGTACCCACAAAACTACAGATAAACACCCCATTTCTCACATCCTTTCCCTGACAGTAGCAGGTGGAAAGCACACATGTAATCTACTGATCTAAAATGTATTGGCTTTCAACATTTATTATATTTCATATGAGTGATTTCCATTCTGTTGTGTCCTGAAACATTAAAGAAAATGAGGGATATTTGAATTGTTTAATGCCTTCAACCTATCACAGATGAAAAAGTCCATCTATAGATGAACATGTTCCATTCATTGCATTAGATCCACAAGGTCCCAGAGGAGAATCACAGTTCTGCAAGATGCCATTAGGGCACTGGATTATGTATTTGGATCTTGGATTAGGAAGATCACTTGCAACCAGAGAGCACCCTGATGAATATGCCTCTGTGAAGGCTCACGTGCATGCACTTAAAGTGTTAAAGGTCTGGAACAACTTAGATTTACTGAATCTGTTCTAGATAGAATGGCATCACTTCAATATACAGGCTGCCTAGAATGATGGGATAAAACTTCCTGGTTTATCACACCATTGTCCATCTGGGTTGAAGAGGGAATCATGGCGTGCTGACACCTAGAACTTCATTATCTGGGGAATGGTAATACAGTAATGGTGTGAACGGACAGTCTCCAAGACATATGGATTTCATGTCTGCATTTTGTATACGTTCTCATGACATGCAAGTTGCTGTCAGGGGGCAGCTGCAATTTGGGAGCCTGTTTCTGCTATTGTATAAGGGGACACTACTACATTTAACAGACCTCAACCATACAATGACATCTGAACTTCACTACTTACATTACTGATGGCTGAAAACATAATTCTCATTAGCTTTCAGAAATAAAGGTCTGTGCTTACCTCTAAAGAATGTTACAGTTTAAACCATACACGCTTTCCTTTTTCTTTTACCAGATCCCAGTGGTCTGTGATACCTTTCTCCTGAAAACTGCCTCTTTATCTTTCTTGTCACTTTGAGGTATTTGTTTTCCAATTGGTATTGCTTACTGATATAAGCCTTTTAGAGATATCTACCTCTGTAAAAATATTTTTCTGTAATGCAAGTATTCTCATTCCTAATGTTCTTCATTCCCTCACCTTGTCACAGCTACTTGAGTCTTGCCTTAACCTTTCCTAGGGCAGAGACTGTGTTCAAATGCAGCCATAGAGCAGCAGAGTAAAGCCTTGTTCCTGCTTGAATCCATAACACTGCTTTAATGCAAGTATTGTGGCAGTGTGTGTAATTTCTTAAAGCTGAAGTTACTCAGTGGAAAGTCTGAAGAGTCCAAAATGAGCAAAACTTTTGTAAAGTTCGTATTGCCAATCTATGGAATTTCTAACAAAGGTGTTGAAATCACTTATGCTTTTGCTGACTCATTTCCCCCATGGGATAGCTGGTGACCTCAGAAATACCCTTGCAGAAGTTCAGGGCACATAGTTGCCATCTGTACCATACAGAACACACTGAACTCTCAACTCCAGTTCATCCTAAAACTTTTGCTTAATACACTTTACTGTGCTGCGACCTGAGTCTTATTTCAAAAGCCATTTTCTTTTATAATCTGTTCTGACTCAGATGCTAAATTAGAGTGGTATTTACAAAATATCTGTATCACCATGAATTTATCTTGCCAAGAGAAGTTAAATGGTTACATATTAAAAAGATTTTATAAGCATGATATGCCACAGTAAACATCAGTAAAAGCTGTTCTAAAACTATTTCTGTCTTTTGTTGGGAAACAAGTTACTGAGGCTTGAAGGGGAAGACTGCTTAGTAAAAGGAAGGAGAATTAAACATCCTGAGGTTTTAAAGGAACTCTGGTTTGCTGATTAAGTCTTTCTACAGAAGTGCTTTCTACAGAAATGCAACTAATGTTTCCTTCTTTTTTAATTCCTAAGTCAGGCCCAACTGCCAGTAAATGACTTTCTTTACTGTGCGTGGAGATTTATTTTTAGTCGCAAAACCAGTATAGATCAAGACGGGAGGCTGAAAATCAGGATGTCTGCATGCTAAACAAACTGCCACACGCTCAAACTCTTGGTGTCAACTCATGCATCTCACTGTGGCTCAGCTTGACTTTCTGTTGGGAACAACTTTCCAGCAGCCACCTGCCACGGCCATAAAGCTGCCTTACGCCTGAGTTCCTTTCCTTATCTTTCAGAAATCATCTTTCAGGTTTTGAGCTCCATGCCTTTGGTTTTATTGTGGTTGAATTTGGCAGTACTTTGTGACTCAGGGTGGTGCTGGAATTTCGTCTTCTTGTCTATGAACTTTTGGTGGGCACTATAACAGCACTGCCTTTTTAAAACAAAATATCAGTTTCAATGTGGGATACATAAATAGTTCAAAACAAGTCTCCCACCAGATGTTTAACACCACCAGATGACAACCTGCTAACCCACTGGAAAATGACAGATGTTTTAGATGCCTGCTGGGCTGTTTGTGCAGCTTTTCTGAGCAGGTTGTCACCTTATTCTAAATGGAGAGATCCAAGGCATCCAGCTTTTAAGTGAATGATTTTCCTTTGCTCTTGAAGGCATCTGTGTCCACCAGTGCTGTTTACCAAACTGTACTTTATGCTGAGTTACTGCTTTTCCCTCCTGTTCCCATGTGTTGATTCAACACATCAGTAAAGAAAGTAATTCTGATCATCATAAAGTCAGCATGTTTCATTACATTAGGACATTCTCTATCATGTCACCTAGCTTTCAGAAGTGTTGAAAGACTAAATTGGTTTATGCTTGAGAAGCTCCTTGAGATCCATACATAATCCGTGGGAAATACTCTGTTTGGATTAAATTAAGTGCAACTCTACTCTGAGAATAAGCCTGCTCACAGTGCTGCTGCTTCAGTAGAGTTGTACTTTGTTCATAACAGCTGACCAGTTAAAAAACTTGCTTTTTCCACTCCTCCTTATACTATAGAGTTAATACAGCTCCAAGCGAGTGAACTGCAGATTACAGTTCATTTTCTGAAACGTCAGAATTGTTTACTGAGTTTCAATCAATTACACCTATACAAAGTCATTGTAAGTGACAGGTGAGTCACTGAGGGCATAGTTTGCTGATATGGGGCATAGCATGGATGAATTTGAGGCCTAACTTGACCTCTAGAACTTTATACTTTTGGACACATGCAAGGAACCTGAAAGGCTCTTCTCTTGTGTTCCAGAATCTAAGCTAAATTTGCCAGGCTTGTAGTTGGCAAAAACCTGTTTCTGCAGTGTATGTAGTCAGTATAACTTCTTATACACATAAATCTATGTGCCTTTTGCCCTCAAACACGTGATAATGTCATATGCATGGATCAGTCCTTGTTGCTTGCTACGGAAATCATACAAGTACCCATGGATTCTTGCAAGAATCAGGATTTGAGAGTGCTGGATCCTGTGTATAGGCATGGTTATCCAGTGACAGCCTGATGTCAGTAACATATATTAGTGGAAAGTCTTGGGACTACAAACTATTAACACAACTTATTGCAAGACTGTAGCACGATTGCATCAACTCCTGCAATGGGTGTATGAATCCCTTGAGTGAGCACTGTCTGAGTAAAAAATGACTCGTGGTTGGATTTGAATACTTGGAATAAATAAACCAGCAACTGACTGTTATGCAAGGTCTATATACTTTCCCCATAGTCTTTCACAAAATGCCACATTTCTGACACTTTTCCAGCAGGCTATTTAGAGGCACCATGGTCTAGGCAGACAGGATGCTAGACTGCAAATGTGTATACTGGGTCTTGTTCCCCATTCTGACATGCACTTGGCAAGGAACACCTCAGTTACTCAGTACCCTATTTGCAAAACAGAATGAAGCCACTTACATACCACTTACTTTGATATTAACAGAGCATGGGACAGTTATTTAAGACCTATTATTTCTTATGATTCCTTTTAAAAAATCCTTTAAAAAGTAACTATTTTAAAAAATTCATTTCAAAATGATTATGTATTCATTGGAATAGCAGCATCTATCTAAATGCAAATGTACTCCTTCATCCTATTAAGTATCTATAATGCATATTTAAAATCTCAATAAACCTCCTTACTCCATAAGGAATATTCTGCTCTCATAGGTAAGCAGCAGAAATTTGAAAAGGCTTTCTGAGGCACACTCCTGGTCTGTATGAGGGTTGCAGCAAATTGGAAAGACCTAGAAAATGTGGATTAAATTAACACTGCTCTTAAGGACAGAATTTAACTGTTCCTTTACCTCTACGACTCCTAACCAGCAGTAATGGCAGAAGTCCGGACTCTGAACCACAGAAAAGCCCACTCCGTGGCATCTGATAAAATGGGAGTCTTGTATTTGTTTATCCACATCAGTTCTAGGGGGGGTCTGAGGACCACCATCTGTTTACACTGCTGAGAAATTATTGTGTCAATTCAAACATGACACATATTCACACCAAATTAATTCCTTGCTTCTGCCTTCTATTGTTTCTCATTTTACATAGCCAAGTGACACAGAATCAGAAGGGAAATGAAATAAACCCTTGCTCTGTTAGTCAAAATCTTCCCATGTAACTCTATACATATTTTTATGGATTGCAAATTTAAGCATAAGTATCCCCTAATGTGCCAGGAAAAGAGTTAGGAATTGCTAAACTGTATCAGGTCTTTATCATTTGGGAGAATGTATTCCAGTGTGACATTTCCTCCCGCTTCAGAGGAAGGTGTGAAAAACGAATGTAAAATGTTGCATTTCTGCAAAAGCCACTGCCTTCGCTGGAATGATAACTCTGCTTGTGGAAAAAATAGGTGTGCTATGCTGAGCAAAGACCTAAACTTCATGGGTTTGAGCTCCTCCTCAAGAGGTAACCTCTTTCTCAGCACACAACTGAAACAGCCAGGCTACAGTAGGTTTCAGAGGAAAGAAGTCCTCCCCTTGGTTCCAGCTCTGAGGCCATGGGTGCAGCAGAGCAATGTCTCCCCTTCAGACTGTGTCGCACCAACTGGGATGGGGTTTGGATCGTGGTCTAGGCACCCAGTGCCAGCCCTGTTTCCCTGCTGCTTGCACACGTGCAGTCTTCTCAGAGGCGTGCAAAAGAACCACACAGATGACAACTGCTGAAAGACTGAATGGTATTGAGGCTATTTCCTTCTCTCAGCTTTTAAATAGGAGGTTGAGGATTAGGAAAGCTCTGGAGCTCATCACTGTAATTTAGACTTCTGCATAGAATATCCCTGTAGATAATGGCACCAGTGTTTCTTCCACATATCAGGATTTCAAGGCAAACTCAACTGTTTAGTCTATCACACTGCTGCAAAGTTAAATAATGTCAATGTACATAAATAGCAAATATATGGACTTTACTATCTACAAAGTAACAACTTCTATTTGCACCAGAGGGTACCTAAATTCAGGCTGCTAACTGTTATTTGAAAAGAGCAGTTAAGAGGTATGATCTATATTACATTTCTGTGAGGCAGTATGTGTTCAGAATGAGCAGATTCTACTTAGCAGTGAAGAAAGGAGGTAGTGGATAGTAACTTACTTCATAAGACAACCAGGAGTCTGCTGTATCTTATCACTGTGTAGCCAAAACAAAAAGGAGGTGCCAAAGTACTACCTTTCTTCAGAGATACTCCACTGCTATCTGTCTGGTGCCATTGAACACAAGGATCCAATGTCTCTTGGGACTGACTGTGCTATGCAATATTTTGGTTACGTTATCAGGACATGTAACTCTATGGAAGCCAAGGGAGTTCATAGTCTACTACCTGTTTGTAGCCACTTTGGGGAGAAGAATTTCCAGTAGCAGTCAGTTCATATTGGCAGTAAAACAAAGCAAGTCTTCCAGGAAGAAGGGAAGCTCCCCTGCGTTGACTGCAATGGAAAATAAAAGCAGACACAGCAGAATGAGTATTTTAAAACTGGCTAGGAACAACGTTACTACCATTAATTCTAGGAGGGTTTTTTTCATGCAAGTGGCCAGAATCTTCATTTTATTAAACAAGTGTTTACAACCATAAAAAGAGGTAAAAGGGGGGAAATGGACTGTTAGCCCACACAGAGTTCTACAGTAGAATTGCTAGCATTTCATTTAATTTATCTTTAGGTCTGTACTGGTCATTAAGTATGTCCTCAACCTAAACTCTCTGATGATCCTAAAGTAAATTCCTCCGTTCTGTTAGAATTGAGAAAAATCATAGAGAACTTTGGCTTTCAGAGCAAACCCTCTCTGAATCATCTCCCAGTCTGCCTTCATGCCATGTTTTTAAGCTTCTTTCAAGGCTAGGAAGTCTGCATGAATCGCTGAACTTCCCATAAAGCAACAACAATCATCTGTAAAATAAATCCTAGAAGAGCTCCTCATCATCAGGAGACAATCAACAATTCAGTGTTTCTCAAGCTCTGTGGAAGTTGTTCCCTTCTTTCCTGTAACACCACGACCCAGGCGGGCAGTCACGGCTATCTGTTGTCCAAGCTTGCAGCCTGTGGTCTCCTTTACCCTTCCTGTCTCAGAGACATTGATTCACTCTTCACATGGCTGCCAGAATGGAGAGAATTTTCAGGGGGAAGAGAAATGGGTAGAGAAAGAAGAGGGAAAGAAGAGAGGCAAACATCAGGAATTTCTGCAATTTACCACATAAGTACAGGATACTATCCTTACTCCTCCAGTAGCATCTTCCCTAGTTTTGAGAAACTTATATAAGTGAGAAAGAGGTGTCTCAGGAAGATTAAGGTGACTTCAAGGTTCACCATAACTACTAGGGTAAATTTGCTTTTTAAGATCCCAAGAAATGGAACTTAACATGGAAAAACTATTTTTAGTTTATGGTCTTTCAATTTTCCTTAATTTTTTTAGCCAAAGTTCTTTTCCTTTATGGTGTTCCATTATTTCCAGTTGCATTTGCAAACACACGACTTTGTCTCCCTCCCCATAGGAATGCTCTCTAACAACACAGCATCTTGGTCACCATACTTCATTGCTGTCCCTTTGCAGGCATGTGAAGGGTACCAAGGGCAAACGCACAGCAGCAGCTCTTCCCGTTCTGGAGTTGCACCAGACATCTGCTGCTCATGAACTTCACGTGGCTTCGTCTGCTGCTGAGATGAGGTGAAACTCTTGTTGCCTTTTTCAAACACAGGCCTATTGCAGCACTACAAGGTCCTCTTGCATCAACATCAGGTTTCAAAATATAGTAAAACCAACTTGGCCCTGGATTATTTATGTACTTGATACTGATGTCTATGAGAGCAGCAGCATTACTGACAGAGGATTCCAAGCATCTGCCCTTAGCTTTCCAGTGACCCTAGGGAAGCAACCCATAATCCACATATTTTAATTGCCACAGGGGTTTGTGGGCTGTGGAGGGCTGGGAGTGTGGGCAAGCATATTTCTGGAGCTATAATTAATCCTACTTGTTATATGTGTGTGTGACATCCTCATCATTGTGACAGCCTCATCATTGTGGGAATAAAGGAGTAGTTATAAAGAGATGTGGAAGTATATTCTTTGAAGGAAGAGGTATATATAAGGAATTTCACTTTCTTTAATGAACCATGTATATTGGAAAGGTTCTCTTAAAACACGGTAGCATGCTGCCAAGAACTACCCTTTAGTTTTCTACAGACTGAGGAATATTCCAAGAGTGTCTCTGGGGTTTTTTGGCTACAGATATCAGGATTCACCAAGAATTTCAATGAAAGGCTGCAGAAGAAGTCAGAGCTTGCACACATCTCAATGTGTGTAAGATGCCTCCAGATGTTCTGACAGCAGAGGCAATCGAAGCCCATGATTCCCTGCTCAGCTCTGCTCCTTCCCGGAGCATCCTGCCACCAGTGTTTGCCCCATTCTCCCAAAGGAGCACAGAAAGAAAGGAGTGAACCATCCTGCCACAACTGCTTTTACACTTTGGCATAAGGAGATAAGATGTAACCTGGCTATGATTTCATGCACAATCTCTTTTGAAACTCAGTCGTCTTTTAAAAAAGTATTGGATATTTTAAACTTTTCCTGTGCAAACACTCCAGCTTCATCCAGAATGATCTCCATTAACACAGACTCTGCATCCTGTTTCAGAGTAAGTTATAGCACTGAGAAAAATGATCCTACCAGAAGCATTCTTTTGTCATTAAATGTTTACGCACGTGCTGAGCCACATGTTTTGTGTGACCAAAAGCAAATGCTTCTACAGAAGTGTGTCATCTGAAATCTTTATGCCCCCATCGCTTCCTCTTTTGACACACTGATGCTGAGGTGAGGCCGTGCTGAGTCACCCATGTGGTGGCACAGCATATTTTTAGTAAACATGTTTGACTTACATAAGTGCTTGTAAAAGACTGATTTCAGTTTCTAGGTACACTACTTGATGTGGACCAGTTGCAAGAGACAGTCCCCTTCTATGGCTAGTCAGAATACCGCCATTTCTTTGCCTGTATTGTTCAGAAGAATAAGATGACTTCCATTCTCTGTACTGAAACTGCTGCCTAACATGTAAGGGAAAGAGATTTGTCATTTTGCTCCCTCAGTTAGCATCCTGCCATTCCTACACATTGCCTCATCGTTCAGGCTGTATTCAAGTTACTAATTTGGATGCAAAGCTACCGTTAACACAGTTGCATACAAATAGATATCATTTGCTCAGACAAGAAATTATTCCATTTCTTCTCCTGTGAAAGCTTAAAAATTGCTATAGAATTTGTCTGGCCAATATATAATTATCTCTGATTAGCAGGAGCTCGGCTATGGCATTAGCTGCAGCTTCTGGTATACAGCATTACAGGGTCCAAATTCAGTGCTAGAGCAAATGTGTAGAGTTTCCCTGGGAGTGTGGCGAGTTGGTAAACGCAATACAGGCTGTGCTCTTTTACAGAAAGATTTCAGAATAGTACTGTGTTAAATTACAATAATTCCAGACCTTAACCCTAATGTTAGAAAGTATGCTAATGCTGGCACTGGTGAACCTCACATCGTGAAGCAACCCCTGGTTTGCTTTATACAAATGCTGTGCTCCTTGAAGAATATTCTTTATTGAACACAAACCCAAAGAGCTTCCATAGACATCAGCAAAACCACTGAATAGTGCCAAGGTGATGGAATATGGACAGCAGATATGTGTATTGCATAGCACTTCGCAGGAAACAAACTGGTTTGAGTCCTGTTCGCTGGCAAAAGAACCCAGTCAATCAGTAACCCCTGTTGTGGATTATCTCAGCAAAGATAAGGAGTGAATGGTTACAAATGCTGCACTGACAAGCACCCCTAGCAGTGGCTTTCCAGGATAGCCTATAGCCATGAGTGACTTCACAAACCGGTACTCAGAGTCTTGCTGCCAGGATCGCGCCTTTCTGTAGGTAAATGGACTTAGTTCTCCAGAGATTTGAGTTGTCTCATACGCATAAACAGAGGAGGAAATAAATGGATAAAACAAAACCCTCGTAGGATTCCGCAAATCCAGCCATTCGTTTCAAAACCTTGGGGGAACATGACAGAAGCAGCAGAGGATCCAGGCTGTTGATCCATTACATTTCATAGAGCTACTACTACTTGGGAAAATAGAGTAAAAATTCTTTCTATCTGATCTCCCAAGCTACTGGGTGGTTGTGAGGTAGAGTCAAGGTATTAAATCTGATATATCTGATATCTAGAATCTCTCTGTCAAAGATGTGGCTGCCAGGAAAACAAGAGAACTCTGCATATACACTGTCATGAAACATGTGTAGCCATTTCCAGAACTAGGCTGAAAATCCACCCGTCTCTCATTTCAGAAAGGATGCTTATCAATGCAAACTCAGACTGAGGGCTAAAGGATGCTTTCTTTAACACGAAGGACCCTGTGCTCTCCTACTTTAGAGCACTGATTGCAGGAAAGGGTGCCAGCTCAAAGGCAGTATGGATGACATAAGAAGTTTTAAATTAGTCATCATTTTCTTTGAATTAGGAAAAATAGCAATTATTCCATGAAGTAAATGACACTGTTCCTGTCTTCATGATCAGAACAGTGATATATAACCATAAATTCAATGGTGCTCACTTTTCAATAACTGGAGAGGCTTTTCCTGTTTGGAGGACACTATAAAACAAAGTGAGACTTAATGATCAGCCACCAAAATCTGACAGACCTCCAAGACAGGGAGGCAGGAATAGAAGGAACAGAGCAGCTTAGCCCATTTAAGATGTTTAGATATCATCTAGCTGCTTGCTGAAACTGAAAATGAGCAGTCAGAAGTCGACAGGTAGCTGCAGACAGTTGGTCGGAAATGTGAGTCCAAATGCTTACTTGATCAGTATTTTGAAAGCCAGTTTATCTGAATACTGCTGAGATTTCAGAAGGGTGGCAATAATTCCTCACACTGTGATTCTGCTTAGAGATCTGTCTTACATCACTCCACCCCTTTCTTCTCTATGGCTGGCATGCTGCCTCTCCTGTGTGTGAGTGCAGGCTCTGCCGTCCCTCCCACTGGTGGCAGGGCAGCCTTTCTTCTCGGTGTGAGCAACCAGGCAAGGCCACTGCCCCACTGATCTTCTCTGCCTAATGTGTGAGGAAAAGAGGTGCCCAAGTCACCTCTGTGTACACTGAAAGCATAAAGGGGATTCTCCTGTGTGGCTGTGTTTGAGAGCATTCGCCCCACGCTGGCTGGCTTAGGGACATGAGCAGCGTAGCTTCTCATCCTCAGAGAGTGCCTCAGGATGACTTCTGCTGTCATCTGAAGATGTTCAGGCAGAACAAACAGCAAGTGACCCGAGGCCAATTACAACTGGGAATTTGGATTAAAAATATAAGAGGGACATTTGTCACGGAATACTCCATCCTTCAAGGAGCAGAACGTTTTCTAACAGGGAATAAAAGCAGCATTTATTTTTCTTAAAGAGTGCTTCTGTTTCACTAGCTTTCTCTGACCTTAAGAACAATCATATTTTGATGGAGAGCAATTCTCCCTCATGAGTTTGGCTTAGGGAAGCAGTCTGTGAAGCAACACAATATATCTTCTTTCTTAGACTGGGAAAAGCTGCACCTTGCACTTCTGAGCAAAGTGAAAAAAAGCAATTGGATTGAGATTCTTTACAGTAGATGCACGTGGGGTTGATATCCTAATGCCAAACAGGGTCAGAACAAGGAGAAACATTTACACATTTGTCTTCTGGAACAAATGCTTGGGGAGTGTCCAAGCTCGATTTTATAAGGGGATTATCCACTTTGAGTTAATTGCCAGTTAGTTAACCAGAGATGAAATACTCATGTGTGAATACAAGGTCCAAGCAGTGTTTTGCTCTGAGTGTTCCACCTTACTTTCTGTAGAAGTACTGATGAGAGAAGGTATATTACATGTGGGTAACAGGAGAGTGCACACAGTAATCCCCTATTGGAAACAACCATCAGATTGGGGGGGGGGAGGGTTTGTTTAGGATTTTTTTGGCGGGGGGAGTTGTTTGTTTGTTGTTGGTTATTTTTTAGATAATACCCATTTCTGCATTGCTTATTTCAGAATACTCAGGGGAACACGACTGACCCTAGTAAATCTAGAGCTGCACAGTGTGGTCAAAAGCTTAGGCAGGGGCTGTGCTGTTCACTCTGCACTATCTGCTTCAGCACAGCATTTGCTCTTCAGTTAATCAGTCACCGACTCCTTCTAGATGGCAGCTTCTCCAGGCCAGTGCCAAGGGGTTTGCTTTGATTCTGCTCGAGTTACACATTTACCCAGTTCTGTATTCCCCAACTGGAGTCATAATCGGACATCAGCACAGTCTGTAAGTCGCAAAGTTCTCCTGCTGATAATGTCGTCATTGCTTTATCGTCTGGCAGTGGAGCACTGCTATCAGTTTGGCAGAAATCGAAGCAGTGGTGTTCTGCTTACAGATTGTCACTCCAGTGTTTTGTCTATATGCCCAATCCTACACAAGCAAGCCAAGGAATTTTGCTAACTCAGCTACAGCGCTTATGCTTTGCAAAGCTCTGTAAGCACAAGTTCCCAGAGAAGAAATCCAAGAGCACGTTGTGGCAGGGAAAAAAGTATGTTTTAAATACATTTAGTGAGAATTACTTAAACAGTTCATCAATCAAGTGACAAACAAAAAGTAAGATCTTATTTATAATCCTTCGTTGCATTGGGTTTAGTAAAAGGTTAGTATATGGCAGGAAATTAAAATTGTATTTTATTTTTCCACCTGCTTCTTTCTATTACACCTTGGCCAACAGTGTGTAGTCTTAGTACATTCCGTAACAGACCTCAGGGCAATGTGGGAGCAATAATGAAACACCAGTATATTTTCTGGGAGCAACTGCAAAAGCTGTTGGCAAGATTGGAGGCTCGCTTCTGCTATAGGTTATTGCACACATTTCTCACACAGCTGTTAACAGGGAAAATAGCTCTGCTGGAAAATAAACAGCGATTTCTCTGATTTGCTTCAGGAACAATTTCCAATTGTCAGAAAAATTGTCAGAAAAATGTTTTCTTTCTTATTGTTGTATTTTCTTTCTTAAGTGTTGAAATCTATCATCTAAATCAAGGAAAACCTATGGTAATTAGTGGGCTGAAACCTTTAGCTTCTGCTAAACTAGTCCAGTGTATGTTTTTGTCATATTTTCTGTTACTTTAAAACAGAAATGACATGGAAAACTCGGTAAAATAAAGGATTTGAGGCAAGAATGTGGCATCCACTTTTACTCCATATGAAATGAATAATCGAGCTCTGAAGAGCTGGAATTCAAAGCAGCAGTAAGGAGCACTTGGGATGTCAGGGTTAGATGCTGCCATTTAAGGAAAGTGGCCTGGGGGGGTTGGAGAAAGACCAGTTTGAAACAGAGAACTAGAACAACAGTGCTAGAAGGGGTGGAGAGGTCTTCTAATCCATTCTCCTGTTCCAAGGCAGGAGCTGAGAGTCTTGAACTATTCCTGACAGAGTGAAGGGAACAAGTAAAGTTGGTGGCAGAGGTGTTCGAAAGAGTGACTGCTGTAGAGGAATGTTTCTGGACAGTTTCCCATTTTCTGACTTACGTTTATTTAAGGTTAGATATACAAAACTTTGTGTGACAAGATGCTGTTGGACAATAGCAGGAGGAGTAGCCTGTGCTCCTGCATCACCTCTTGCTTTTTATGAGCAAACCTGTGAACTGCACATTCCTGCAGGTAGTTAAGCGTGCAGTTAGTCTGTTTGTTCTCTCAAATGTGAGGGTTTGCAGGCTTTGCTGGCAGCTCCAGATCTGAAAATGCTGTTACCAATGAAATGGAAAAACCCAACACATTTAAGCTAACTAAAGGAAACGCTTTGCTGAAGCACAATTAACTTGCAGCTCCTCTTATCACAGGACATAGGTGAGGACGTTTACATAGTAAGCTGTTTTTTTAAGTGGATAAGCCTTTCTAATGAGAACAGTATGGACGTAGAAGAGGGACTTGGACCTGCTCAAGCGAGTCCAGAGGAGTCCACGGAGATGCTGCGAGGGCTGGAGCAGCTCTGCTCTGGAGCCAGGCTGAGAGAGCTGGGCTGGGGCAGCCTGGAGAAGAGAAGGCTCCTGAAGGGGAGACCTTAGAGCAGCTCCACTGCCTAAAGGGGCTCCAGGAAACCTGGAGAGGGGCTTTGGACAAGGGCCTATAGGGACAGGACAAGGGGAATGGCTTTAACCTGCCAGAGAGGAGACTGAGATGAGCTCTGAGGCAGAAGCTCTTCCCTGTGAGGGTGCTGAGGCGCTGGCACAGGGTGCCCAGAGAAGCTGTGGCTGCCCCATCCCTGGCAGTGTTCAAGGCCAGGTTGGACACAGGGGCTTGGAGCAACCTGCTCTAGTGGAAGGTGTCCCTGCCCATGGCAGGGATTGGACCTGCATGAGCTTTAAGGTCCCTTCCACCCAAACCATTCTAGGATTCTATGATATGTATAGAACAAGCATTTTTCTCTTTGAAAGTAGTAACTAACTAGCTCATTTATAGGAATAAGCATAGTAGCACTAGTTCCATTAGCAACAGCAGCTGATCCTGTAATATCTGTTGCTCTATTCAACCTGCTAAAGGTGCTTTGTATTTTCTGCTAAAGGAGCAATTTCCCACATTTGAATACTTGGACCATACCATAATGAGAATTCTGCCTTGTGGCCTCTTCTCCATCTCTTCTTGGATGTACCCACCAAAAATCTTCACCTCACCCATCCATGGTTTGCCAACATTGCTGCTTCTTCCAGCCCTGATTGCATATTATCCCCATGGCAAATACAATTGCCTAATAGCAACAGATATTAAGAAAGCATTTAATGTATTGTTGCTTGTCCTGTAATAATAAATGCAACAGCTGAAAACGAAGAGGAGAACTGTCACCCGGAACAGCCAGTTCTAAGCAGCCAACACTTTGGGAGAAGCTCCAGTAACATGCATGGTGCATTCTGAAATGGGCTCCCAGGCAAGACTGGATCATGTTTTTGGGAAGGCAAATTTGAACACTTTCTCTTGAATATCAAGAGAAATATTACCATCAGATCACACCTGTATTCAAACTCAATCTGATCCTCTTACAATGATTTCCAGATGGACGGATTCATACTGGGAGCTCTAAATAAAACTTAGGATGGTGTTTGAGAACTTGATCCTGCAATTAATTGTTTTGCTTTCTGAAACTGCTGAATTCCTTTTACCATCTTCCTTTGCATATAGCGCAAATGAGTGACACAGATCCCCCTTAGAGAAGCTCGGCACTGCGCAGGATGGAGCATACATTCTGTAAAGCAAATCTCTCAAGTATTTCAGCAAGGTCCATAAGAAGAGCCAGGGACAACTGACTTCTGTGATGTGGTATCACTGCAGGACGTGGGCACCCTGAAGACTGGGACATGATCTCCACTATGGGGAGAAGTATGTACGATCACATAAAAATTATCTGTATAGTACAGTAGATTTTTCAGTCAGACCCAAAGTTTCTTGTGCCTTGGGTTTCCTTTGCCTGATACAAAATAATTGTGTCCTGGTTATTTTACAAGTCTTACGAATGTGAACATGACAAGGAAAAGAGGAGACCAGAGGAGGAAGAGGAAGATAAACCAGTGACATCAGCTTTGCTGGTTCCATGGATATACGATAATATTTAGCTATAGTAGCAGCCTCCTTTAAAATTTCTTATATTATGTAAGAGAAAGAAGCTTTCTGTATATGACTGGAGAGAAGATAAAGGGTGTCATGTTATTGTGGAATGTATTATAAACTCTGATTTGTCTCATTTAGTTAAAATTTACATCCATAGCCTGTAGAAGGAGCAGCATCTCCAGAGTGCAAGCCACATCACAGCCTGAAACATCCATCCTTGCAGGAGATTAATGCCATGCCAGTCTCCTCCCTTTGGAGAAAGAAACTACTTGGATGCTTGGCTTTTAAGCAGTCTTAAATTAAGTAATATGAAATCAAGCCATAATATACATGTACATTTTTGCCTTGTACATAGTAACACAGAGGAGAAGACCTAGAGGGAACCTAGAAATCCATTGCTGACAAAAAAGGTCTGAGACTCTTTGGTATAACTTAAACATCCTTTTTTCCTACATAAATGAAGCCCTGATAATTAACCAGGATATCTTTCCAGTGCCTTGTGCCATAGGGTTTTTTCTGCGGTTTTTAAATCATTAATATCCATTAACTCCTGAAATATCAGAGAGAATGTTAAAAAAAATCTATTACTGCTCTAAAAGGAAAAGAATGTTATGAAAACAAACTGTGGCTTTTTAGGACTTTTTGCAATTTCCTGAGGCTTTTTCTTGAACTGGGGAACATCAAGTCCTCACTCTCCAGCAATTCGTGGGAACAGTAGACTATGCACGAGAGACTGGTTAGTGTAAGTCTGTTAGAGAGGGGGAGACATTCATACAACTGTCTGGTTTCAAAATGTCTTTCGAAAGAGGGCTGCTGTCTCTAAAGTATACCCTGGACTTGAAGCATGGATTGTCAGCCAGTGTTGACATAGATATATTTGAAATGCCATCAAGACTGGAGTGAATGTACTAAGGGCTGGTTTACTACTGACTTGGGAGGATGGCTCTCCTCACCAAGAAACAGGGTCTTCCTGGGGAAATAAATTCACATGCTACATGAGAAATGAAATAAGGTGCTGGGGTTTATGTATTTCCGTGTTCTGCTTCCGTGTCTCCTTTTCAGGCATCTTAGGACTGTGCCATCAAACTGAAGGCAAGGACATAACGATCATGGATGGTGGTAAGAGTCAGTTGTCAGCCAAACAGATGTTTTGGCTACCAAGCAGTGCCTGCCTTTTTTTAGCAACAGAATCCTGCTGTGTATTGGGATCATGCTTTGCTTCATCCAGATACAAAGTTACATTGCCAATTATTATACAGTTTGTAATGGCATATTGGAGTTTTTCCTTGTACAGGTAAAGCTTCACATTTACGTTTGCTGAACTTCACTGTATTGATTCCAGACACTTATCCCAATAGCTCAAGATCAGGTTGGGTCAAAATCTTTTGCTCCAGAATGCTTAAGTCACTGTGATGTGATTTAGAAATGTTCTAAGTGCACTGTGTATTTCGTCATGAAGCAGAACTTCAAAGCAGATAGGACCCAGAAAAGTTCTAGTGCATCCCAGCTGGTGTGACAGCAAACTATTGAGAAATGCCTTTTCATCTATTTTTGCACCTCTAATAGCTTCATCTTTCAATGCTGCACTAGTTTGTTTATATGGATGTTACTCTCAACTGAGCAGAGTCATGTCATAGCACATCTACTGCTTTTCTCATATTCATAAGGCCAATTATTCTGTCAAAAAAAGGAAATTAAATTAACATGGCATCATTTTACTCTGGACAGAAATATGTGGACTGCTTATTATCTTGCTATTGGCTGGATAGTTACTTGAGCAAATCAATGACCCGGTGGGTATTTGAAGCTACACTAACTGATAATTCTCCTGGTCCTTTCTGTTTCCTTTAAGAAAGGGGGTGGGGGGAGGGAAGATAAAAAGAAATTTGTCCTTCTGAAGTCCTTTGAGCCCTCACTTTTCCATGATCCATGAGTTCTTAAAGATAATCATTTAATGGTTCAGATTGTTTCAGCTATTTCCTTTAATACTCCAGGGTAAATTTCCTTACAGCTTGCTAATTTGAATGTATCTAACCCAGCTGAACATACTTAACCTATTCTTTCCCTACTCTCTATACTCCACTTTGGTTAATTTTAATTATTCTAAGCATCTGGTAGGAATTAACCTTTTACTGTGAAGACTTAAGCAAAGAAAATATTAACCAATTAATCTTTATTCTTCTGTTATTTCCTCATCTTCCCTTGGTCGTACTGCAATTTCTAGCTTTTTGATATTTTTATTTTAATGTACACAATCCTTTCTCATCTCCTTCAATGCCTTTCGCAAACTGTAGTTTTCTACTTTAACATTACAACATCAATGGACATTTCCCATCATGGGTGGCTTTAATAAGTCTGCACCAACAACAAAGAAACACTTAATTTTAGAGCCAGTGTATAGGAGGGAAAAAGCTGTCCTGTCAAAGTCAGCCCTGGTGATATGCTCTAGCCCAGTAACTGGATGCATTACAGTGGGTAGAGAACACATAATTACCTAGTTTCATTTTGGTTTACTGTTTATTCAACAGCTACGCTGACCTGAGGTGATGTGGAGTGGTGTTGCTCCGCGGGTTATCCAGGTACCTCTGCTCTTCTGTGAGAGGGGAGACAGTAGCACACAAAACGCCTAGAAGGGAAAAAAGGGAAAAAGAAGAGTTGCTCTCTTGCAAGCAAACACACAACTGGGGAACTGGAATTTTAAAGGAACAGTCTGAGCTTATCTTTCTTGTTTGTAAATTAAAGTCTTTCTGGTGGTGTTTTATAGACAGCTGGTGGATTTTTCCTCAGAAAAAGAAATAATTTTAGGAACACTTCAGAAGATACTTAATAGGGGATTAAGAATGAGGCTTTCTGGATGAGCTCAGGCTGATGACCTACCTGCAGCCCCAGCGCTCCAGCTTCCCCATTAGCAAAATGAATCTAGCTGCTACTGATTGCTGCAAAGCATTTTGAGTCATTGGCTGAAAGACCACACCTGACCTAACTTTCTCCATTGGGTTGGTCATGCATGGTGGTGTGAGACCAGAGAGCTGAGAATGGTCTGAGCACAGCAACGTGTTTTTTTTGGTAAAGGTGCAATTTGGAGGCTGAGATTTTATCTTTGAAACCACATTTGAAAGACACGTTAAAATGCCCAATGAAACATGTTGGATTCTTAATCTGTTGAGCAATTATTAATTTCGAATTATAGCAGCAGCATTAAAACACAGCTGGGGCAATTTCTAACAAAATCAGAAGATATAATCATGTGACAACACTCTGGTGCCCTGCGGTCCTCATATATGCAAAGCACCTTCTGCGCTTGTGGGGTTCCCATGTGTCTGAGCATAGTGGAATACGTTTATTTGGAATAAGAAGTTCTTTACCACTCAGCTGTCAAAGTGAATTTCTGTTCCTCTGGATGTCGAGCAGAATGTACCCACTGTCAGTGATTTAAGACTTACCAGGCATGCCAAGAATATGTTAGCTTACTCTTGGCAGTGGGAGTTGCATTTGTGTAACAACAAGCTTTAAAACCCTGTTAAGAAACACTGTCTGATCTGTAACATGGGACTCATTCATTTTGTTGTTGTCGTTGTTTTACTGAAAAGAAAAAAAGAGTGCACAAGACATTTCTCCCCAAATCTGTAGGGTACTTTGGAATCTCTTTTAAAAAAACCCCAAACCCAAACCAAAACCACCAAACACCACAATAGATTGGGTAATAGTTGTATCTACTACTTCTTTGAGGCCTGTTTGTAATGTAAAGGAGAATGTTTGTTGTGTCTCCTGGACACACTACTGTCCCTACACTATCAATTGCACAAGAATTTCAAAACCAGTGCCTAAAGTTAGGCTCTTAAATCTATATTTAAGTATTCAGAGTCCAGTTGCTTATTGCTCAGCAGATCTGAATACCAGACCTTGTATTCATTTGACTAAATGTAGATCAGGGAAAGATCAGACAAGGGACAAGGAAAGGCCAATGAGTTAAAGCACTCACCTGTAATGTGAGGAACAAAGGTTTCAAGTCCCTGCACTGTAACTTTCCTATTTATTTCTGCAAAGTAGAAGAGGTCCATCAGAAAAAAAATGGAGAAGAAACCGACTGCAATGGGTAAGATACCTGCCAGAGCTGAGGAGAACTAGATTCCAGTACTGTGGCTCAAGAACAGGAGTCTGAACCTGGGTTTTCACAATGGCTCTCCTTGATACAGCATTAGAAGTTTTAATCTGTCTCATTTTTGTCCCAGTGCAGACTAGAAACTTCTTTTGTGGGTCACATTTGTATTGGCTTTTGCAGAAGTGCAGGCCTGTTTTCAGCCCCACTGCGCTACTGTTAAACACTCTTGATGAGGCACTCACACTCAGCAGGAAAGCTGCCTGCAAGTTCTCACTTAGTTCTCCCACAAGCAAAGCTGCTGGGGAGAAGATTTGCTGTCTCATGGAATTGGCGAGATGTTGCTTCCCGAGATGCCTTAAGGTTGCCATTGACCTCAGGATAGCTGCAGAAAGCAGGAGCAGCTGGGTCTGCATAGCTCCCATCCCCTGGCACAATGGTTTCTGGGGAAGGAAATGCTATTCTAATTTATATCCTCAGCCCCTTGGCTGCTAACCAAACTATCATAACTCTGAGCAAGACAGACACTCACACCCAGCAAGGGCACAGACCGGATGCAGGGAACAGGAACTGGGGACAATGGGAAGAATCTGGGGTGCAGCAGCAGCCACAAGCTGGCCTCTGCTTTGCAATGAGAATCAGCTCCTTGTGCAGCTACCTCTTTACGGAAGGATAGGAATGAGGAAAACCAGACACACTCCTTTGTGCAACAATTCTCCCTCTGGTTTGAATAGTGCCCACAACTGAGTATTAATGCTCCTGCAAGTGGAAGTTAGAGGTTTCTTGCTGGTGCAGAAGGAAATTTCTCAGCCACTGAAAATCAGTCAGGCTTTAGCCCCGCGCAGAGATAGCAGAGTGCTGGCAAGAGATTGACATGGTGCATGTTACTGAGTATAGATGTATTGCTCCTAAGCAGATGGGAATAGCATGGACAATCCCATTCTTCTATTTTTAATGTCTACTTTATTCTTAAAAAATACTTTGTCTTTACTGTTCTTTGCAAACATCTTTTCTGCAGATTTGGGACATGTATCCCCAGTCTTCCATTTAGGATGGAATCTGGCTCACCGGGGGCACTAACACTACCCAGACAGTACCCACACTCCTTACTCTAACAGTATAGTGAGGAGCTCTGTTTGTGAGTGATCAGACTGTGTGCAATGGGCTGTGGTGCAGTTGGGGAGGCCTTGCACAGAGTACCCAAAAGCAACATGGACATTAAGGAATGCTGCTGACACGAGTTGAGATTTGCTCTCCTAACAACTCTGTCCTGCTTGCAGAGGATGTATTTCTTCATACATGGCTGAAGAGTGAGTGGTACATTTCGTTCTTGTTGCTACATTCCATTCTCTGGAGGCTAATTCTACAAGTAGTCCTGGTTCTAAGGTGATTTCATTAGGACTGTGCACTGCCGGAAGCACTTTTGTGAACAGAAACACAGTAGAACTGGGGAGAGACAGGAATACTTTGGAAAGTATTATACCTGCAGTTCTTTTGTACCATCTCTTCTCCTTTGCTAGCAGAAGCTTTCCAATACTCAGCAGAGCTGATCTGGATGGAAATGCAAAATGGATGGGAGATAAGGAAACATCCAAACGAGACTGAAGGTGTGATTATCCTAGTGAACTGAGTGTGCCCAACTCTCAGGCATTGAAGCCAACTGACATGGAACAGCCCATGTCCATCCACTAAACTCACACTCTTGTCTGATTGAGAGCTGTCAGAATCCAAACCATGCGCACATAGGTCATGTCATATCTAATACAAATGTGATTTTTCTCTAAACACAAATAGCTACTACATTCTAGGCTTGATCCCAGATTTGGAGATTTTTCCTTGGATTCAGAAGGTTTTTAGTCAAACCCTATATAGCATTCCAGGCTTGGTTAATGTATACAGCTTTACTATGTACAAATGGAAGTGCTGGGAAGAGCGAGCATCAGTGAAAGATTGCCTATAAACACAAGTGGATGCTTTACAGCCCATTGTTTCCTCCCTCATAATATATGTATGAAGTTGTATAATCTCCAGTAATGACAATTTATTACGGTAGCACAAGGTAGAAACACACTGCATTTATATTGTACCTTGCAGGTGAGCACCTCACAATCTTCTACAAAGAGAAAATTAAAGGTTATGTGGATCCAAAAATAGCTTACACCACAAAATACCCACTTTATGAGTATAGGATTTTTATTGGTAAGTAAGTTCTTCAGAACTTGGGCTGCCCAAATAACTCTTATATGTCACCTTCACAAGGCTGCTGTGTTTTCAAAATCCATTTTCTAGTAGGATTCCATCCGCTATGATTTCATTTGGGTATAATGCCACTGCCTGCAACAACATGATACCAGACTTGAATTACACTTGCAAGCGGGCTCTGCATCTTTGCATTGCCATGGTGAATGCAATGGTCATTTCTTGTGATCTTCACTTTTAGAGTTCACCCAGAAATGAAGGTGAAAACTCCCAGTGACTTCATTCTTCATTATCTTTGTACACATTAATTTTTCTCAATAACGGATGCAGAATAAAAAAATATATTGCTCTACTAAGCATTTAATATGTTTTAATTTTAATAATAAAAAACCCCCAAACCGTTTCTGATAGTCATTTGCACTATCTTTTTTCCACTGGATTGCAAGTTCAAGCTTAATAATAAAACTTGGGGAATTTTATTCCCTAAATTGATCTTAAAAAGGGAAAGCACCTTGAAAGCCTAATTTTCCTTGAAGCTGGCTTTATTATTACCCTGGTTTCTATTTGATTGTAAAAATGCATAGACTACAAACACCTAATGTTTGTACCTCAAAGTGTATGTGCAGGGCCCGGCTGCAGAAGAGCCTGTGTAGCACTGGGTCTCGCCTGTGAGAGCTCAGCTGTTACATGTGTGATGGCCTCTGTCTCCAATTAATCTAGCAAAAAAAAGCTCTTGTAAAATGTGGAAGAATGTGCCACCTAAAGAAAAAAGAAGCATAAAAGATGCGTAGAAATGTTCATCTAAATAGCTACTAGATCTTTTGATTAAAGTCCAGCTAAAAGACAGCAAATACAATCTGGATTCAGACCCACTGCAGTGAAACCGTTCTTTGATTCTCTGCACATTAGGGTGGACTATTGGATTGGGCCCATCAGAATCCACCTCGTTGCATGACTCTAATCATTCCTTTCCTTTTGATTTAGTCTGTTTGGAGGCTGAACTATGAAGGACTTTTGTGAGTCAATGTTCTTTGTAAAAGAACCTCCCCATACAAATGGGCCATGACTGGAATTCCGAATTTGAACAGCTTTGAGTTTTCTTCTCTGTCTGCACAAATGTTTGGAACTCCGCATGTAGATTTGCCCCCGTGGTTTTGGATCTGGGTCATATACATATAAAGAAGGAAACCTAGCAACCAGAGTTTCACCAGCACAGCTGATTTGGAGAGATTACATTGAACAGTTTGAGATACTATCCTGTTATCAAATAAAGGTCCAAATCCTTCCTTTTGATCTAAACCCCAAACCTTTGAGAGCCACCTCCTTTGCTCTGCTGGGATTTCATATTGACTACAACAGGAAGAAGAGCGATCTCCTCTGCCAGCGAACAGATGTCCACCAAAAAGATTTTACTAACTGATCAATTGCAAAATCCCTCCCTGCAATCCTTTATAAAATAAGATGCCCTCTGTCCTTCCTCCCACCCCAAGCTTAGTTGCCAAAACTTACATACAAAATTATTACTGTAATGTTTTATATCACTGGGAAAAAATATCCATTTGGTCTTAGAGAATGATGTGAAATGAATCTCTGGCCTCAAAAGAAAAAAAAAGTCTATTAAAAGTAGCTCCTTTCCCTCCCTCCTCCCTCTCCCAGGCCCCTTTTGCTCCCCTCCCCCAACAATAAAGGATGTTTTGGAACAGCCTTTTCAGGAAACATTTCCACAGCAAAATGCAGCATCATTTATAATATTTAAAGCTACATTTTTGTTGAGATGGCTTGGCAGGCTTTGCTTGCAAATCTGGCAGGATATGGCCAGCTGAGAGTTAGCACTAACAAACTGAGGATATGCTGACACAACAGAATGCTTTAATCATCGTTGCAGCAAGCAGGACAAGATCTTCTCCTGCACTGCCAGCTCTTCCCAGTGTGAGAACCAATGGTGCTCCGTATTTCTCCTTCCCTCCCCTGCCTCTGGAGACTACAGTTTTCCCTTGCTGTTTCCACTGAACTAAAAAAACCCTGTTGGGTAACAGCATATAATATAATGAGCAATGGCTATTCCTCTTGGCCAATGCTGTTATGAAAATGCTACCCATTTCCAGCACAAGAAGGAAGCTTGATAATTAAAAGAAAGTCCTTAAACAATATGTGTCTCAATGGAAGGGCTTTTTTCTTTTGCAGCTAAAGCTCTGCTTCTGCTTTACCATCCATGCCTTTTTCTAAAACAGGGCTGAAAGTTAGATTCAGTTTGCAAAATCATAATTAGAAACTTGTCCCATTTGAGAGCTGAGAACTGATTTTAGCTGTCTGCAAAAATCCACTGAAGTAAATCTATTTCTCATTTAAAAGAAGTCCCAAAGAATTTAACCCTGAAGATCTGAGAGTTACTAATATGAGTAAGGCTTGCCCAGAGTAAGGCTTGCCCATAGAATTCCCGCTCTATGGGCTAGATAAGCTACAGCATAGAGACTATGTTCCTGCAGTAATTTAGCATAGGATTTGATCCATCAAATGCCAGAGGCCTGTGCCCTGAAAGAGACTGTGAACTGAACTAACCATTCGTAATGTGGGGGCATATTAATATATAGATGCTGTTTACTGGCTTTGTTACACTAAAATTGATTGCAAACATAATGGCTGTTGCAAAGTGTAAATGGGAAAACCTGTCAGAGGCAGCGCCAGCAGAGAGGCTGGGTGCTGAGTGTTGTTCCTTATCTGTGGGTCCTGAATAGTCCAACATCAAATTCACTTACTGCTCCCTCCCTTTGTCTGCCTTGTCTGGTGTGTAAGTTCCTTGGAGCAGTGCTGGTGTCTGTAAGGCCAAGTACAGCAGGACTCTAATCTCATTGAGGAACTTTTGGTGCCTTGCATACAAATAAGGATGATTAGGATACATTCCCAAGATTACACACCATGTGTGTTGGGAAGAACAGTTGATATCTTTGCAAATGTGCAACTTTTATACAGTACATGAAGGCCCAGAGACTAGGGTATCATAAACAGGGATACTCAGTGTAGTCCTTGAGACAGAGCGTGGTTTGCCAGGTCTGGTGGATGGGCAGACACAGTGAAACTGCACTGTCTCCATATCTGGAGCTGCTGTTGCTCATACCCATCTCCAACTCAACACCCAACCTTGAGGATATGTTCATCAAACAGCTCACAGACCAAGGAGGAATCCAGCTGAATTGATATGTCTTCAAAGTAGGGGTGTAGCAAAAGAGGGCTGATGAAATAGAGGGCCAGGTGGCAATGCGAGTTGATCAGAAGCAAAAACGCTTCTACCTAAATACTCTTTTTATACTGGAAAATGAGCGGTCTGTATTTTGAGGCAGCTCTCAGAATGTAAGCACAAAAAGGTAACAAGCTGTAGTTATTTTTTACTGTCTGGAGTTCTTCCACCCACAGGTTACTAGCAATGGTGTCTGGCTGGGAGCTGTACTGTAAATGAGTGTTGGGTATGCCCTTGCTTATGTGCACAGGTACACATGTATCACAGTACTGTATCGCATTTGGAATCCTTTCCTTGCTTCCTTTTGTTGTTCTTGGGTCAGTTGCTGGCTACTGCTTGTTTACTTAAAGGCAGTGAGCAGTACTTAAGATGTGCTGCTCTAATTCCCTATCTATACCCTGCATATCGCAGTGAAATTCAGAAACTGTTTTCCCTACAACTATCAGCATTTTCAGGGCTAGTTCATGCTACTAAAGGTGAAAGTACAGTATTCATATATGCAGTATTCATATATACAGCTGTATTCATGTAGCTGAAGACAGCTACGCAGCTGATTTTTAACCACCATCTGCAAGGCAGTTGGAATGGGATTTAAAATGAGGCACCACATTTTTTCCAGTGCTTGAAAGAAAACCTGAAGCACTTGACAGGTGTATGGCTGAGCTGCGGATCCAGGAGGCTGCTTTGGTTTTCCCCTCTTTTTTGCTTGGCTTCTCTAAATCTCTAGCTGCAGCTTTGTATGTTTACGAAGTTGATGTTAAGGGAGAAATATTACCTCTTACTTGAAAGGAAGAAGCCCCATTAAGATGTACTCAGCTTCAAGGGAGAGAGTTTACAGTTGCAGATCAAATATTAAATCCTGATTCCCCAGGGCTTAAGTGTACCGCTGGTGAACTGAAGCCCAGAGTGTGTGTGCTGAAGTGACGGGGCAGGGCAGGCCTGTGGCACTTCCACAGCTTGAATACACAAGTCATGGCAACAGTTATCAGGAAGGCCATTTTCTAGGCTTCATTATTTCAGAGTACTGAAGGGCTGTCTGTGTTGGGAAAAGATTCTGGTAGGAACACACAACCCCTCTCCTTCCTTTCATGCAGTGCTGAAAGGCAGTGAGATACCTGCAGGAGGAGGATAAACAGGTTTTCTTTGCTGTTATGGAAACAGTGATTAAAATGGTCTCAGCTGCCTTTGCTATAGTAATGGTGGTGTTTCTCTCTCATCTAAGTTTTCATTTTAGGCCACTCACAGCAATATTTACTCTAGAAATAGTCACCAATGAACTTTGCCTGAAGAAGGTAATTTTTTGTGTTAAATAGAGACCCTGGAGCTTCCACAAGGAGTGGTTTGATGACTGGGCACAGTGAGGGAAATGGGCAGAGTTGTGGATGGGTGCAGCTGTGCCAGATGCCTTTCTCTGGATGTGATTTACCTCCAGCATTTTTCTGCTGAAAGGCAGATGAGTGTAAAATAGAAGACCCAGCAACAGCTCAGAAGCTTTAAAGCCTGTGGGAATGTACCAGTATCAAACTCAGCACATCAGCTCTGAAGATGCTGCACTGTAGGGAGCAAATGAGTGAGGAAGGACAGTAAAGCACAAGGAGAATGAAGCTCTTCAAAGGCAGGCATGTACCAGCTGACTGTTTCTATTTTTGAGTTGTCAAATGTTTTTAGTAGCACTGAAGATCAAAAACCAAATTGTTAATTTATGGCATAGGCCATTCTAACCAAAACTCCAGAGAGCCTGAAAATATTACAACCTACTTAGAAACTCCCATTAGCAAGTTTTTTTGTTTTTAATAAATAAAGTCCCATAGAAACAGAAAGTATTTACAATTAGATCAAAATTCTGAATGTAATTCACAAGAGAAAATGCTATTTTTTGAGAAGATGTTTTCATATCCTCATAACAGTCATTTGTTCTAAATTAGTACATAGTGATTGTCCATGAAATGAACATTTTTCCCTTAAGACCTATTCTTGTAGAGAAGTATTTTAGGCAAAACTTCCTAACCATGATGTAACCATTTTGAATCAGAACATTCCTGTGATTAGTAATTCACATGAAAATTAACATTTTCCATCACTTGAGGAAAACATGATGAGTAACTCTCAAAATGTAAGAGAAGACAGGATGTAGGGAGAACAATACTGTTTATTAGAGCAGCTTATACAATTGAAAGAAAAGTATAGGCTTTGGGGCAGTCAGGGCCTTCATCCCAATAGAGGATAACACCTCCTCCAGCAAAACTGTCTTCTCTTTTGTCCTCAGACCATTATGAATATGATCATGCTGCCACTCTCAGAATATATGGATTGCGTATGTCCATGTTGGACAGAATGGCTTAAACCCTGTCACTGGCAAACTGCTACTGTCAAAAATATTACCACTTGCGCTAAAGTAGAATTAAGCTCTTTGAGTTAATGTGCTTCTTGGTTACACAGAGTTTCTTTCTGTAACAACGTAATGGACTTAATTTCACTGTCAGTGCATCTCTTCCACTGTCCTTTTCAAACAAGTTTTAATATTACTTACATAAAACATGCCCGAGAATTCTTCTTTATTTCAAACTAATTCCAAAGTCTCATTTCTAGTGAAGCCAATGTGAAATTGGATTGTACTGCTATGTGTTACTATTATAGGAATGCAGTGTTGGAGCTGTGGTCCAGATCAGTGCCAGTTAATTGTTGCTATGTCCTCCTACAGGGGGGGATGAACTCTGCAATTAAATAGAGGTTCTCCCACTAAGGGATAGATGGCAAAGTTTCAAATGTCCACTGGAAAACAGCTTAAAACAAGAAGAGAGAGAATATATTCCCCTCAGAATCCGATTCTCTGCTAGCATGTGTCTAGCTTGAAATGTGCAGGAAACACGCAGTCTTGAGCATTAACATGCAATATTCCATTTGCTTTAGGGCAATCCTTTCTAAGTTACCTGGAATGATCTCATTGTGAACTTGGTGAAGATCAAAGCTGTTCGCTTCAGCCTTACACTGACTTCATCTTAGTGCAATGTCACCCGTGGGTTTTAAACCTTGAGGCTGGATGATCCAATTCCCCAAACTTCCTGGTGGGCATAACTCTTACTACTGACCATGGGCCCAGAGGTTATCTGAAATTAGCAGGAAACATTTCTAGGTGTAGAAGGCACGAGCTCAAGGATTTATTTTACTGTTTGCCTCTGTCAGCCTCTTTATTGCACAATTTGTACCAATATAGATCTTCAAGGTCTACATCGGGATTAAGGCCAATTTATCCTCCCTGAAAACCCAGTCTACTCATGTATACACTTACATTACCTCTTGGTCCAGTTATGTAGCACCACTGAAATTGTCTCACTAAGTCTAAGGCACACATTTTGCTACATAAATAAAATGCAGGCACAGGGAGGAGACTAATGATATTAAACTGAAGATGGCTCCTTATTTCAAGATATATGTTAAAATTAGTGGCTTTTTCCCCCAACATTCCCTCTTCTGGTCCACCAGTGTGGATCACACCTGTGACTTTGTCAGGGTCATGTTCACAAACAGCAAATGTGAGCAGGCTAAACGTGAATCTGAGGGAATCTCGCACCAGTCCTGAGAATACCTGATGAAGATAGTGAAGTAAATTCACCTTCTCTTAAATTTATTCACTTTCCTGTGCTTTGCTGCCAGTGGAAATCTTGGTGACATTATAGGGCAACATATACAAGGAAATTAACAGTCTTAACAGCAGTGGACACCTCAAAGCATTCTAGTTCCCAGTGATAAGCAATGATGGCTTGAGTCAAAGTAACAAAGTAAGGATTCCGTTACAGGGGTATGTTTTAAAGAATGAATTCAAACCTTGCTTTAGTTTAGGAGGAGTCGTGCTATTCCAATTCTCCGTGACATTTGGGACTGAATATGTTGTTCAATGATAGGTCATCAAATAATTTGGGAAGGTCTCAGGCCAAGTGGTTTGCACAAACCAACTGCAGACTCAACCGAGCAACTGAAAGCTGCATTAGCACTACCTGCTGGAGCACGTGCCTTGGGAAAAGACTCTGCTTCCCAAAAGCCATGAGCAGAGCATATGAATGAATTCTTGAAATGGCATCTAGTTTCTGGGTTTGCCCACAGCTGATGGGCCTATTCTTACTTACACTCAAACCTCTTTACAGAGCTCTCTCGGGGTAAAAATTACTGTAGGGTCGGCACCAATATTGCCAGACCTGACATTTTAAGTTTTGTCTCTGAAACTCTCCTAGGAAGTTACACTCATCTGTGATTCCGTTTCATTGTTAGTTTGCTGCTGCCTTGGGAGCACAAAATCAAACATACTACTTCAAACGTTTCCCTAGAAATGTTTAAGGAGATGTTTATTTCTCAGTTGCAATGGAACTGCATGCTGAACCAACCCGTGAAGCATCAATCATACTGACAAGCAATTGTAAGAAATAAGATAGTTTAAAAAATTAATTCTGAAAATACTGCCAACAATTTTATGATATAGATATTTTTAATATTAAAAGTAAATTGTAAATGTATCTTTATAAACAATATGCATAAAATAGATCTACTATACTAAGCTCTCTCTTTTTAAATGCTGCTTCACAGTAATTTCTTAGGTATGCAAAGTTTTCCCTCCAAGAAATAGTGCAATCTGAAGAACATACATTATGTCAGCGGATCAGAACTACTTTGGTCATTAATACAAGTCTTTATAGATTTCTTGTAGGAGTGGATGAAGGCTCATGTCTGTCTCCGTTTTCTTTATGATTTGCAAGAGCTGCACGTGTTCCGTTACAATCTGTCTGAGGTCCGTCATTTTCTGCAGCAACTTTGCAAACAGCTGTGATGATTCGGGGTGATTCAGCTTCAGCTGGAGCTCCAAAGCTTGCAACAGATTGTCTTGTATATCTTCAATGGGCTTCACATTTAACAAACCCGGGCGGTCTAGGGGGGAAAAAGGGAGAAGTAAGTTTATGAAGAATGTGGAAACATCGATCTCATCTATTTAGCTTCTTAAGGATTTCTTAGTGTATTGAGCACTTACATACAGCACTCCCTGACAACTGTTTGACAAATGTGTTTATCTAAGATTTTACTAGAATTTGCTCAAAGAAATTTTAGAAGTAGTCTTAGAAACAATCTGAGCATTTGTGTGGTGCAGATCAGTGGCAGGTTTATACAATACTACAATGCATATTCCACAGTAGACTGGGAGTGTTTATGGGAAGGAAGAGTGAGATATAGTTGGCGGATAAACAGTCTGTGTAAGGTAATTCACTTACCTGACACATCAACATACACTCAGATGGATCTGCATGTAGTTACTACCATTAAAATGTCTCCTGCTAAGGGGGATGCTAACCTATCAAATAAAATGAGGCATAAATTCAACTTGTGCAGTCACACTAACTTGGGGGATTTAGAAATCACAGGCTCAGTTCTTCTCCACACCCAAGTTCCAGGTGCCATTAAGAAGTCTCACAGTAGCTTTTAGCATCAGCTCCTCAGCTCAGCCACGAAGCCTTATGGCAGTGCAGGACTGAGAGATGTGGCTTGCACAGAAAGTGCCTTTTCTGGGCGCATGCCAACAGAGAGTTCTCTCTCCTCCGTGTGGATGTTTACAGCCCGGGCCAGCTACTTGCCCTGCCACAGCTGCGAGGTCCAGGATTATCTTTGGCATATCTTATTCTTCAGCAAGAAGCAAAATCTTTCTGTTTTAACCACTTGTATCTTTCATCATAATAGCTGTCCTGTTATTTCTGTCCGTCCCCAAATACCTTCTGAAGTGCTTGCAATTATTAGTTAACATCGTTTGTAACATTTGTTTTCTAACTTGAGGCAATAAATTACTTGATTCTACACCCATGAAAGTCGATAAAAAGTTGCTTAACATTATTAAATCCTCACATATGACAATGAACACCAGTAATTTGTTACTGGTAAAGTCACTTCATACTGGGTAACACATCCTGATTATCAGAATGGAAGAACAGTCAATGATTTAAATGACATTTGCTGTGAAGCTATGAAATCAATTTATAATCAAAAATAGCAGTGCCTGAAATCACTTCCTAAGGCAATATTTCCATATTTGATCTATATTAAAATGGTGAAAAATAGGCTGTTATTTCCAGTGATCTCAGTAACCTTTCTGTGCATCCAAGCCTGGCTTGTGCTGTACACTAGAAAAAAGAAAGAGAGAAAACAAAGCTCTTTATAAACACATTGGAGTTTTACTCCACAGACCAAAAACTGCAGTGTAAACTAAAACTGAAACCAAATGAGTAGACACAGCCATGAACACGTGCAGGTCAGCGATTAGGAAAGGACAGTTAACTCTCACAGAGGTGAGGCTGGGGAGAGTTTTTCAGTAGGAATAATTGCAAGTTTAAATCTGGAGCTTGACATCTGATGGTGGTTTTATGAAGTGACTGCTTTCAGTTGTAGGTGACGGGACTCACTGACCCATTTGGCCACTGTCCCCATTTGGTGTTCGGTGCTAATAAGCTGTGATTGTCTTGCAGAGATCACTGATTTATGCCAGGCCATGGCTAATACCATAAAACATGGTTCAGAAAGTCTATAAGTAAATATCCTGCAAGCAGAAAATTGTCTCCAAACAAACAGCTACTTTATTAATGCCCTTTGGTAAGATTATCAAGTCATTTTTAAAGAAACTTAGAGAATTTTTGGTAAATTTGGGATGTTTCCTATTACCTGCATTTGTTGCATGTGCTGGGAAACCTGACTGCCTTCGTTATACCTTTCAGTAAGTTCCCAGATTTCAGTACCTCAAAGCTGTTAATGATTTTGGCTTTGGGGTGCGATAGCTTTAAATTTGACTTCTGTGCTGCAGCTGAACTCTGAACTAGCTGGGTATGACTCAGTGCACAGTGACAGAAAAAATCAGAGAGCTCAAAGCCTGTGGCCTTGATTTCCTCTGAGATTAATCTCCGTTTGCCCCCTGCTTCTTTTATGGTGGGAATTTTTAGGGTGTGAGGTTTTCAGCAGTGAAACCCAGTTCCAGCAGTGTGCTCCCCAGCACAACTTTAGAGTCCAGGAGGCAAACCCAGGAGATCAGTACTGAGTCTGGGACTCAGCAAGGAGCCCCCAGATTGGGGTGCCCAAGGTCAGTTGAAGTTCAGTGAGACTTAAGCGCCTAAAAGCCCTAAGTTCCTTTGAAACCCCAGTCTAATGGGTTTATAATGACCCAGTGGAACTAGAGTCAGAAAAGATAACTATGACAAAAACCTAGGAGATAATCAGATGTTATTTTTAAATAAGCCAATTTGAGAGGAAGGAAAATTCCCATTGAAGGCAAGAGAGATTTTTCATGAATGAGAACTTCAGGATATGGACATTATTTTTTGGGTGTTGACAGTTTGCTATACTTTCTCAGTAAAAACTTGTTACAGAGGAAAATACTGTTTCTGTTCCAAGAAACTTATCTAAATCAGGAGGGAAAAAGGAAATAAGAGGCAAAAGCTTTAATATACAGGTATTATGATATATTTCATGTTGTTAAGATGCTCTTAACTATACATGCTCTAGATTCATTGGGTTACTGCACCAAAACACATACCAGAAATGGGAGTAAACAAGATGTGACACTGATGGAGGCCTTTGGAGAGGCTAAGAAAAGCAGAATTGCTGTTTGAAAGCTCACAGAGAAATCTGCAAGGGGAAGTGCTGAGGAATGAAAGACAAACCCCAATGAGTTGCAACAGGACTTTCTTACGATACAGTGACATTAAGTTGCTGAAGGCCAAAGGAAAGAGAGTTGAGATGATGACAGCGAGAGACAAGTAAAAGCAAATTGGACACCACTGTTAAACCTCTCTGATACAGGAGATTGCTGATGGAAGTTTAACCTTTTTATGTGCTATTTGTGACCTGCCTTTTATCTGTTCAGACTATGCCAAGAGAGTACCACATTTCTCTTTTCATTATTACTTGTCTTTATTTGTTCTTTAGTTTCATTCATTGTCATATGGCTGTCTCATTTGGTTTGGAAATTCTGCAGGAAGCTGTTCTAAGGAGGAAAATGGTCACAGAACTGACCATTAGCCCCTTAGCTTTGAGTGTCAACAGTATGACTGTGTGAACTGATGTTCTATACTGGGTCAGGGAAAAACATGTTTGTTTCCTTACAGATCTGGATGCTTCTTTCATGTCCCTAACAGTAATTACAATTTGTTTTCTGTTCCTCACATATGAAACTGCCATCTGCATGCCTTTACCTATACCTTTGTATTTTAGTACCTTCGATCAAGTGCATTTTGCATTTAAATACACATTCTGAAATCTTAATATGATAAAACAGGCAAAGATGTGGGTGACTGCACAACTGTGCTGCTTCTTTGCTGAGGCAGATATGACTCAGCAGCTCGAGGTTTTTCTTCAGGGACTGTCACATGTATTTGTAGTCACCAGGACTGTGGTTCAAAGCCCACAGTGGTTATCTGCAGCTCTTGGTCTGATTATGAAGCGTTTCTTTGTTCTAACAGCTTTGCCAGAGCAGGATTTGTGTAGCAGTCACATATGAACTGTTTCCTGGTACTATTCAGTGATAAAACTTCAAATTTTGCTGATCTCAGATTGTAGCAAAATTACGGAATACAATGTTGAAACAAGAGCAGTGACTCAGGGCTCAAATCTGCTGTAAAGAACACACTCAGAAACAGGAGCGAATGTAGCAACATTCGTGAGCTTAAGTACCTGCCTGACTGCACATCTGGGTAACAGGGTAACAGTCTGGCTCTTCACAGGTATTCCCTCCTACAGTTCCCAAACACCACTGTAGCCTGAACGCTGCAGAAGATCATATACAAAAGTTCAAGTCCATGTGAACATGCTACAAAATTACCTTTTGGGCTTTTCCTTTATTTAACAACAACCTGCTTTAGTGAGTTTGCTCTGTTTGTAGGTGTGGATTATCCCAGTAGCTTGAACTACTCTCTTTCCTGCCCAAACACAGACATCCAGCTTGTTCTCCTTAAGCCTTCTTACGACAGACTTCATTTTCAGCTCTGGTGTACACAATATTTTTAAAGATACTTCAAGTTCTTTAACATTTATACCATGGCACTAACTACTGGCTGAGGATATGCCTCAGTGGCACAGAGGAATGCAACAGGGAGGAAGAATATCTCCTTGAAAGAAGTTTTCCAAATCTCTTTTTACCAAATGTACATATTTGTCAAAGTTACCATAAGCAAAAGAACGTTGTAATGAGTGTTTGGCATTGCTGTTAATGGCATAAAGCATTTCTTGGGTAAAACCAAGGTAATATCCTATAATATCCTACCACTCACACACACAGTCTCTGTCTCATCAGCATTAGATTCAGAATACTAGAATTTATTGGCCATTTACACTGTTGTTTTAAAGCACAATGAACCAACATTAAGAAAACTCTTCAGCTTTGTAATGATGTGTTCAGAGTGACATTTGGAATCGCTGAGGCAGAGTGAGGCTGCACTGAGCAGCTCAGGAACAGTCAAATGATTGACACTGGAAGCAGGAATACTTTCATTCCGTTGATGTTACAGTTAATTTGTCAGCTTATTATTGGCATAGGAGTGTTTTGCCTTTTCACATATAAGGCAAAAGCAACTGTTTCACTGTCAAAAGGCTGAACTGTTTTATAGGATTTGTGGCAAATTCCAAACACTTCACAATGAAAAGCTGTCTACATGTAACGTTCCAGCTGGAATCATTATCTTTCTCTTTTCCTTCTCTCTTCTCTTCAGAGCTGCATAACAGAGCATGTTGTGGAGCTGCAAAACGGACATCAGTTCACTAAGCAATGACAGATTCACTTTGAATCAGAGCTTTTGGTGAGGATATTTCTGTGTGTCACAAACTGCTTTGCTTTTTAAGATATTTGTGCACAGGATTTCTTGAAGTGACTTAAAAATTAGAGTACTCCTGCAGCTAGTATAGGCCTTTAGGTAATATCATCTGGCTTTGAAACCTTATTTTCAATGAAATCATCCTGGCTCGATATTCCTGTAGTTCTTGCAGAAACAAGGGCATCTGAGCCCTCTGAGAAATTGGATTTCAGTTCCATACCACATATCATAGTCCCCCAGAATGCATACAGTTCAATGTACATCATATCTGACTGTAAATTCCATGATAAAAGCCATTCCTTAATTGGCTGCAAAGCTTAATTGTTTTCAGAGTAGAAACTCAGTTTTTACAAATAACTATCATGCTTTTTTTTGGGGGGCGGGGGGGAATAAAAAGAGTTCTGAATAAAGACAGTGAGTGAGAGATCTTTGTTATCAAGAAATTAAAGGGTTTTCCTCGAAAGGACAGATTGATATTTATATCGATTTATATTTTTATATGTCTTTGCTTCAGGGTTATTTAAGAACTAACTATTAAAATTAGTAGTTCTTTGTGGATCTCTGTTTACAAATCATTCTTTAAAAAAAGACTTGCTGATAAATGTGCTTCAACATAGTCATTTTTTCCTGTAGATCACTGTCCTCCTGAGATCTAACATGTGAGATCGGCTACATGGTACCTGTTTCCTTTAATGTAAACCAGGCATCACCAAAGACCCAGCTTTGCAGATTGCAAGGTCCCTTTTCTCACTTAGGAGTGGATTTCAAGAGGTCTGTTCCTCATCTGTCAGATTTCATTGTATTAGAAAATGCAAAATATCAGCATGTTTTGGGTAGCGCCCTAATAGGTTTGGATAATTTCTCCTTCCCCATCAAAGCCAACCAAAAATACACCAATAACATATTTTCCCTTCCTGAATTAATTCAGAGTCCTCAGGGATCATTGTGTTCAAAGGTTTGCACAAGGGAATGGCTTCTGGGAAGTGCACTTGTTTGAAGTGGATTTTAGTTAGTCTAATAACCCAGACTGTGATACCACATTTTTACTGAATGAAACACAATGCCAGAAGTAATTGTGTGTGATTTTACATGAAGCTATAGGTAACAATGCACGCTCAACGCGTTTGGTTTCAGAACAATAGCATGTGGTTGTTGTGTTTGATTGCTTAAACATAATGTAATAACAACATGCTCTGCGTTGCTCTGTGGAGGATCTGAATTCGAAGCATTCAGCACATTCCTCCCATTGATAGCTGCAGAATCATTCTAAGCCAAAATACACACAAATCAGTGGGGTAAAATGTTCTTTGTGCGACATCACTAACTTGATAGTATTGGCTGAAGTAAAAGACCTTCATTATGACCTGAACTGTGTATCTCATGTCTCAGATTCTCAATGGAGAGGTTTCTAAGTGAACTGAAACTGGTAATTCACAAAAGACAATAGCTGCATCACCTCAAATCAGATGGAACATACTCCCTGTCTTCAAACAAGCTGAAAATTTGCTGTCTTTCTTAATGAAGCATTAGAATGCATGTAGTCTGATACCTGAGCCTGCAAGTTCATGCTTTGCTCAAAGCATGATGCATAAAGATTAATGCAAACAGAGCAGCTTAGGAAATAAGAACAGAGCAGACACACGGTGCCTGCTTTTCTCAGCCAGTACGAGAGCATAGTTTTCCTGAGAAATACATTCTTCCCCCTCCTTTTAAAGGCAAACCAAACCTTGCACGAATGAAAAAACAACCATCAAAAAACCCATAACAATCCTGGAAGCCAAATTCCACATCTATTTTGAAATGGTTATGGAGTCAAAGCTATTTGTGTACAATTAGCAAGCCACACAAGCTAATTGCAGGTTAAAACTCTCCTGCAGAATTCTAACTTTCAGAAGCTCTTGCCAATGAAATTCCACCCTTCCTGTGTTCAGAGAGTCAGTCCTGATTTTGTTTTCTAACCGAATGCACTGCTGACTCAGCAGGCATTTCTAGCTCCATCATTAATAGCAGGTCATTTACATTCTCAGGTTCTACCTAAAACTGAAAAAAGGGCAAACATCAAGAAAGCTGAAAATGAATCAAACCCTATGTGTAAATACACTCCCATCCTGCAGCACTGAGCATTTTCCCATGTGCACAGGAATTAAAAGTGTCAATTCTGTTACATAAAATATCATATTAAATAGGACAGCACTTACCTCCACTTAGTATAATGACAGCTATAAATATTGCCAGGTCACTGTCATCTAATTCCAGTGCATTGAACTTCACAGCAAACTCAAACTTGGGTTCCATAAAGTCACCAAAAGGTTTTCTCAGGCTCTTCAGAAACTCCCGTGTCATGAATCCTTGTCCGTCAGATATAAGAACTCCATCTTTATTCATCAGAGAAGCCAGGAGTGTATATATGATCTCATGGACCCCGTATTTCAGGAGAGTTACTTGATCATTCAGGTCAAGATTCACAAAACCTGGAATGTTCTTGGCAAATTCCGTAATCTCCTGCACTGCCTCCACTGAGCGGAACTGGCATCGCTGGAAGATGCGAATTGCTACCTCTTTGTTCTCCTCCTGCAGTGGGGACACGTGCTTGCACTTGATCTGATCTTCTCCCATCATTAAAGAGTTCATGTCATAAATAACAAATGGCTACAAATAAAAGGAAAAGACAATTTACTTTCAAATGGCCTTTCTATGCGCATTTGTCTCCTGAGAAACTGAAGCAGCGTACAGAGGTGTCACTCAGCCGAAAACACTGGGAAGTCTATGAGGAACATAGCAAGGGTAGCTGACCCCAAAGGGTTCAACCTTCATAAACCTGTTAAAGCAAATATCCTCACAGTATTAAAATGTTTTGCAGAAAGGCCAAATAGTTCTTGGGGACGTCTCACATGTTCTGTGAATGCACATTGTAAACCCAGGACTTTGGCTGGTTCTCTTTCACTAGTTGTGGGAGGGAGGTAAAGGACACGATTTCAAAATAGCTGTTTTCTTTGCCCTTTTTGGTTTTATTTGTTCTTTTTAAAATTGGTTTTCTTGTTTGTTTGTTTGACAGAAGTTCTGTAAGACCTGAATTTCAATTTGGAGTTTGGGACAAGCTTAAAATGTTCCTCCTTTTACCTGAATTTTAATGGCTTCTATAAAGCAGAATCTACCCAGAGAACAGGGACATGTTTGCACTTCAGCTGGTACAACTTCTTTTCTATAGAAAGACAGAGTATGTTCACTTTTTGATTACTTCCTATACTGTCATTTTCTTTGCAAGTTCTATCCTTCTAGAAAATGCTGCAACTGATACCAACTTTATGGTTTTGGTTACCTCATAAATTTAATCTTTTGCTGTTAACTCCTTTAACAAGAACGAAGTTAGGATATATTTAAACTCAAACAACTTGGCAACGGGAAAGAAAACAAACAACATGATACAAACTACAGCAGCACAATTCAGAACACAAGAATGAGTCCGACTGTGAAATAAACTCAACTGCAATAAATCAATTCTGAAAGCAGATTAGGAAAAGTAGTGCCAGGAAAACTTTTGTTAGGCTCTGGAAACAATCTGTTTCCAAATATGCAGAAGAAGCTCCTGGTTTTAAAGGAATGGATAAGTGGGGATTTCTTGAATTTATCTGAAGAATCTTTTCCTTGGAGGATAAATGACTAAATAGCTCATTGCTGCACCGAGAACTACCACTGATATGAATAGCTTTGTTAACAAAGCTGATTAATTAATTTAAATACAATGAATTATTCAACAATTGGACTAGAAAAATGCATTTTTTAACTTCAGATCCCTTATGATTACATATCTAATACATTCTAATGCCTTATTCACATGGGTGCTTTCTCTCCTGCTTTTATAGTCACTATATACTGAAGAACAGATTCAAGACCAGCCCAAGCCTTCCTAACTGTAGTCAGCAGTCCTCTCCCACAGAATCACCTCCTGGAAACTCCTACAGTTCTAGTCCTATCGGATTAAACCAGTTTTAAAGTCTATGCAGTGCTAAATTATTATGGAATTCTTAGAACTGAAAGTAGGTACTTTCTTTAGAGCCCGGGGGTGCCTTCTACCAGCTGAGGTTGCTACTCCCATAGTGCTGCCGGTGGAGACTGTGGAAGTGTTCGCTCGCCTGCCTCAGGCTAAATCAAACAGAAAGCTCCAGCTGCTTTCCCGAGGCAGGAGGGAGGGCTGAGAGCCGGCAGTGCTTCCCTAACCAGCAGAGCTGATTGGAAAACAGAGCTCTGCCTCTGAACTGGACCAATAGCATCTGCACAGGAGGATTTCAGCTTTCAAAACAGTTTAGTTAAATCAATAGTCTGCTGCTTACAAGACCAAGGAAAGTAGTGCTGTGACTTTCCCAGTAATGACAGGCAAACACAGCTCCAGCCCCTGAGATCCAGGTAAACAGAGGGTGAGGTGTGACACTGTTTTTCCACTTGCACTAGGATTTCAGTGTGAAACTGAGCAAATAAACACACAGCACTGAGAAAAGACAGAAGGAGGAGGTGTTTTTCAAGATGCAGTGCTATTTTGGTGGGAGAAAAAGCATTTTATACAGATCTGCACATATGTGTATGCATACCTGTGCAAAATAGTGGAATAAAAAGACTGGAGAGGAGGCTTTTAAAATGCGTGTTTTAGTACCGGTAGGTCATACCTTTGTTTTCTTTCTAGAAACTCTTTAAGTTGGAGCACCAAGTACAACAAAAAGTCATCTATTCTGTGCATGAACATGTGCTTTAGAAAGAATGTTTCCCAGTGCAGGTACGTAGTTATTAAGACCACACTTAAAACCCCTAAATTGCTGTATTAATTCTTTCCCCTGTTTCTTGTACAGAGAGGGAACTGAGGAAAGACTTGGAAAAAGCAGTGCCCCTCAAGTGGACTTGCCACAGCAGCTTCCTGCAGGATAAAGAAACTCTGCTAGTTAAAACTTCATATACTCCATAATGAAAAGTTACTCAAATTGTAAGTGTCCACCACATCTGGAATGCTGATGTGAGGTGTGCAACCAAATTAGAGACAATATTTGAATTACTATTTTAACCACCTGTAAAGGAAGAAAGCCTAAAACACCCCCAGATTCTTTCCTGTCTTTGAAATTATTAAAGAAAATAAATGCCAGTTTCTGTTGTAAAACTGACAATAAAAGATTTACCAAAGTAACAGTTACAAATCTTGGAAAACTGCTTTTCTTCTTAAGTATTAAAATAGTGACAAAAATAAAAACCTCCCATAATTATCAGTTATCCTTCTCACTGCTAGAAAAGATTGTTACATGTTGCCAGTGAAGGTTCCAAAGCAACCCAGAGACCTACATATCCCTATTCCTTACTTTTCCAAGATTTTCCTGTACATTCTCCTCAAATTGAAATTGCACCAACACAGGATGCTGATCTGATCCAAGATAACCCCCTTAAATCCAGGAAGTCATCAAAGCTTCATAAGAATAAGCATCATAGTTAAGGCTAGTAATGCTGTTGGCACTGGGAATCATTTGACACTTAGGAAAAGAGTATTCCTTTGGGAACAGGTAGTACTGATAATAAGCTATGATAATATGCTGTGATACAGATGCTTGAATAGTATAGCTGCCAGTTCCTGACAGCGAGATAGCCACCTTAACAGATAGTGTGGCAGATAACCTTTGGTGGAGGAGAAGGAAAACGGGAAGAGAGGATCAGCGAGTACAAAAAGGTTAAGATGACCTTCACATTCTTGTACTGGTTTCAAGTATTTTATTAGGTGAACTTGGAGTTTTTTCAAATGATGTTTACTTATCCTATCTAAAAACATTTCCTGTGTTTCAGACACAGCTTGAAATATGGAATTGCCAACAGCAAAGGGGTTTTTTTAAAGATGTGCTGTCCATGTAGTAAATCATTTACTCAAAAGAAAGGCAGAAAAAAACCAAAACAAAACAGAGGGAACTAACTGATTTGTCTGTCGTCTTTCCTGTCAAGATCGCCCTCGCCTTGGCTTTGGTCAGAGGGAAGGACTTTATGTATGAGTCATACAAATGCTTGGCAAGTGCTCGTAGATCAGCAGATTCAGGGTTTAACTGGTCGATGTCGCTGGAAATCTCTGCCAAGAGCTTCTCCTTCTCCGCTTGTGGCATTCGCCCAAACCTGATGGCTGAAGAAGATGACAAGCGATTACTATAGCTGTAGTTGCACCTGAAAAAGCACATATGAATTGCTTTTTATGTCACCTTTTGTTATAAGCTCTTGAAGTTTTTATTAAAACAGTACTTAGGCAAGCAAGAAAGAGATGATTTTCCCCAGTAATATAGGCAAAACAGTGGAAGGGCTTTAAAGAAATGCAAACAAACACATCTCAAAGAGGGAATCATCTGTGTGCCCAAACAGTCAGATTACAATATCTTGCTTGGAAATGCAAACCTGAGAGAGTTGGTGAAAACCACTGGTTCTACCTCCAATCTAAATAAACCAGAAAGAATCTTTAAGATATTAAAATTGAGTTGGCTTAGGGTAGGAACCACCTTTCAGCCTTGTCTTATTTTGGGCAAATCACCGTATGGATCTCAGATTCTTCATTTGTTTAGTAACAAAACACTCCCATGCCTTGCAGGAACGAATTCCTAAATAGTTCAACAGAACTTAGCATAGCAAGTGCTATGAAATGTTACTAAATGAATTAAGGAATGAGAAAGACGTTGTAGAGGGAATACAAAAGCCAGAAAAAGCTGAGTTCTTGAGTTCTTCGTGTAACTCCATGTGCATGCAGTATTGAGAGAACAGGAAACGGTTCTACCTACTCATATGGTCTCACAATTGCTCAATACCAACCAAGGCAGGCTGTAAACCTCCCACCGTGACCCATGTGCCTCCCCTCCAAGACACTCTTCATTCATATGGGGACTGACTTGGAAAATATTTCACATGAGCTGTCAAGATCAAGCCTGATTTATTGCATGGTAGTTCAGGAAACAGAATTTGTTTTATTTTACAGAAACAAAACAAAAGAGCATCAAAACAAACAACAGAAGGAAGAGATAAAGGTTTGCATTTTAGCCTCAGAAGAGAAATATTCTAAATATTTTTGCAGTGATTAGTGTCTTCCTTGGCTAAAGTAAAAGTGCTGTTAAGATCATACATAGGGATGATTATACAGGGGACATATAGTTTGGAAACAACCAGCCACTTTCCTTCCATGCGTTTGCTTGCAGTGTGCCGATGGACAAAAATGATACTTCTATTCAGGAATACATAGTTGTGCCAGAAACGAACCCCAAACCTTATTTCTCCTATATTATATTTACTGATCAGTTCTCTTATTTCATGCCTCTAGAAACAAGGTGGGTTATTTTTACAACTGCACTACAGTTCTCTGTCAGCAAACTCTGAGTGCTGCGTGCTGTATATTCCATATCTGCTCGGGTACTCGTTGAGTGTTCAGATGTCAGAATGAAAAGCTTCCAGAGAAGAAGCCCAGGTCAATGGGTAGAAATTAAGATATTCTTTCTACAGACATTTCCAAGAGTAAAATATTTGAAGAGAAATTACTAACTTCAGGTTAGTTTCTATGAGATACTAGAATGGCTCAAAGAGACTGACCCCACTCTGAAAAGAAGTGGTGTGAATGGATGAGCGTATGGTAACGTTAGTGATGCACAAAAAATTGATCTCAAACAAAAGGAGAGTTCATATTTGTACTTAATGTAACTGAAATAGGAGAATGAAAAGATTCAGCATTGCTACAAAGGAATTAATTCAGCTCCATCTGCTGCCACGAGCACTGTGGCTCAAGACTCTTTTGGTAATTTCATTTTGCAGTTCAAATGGATTCTCTCGCTACTAACGGTTCTTATTCGTAGTTAACACAAATCCTTTCAGTTTGTTTTTAAACGCCATGCTCTGGAGGTTGGTAACATTGAACCTCAATACTGATATCTGCATTGATATGTTCCTGAAGATGTAAAATGAACGAAGTCTGAGTGTCCCATGAATTAGATAGATGAAAACTCACCGAGAATGTTTTATAGCATTTACAGATCTATTTTTCTGGTACTTAAGGACCGAGTCAATAAAAAGAATCAAACTGTCATCAGCATAATAAAGCCAAAATACAGTATTACACACATATAGTAAGAAGTTGTTACAGGGACAACATGTAGAACTCAAATGTGGGGTCAGGAAGGTGTTAAAATAACAATATAGCTAATAAAGGTGTTAAAGGTGAGTTAAAAGTCCATGTCAGACAGTGTGGCCTGACATTTCATAACTTCCCATCTTCATTAAAAGCTATTATGTTCTTCACTAAACCTGGTTTCAGATTTAACATTCATTTCCTATTACATTTGTGACATTCATAAGATGATGTTTTATGACTGATGTGTCCACTTTTCAAATGTGCATTTTGCAATAGCTTCATCAATGGAAAAAATCCTGTCCTACTTTGATGATCCTGATTGGCATCTTGCCAACAAAGGTAACTCCTCCACATCTGTTTTGGAGGAAGAGTTGACAAACTGAAGACCTAAGTGAAGCCTTCGCAAGACTTCTTACGCTGTGACTTTTAATCTGGAAAGAAAGCAAGGCAAATCTTAGCCTCATGTAAAGGACTGTTCATAGAAAAGGAAAATCAGAGCTGCCTGTGTCTATAAAACATTGATCACTCCCAGAAATATATGAAGTGCAATTTATTATGACCTGAAGACTTCTTATCACACAGTGAGAAATCCTGAGGAACTCTGAGCAACTCTACGTCCTTTAAGAGATTTCACGACTGGATCAGGAACGAGGTGCTTTGGGCCAGAAAAATGTTTTGTTATGATAAATCCCACTTGTAAGCTATTTTGGTATTGTAGATGTAATACATTCATAAAGATATTATATATAATGTTATAATACGCATCTCCAACAGCCTGATGTGAACCCTATAAGCTCAACACACTGTAAGTATTACAGAAAGAGATGTTGACTGGACACCAGAGTGAGACATGCTCCTGGAGAGCTGGGGTTTACAGAAGCAAACTTACAACCTGGAATCTCACTGGCACAAGACTCCCTGTCATCAAGGTTATTTTTGCAAATGTGATTAAAAAAAAGGGACAGTATATTCAGTATATTGCTTCCCCTTCCTATGTTTTAATATTAATTTAGCTCTAAGGTAGTTCATAAATTCCTCCAAGGCATTAAAAATAATAAGAATTTATTTGCTTTTTTTCCTCCATCTCTCCCAGCCAAATGTCTACTGAAACATTCCTAGTGATGTACCACAGTGCATACACCAGCTATGACACTGCTTATGAAATAGAACTGTTGAATGGAGAGATTTGATGGAGAAGATAAAGAATCCTCAAACCAGAGGTTGTTTTGTCAGTAGAGAATAACTCAGCGGTGTAACTGCATTCTTTCAAAGAACAGAAACGAGTCTGATGGCAAACACCTTGCTAGAGATTCACACCGGGGGAACAGACTGGTGCCTGTTTTCTCAAGTAAGTTTGCCAGGATTGAGGGGGATAGTTTCTGTTTTAAAACTTCAGGCAGTTTCCCCCAACTGTATCTAGAATTTATAGTAGATGGCAACTTATTTTGTCTTTATTTTTTTAATGGAAAGTAAGATTGAGTACAGGTGTTTGGGAATCCCCTTTCTGGTGTGCTGATCTATCCTGACCAAAGGACACCAAATTGCCTTTGTACAGTAGGCATGGATTACAAGGCCTAGTGCTTCTAACATTTAGAGAGTGCACTGGAGTTCATCATACATCATTAACTTCCATTCTGGAATGCTCGTGTGCTGCTCTCAGAGCGGAGTCAGACCGAGCAAACACTGCTCACAGCACACGCAGCTCTCCCAGCAGTGTCAGAGCAGTGCCAAGCCGCTGCTATCACCGAGTGCAGGGGCTGATAGCTAATCAAAGCAGTGTAATGGGGTTATCTCTTACTGGCTTGAACCACCCAGAACTGGTTTGTCAGCCCAAAGGATTGCCAGCTATCAGATCACATGGGTTGCATTCAGCAAGACACCAGCATTGGCAGTTTGCATTCAGCAGATAGGAACAAGCCTCCTTCTAAACATGTGAATTGACTTCACTAAGAATGGAAACGAGATCTTGCCGTTTTCTGCACTACATAAACCCTTTGGGTGCATCTTGTTGCCTGCCACCATAACGTCAGACTTCTACATAAAGTAATTCAGCAACACTGAAGCCCCTCAGGAATCTCATCATTTTTTTTCTGGTGTTTAGTGTGTGACAGCTGTGCTTGGGGGCAGGTTTGTTACACCCCTCCGGTGCTGTATGGATGGTATGGTTATTAGTAATCTCTATTTCCACACGTGTTTGTTTGTTTCTAAATGGGTGATCCATGTTTAAACATCATCCTTATTTCATGAACACCTGTGCCCTGGAAGGTTTCTGCTGTAATTCAGGAATTATGAGCATAAAGTTTCCTAAACAAAAGGTAATCAAGACCCAAAAGTCTATGCTGTCAAACTATTATATTTATAATTAACTTTATGAGTTAGTAGTTATGAATCAAACATTCTTATCTTATAACTTGATAGACAAAAGGATAGTTTTGTTTTTAATACTTAGAATGTGTTTTATAAATATGCTATTAGCTGCAGCAGGTACTGTTCAATGTTTGTTAGCATTGTAGGCAAAATTTGGGGCAGAATTCAGTTTGTGGTACTGGCCTCATAGCTTCCTGTTGGAGAGGTCACTCCCATTTTCAGGAGCTGAGACAAAAGTCAGGGAGAGATCAGGTACCAGGAGGGTTGCGGAAGGAATTTGGAAAGTGGAATTTTGGGTGAGAGGAGAAGTAGGATGCATGGATTATACTTAGAGAGGTTAGGGTGGAAAGAGGAGAGTTCACAGGCTGGATAAGAATTCACAGCATTTCTGGTGGATGAGGAAAACTTCAAGGATGGGTGGAATCTTTTTCTGCTTCTCTCTCAACCTCCCTCCTGTGGCCCTGGTCTCATCTTCTATTTCCTGGACCACTTATCCTCCTTGCTACTCTATCTTCCCTCTCCTCCATCTACTCTCACAGCAGGCCCAGCTTCCTTATCTCCAGGGAGCCTGGGAAGCGGATCAAGGCAGGATCTGCAGGGGTGGGAAGAGCAGGGACAAGCCAGCAAGCTGGTACAAGAGACCTGGAAGCACGGCTTGCTGCTCACACTGCAGGGGTGGAAGGCTTCAGATGGCAATTGCTTTCACAGTAATAGCAGTGTGGAGAAATCTCTATAGTTGCTCACAGACTATTCTGTATAGCTCTTGATTCCTCTGATTGAATAAATTATTTCTGAGCATAAATGAGTCCCCAAATAGACTATAAACACAGCTTCTTACACCAGAAACACAAGGCAAAGCCTGGGTGGATGCCTGTCTGGGTTCACCGGAGGCATGTGCCCAGACTGAGCAATTCACTGCTCCCAGCACTGATCATAAAGCCCTCCTGCCATGTGTGCTCTTCTTTACAGTAGTTGCTTTTGTATGAATAGTACCTTTGAGGAGAAGAGAAATAAATTCACGTATTTTCTAAAATACAAGCCCCAAGCTTCTGCTTCGTGGTACTTCAGAGCACAATGTGAGCAACTAAGGGTTAAACGCAGAGCAGCACTGTGGCTCGAGAAGGAAAGGAAAACAATATTCAAGGCATGAGAACTCTACTGTCTTCTTTAACCTTCAGCCAAGTGGTATGTGGCATTTCTACGTGAAAAAATGTAGCTGTAGCTGCTAAGGTCTCCCTGCATTCCCTGCTTCTCTAAGTCCCTCTTCATGTTGCAATAGTGTATCTATGCACAGACAGGCATAGATTGGAACCCTCAGGCACAAATAATCCACATTCTGATCCCAAGCATTTAAAATTCAGCTAATTTCACTACCCAAATGGGTGAACTTTAATCTGTAGATGTAACATAAAATGTGGATGTGTGTCATTGGCAACATCCAGTGTTGTGTTTCTGGATGCTTCTTTGTATAGAACTGGGTCCTCAAAGGTGAATTTTAGTTCTTTTTTGTAAGTCTGATTGTTTATGAATGATGGAGGGATGAGGGTGTTGTTTCATGCAATGTCGTGTAACCAGAGCGGGTAGAAAAGGCAAATGTAGAAGCCAATACTTGACTACAAACACTGCTGACTCCCTGTTAGGTGAGCTCACAGTGAGAGCAAACAGCAGCGTTCCTTTAAGCCCTGGGACACACGGCTTTGCCCCTTCCCTCTCCTCTCTGTGCTGCATCCCTGACCCCCAGACCCACACCCTGCTGGTGCCGCAGCTCCTGCCTTGGCAGTGGCTGAGCAGGAAGAACTGGCAGGTGAAGTGTTAGTTTTAAAAGTATTTCTTGGGCCCTTTATGTTAAAAAGCCAGAGAGAACGGTCTCGGCCTTCCCCTTCTTGGTAGGGCTGCACATGGTTCCCATTGACAGAACTGGGAGCTGTGTTGCCAGGTTGTGAAGGAATTTGGCATGCACCTTGAAAAACATTGTAATAAACCCTCCTGAATTACTATAAAAATACCCACAGTAGCATTTCAAAATTAGATTTATGTTTAAGTAAGTGTTCCTGTTGCATCCCAGGAATTTGAAAGCCGCATTTTCTATTAGCAAAACATTTCCCATACCAGTTTACATTCAGTGCATGTATTAACTTCGCAAACCACAGTTAAGCTTTCCTCTTGGGGACAGAACACTCATTTTTTATACTGAAAATAATGAAAGGTCTAAAAAACCACAGAGAAATTATTTTCCCAGTCATGTTTGCAATTTTTTACCCTTAGAATTACATAAGTCTCTGTTATGACATTTAATTCCTGTTTTTACTCCCCTTTGCCAAAGCAAGGCAGCAAAGAATCTTCGTTATATCTTCCTGTCCAAACATTCATAACTATTTCCACATGAATTGATATGTTACTTTCAAAGTTCAGAGGGACTTTCTTCTAAATTCTGTGCGGGAGAGCAGTATCATGGTACACTTCATGTTATTTGCTTACCTATTGCAAAGAAGGCAACCACAGGACCATACCCAGTGGCAAACACCTTTGCTATCTAAGACTGTGACATATTCAGAATGGAAATGCTGCTCACAGTTCACGCATGGGGGGGGATATTCACCTCTGGGGGGTGGAGAGGGCAGAGAGCATACATTACACAGGAATCACAGCTAGACACATTATGGGATGGGAGGCTGACAGCTGAATGGGCATGCTCAGAAACACTACACTCCTACTTACCACACATTGGAATCTATACCCACATGTGGGTACCCTAGGAAGGAGAAGGAGGAGAGGGGTTTGTAAACCAGTACAGGGTCCGGCCCATTCATCTAAAGTATGTTGTGTCCTAGTATGAGGAAGTGTTAGCTTAGTGATGCTGGCAGTCCTCAGTCCTATGCATCAAATTCAAGTTGTTATTATTCACAAAGTTTCAATAAAGTCTCTAGCCCATTTTTCACTATTATATTGAGCTCCAGTGTGCTAAACAGTCCTGTCAGAAAGCAAGACAATGGACTGAAAAAGAACAATGACACTAGGAATATGTTCGGGAAGAATAACCAGAGGTGTAATGGGCAAGAATGATGGAGAGTAAACCCAGCTCATATGGTGTATTATATATTATACTGATAAGTGCAGATCTCTACCCGCCTGATTTCTATGTTGAAAGCAATCTTCAATCTTACACAGTCTGCTGAACTCAGAGGCAATCTCTGATACACATTTCTAAACTGCCTCGTGCAAAGATACAGAAGACTTCAGATGTCACAGCAGCACATTCAGTGATCATATTAATGTTTCACGTTATTTTTCAGTTGAAACATCATTGTTTAAAACACGCTGTGTGCACTTACCATTATGCGACATTCCAACGGCGAGGCACTTCTGGAACCTGCAGTATTGACATTTATTCCTGCTTTTTTTATGGATGCGGCAGTTCAGGTCACACCTGTCATAGATCAGCTTTAACCTGATGGTTCTTCGAAAAAAGCCCTGGAGTCAACACAGAAGCACATAAGAGGACACCAGAAACTTCAGTGTCATCACCCCACCTCCCCAGTGAAGGGATAAACCCAGAGCACCTTTCTGGACACACACTGAAGCTAACTTTGGTTTAGGCAGCATCCCAAAGGGAGCAAGGCTCATGTGATCAGTGTCTGCTCCTCAGCGTGCTCCTGTTCTGGTCTCATTACCCACTTGCAACCTAGTTTGACAGAGGGGTAAAAATCTCAAAGAACTGGGGAAGCTTATGGGAATCAGCAGGGTTTAAAGGACACAGGTTGGGAGCTCTACAGACAGGCGGAGCATGAAGAACACCACACCAAAGGAAGCCACACTCCATTTGTTCCACTGCTCATGGGACGATTTGTTATGAAATGAGATTTCAAGTTCACTACCAGTGGAGAAAACTTCTTATAAATCACTGCAAACCAGAAATTCAGCCAACACCAATTTGATCTCAAGTGAATCAGCCAGGTTGTGGGGTACTGTCTTCTGATGGTTTAAAGATGCTTTCCCAGATCACTCACAATCAATTAACAAATTTTATCCAAATTTATCTTCATTTGTCCCTTGTAACAATTAAGTTTTTCCTCACAACAAATAATATTAATAAATAATTCACTGTAATTTAATTAATCAACCACATACTTATTACTTTATGTGTTCCTAATTCAGGGCTACACATTTGATTTCAGCTCTGCATTGCATCTTTCCTATGAGTTATTTTCCTCTAGATATTGAAAACAGAGAGGATGAGAATTTGATGTTGAACTGTAATATTTTTCTTTGAGCTAAATGAATTATCATTAATCTCTTTCTCTGGCATTTCTTTTCTTATTCTTGAAGAAGGTCAATTTTTACACCGTTCATTTGTCCTTTATGTGTTATAAACACTAAATATCATTGACATCAAAAAAAACCTGGTGGAGATTTAAAGCAGAAAGCCACATTCTTCCATTCCATTAGACTTTTCGATAGTCATCTAGAAATGTGAGAATTGAGTAAGGAAACTTTAATCAATCAGAATAACAGAGTCTGAAGTTTAAATTGCTCAGAGGATTGAGCTTTGGAGTTGGGCACGAGTCTGCTTTTGCTGTGTTCTATGAACTTAGATTCTGCAGCTGCTCTCCAAGACAGCAGGAATTAACTAGAACTGCGTAATTGCTGAAAGTAGAAGAAATGCACAAAAAAATTTTATAGATCAGTAACATAAATAATAAAAAAAGCAAATTCTATTAAAAAAACCTCCTCCTATGAGGTCATAAAGTATCTGCAGTCTGTGAGGAACAAATGGTCCTTTCCAACCCTAACTGTCCTATGATTCTATGAGTTTACTTCAAGACCTGAAGTTGTTTTTAAAAAGCACAGACCTCTGATTTTACCAAGGGATTATTCAGATGCAAATAACATCAAATCTTCCTTCAGAAAAGCCACATTTGTGACAGCTTACCTTGCAGCCTTCGCAGGCATGCACACCATAATGAAACCCAGAGGCTTTGTCCCCACACACACGGCATTCAATAGCCATAAGGGAGTTGGAAGTCTCCTCATGAGGCTTGTTGTACAACTGAACCTTTTCTGAAAAATAGGGTGGGGAAGGAGGCTCCATTTTGATTGCACCTGTGTGTAAAGAAGAGAGAAACTCAAAGTATAATTAAATATAGACAGGAAGAAGCAAGGAATAATCCCAAGCAATCACAGTAAACATAGCCAGAGTCATAGCTCTGCTTCATAATACAAAATGAGTAGCAAACAGAGGATGTAAAGGGATGTAAGATGGAAGCCACTATCTCACTGGCAGTATATAGGCTGAAAAACCTTGAAGAGGCAGATTCTGATGTAGAAAGTGCATTACAGATCCAGTTTCCAGCTCTGGAGGGTGAAATGATTGGAAGATAGGGATATAAAAATATACCTATGGAGACCTCATGCTTGAAAGGCCTTACTTCCAGTGTCTGACTTGGTTGCACTACTTCAAGGTATTCAGAGCTACTAAAGGGAGAGGGGCTGGAGTTTCTAATCTTGTCTAAAAAAAATATGTAAGTACCAATACATTGAATAATAGATCATTGGATAATATTGGATATTTAAAAAAATGGAGCTCTCCTGGGGAACACTTTGGATGCAGTTTAGGGATACATTTTCCCTTCTGAATGTTTCTAATTGAGAGAGCAATTTGAATATTGAACAAGCTCAACCAACCAAATATGATGTCCTTAAGTCGGTTACTGGCCATAGAGGTCTCAGAAGTGATGTAAGTGCCGAACATTACAAAAGGATGAATGTTTTTCTCTTCCAGACTGGCTGCATGGTACAAACTAGAACCTTTTCTTTCATATACAAAGTAGGAAGAAAAAAGAAAAGAGGAAATCATTTAAGTAAAGAGGAAGAGGATTTCTCCTACCTCAGCTCTACTGTACCCTACCTTGATATTGGAGTGTTATGGACAGTTCTAATTAAACAAAAGAGAAATAAATTATTAGCTGGGAAAATGTCTTAACTTATTACATACATAACCCAGAGGTACACAGCACCTGCTTCACTGTGCAGCCAGAATTAAACACCATAGGATTCCTAGCAGGAATTCCCTGGAAGAATTCCGGGACAGATTGCTACAAACAAAAGTGATGTCAGATCAAAGCAGGCTAAGCGGATCCTGAAGAAAGTTCCAGGCACAGCAACCTCACGTCCCTCCTTGGAGCAGGGATGTGCAGCAATAACCCATTTAAGAATTGGTCACTTCACTTCTTAAAAGGAGAGTTCCCTGTAAGTTTTTTATTGTAACTGGCAGAAGAGCAGCACTATTCCTGGTCCATAAATAATCCTAGCCCATGGAGCCCCAAGGTTATGCCTGCATCAGGGACACTGATACAAGTTAGACCAAAGCTGTGACTCAGACGTAGCCAGTATTTCTACTCCATCACTTTTTTAGGCTATTTGGCATTTCAAAGCTACACATATTAATTATTAATATGCTGTGTAGGCAGGGGCATTTTTTAATATCCAGGGTACTTATTCTGCACCATGTGCATACAGCTTCAAAGGACAGTTTACACATAAGATACATGAATAGGAAACCAGAGCCTTCAGGAAAAACCGGTGGGGTTCATGTGTCTAATAAAGAATGTTCAATGTCATTTTAGCTACTTTATGATACCCTGCCCAACCTCCAGCTGCTGCTCTGGAAGGGTCAAGGTCTGCTGTATGTATTCTCTCTTTCCTACGTGCCCTGCAAGCATGGTGACACAGGATTCCAGCAATTAGGCACCTGAATACTTCTACATCCTTTTGCTGATAGGACACTTGCCAGAGAATGGAGCAGATATGAGCATGAAGGAAATATAGTTTTTAAAATCAAAAGCATACTTTGGCAATCCTGGAGCTTGACGTCATATTTATAATCAATGCTTGTCTGATCATTTCTTGCAAGAGGAATATCTTCATAGTGTGGTGAAGAAATGCTTGAAAAATCAACGGTGGTAAATGGCTTTATGTCGAAAGAATGTGTGTGATCATCCATTGCAGACAGATCCACGGGGCTAATTCCAAAATTCATGGGCCAGAACGGCATTTCTGTGTCAACCATTGTAACCCCTGAAAACAGAAACACAAACAGAAGTTTTAAAGAAACTAGTTATCTCTGTTACAAGTTCAGGTCCAACTGTCTCATGGCCAAAGGGCTGAGGTGCAAACTCTCAATCAGGTGTAGGTTTAGGCCCCATCTATCATTTGCCTTGAGTTTGTCACCATACAATGCACTAGGCTTATAGTAACATTGCATGGCTAACGCTGGGCAGTTAACCCAGCTTTGAGGTGGTTCTTAGGGAGGCTCTGCCAGCTCATGCCATAAGAGCAAATGAGATGTGCTGACATCCCGGCTCAGGATAACCTTAGAACAGAACAACTGGAGAAGAGAAGGCTCAGGGGGGACCTTATTGCTCTCTACAACTATCTGAAGGGAGGTTGTAGTGAGGTGGGGTCAGTCTCTTCTCCCAAGTAACAAGTGACAGGACAAGAGGAAACGGCCTCAAGCTGCACCAGGGGAGGTTTAGATGGAGATGAGGAACAATTCCCTCCCCAAAGGGTGCTCAGGCATTGGAACAGGCTGCCCAGGGCAGTGCTGGAGTCACCGTCCCTGCAAGTGTTCACACACCGCGTAGCCGAGGCCCTCAGCGCCATGGGCCAGTGGTGGCCTTGGCAGTGCTGGGGAATGGTTGGACTTGATCATCTTAAAGGTCTTTTCCAACCTGGCTGATTCTGTGACTGCCTTCAGTATCCTGCTGGACTGATCTGATCTGTTCTTCAGGAGGCAGCACGGATAGCTAGTGGGCTCACAGAACTATGCTTAGGTGAATAACTGACACAAATATAGATGGGAAAAACAACCAACTAAATAATTATGAATGGGCAGATGAAATATAATTTTACTTGGATGTTTTGTAGAACATTTATGTGCCTTAGTAAGCATGCAAGTCATTTAAACCGAAAACAAAACCCACAAACCCTAAAGACAGATAACACTGACTTTAATTGCATCTCTCAACAGCATGTATATGAATAGAATCAGAAGTCTTTCACAATTAGTTTTGCAGATTTGCACATTCTAATCAATCTTCCCATGTGCCTGAAAACCTGAAGGATTTCTAAATCAAGAAAAAGTTAAAAACTAGTTGGTGGTTTTCCTCCAAATAACCAGAAATACTTGAAATCTTTCCTCATTCAAGTATGTCAAAAGTTTTATCCCAGAGTCTTAAATCCAAGGCTCAAGGAAATTTCATTTATGACTTTCCACATTCTAGATGTATTTGTGCAGATCTCGAAAGTACTAAAAAAATAAAAAGCTTCAATCTGCAAAAATGTTCAGCAAATCGAGTGAAATTAGATTGAGATGTAAAGTGTTTTTCCGAGTCCTCTTCTGACACTTAAATGACCAAAATCCTTGATTCAGATGCATTTCAACTAGAAAGTCTGCAAGTAACAGCAAGTGTAGAACACTGTTTTATAACTAGGGTTTGTCTTTCATTTTCCATGATTTATAAAAAGAACCATCTGATCCAAAAACAGAGCAGATGTGAAGAAATTTCAATAACTCGGTCACTTTGGCTGTTTAATTTGGACTTTAGAGCCAACCAAGTAAGTAGCCTTTAACCTCTAGATAACAGGAGCTTTGATTTGATCTACTTCAAATCAAAACTACTCTGTCACACTGCCACAACTGTTGTTGTAAAATGACTACCATGGAACAGACCTGCTCTATAATGCTGAGATCATCCTCTGTTTTGACAGGCCTGCAGGTAAATAAACCTGTGACCGTCTTCCCCATCAACTGCGCTGAAGTGCTAAGGTAATAATGGCTAGAAAGGGTTACAGTTCTCTTGATCTTTTCTCAGGAAAGTCACCCTCTTTCCTTTTAGGACTTTAACCTTTTAGGACTTGCAGCACAGCCTTTTAGTTCTCCCTTGGCCATGGACAACAAAGGCTGTAAAATATCTTTCTTGTTCTTTAATTTCACATTAGAAATTCTCACTGTAGTGGGAACAAAAGGGATGCTACTGTATCTCATGCTGTGCAATGTACATGTTGCCTCTCGGAGAACAAAAGGGGATCCTATAGCTCCATACTGCCACTCCTGCTACTACATGACTGATGAAGTAGAGCCCTGCAAAGCAGTGTTGAGGGTTCACTGTTGGCAAGGTTAGCCTAATGCTCAGCAGCCGTCTGCCTTCCCAAAGGCTTCAGCCATCGGATGGGATACACAGGCTCATGTCATCCCTAATAAAAGCAAGGTCTGCCTACAAGAAAAAATCAGAACTTCTAACTGCCACAAGGGAAAGTTCCCCTGTGAGAGTACATTACAGGTTGTCAGAGTACCTTGGAGTTATATAGCCTGTTCCAAACAATCAATTGTTCTGTAAGCATACAGGAGCGCAAACCCCTGGCCATCAACACTGGGAACTGTCCTCATTAAACACATTTCCAAATAAAGCACTAAAACAGAACAGGCTCCTTCCTAAGAGGCCATTTTTGGAATTACCCAAACATATCTTTGAAAAAGTAAAATCAAATCAACAGACATCTAAATTTAAACATCAGCTTATAGTCCTTTAAGCATTGAGAGCTGTGTCCACTGTGTATGTGGAGAGCTGCCTCAAGGGTGGATGAAGAAGAAGGATGCCTACAGGCCTGGCCCAGTTTCAGCCCCAGTTCATCCTGTGCAGCCCATAGGACTCGATATGGCCAGGTGCACCCATGAGGTTCCTGTGTGGCCAAGACAAGTGCAGGCAACCATCAGGAGGCAGGAGGACTCCTACTGACACCTGCCCTTGCACAGGCACGTCCGCTGCGCTGGAGGAGCTGAGAAGGCATCAGTATGGGCCTGAAGGCAAGCGCAAGCTGAAGTCACCCACTGAACAGAGATGCACTGAATGACTGCCACTGAGCTCAACTGTTGTATCACACACAAAGCAGATGTTAAAATCAGTTTTCCTGCATCATCCATAAAACCTCTGTAAAGATATTCTCACAGTCCTTAGGCATCATCACTTTATATTCTCAATTTAAAAGTTTTCAGTCTGCAAACCATTGTCAGCTAAACAGCAGGTTAAAGCTAGTCTTTATTTCACTTTACAACACAGAGAACAACTGGGATGTTTTGGAGAATTTGGTTATGTACACTGTGATTAATTCTATGAAACTCCTGAACCGTTAGAAGACAACGTGTGCATGAAATTCACTATGTACAGATAGACACACCATGGCTTGGAAAGACTCAGAGAATTGTGTAAGCCCAGAGGTCTGGCTTGCAGGGCACAGATTCTGAAAGCTAAGAGGGTACAGTAACTCCTTAGCAGGAATGTTTTGCTTTCACAGTCAGCGCAGCTTACTTGTTTCAGCAAAGCCTACCCATAACCAGAGTAGTTTCATGGGAAAAGTATTTCTAGCACACAACGTTAGATTTTTTACTAAGTTTTAGTAGCAACAAAATAGAATAAATAACAAGTAACCTGTTGTTTTAACACTCACTCAGTATGAGAGGTTGTGTTTCACGCATGCTGGTTTTTCATTACTAACTGTTGTTTGCTTTTCCTGTGCATCTGTTCACATCACACACCCGTTCTGTACACTGGGGATAGAGGAAATAAAAATGCCAAAAGCAGACTGAAGAGCAAACCACGGCATTTAGGTGCACCTATCAGCTGCCACAGGGCACACAGTAATTCCAGTTTATGCTACTCATATTTCCGATCTACGTAATAAAATCTGGACTCAGCAGCCATTTACAACCCTTCAAGCAAAAGCCTATAAACTCCACCCCTTCCAGAGGTTAACATCCCATGCACAACCAGTAATAGCAGTTTCAGGCAACAAAAAAGTTTTGCTAAATTGTTCCATTACCAAAAAATGTCTACGTTTAAGTTTGAAAAATCATTTTGTTCATAGACTCCCAGACTGGTTTGGGTTGAAGGGACTTTAAAGTTCATCCAGTCCCAACCCCCTGCCTCGGGCAGGGACACCTTCCACTAGAGCAGGTTGCTCCAAGCCCCTGTGTCCAACCTGGCCTTGAACACTGCCAGGGATGGGGCAGCCACAGCTTCTCTGGGCACCCTGTTGCCAGCGCCTCAGCACCCTCACAGGGAACAACTTCTGCCTTTTATCTAACCTGAAATTACTATATTGTCCATATTACATATTGTCTACAATATCCTCAAAGATACATAATGATACTGTACATATGCACGCACACATAAGTGTGTATATCTGGAGTCTCCTGTTAAAGTGTAAGGTTCTGACATAATAAAACACCTTGAGTAGATAGGATTGACTCAACACAAAGAAGGTTTGCATGTACATGAACTGCTTTCCTTATACTGGAAACAGTTAACTCTGGCTGTACTGTAAATCTCACTTGACAAGGCCTTAGCTCTCCTCAATTTCCATGAATTTCATTCCCCCTCCCAGTCTAGCATCAACCTCGGAGGGCTCATGAACATGGAACTTTTAATGTAACCACAGAGAAACACTCTGGCTCTCAGGCCTCGCAGATCAGGGGAGCACAACTCTTGTGAGGGATGTAGCATTCTCCAGCAGCAGCACCACAAGACAGCACAAGATGGTGTTTATAGGCGTGTGTGTCTACGTGGGCAGAAGTGGAGGACGTGTGGCTTCTACCTCATCTTGGCTTCCTCACTGTTGTGTAACATAAAGCAGGTTTGGTGCTCTCCCAGCTGCAGGGATGATATTTCTGCTACTTACTATGACATCTGTGCAAAGAGGTGGTAAAGGTTTATTGTCTTACTAGATTTTATGCAGCAAAAAGACTGAAATATTTGACTTTCTCTCATTATGCACATATTTCTGATTTGTTTTGCTAAAGAAAAGGAAATGTATAGAGCAGCACTGTGACCTGGCGTACAGATACACCAGTCAGTGGCTATTTCTCTATGTCACCAGTAAATTCAAACTCGCTAAAGGATTCCTGAAGCTCTCAGTGCAATAGATTCTGTACTGCAAGAATATCTATGGTCAAACCAAGCACAGGACAGTTAGTTGTTTTGGTGCTTCTTTTGCCATTTCTGGACAACAAGATGCATATTACAGCATTTATACAATAAAACAATGATCCCAAATAAATATTATTCCTAATAATTTCTGAATGATGAGAGTTTCAGGTTTGCTGTGTTGGATATAAAAATCTATGTGTTTCATTGCAGTTGTAAAGTTCAAATCCTCACATATAACTGCTCAGTCTTAGTCAGATTATGCAGATTCTGTTCAATTTAATAAAACCTTGTATTATACTGGAAACAAAATGGATTTTACTATTCAGACTAACTTAGATTGTGAATACTAGAATGAAGTGCCAATTTTATTCCTGCATTATTGAAAACTAAAATGTGAAAACTGTCCCTATGTCTAATGGTTTACAAATATTTCTATTTTGCACGTAACTTGACTTCATTTCTGCTGTAATTTTGTCTTTTTCCCTCCCCATAAAATGTGAATGCCAACAATTCCCTCTGGAAAACACAGCAGTTAAAGAAAAGTAATGGTAATCTTCTCATGGCTTTTTGGGAAAAAAACCCAACACCCAAACAGGCAAACACCAAAACAACCAAAGCGTAACTCCAATCCACAGACTAGTCCAGATTTCTTTCATAACACTCACACGCTCATGTGAGATCCAGGTAATAAAAACATAACTAATATTGATTAAAAAGATTTTCCGTGTGCAAAAATCATTCCCAGCTAGCCAAAGGCCACACAGATCGGCAGCTATTATCTACAAGGAAGCGAAGGAAGGCACATGAACTCATGAGACACGTCGCTATTGACTGTCAGCCACAGCAACAGCTTACACGTTGTTAACCTGGTGCTGACTGTGAGAACCAGCATCTCATTCAGCTACTTCATGTAGGAGCAAACGCAAATTGAATTATTTCTAATTCCTAAGAAAGTTATTTGGTGCATTTGTCATATTAGGAAAACATGAAGTATAACATAAGAGATTATCATGGTATGAAAAACATCTTGGATCACAAGCTCCTCTCTACCATAAACACTGCCTGTGCTCAGTTAACCTGAAGGGCCTGTTGCACTACATTCTAGACACGCTCTTTCCAGACAAAACTACCAAAATATGACCGTGGAGGTATTTAATGGAGCAACCAGAACATCCTAACCTCGGGTGAGATACAGAAAATTAGAGGAGAAAAAAACAGCCAAAGCCTCTCAGCTTTGCAACATTACTGAAATGAAAGCAATGGTATAATTATACTACCCTGACAGGTGTAAGTATGGACAAATACATACATGGCGTAAATATATTTTTATTTTTTAAATTAAAATGTCTTTCATGGAATAGTTTGGAAATAGTTCGAATAGTTTGATCCACTGAATCAGAGACCTTCGCTCATCATTCAGGAGAGAATGCTGTAAAAGGGCTATAAGAAGAGAAGGGACAGTCTCATGATAAAACTGTTGCATTCCCTTTCAATAACTCAGTTCTTTCATTGCCTCTGACAGAGAAATTCGATGTGGCAATGGACAAGTAGCTCAAGTCAACATTTTCTTCAGTGCTGTTTTCAGGCCCTCAATGTGAAGCATAGGGTCTGGTGATACACCGTGTTCAGAAAGTGATGAACTGGTGTCTCTGGAAGGTGGAGAGGGTCATGGATTCTAGCAAGACTTGGAAAAACAGTATCACGTTGTCCTGTTCTTCTGGCTGTTTAAAGAAAATTGCATCATCTTACTGCATTTACATTTTCCTGGAGAAAGAGAGATGCTGCTGACTTTTGTCTCAGTTCTCCACTTGTGCAGAGAAAGAATATTACCTTTCCCCTCCCATTCCCTGTGTTACCATCAAAACAGCAATCTTCTTCAGCAGGGATGGTATCACTCCACAACGTTTTCATATTCCTGATTACGTCTGAGCTTAATGAAGCTTTAAGCTTAGTTTAAGCCTCTAGGAGATATCTGCTTCAGTCACAAAAATGATATTTTTTATTCATAGCACCTGTTGTTATAATGGACTTTATCTGACAGACAACATTTGCATAAAACAAGCTAATTTTATTCTGGATAAACCAAAGTATGTGCTTTTTTTACTATCTTTCAATGACTCAAAGCACTTGGACATAGTCCGTTTAATACATTAAAACACTACTGCATGGTCTCAGGCTCTTAAATCTAATGCAGGACCCGGAATACTTGTGTTCTGTTGCTGCAGAGTCAGCAGAGGGAGCACAACATAACTGAAAAAAACAAACCCTCTTTCCAAGAACTCTGCTGACACAACCAGCGATGCTCTTCAACAAACAAACAAGCAGCAAATAAAGTACATAAAAAGAGCCTTGTTGACTGATCCCCCCCCAATTCAGTGTTTGACAAAATCAGCAAGCTTCAAATTGCAGCAGGAAAACCCAAGCGACAGCAACAAGCTATAAAGACTTGCTTTAAAAACTCCAGTACAGAATCTTGTATTGTTATGTTTGCGTTACCAAGACACAGAGATAAAAAGGATTTTTCCTTTTTATTAAGTCACATATTCTAAAAACTAGCATAACTCAGGGCAGAAGTTGTTTCATTTCTGTGATGACGCATGCACTGAACAGCAATGTATTGGTAGGAGTTATCCAAAGCAGACTTTCCAAGCAGATGACGCACTAGAAAGCACTATGAGTGTGAGAAAAAGACCCAGGCTTACCTGGGCAACCTTCAGGCCAGCAGGGCTAACGGGTTGCTGGTGTCACCCGCCCCACCGCCACCACGCGCTGCTTGACCACCCTCACCCACGAGCTCCTTCTGGCAGCTCGGTATTGCCTTTCAGTTTTCTTTTCAAGTATGATTTTATCAAAAGTATGTACAGGAATGAAAATGGAGCTCACTGCAGAAGAAGTGAACTTCTATGGATTTGTTTCGAGAACTCCAAAACTCCTTGCCCCCCTCGGTTTACCTGTAAAACTAAAGGAAATACCTGGTGGCCTCTAGCAAATGTTGAGCGTCAAACAAGTGACTTAATGAAGAAGTAAGCTGATAGAGGATTCGGTGCGCTGCTTTTAACATCAGCCCTGACTCCAAGCACAAGATCAAGACAATGGATAACATTTTCTTGTCCGTGCCACAGATCCAACCCTCAAGCCAAAACCAAACATGTCCATTAGGAAAGATACCTGACAATACCAAAAAGATGCAACATGGCCAATATACTATTGAAGTAATGAGAATAAACATTCCCTGTAAAGCCTGGTAGTTCTAGCTAATATGAGTTTATAAATCTTCAAGCAGAGGAGGAGAGATGTATCACCACTGTCACAGGGTGCAGCCACACCTCAAGGGTTAATCATGGAGTGGGAGGGGTATGAGCCCTGTACAGTCTACTATACTAACCTGCAGAACCAGCACGGGACCAAAATTCTGATAGCAAGAAGGAAAGCGATGAGCTGGGGATGAGTGGAATGCTAAAGGTGTGACAGCAAACCAGATCCCCCCAGGAACATCTTGAAGCACTGCCACCAGGTGCAATTGTCTGTCACATCTCCACAATGTGAACCATGGAGGAGCACTGAAGGCTCCACGGCTTAAGAACCAGGCTGAGAAATCCAAGCGGTGCACTGTGCATGGGCTGCAGAGAACAGCAACGCTGAGATCATTCAGGAAGCCAAATACAAAGCAAGGCTGCACAGTAAAACATCAGAACAAACTTGAGAAATGGTGTAAATCCAAACACTTGAAAAGGCCAAAAGCAAGCAACTCATAAATCTGTAGGAAATGTATTTTATGCCTATAACCGAATTACAGCTACAAGCTGTAATTACTAAAAGCAGAGCCTATAAAATCTACTACAATGTTTAGGAGGTAGCTGCTAATAGAAACAGCCCATTCAGGGAATAATAGAGCTGTTTAAATTAAAATGTATTTTCTATTCTGTGCCTATGGAAGTCACACAAAATGGTAGCTGACCTGAGTTTTCACTTGAAATAGCAGCATTTATACCATTGCAGGGACACAAATCATTGTAAATATAAATGCAGGTGAGAAACAAGCTCAAAAATGTCACAGACTACTCAGATATGCTACAAATTCTACCATCCTATTTTAATTATTTAATGTAGGGTTTGCTGCATTCTGATACTGAAGAGCTATTGATGAAACTTCAAGTTATTTCAGGATAGAAAAGAAATTGATTGCAAGGCTGTGCTCAAATAACAGCTTAAATAGAAATTGAGAATATTGGAAAATGACAGCTATATAAGAAATCCTGATTTATAGATCTGAAACACTTTGTGGACAAAGGTAGCTCAGATTTAAGGGGAATAGCACTTCAAACCCATGGAGAATAGAAGTACAAGATTCTGGAAGTGGCACAGTGTTGGACTCCTGGTGGTAAAAGGTGGACTAGAATAGAAATGAAAGCGCTCTACTACAGTCGCCAGACTGACAGAACACTGAGCTGTAGAGGTAATTTCTGCTCTGTTAACTCAGACTCAGAGTTTGTGGGAAAGGACCCTCAAATTGTTCTTAGAAATACCTGAGCAGCAAAAGTGCAGTTTTGTGGTTACAGGCGGCTGCAATCCACGCTTTGTGCAGTGCCATGTACTGAAACTGAACTGAATCCTGATGAAAGGCTTATCTTCCCAGGCCTTTTGTTCAAAAACGTCTTAAAAATAGAAATGATTATTTCATTCTGTTGAACAAAAACACCCAACACCCCCCAAAGCACAAAAATCTGAAAAATAAAGTATCATCTGATTGTTAATATAAAAATCAGAATAAATGTGTGCAGACTCTGTTGGGCAAAGATCATATACTGGTACGTATAATACGCCTACTTGCCTTAGGAGAGCTCAAATCTGGATCATTTTGGTTTTGAGGGATTTGAGGAAACCAGAAACACACAACATGTCTCTGACTTGCACTGGCAATATTGTAAAACTATCTCATGATATAAAATGTAGGCGTTACTCTCTATGAATCATTGTGATTTAAAAAGGATACTGATAGATACGCAATGAATCACATTCAATTTTGTAATCAGAAAAAGCTGGCTTCTTAAGAGAGACCTTTGCCCCCTTTGGCAAAGCAGAACAACTAAATGTGCCAAGCTACTAAGGAGTAGATTGTTCTCGTCATGGAAGTGGCCTCATAAGACTGAAGGAAGTAATTGATTTTAAAGCAGACCAAAAATGCTGTGTTGTATACAAGATAGCAAAGCTTTATCAACAATAAAGTCACAACATAATTCCATTGACAAGAGTGTTAACATTCTCAGCCTGTGCTTGGCTCCAAGACTCGGTGTACCTTTCGTAACTGGCACTGAGTTATACTGGGCAGTCTTCACATTACTCAGGGCTAGTGAAAGTTTTACTAACTACAGGAAACTCAGGCAGTTCAGAAAGTGTACATTTGTGCAGCTTAACCTACACTGCTTTTTTTGCCACTGACTCAATGGGAGAGAAAAATCTACTTCCAGATTCTGTGAAACTGGCTTCTTGCTGTGCTAAATAAGGGGACTAACACAGCGTTCCAGAAGCCTTTCTATATATCCCAAAGATGCACAGTAAGATAATTTTAAATTCATTTTAAAATAGAATGTCAACTAATGGATATAAGCTCTTTTTATTAACAATAACAAAAGAGAAATTACCAAGGTGTTAAGAAGTCTTTTCATTATCTAAGTTTTCAGTCAGATTTGTAAGTTCAATGCATGCCACTAAAAGGATTTTAAGGTGAAATTCCACATTCAGAAGTTCCATATGCAGACTTAGGCAAAAGCTGTGACTGTGCTTTCAGGTGTCCAACTTGCTTTGAAATCAATAGAGGGCTTTATAGCTTCAATATAAATGCAGTGTTTAGGCCACAGTTAAGCAAAACACTCATTTATATGTTTTATTTTGAATCTTGTTTTATTGCTAATGGTACTAAACACCTGCTTAAAATCTAAACACTTTTAAAAACTTAGTTCCTGGCTAAGGAAGGACTTCTTTAGCTAGGATATATGATCAAATTCCTTATCACACGTGTGTGCACACAAATAAATCAACAGATGTTGTAATACAGATCTATAAGAAATTAGGTTTTCATAAAATGCCATGTTTTCTATGTAAAATTACTGCTTCTCACTAACTGCAGTGATAAAACTGCTCACAGTTCACCAAATAAACTCTCAGCTACCATGAAACACTGGTTGCAGTGCGCAGCCAGATGACTGCTGTATGGTTAAATAGGAAACAGCACTGTCCCAAATGCTCAAGTCTAGCAGGAAAGCTATCTAGCAAACTGATACTCTGCACAACTCAGTATATGAGAACTTGCAAATTCCTCTGTGGAATAAGCCTTCTCCAGATTATTAAAGATTTAAGCGTGTAGTATGGCAAAATACACAAGAAGAGATAGATGTGTAAGAACTGCAACTCTTTACAAGACAATCTTATGCTCCACTGTTTATTTTGGGTTCATTGGGTCATTACCACTGTGTCTTTTCATGTATTTTAATATACTAATCATGGTCCTTATTCTTTATAAATGGTGCTTAGTGAATAGTTATCAACTAAGGGACTAATTTAGCAATAAATTTTAGACTATATGTGTACTCTGTTGTGGGATTCAAATCTGAATACAAAGTTTGTATTCCTTTTTGAAGTGTTAATATACAATAATCACTATGAAAGTTATTACATGCACAATATACGATTAATTCTTTTTCTTCTAAGACATCTTCAGTGCAATAAATTTTATACTAAGACTGAAGAATTTTTCAATACTAATACTTAAATAACCACATAAAGCTTTCTCAATTGATTTCGTCTGTTAGAGAAGTTATTGGGATCTTTTTACGGAGGCATAATAGCGTTGGTAAGGAGCTTGGGATTTTTTCTTTCCTCAGCCCCTGCCATGTCAGTGCTTTTTAATGTTCACAAGACAGTAAACTGAAGTGTTGGTTCCAAGAGATGAGCTAATAAGGCATACAACTGTAATAGGGTAAAATATACTTGTTAATATCCTAAACGCAGTTCCCTGCCATGCAGAATACTGAATACTCCCACAGGAAGAGGAGGAGGAAGAGAAACAAATGCAACATGAGTTTAAACTCATTCCTTGAATTAAATCCCACTTTTAAAGTTTTTCCTGGCAGCCAAAGACATTGCAAATTATCCATAAAAATGCTTCTCTCGTATTGGGACGAGCTGTTTTCATCACAAAGCTGTCATCTTTAAACTACTAATATTGTAATATGTATTTTAATATGGTAAAGCTATACATAGGGCCCGTATAATTCAGCTGAGTGCTGTTTTTACATAATATCACTTAAAATATTTTAAGTGCTGGACAATCACTAAGTCCTAAAAGTTAAAAAGTCCCATGTTGCAAAACTGGTTCATTAATGTAGCTTGACACTATTTGTGCATGAAATGTAGAAAATATCTCAGCATAACAGGGAACACACTTCCCTATGTGTAATTATTCTTATACATAATTCTATATAATTTTTGACATATGCCAACTATAAGGTAATACTTTCTATATACATGTGCGTACAGCCACTAAACTCCATGATATCAAGCTAGTTCAAAGACTTCAGAGCTTGAGAAATCAGTATATAGTACCAAAGAAGGCTTAACGTTTAGCATTCTGCTCTTCTAGATGCCTCCCAAATTAATCTAGCACAAAAATATGTTCAAACTTTGTGTGGAATATACTTCCTTACACACTGTTACTGAAGTGTATTTTCATTAGCTGCTGAAACTCTTCTATCAGACATTTCTAAATGCGGAAGGGTACCACCAGGGCTACACGTACCACTCCGAAGCGCAGTGTTGCCCAACATAGTGCTAAAGGACCCTACTCTTTACTCCATCTCAATTGTTGCCACTACTCTGAGCAGACAAACACCAAGCAAAAGAAAAATGGGCACCCCACTTTGATTATGTGTAACAGCAGGCTTTGTACCAGCCTACAGCAGCAGTGCTCAACTGAAATAATTCATTCCTAAAGACAGATGAACTTTTGTGCATCTATCATCTCTTGCACAAATGTACCTCTTTCATCTTTTAAATTAGCAAAGAAAAATTAACCTTCTCAACTATACTGAGCAGCACATAACCTGCTCAGCCACTTTTCAGCAATAGAGCAATCTCTTGTCATCTGACTACTGTACTTTTGACCCTCCAAAATATTCCCAACTGAAATATGTTGACATGTTTTTACATGTGATTCAATAATTATTGTTCTCAGAAGTGTAGGCTACTTATCACATATTTGGATCAATGTTCTTTGCATCTCATGTACTCCATCTTTCTAAATATTCACTTTTCCAGATGACTTTAAAACTATCCCATCAAGGCAACTTCAGGCTGCCTAGGCCAGGAGTGTAGAATCGGGTTATAAGTAGGCAAGCTTGCTTTTGTAACTGAAATTGCAGCATTGGGCAACACTGGGAGAAGTATTAATGAACACCAGTAAATTAATTATGAATTGTGTTCTAAATTTAAGTTACCTTGAACAGTTCCACTTCTGAATCTTCTATTGGACTACAAGGCAAGGGCATCAAGAGAATCTTCCCTATTCTTGGTTTTGGGTGGTCAGTATAAAATACAACGTGATATAACATTGTAGTCTGTATTTTATTCCAGAAGAAAAATAGGTGGAAACTTTCTGAAGGAAATTTAGCACTGAAAACAGACTATCATAGAGCTAGATATAAAATAGTAATTTTAAAACCTGCGTAGGACTAAACAATCGCAATTTGAGAAAAAGAATATTAAAGTATCATCTCTAAAACATCAGCATTAAGTTAGCACCAACTTACCTTCTTTCATGTTATGGTATTTCTTACTTTCAGCAGAAATTATAGGAATTTCGTTAGGAATTGTCCATTTGATATACTTCAGAAAAACTTTTTGTATACTGGAACTTAAAACTATAGTAACTACTGAACAGAGAAAGAAAAACCAAAAAAGCAAACAGCTTTAGTTACTGGGGTATAGATGATACTGAGAAGACCTAGAACAGAACAGTATTATCTGGAGTTCTAAACTAAATAAAATGGGTTCCAAATATCAGTTTCTGGGCTAACAATTCCCCTGGCTAACTCTGCAGTCCCGGATGTCAGTGTGGACAAATCAAACTATTTTAAATTATGTCATTACTGTTGCTACTATCTAATGCTAATAAACACAACTCCCCTTACCACTCAGAAGGCAAATCTCACAGTACATGCATTCAGGTCATGGATTATCAGCATAATATTATAAGAGAATTCACAAGGTACATGCTCAGTTGTTACACGAGGTCATTGAAGCCTTCTGTTACCCACCCCTCAGGAGTTTTCTGGGAAAAGGCCCCTGTCACAAATGCTTCTGAGAACGTGACACGAGTCTTTGGGAGTGGCACAGAATTTGGTGGAGATATTTAACTCTTCCAAATGTACTTTTCAAGGGGAAAAACCCCAAGATACCTTTCTCTTAAGGATATAGAAGTAACTTATTAAAACACAATGAGTAAGTGCTGTTTGAACCTGAACAAAAAGATGAATATTCCCCCTGCAGTCTTTTGATACAAAAAAGTAGACAAAATATTGGTGGGGAAAGAATACAATGTCGTCTTTCATTTCAATATCATTAATGCACATCAAAATGAACTTAAACATAACCTGGATAATGATACATGAATGCAAAATTCTACAAAGACCTGACTTTGTTACTGATGCAGAGACTTACTGGATTTTCTACTAAGAGATCTGGCAAGGTCTGGATTTTACAATGTGCTTGAAAACTTAAAGGAAGGTATTTCTTTGATCTTATTTTCTATTGGGTCATTCTTCCTCTATGTTATTAATATCCTAAGAATATGTCTGCTCTGAGTTGGTCCTACTTTTGTCAACCTTTCTATTTGGAAGTAAATTTTTTCCAATTTGTCCATTGAAATTGTCTTGATTTTCCCATTAAAAAATAAACATTTTTGCCTGCCAAAGTATGGAAAATTATTTCACACAACTCCCTTGTCCCTTCATGTGAACTGTATGTCACTCCTGCATTTCCTGGGAGTGGCATTCACCCACAAAGCAGAGTATATTTATATTAACATTTAAGCAAATATATGTGTCTGGCAATAAACTGCACTAGTTTAGTAGCTCCATGGCTTTTGCTACTGTTCTTTGCTTCTGCAATAAACTAACATTTTAAAACCTGAGTTTGATGTTATTCTTCAGTTCTTAGTGTTGGAGATCTTTAACCCAGAGAGCCCACGCACGGCAGCTCTCGCTCTTGTCACACACTTTGGCACTCCGAGTCAGCAGAGTTGAGCACAGTGACTGTGTAGCTGTACAAGTCATTCTATTAAAAGAAGACGGGAACTGGTGTTGCTATTTTTGACAAAAAATTTTCAAGCATTCAAATGTCATCACTTTAGGACACCAAAGAGAGTATCCACACCTAAAACCAGTTCACTGTTAGAAAGAAGTTATTAATTTATAGTTTAAGAATATTGTTACTTTTAACATCTAATGCTAAACAAGTACTTTAATAACTAATGCTAAACAGTCGTTTTTGTAGATTTCTTTGTTTCCAGCTGTTAAAGAATCTACCAATACTTGGCTTCATCAGTAAAGACTCTGATTGCACTCTATATTTTGCACATAAATACTGTGGAGAGCATGAAATGTCTATCAGCTCTAAGCTAGAAAAACTCTGTGTCACAATCACCTATGTTCATCTGGATTTCAGATTCTAGGAAGCTCTGTATCAGAGACTGAGAATTGCCTATAGATATCCCAGTTCATGTAAACTTGCCTGCTTTCTTTAAAGATATCAACTGCCATTCCATTTCTAGCTTTGAGAGCATTTGCTAGTTTCAACTGAAGCAAAGAGTGTATAATCAATTCTAACACTGTTTCAGGAAGATTAATAATTATAGGGTTATGCAACATGAACAATAGTGCTACAAGCAAAGCAGAGATGTTAAATTTTAACAGCATTTAAAAGAGGGGAAGAAAGAGATTGAGAAAATTTCAGTTCCTTTCTCTGTCATGTGTTTTGTCATCATCTTGGTTTTTCTATATTTAAAATACTTTAAGAATTTCTTCTGCAAGTAATCTAAGAGGACAGCTAGCAGCAAATCTTTCAGATTCATGTCATGGTAAGTAAATGCATACACCACAATTCAAGATGACAATGTATATTTAAATACTTATATTTCTAGCTAACTTGTTGCATATTTTTCTAAAACATTCATGGAGTAAGTTAGTATACTGAGAAAAATCATATTAACTTGCTGGAAAGTGTTATTTTGAATAATTGCATGCAACTGTATTTCTTTAATCTAAATGTGCATGTCATTTTCACACACAAACCACAAATCATGCACTGGAGTTTTGCCCGTGCTCTGGGATACTTGATAACTGGATGGGTTTATTTTCAATTCAGCTATCCATCTGCAATTTGGACAGAATTTGGAGCAATAGTTAACCCTGCAATAAATTAGATTGTCATACCCCATTATTCTTTCAAGGGGATTTGTTTTCTAGGCGAGTTTAGTGTGAGGAACTAGAAGTTATTGCCATGACTCTTTGTAACCCCTCAAGCAGGCTTGTGAACAACTTAAGTACCACGTGGCTCTGATATACACTGAGGATAAGTTACTGTGACTTTTTACTGTTCTAATGCTTTCTAATTGCTAAAGAAAAACCAGTTGTTTGAAAATTTCTATACACTGAATTTGAAGCATGATCACAATACAGATGGTTGATCTCTTCAAAGATTCAGTGGTATTTAAAAAGAGTCATATTAAAATACTATTGGGATTATCACCAAAAAAATAAATTCTTAAAGAGACATCTGGATTATATCCAGTGCAACGTACTGTCATATAGAGCTGAATAGCAGGATACGACACTTCTTGCATTCACGCTACATGCAAAACTCCCACTGAAACCTTTTGACGAAGCATTAAAACAAGGGGTCAGAAGGGGTCTTCAGTAACACACTGCTTCCCACACCTTTGACATCCCGTCATTTGTGTAACAAGGTGTGAACATCTGTTGGAAACCTTATTACTCTGCTTTATACAAAATAAGAAATTATTCTGCAGCAGCTTAGGTGACCCTTCATCGACAATGATAGACTTGGTTTAGAGGGATATGACAAGGATGAAAATAAGGACAATAATAATCTAATTCCATTACAACCATCTAAACTGGGTGAGCTTGGGAATTTAGAGCCTGGTTTTGATTTCTTACCTTCCTTTTCTTCTGTCAATATATCAGCACAAAATATGTTAAATGCCAAACTAGTTGCAAACCAGAACCTGGTTTTCATTGGGTTACAAGAAAACAGTATTTACCTCACAGCTTTACACAGGCACACCTCTCTAATGTAAGGATAGGCCTGTAAATGTGTGGGGCATACTGTGGAAAACTAATACAGTTACACAATGGTCACCCCTGCATCTCAAGAATTCCTAAACTGTTTCAGACGTAAACTGGTGCCAGACTTGGTTCATTGTTTGGAACTATGGAATATTTTGTCCAACTCTATATTATATACTCACCAAGTCAGGCAAGATAATTTGGGGTCAAATACTGGCTCCCTTAAAACTGACTGTAAAATTTCTGTCAGTTTACTTTGTGTGGGATGCTGATGACTGCATGTGGTTTTGAACAGGAATTCTGCCCCTCTTGGCCAATAGCTGAATATAACATCTTCAAAACCCCTGCCAACACAAGCATACATACCATACTAAACAGGCTCTCAAACTGAACCGCCTCCTTCCTCAGACATTCTGAGGAAATCATTGGTCTATAATCCTAGGTTAGGAAAACAGTAGAAACTATAGATACTGAGATCACAATAATACATAAACTGATCAATAAAAAACTTCCTCACAAGATTTACATCTCAGTGAAAGCAGAAAAAGTTGCTGATTTCATTGTTTGTCAGACACTAAGCCCCTAGTTTATCAATGGGCTATGTTCTGTGAATCGCAGAGCTCAACTGGATCTTGTATCCTGCCAGTTGTATCTCTATTTTACTATTTGCTCTCAGATGTTAAAAACACTATTGTAAGCAGTTCAAAAATACATTGTTGGAAAATTGTTAATGTCCTAGTCATACAATGTCATTCTGAGGCTCCCTGGGAATTTCGATTTGCACAGCTTATTAGGATATGACCTTTCCCTTGATTTTTTATTTTAAGAGCAAGTTAACATGATATTTCCCCAGTGGGAGTTGCTGTGTTTCCTTCACAGATAAGGAAAAGAGCAATGGCAACTCCGTATAGAGACAACTTTCATACATTTCCACAGTACGGACAACTCTGCGGTCTTGACAGACATCCAAAGCATTCCTAGAGATTGAGAGGAAAGTCACGCGGCACATTAACTAAAAAAACCCCAGGAACATAACAAAGGTATTTCCCTGGATCTTTCACCTTTTTTTTTTTTTTTTTTAATTTTCCTGTTTTTTGGTTTTTTTTCCAATGTGATTTGAGATTGAGCTTTGAGGAATTTTAAGGCCTGTGGGCTCCCTGCATTCACACGATCAGGGTAGCACTGCCTGAGATAACGGCTTATTTCTGGAACACATTCACATTCCTTTGGGTGTGCAATTACTACCTTTACAGCACTCTTTTTTCTTCATGATACAGATCTCGTCTCTCAAATTCACACACTTCAGCATTTCCATGCTTATTATATTAGCATATTTTTTCATGAAGCTGATCTAAAAGCAGGAGGCTGGAAAAGCAGCTCTCAAGGTTTTCCAAAGTGGCTTCCTTGGTGGTCAGTGAGAGAGGTTCCTCTAGAGATGGATTCAGAAGAGCTAAAGGAGTCTCTTGCTCTAAATGATCCTGTAGAGGAGAGATCTCTCTTGTGATATGGGCTGATTATCAACTACCAAGAACAGCGTTTAAATACTTATATCTAGTAAACATTTTTTAATAGTTTAAGACAGGTATATCCAACATTTCTCAGCCCTTATCTTAAGGAAGCCACAGAGATAGTCAAATAGTTAGAAGCTGAATGATGCTTTATATTTGAAAACATTCAAATGGTCAAGATGGCAAAAGCTAACAACTGTTACTCTGCTTTTATTCAAGAGAGAATAACTTTCTTATTAACAGCGGGTCAATAAAGAGTTTCTGAAAGGAATTAAGTATTTTGCTTTTTGGATATTCAGGGTAAAGGTTTCATGCATTAAGCCTTTGCTATGCAAACAACATTTTTGCTCAACTACAGATACCAAAAGAAGAAAAGGAACTGGTGATGAAATGAAACAAATGACTTTTGTTTTTTAATGTTTCATATAAGTAGTCTGTTGACTTGGTACTCTGAGTAGGCATCCTGCATAGAAGGTCCTTATACTGATGCCATGTTATAATATAAAGTACTGCAGTATAATATAAATTCATTGTGATCATATTCGAATGTCATAGCAGTGACACATCCAATAAAACCATACAAAAGTTCAAATGGTTCCTAAAACAACCTCAAATGATTCCTAATCCGACTTCAGCCAACTTTATGTGTTTCATTGGTCTGCAGTTCTTCTCATAGTAGCGATGCACATTTTCTCCTATAATTTGGCCATGCAAAAAAAAAAAAAAAAAAAAAGTCCTTTAAATTTTCCTGTAACAGCTGTTAACAGGGGGATGGCCCCATTTAGTCAAATTTGTGTTTCCAGAAACAGCCATTCCTCTTTCAACGACTGACAAGAGATAGAAGTTTACTACTCAAACAAGAGGCAGACAGCCTTAAAACCAATTTAGATTATAGACAGACTGTAGGAGTTAGTTTGCAATTGCTCTGAGGCTAATCTGTCTCTCTTGGGTAAGTAACCTACATCACCGGTGAAAGACCTCTATGACACTTATGTGTCTAACAAGGGAGTAAACAAATCCAAACTGATACCATTTACTGCATATCACCATAGAGTACACTGATGTTATATGTACTTAACTTTTCTGCAAACATATCCACCAAGATTCTAGAAAAATGCTAATAATATAGAAGGAGAAAATTATAAGCTGAATAGTACAAACTTACAGGCAGAAGTCTGTTGGCTAACACCATTCTGATGGAAGAGTATCAGCAGGCATGTTTGAGAAGTGATTCAACAGAAATTGTGTATCTTTCTCTGCTCTGGTGACACAGACTCTCAATGCAGATGCATAGTGTAAGCACTAAAAGTTTATTTACAGAGGGCAGGACTGAACATTGCATGCGAACTCCCTCAGACCATGATAAAGAGCTAAAGAGCTTTGTCTCCCATTAGTAATTTAAAGAATCGTGATTTGGTACTCCCAACACACCTATAATTGAATTCCTCAGTCATAAAATCACTGGTGCCAAACAAGTTCTGATATCTTTTATCAAACCTCTTTTTTCTTGTCATCTGTTAACATATTTCTTATGGAGCTTTTCTTCTTTTTATAGATACATTTGCTTTAGTTATAAATTAACCCTGGAATTTACTCTCCCAGAGGCCACAAACTGCTTTTTTTTATTCTCTTGAAAAACTTTCTATATGAATTTATGATTTGGAACAATTTTGAATAACAGTTGGTGGTTCAAATACAGAGTAAGGGAAATGCCAAAAGATTGACAAAGTAATTATGAATAAACTGAAAATGTTTAGATGTTTTTCTTTGCCTTCTGCTCTGGAAGCCCTGATTAAGTTACCAAAAGGGGACATATTTGCCTGTGGGATTTCTGGTGCTTCCGGTTCCTTGTAGTAATAGTAACTAAGGTACAGGCTCATTCTGAAAGGTCTTTTTAAGAAGTTCCATATTTCAGTGGCTCCTAAAAATGGCCAGCACATCCCAAAGGTATGCAGAATATTTTAAAGTTTAAACTCGAGTTCAATTTGAACCATACCATTAAATCATCAATACCTTCTATCAGAGTGGTTCAAATAATGACCGTTAATTGCGTAATTTTTCAGTTGATAAATGTAATCCTAAAGAAAAAGGCTGACAATATTTGCTGATTCCTATTGTGTGTCTTTTTTGGCCTCTTTCTCTTCATCCCCAATAGCTTTGGAAAATATTGGCTTGGTTCAGCCAGAGCAAACTACAGTGTAGAAGAATTTTAACACAAGATGCCTATATTGTTAGTGTCACCACTGAAAAAAGCAACAGTTTGAGCTCACCCTGCAATAAATATCAGAAAATCCATGAAAATGAAAAATTCCGAAAAGATATATCCATAGGAAACTAACTTCATTGGTTCTACTGTTCAAAGAATAATTTGTATAAGGACAGAACAGCACTTTTTAACAGCCAGGATAATACACACAGAGTTTCCTTTATTGGTCCTTTTGCGCTACTCTTCGCTTCATTACAAATCGGGTAAGTTAGAAAAATGTGATTTGATTTGATATAAAGACACCAAAAATCCATTTGTTAATGTTTTAATTCCTGGTTCAGTTAAGATTTCCCAAGGTGGAGCAATTTGAAAAAAATATGCCTTCAAGATTCAGAAAACAGGAAATGATCTTACGGAACTTTGCGTTTCTGGATTCCTCTTCCTGATCCAGTTCAGACTGGCTGTTCATGTGCTGCTGCGTGCACTGCCTGTAACAATGTGCTGACCTAGCCCAGTGGGTGGTGGGTTACAAATGACACTGGTTTGGTTTTAGCAAAATACTTTAAAAATGACTCTGTAATTCAGAGTAACAGAAAGGATTGAGGAGCCCTGGGGTATTTTTTCGCCCCACCTCTAGTCTTCCATATTCAAGACAATGTCCTTCCTGCAAAGGAAAACAGAACTTCCTTCTCTAGATGCTGTTTCTCAAATTGCCAGTCAGTTATTTGAAATTAAAATAGTAAAATTTTCATCTCACATTGTGCTTTGGGTCTCTGATTTGCTACATTTCTGTTAGTGAGCAAGTGCCACATCCTCTAGAAAAATGTTATAACTCACTTTATATTTCTTCTTGAATGCTTAAATCTATTTAATTACCTATAGAAGGTTCTTGCCATATCTTTGTTAAGTCTAGCAAAACATGGTATTTTCTGCTCCTTTAATTGAGTCAGTAGTGACACAGCTGAAAGGATTTTAACAGTCAAAATATTTATCAACTTTTACAAAAGAAATGAGGTTTAAAATAGTGGCCATATTGTCAAATATTTTAGCTCTCAACTCTTCAAGTCTTAAAATACATGTTCATCTGTCTAAATTTTACAATTCTGTGCTTTCTATTTAATTAAAAAAATTAAAATATCCGTGAATTTTTTGTTGACAGTAGTTGGGGAACATCACTCGGTCTGCTTTGGCCCTCCCGTACCTGTGTAATCCCATTGAAATCAATGAGATGGTGAGCGTAAAGGTCAGATTGCACCAGCTACCCTGAAGGCTCAGCACCATAAATTATACACCAGTATAACCATCTCCTCTCACACCTTGTGTACACATTTCATAATTTTGTTTGCCCTGTGTACTTTCACTTGAGCCAAAAGGAATTTTCAGAGCAAATAAGTTGTAATGTATTCTTTAAAGGTGAGTTACAATGTTGGTTATCTATAGTTCTTGGAACAGACAGTAGGACATGAAAAATTCCAAAGTATTTTTCATATTTTTTGGAGTAATGACAGTGTCATATACAAGTATTTTACTAACATCTGCTCAGATCATGCAGAAATAGAGAGAGAATTTTGCCATCATGCAACACAAGCTCTGGTAACAACTTGCTGCATCACCAGCGGTTACAAGAAAATATTAGGAGTATTTTTAATGATTTTAGACTTTATGATATATGCCCTTATATTTATTTATATGACAGCCAAATGGACAGACAATATTGACTAAAATGACTTACATAGATTTTTCTTTTCCTAAAATGCCAACCATCTACAGTCTCTGCTTTGCCAGATACACAATTTCCATTACTTTCTCACACGCCATAAGCTTCCAAACTTACAAAGATCAAGTTATAAATCATTAATTTTTTGGAGCTAAAAATCTATGAATGGAACATTAAGCACAGCTAGTCTGGGTCCATAGGCAGGAAGAAACTTCAACTGAAATTATAACAAATCTGAGAGGCATTGAAGCTAATTTGGTTTCAGCTATACCAATAAACTAAAGAGTACCAGGACTCTCACTCTCGCCGTCTTTGTTCCACTTGCGTTATCAAACTCTTAGTCATAAAAACTGGGTGGCAATACCTAAATGACCTGTGGGAAATGGTCCATGCTAACTCCCAAAGTATTGCTGGACAGTGTTTTAGTCGCCTGAGCTAAAACTGAATTAGGGACAATTCTAAGAATTTAACCACTTAACAACCCAGTTCCTGAGCCTGTGCCCAAGCTACAGCACTTTTTAATTCACTAGTACGGATCAAGCCTTTAAATTCAATCGGACTTCTCTGAGACTAGGGAATCTAATTGCTTTGGGTTTTCGTTTTGTTTGTCCTCAAATTCAACAAGACACTTAATTTTGTATCAGCTTTTTTTTTAACTCCTAAATTTGGTCCCACTTTCTGCCTGCAAGCTGACAATTCGTTTAGTAGGTGCTCTTAGCTTTCAGAAAGGGGAAGCGTGCAACTCTGAAGACATCAGCATCAGTGAGAATGTGAGTAAGACTCTAGAACTCCCATAAATCTCATGGAACATGCTTTTCCTTTGTACACGGTTTTATTGAGCACTAATATAAAATGTACTAAACTATTGTTCCCAATCTTGCACTTCATTTCGGTGAAATGAAATATCAGAAATATCTGTGCAAAAAGAAACTGCAGAGGTGGAAAACTCTAAGATGCAAGCTACATTCTTGATACTCAGACAAAATAAGCAAAATGATGAAATTCCTGTAATGGTCATGTAACATTTACCTATTTGTCTTTGTACCACATGAAAACAGAAGAAATTTTCCTGCTTCTAAAGCCCACAACATAAAAATGGCAATACTATAGCAAACTGGAAAGTGCCGCCTATTTATCTTACCATACCTACTCTGAGAATAGGTAACACGTACTGGACACAATTAGCGCCTCAAAACCACCATAGCTTCTAGGGGCTAAAATAATCCACAAGCACAAGGCTTGTAGATGAAAACTGGCTATTCCTCAGATAGACTGTAGAGCATCAAAGGGCATAAGGGAACGTGTTGTGAATAATGGCTCATAGAAGATGAAGGGAGGAAAATCCTATGGGATGGCAGTATCTCTTCCCAACACATCACTCATCTCTGCAATAGATTTTCCATTTTTTTTGTCTCCAATTTAATTTCAGGAATTCTTAGTCAGAAGATGCTTTCTTTCGGGAGCTCTGCAACAGTTTATATGAGCTACTCAAATCAGCAGACAGTGCCATTCAGTATTTAGCCTCCATTGCCTTTAATTTCCATATTCGTAGCTAAATGAGCACTCTATCACTCTCACCATTTTGAACTCCAAAGAATTCCTTTCTCCCACAGAGTAACTACCAGGTATAATTACTACATTCATTAGCCCTTCCTGGAGTAACTGTCAGGAAAGCAGCAACCAAAGTGCATCAATTTCTTCTTCCTCTTTGCTTTTTTAATCTGCTTTACTTCCAGGGCAATTAGAGTTTCTCCCTGTTTCTCCCCCTTACACTGGGTCTGTCACCTTATTCACCTCAAAGTTTCTCCTCCCTTTATTCCTCCCTTCAAAATGCAGACTTGGGGAGGAAGGGGAGAGATGGTCCTACTATTTCTCACTGTTTTCATGTCTACCAATTTGTTGTGGGTTTGGGTTTTTTGGGGGGGGGTTTAAGTTTTTTTTAATCCATTCATTTTGACATAGGAAGCCTCATTGTAGAGCTATTTCAGTAGTGACAACAGAAGAGTTACTCTTCTGTCTAAGGGTCAAGCTTCAGCAGAAATTTAAAATTGCCACATGCTGCATAACATTGTGCTGTGCCTTCCTGTTAGTGCAGGGGGGAGGAGACAGGAATCCACTGCACAGCCTGCGTCAGAGAATGTAGTCACACTACAGTATATCAACTTTAGTGTATGTACAAGTTATTGTTATTTTAAACTTACCTCAGACTTCAGCAATATTCACTGCCTGTTCTCCTGTCCTTAGTGACAGGAAAGCTGTCACTTGCTGTTAGCATATCAGACAGTTCCTGTTCTCAAAGGAGTAATAAATAAAGCTAGATTTAAAAAACAGAGCAAACTTGGGCAGAGAAAGAACAATGAGTAGGAATGCCAAAATACAGTGAAAGACCACGTTATGGCATTGTCAGCATATCTTAAACCAAGAAAAGCTGAAAAATCTCATAAGAGACCAGAGAGAAGAATTCAAAATCAAGAAGGTTCCAACAATAAATGTTAAACTTCGAGAAAGAAATTCAAACGTCTGTGTTTTTAAAGAATTTCCCTGGGGTTTTTTAATACCTTCTTTGGCAAAGATAAAAAGGGATAAATCAATAAAAACAACAGTCTCAGCAAATCTTCCCACTGCCTTACTTACAAATTACCTTCAATTAATCAATTTCCTTTCCTGATATTCACTGTGGACAGCTTCGTCACTTTTTCCCAGCTCTCTTCTCTGCTGGGCCTCCAAAGTCCCACATTGGCCCTAGATCCCTGTCTTAATCCACCACTGCATTTAATCTAATCCTACAGAACACCAGCAGCCTCTATTCAGATTAAAGATATTCTAGCTATTTCCCAATATTTTAAAGCCAGAGCCTATCTTAATATCACACATGACTCCACCTATTCTGCACAAATTTTGTTGTATGGATATTTTTGTGTGTCAAGCAGCAGAACACCGTTGATAATGTTTTTTTCTTTTAAAAACAGAATTGATAAAATCTGCAGAAAGCAGTTTTCTGGATTTTCGTTTGATCTCTCACCTACTCTGAATTGGCACCCTGGTGACCCAGAAGAAGAATGGAAAGAAATGCACATGACTTCCCCATCCTCAGTATTACATCATGAAGAATGAAGCAGCATATTGTGTACAGCTCAGAGGGCCGCTGGGCTGTGTGTGACTCTTCTCTTGCGTAAAAAAATGCCTTTCTTAACAAAACTGTGACTCAGTAAAAATTTGACAGATACCGTAATCCAGCGCACAGACCAGTGAAAACAATGATAGACCATCAGACACAGACTCATTTCACAACGGGCTCAGCTCTGCAAACTCTGACATTGGCACCCAAAGGGGTTTTCTGTATAAATTAAAACATGAAGTTTGTGGGAAAAAATATTTCTAATGTTCTATTTTTGGATTAAGATTTTCATTGCCAAACATTTTCAAGAAGACATACCTAAAAGAATATATCTTTCTTGGAGGAAAAATGGGCTCTTGATGCTGAAGGGTTTTCCAGTACTTCAAGCACTGTCATGAATTCCTGCCTGTGCCAGCTGTGCTGTAGTAACTATTTCTTAATTAGTAATCCTGATCTAAGAAAATAATTCCTCAAATGTCATTACCCATGTCAGAAAGTAACTTGCATAACCTGGTGTTTTATCCCACCTAGGCTGAGTAAAACCTAAAGCAGTGTGATGATTTCAAGTGTATATTTTATACAAGGTATTGGGGTATTTGATTACCATAAACCCCCCCCAAACTAAACAAGATCTTGTGAACATAATAAGTATCCACCACACCCAGTTTAACTGGGTAAAGTTAGCCAGCCTGATCACATGAGGCAGACCCAAAGAACAAGTCTTTGGGCAGTGCCCAAAGGAAACTGTGTAAGGAACCCTCTTGGGTCTCTTATTCATTGTGCCATAATGTTCTTCTCTGCATCACAAAAACAATTAACCAGTTCAAGACAATTGGCAAGCTCACATCATAGTTAACACTCCAAAAAGCTTGAAAAACAGAACCAAGATCGATTGGCAAGCTAATCATAGAAAGCAAGAGTGGAATTCATTTGCAATAGCATTTCTGAAGTGTGAACATCATTAATTAAAAGAAAGGCAAGCTAGGAATTCCTAATTGAGCTTCCATAGGATTTTTGGAAATTATTTTGCATTGCCTTGATAAATACTTTAAAACCATTGTTACAAACCTGAACCTTTCAAAGTAATTCATCAATGTTTGCTTATTTCCTATTTTAAATTCAGGAGCTGTCATACTAAACTTTTGTATTACTGATTTTGCAACTTAGTCTGTAGTTAATTGTAACAACTCATACTTAGCCGAGATCTTTACTAAAATAATCTATTCCAGGCCAGTTTAGCAATTCTGGCACTAGTTCTAGTGTAAATGTAAAAATAAAAGAAAGAAATCCAGGAAAATAAAGCCTTCTAATGATGCTTATTTCATTCAGAGAAGCGATTTAACGTGAAATCCTTTTGTTCTAAATAAAGCTTAAAGCTTCATCTTGTTTATCATCCCAAAGCATCTTCAGCAACAGCTGGGAATTCTGAAAGTGAAAGCATATTTGCACAACTTCTGTTTCCACACTCTTTAAATCATGTTCTAGGCAAAACTCAAAATCCTACACCCTGCAATATGCAGTCATTTGTCAAACACTTTTTCTGTTGGCAATTCCTATGGGATATTTAAAATAAATCGAACACTACCCTGCTTTTCTTAATATTTCTGATAATTTTTAAAATCAAATACACTAACGTGCCTTGATGTACAAATGAGGCTTCTCAGACATGCAGTTTAAGTGTAAACGATGGCATCCAGGCATGCTGATAGAGAAGAAGTTCAGTAAAATCCCCACAGAACTCCAGTGACTCAGCGAAGCAAATCCATCCACTCTCAGTGGTTAACTTCAGCAGGATCGGTGGAAGAGCTAAATCACTAGGGCAGTGCAAGAACTCTGTTTCAGACATACTACAAGCTAGAAAGCAAATAGACAAAGTATTTTTTTCCTGGTCTGGAAGGGAATGAGAATCTCAGCCTGCGGCCTCTTCAAAATTTCTCATGATGCCATTAAATATGGTCCAGAATAAGGTTAGAGAATACAGATAAAATTCTGTGTAAATAAAGCAACCTTTTGCCCTCACGTACTTCTGTACTTGCTTATCTGTAGATTTCTCTGGGTGCAACTGAAAATAAAATTTGGCTTTATATTTTTCTTTACATTCTTAGGTAGGATTAAAAATCAGTTTAGCAATATACCACATAATAACATGCCTCTATTAAGTTTAAAAATGGAGATTCAGCATAAAATTTTGTAGCTGAAATACCACTGTAGGGAACAGTGAACAGTAACTCCAAGTAAAACATATTCAAGATGAAAGGATAAACTCTTCAGTTTTATTTACTGTAGACATGAAAAGTCAGTACCTAAACCTATCGGGAGGAAATATGTACATTATGAAAGGCAGTAAATAGAAGTGGCCGCATTTTTCCACAAGCCCCCATATTAGATAGCACCACAAAGCACCAGGTCGAGGTAGTAAAACCTGTTTTTCTGACCACCCCTACTAGAAGATCTTGGTGTGAGTGTTAAAGCCTGTAATTAACATTTTTCTTTTCATAGTTCCTTTTTTTGGTGTAACAGAGTGGCTCTTTTGGTAGTCTGACATATGTTTCAAACCACCATGGTTGAGAATTGACTTCACAGAGGTATTAAAATATACCCCAGCTTAAATATTGAAAATGTACATCATTCTATTCATATACAGATAGCAACCTAAGTTCAAAGCCTCTCAAACTTCAAAATTGCTGCTACACAACCATGAATAGTTACAGCAGTTACACAACATCACTGTTCAATAAATCTAAACAAACACACAAGTACTATGGACTTATAATGCAATATTATAACATAAACTCCTATTTTATGCAATGTAGTGTAATCACATATTGTGTAAAAAGTTTAAGACAAGATCATAATTCTGGGCAGGGCTACTTTGTGCAAATATAAAATTCTCTTAAAAGTAATTTGCTTAAACTCAGAGGAAAAACACAAGACTGAGAAAACTTCCATCACTCTCACTTATTCTATATGCCTGTTCCATGACAGCTAGAAGTGTTTGTATGAAAATAACATATTTAGAATTTTAGACAGACACACAGGTAAGTTAGAGGAATAGTAGTTGGAGGTCTCCTATAAAAGAACTATAGGATTCTTGCAAAAAGGAATCTAAAACATGTCACAATCACACTTGTGATACAGAGGAAAGCCATGAGTCCCCATGGAGCTCATGAAATTCCAATAACGCGTATAACAGCACCGAGTATAAAATTTCCCTCCCGTAATAGCTGTTATAAAGCCAAAACTAGAACTCTCATCTAATTTCAAGGTCTGGAACAAACTAATACCAACTGTGGTGTCTGTATCAAAATGTTAGTATTTAATTTAGAGCTAAAATATGTTAAGAAATTGATCACATAAATTCCAGAACAAAAGGCAGATAAATATACTACTCCTGTTACACTGGCATTTCTTAAAGACTTTACAGAAAAATATGTAGGACTTTTGCTATAATATATATTCATGATTATTTAATTTCAGGCATTTAATCTCACTGAGCAAACAGCAATTCATTTACAGTCAGACCCTGTATTTTCAGTGTACTAAAACCAGAGTGCCTTCAACAATAATTGCACAGCAGCAAGTGTATATCAGACAGAATTTCTAAGCTGGACATAGATTGCAGACTTAACCCTATTGAAACAGCAGAACTGCCACTGACCTGAATGAAGCTGGCACTGTTTCTCTAGACTCTATGCATCTTCCAATAAACCATCATCATCTTTCTTTGATACCATGGAATGTTCTGTGTATTTCTCTGTTGGAATATTATCCGATATTTATTATACTGTTATCAGATGCTATAGATAGCCTTTCAACATTACTGAGATAAGTAGGAAGCCATTCTATAGTATAGGGTTAATATATTACCTACACACGCGTATCCCCTACAACTACATACATCACCATACACACATGTTCATCTCAGCAGCCATCAGGCATACCTGTGCCTGAACATACATCCACAAAGCTACGTAAGCTCTGTGTTTTTAAATTGCTAATTATCAACCAGCAGAGTAGACTTTGGGATTCATAGACTTGAATTCATAGACTTTGTCCTGAATGTGCAGACCGCATGGCAAGGAGGTGATCTGCTTAGTCATGAGGGAAGGGGGTGGCTTATGCAAGTCCACGAAGCATCATCTGCGAGGCGATTCCAGAAATTCGCAACCTGGCTTTTGAGGTAGTTACCTATCTTCCCCTTTGTCAGCAGGACAGTTTTCCTATTTACAGTGAAATCTAGTGAAACTGCAAAGTAAAATCAGCCTGTATTTAGAGAATAGGGTGCTGCTTAAAAGTTTAGGGGGTTTTTTTCCTCTAAGTTTGGGGATTTGATATCATACACATACCTAACTTTTTGTATTTGTCATGACAGAGACTAGAATCTATTACCTGTTACTTGTTACTGTACGCATAAATCAACATGAATGCTGAAATTTTAAATTAAAGTTTTTGCATCAATCTCATTACTGCAATGTGTCTCTGTTGTAAATTTGTAACTATTTGCATTCTCATGCCATAGATCAGTAGTATTACTGATAGGTCCAATTTTTTCATTTGAGTGAGTAACAAGATGGCCCCAATCTTGACTAGGCTGCTAGGTACTAATGCAACACAGGTAATTAAAAATATCTATATAGTTCATGTATCATGAATTTTAATTGGAGAATGATGTAATTCTTCAGTTCAATTCTGTAGAGTGGTTTAGGAGAAGACAAACAGGCCAAATAATATAATGGAAGGTGTGGGTGGAGTGGGAGAAAAATGTGAGCCTCATCAAATTGGCTTAAGTTCTGCGAAAGTTCTTAGATATGAAGACTGCAGAATAGGCCTTGCTGCTGTTTCCATCCCCCCGCCCCAGCTAAAAGAATAAAAGCCTACAATACGTTTAGTTGTATATTTGCTTTGTGGTGTGAGAAGAGCCAACATTTTTATGTATTTTCTCCTTCATATCTCCTTATGCCTTCAAGATCTGAAAGCATCCCAAGCCCCGCTCACCACGGGTGCTAGTACTAGGGTGACAATTTGCTTAGCACCTGCATTTTCTACATGCTTTGACACTGGAACCTGAGAGAAAACACAACTGAAAAAAGATGGACTATCTTTCCTATTAAAAAAAAGCAGGTGTGTGTGTGGGAATAGACAAAAGAAATGCAAGAGTGTTATCATTGAATGTAGGAATCGATTTACATTTCACAGTCCTGGGAATCTAAATATCTGAAAACCAAATCTTATGGCTCTTTCATTTCTCATCCTGCCTTGGAAAGGCCTCCAAAAAAAAAAAAAAAAAAAAAAAAAGGAAGAAAAATGTGATGGGGAGATTTTTTCCAAGTGATCTGTAAGAGTTAAATGAAAACCTTAAAACCAGACCAGTAATGGAAACCCCAACTTTTTCTTGTGGCATGGGTATGTAGGACCTGACCTTATAACAATGTCCTCTTGCTTTGGATGACTTCTAACTTTTTGTTTTGTTAGTTCACAAAAAGTTAACTGATACAAGAAGAACAGTTGGTATAAAATACCTGAAAAATAGATCCCTGCTGTTAAAAAAATATACAGCATTATGGAAATACAGCATAGAATAATTAGCACTCATCATCCAGTATCATGCTAAATTCAATAAGCCTATCAGTGATTAAAAAATGAAACTAATAGCAATAACTAATGGGAAGGATTGTATCCATGACTTCAAAAGAACCTAACATGGGGAATTTCTAATTGTATTTTAATTTTGCTTGAGTAATTGCTCTGGAAAATGTTTTACTGCATGCCAGAGGAGAATCCAGCAACAACCCTTGTGACAAAAGCTAGTAAAAGAAACTCAAATTTTGAATATCATCTGTGCACAAGTGATTTACAATTAGGTGATCAAAAAATGGCTAGCAAATATATTCAACACTAATCTTAACAGATTATATGTTAAAAAATAAACCTAAAAGAGGGCCTCAGCAATCAAGGTGGGGAAAAAAAAAAAATCATTAAGTATACTTTCATTATTTAGTCCAGCTTTGTTCAAGACAGAGATTTTGTTCTACTTTTAAACTTTTCCTTGTTTTTATACTATAACTTTTTGTGAAATTCATTTGATTAGCCACTGGTATAAGTAGAAAATGATACTGACAGTAATTGAAGCTGAGCCTAAATTTATGTTATTGACTTTGAAATGGACTTCCGGTTATTTCAAAAAGCTCACAGAAGAGTCAGATTTAGAGGCAGTGTTGAGAGCGGATGTTTTTATCAGTGCCATGAAAAGCACAGCTTCAATATTCTTCAACTAAATTCTAATATTTTGCCACCTTCATTCTAGTGGTAAAGGAAGTTTTCTTCAATGCTGATGTTTAACAAATTATATTATCCAGGAATTTGATTTTTGAGGCATTTCTAAGAAATACATCCTCTCCTAAGGCTGTTTAGAGGTATATAATCTCTGAACCACCAAGAGTTAATAGCTATGTTATGAGACCGATGCCTAAGAATATTCAAATTCAATAGCGACCTGTGTAAATATACCTTTAAATTATATTCTGATTGGTTATCATTCCAAGTCCATGCCAACTATTTTTTCAACTGTGTCCCCTTGACAAGTCCATGCTTATACCCCATGACATAACACACTGCTGAGTGATTTCCTATAATCTCATAATTAAATCTCTAAGCAATTTTTGCAGCAAGTTGTTTTCTGTGACAGCCAAAGAGAATAATGATGTCAAACACACGACTTCACGCAGCAAATTCTGGTATTAACGGGAGCACGACATATGAAACTTCTTTTCAAAGGAGAGCACCGAGTATCATGTGTCATAATGTCCTGGGTTCAGCTTAAACCACGACACATAGTTACTTGGTGTACACTGGGAATTTTTAGTTAACTAGTAACAAATCATAGTAACCTTTTAAAAGGTAAATTACTGATTAAATCATGGACTAATTGGTATCAGATTTATTTTCATTTTTAAGACTCATTTTTAAATGGTACATTTCTATCATGTCCCAGAGCAAAAGCTTGTCAGAGATGGGGCAGCAGGTCACAAATACAAGGCTAGCCCACAACTCTAAATATTTCAAGGATAATTGCAATTGATCCTTCTGATTTAAAGGAACCTAGACTCCACACTGCATGAAGAAATTGATAAGTTCCTGGGCTTTTCATCAGAATATATATGTCTTACATCACTGATACTAATAAATACATCACTGTTAAGTCAGCGTTGTATTGTCATGTGTACACAGTGCCCCAAAGTTACAACACCACAGGAACTTGCACTCTCCAGTTGTAGAATACCCTGGAGAGAAATGACACCAGGAAGATTACAAAACGCTCCTGCAAACCTGAGGCATGCCATCAAGACATAATATATTTCAACATAGCATCTCAGTTGTTGTAGGCTCAGAAAGGCTCCCCGGCTTTCTGCGGTTGAGAAATTTAAGGGGGGAAAAACAAAAAGAAGGCTGTTCATTCATTAAGTGAGTTAGCCAGGTGAGCGCCAGCACTGCCCCGTCCGCTCCTTCCCCCGAGTGTAGCAGGTATGGACGCCCTGCGGTCTGCCCCAGGCACATCCCTCCATGCCTGCCGCCTCCACCTCGGCGGGAGGAGGTTATCCACCCGCTCCGCCGGTCGCAGCACTCCGCTCCCCTCCCGAGGCTCGTTCCCTGCCCGAGTGCAGCACCATGGACACAGCGTCCGGCTCCCGCCGCTCGGGGAGGCCGCCGGGCCGGGCCGGGCCGGGCTGGGCTGGGGCGGGCAGCGCCGCGGGGCGCACCTGGAGCCCGGGCCGCGGGGTCCTCCCACCGCCCCGCTGCCGCCCGCCGCGGGGCAGCCCCAGCCGCTCTCCCCGCCCACACCGACCCCCGGGCACCGGCAGCCCGTGTCCCCCCAGGGCCGTGCCTCGCACGCCCCGCGCACCCCGCGGCTCCGGGAAAAGCCCTCTAACCCCGCGCCCTTCCCTCCCGCCACCCCGAGCATCCCCGGCGCCGCAGCCTCTTGCCCGGCCCAGGGCGCAGCTCCCGGCCGCGCACGCTTCCCCTCACTCCCGGCAGCCCCTCCGAGCTCCCGCGGCCCCTCTCCCGACGGAGGCGCCCCTCACCATGCCCCCCCCCCCCCGCAGCCATGTCTCCCTCAGCGCGGAGCTCTCCCCGCGCCTCCGCTGCCCTCCTCACCTCGGGGGAAGGTCCCCCGCAGCCCGCACTGACCTGGCGCTGTCAAGTCTCAGCGGGAGAAACTGTTCCCTTCTAGTGGGATAAACTCCCCCGCTCAGCCCGTCCTACCGGGCAGGCACCGCCCCCGCCGGCCGGGCACCGCCTCCTCCGGCCCACACGGCCGGCGCTGAGGGGCGAGCCGCCGGCGGGAGCAGGGCTCGGGGGGTGCGCCGCGGGGCGGGGCGGGGCTGAGGTAACCGCGCTGAGGCACCCGCGGCTGAGGTACGGGCGGCGGCCGCGGGGTATGGCACCGAGAGGGACGGGGTGAAGCTGGCCCCGGAGCGCGACCCTCAGGAGGAGGAGGCGGCGCCGCTTCTCCTGCCTCTCCTCTGTACACCGCGTCCGTTCGCCCGAGCCACTTCCCTCCGGGTCCGTGCTCGCTGAGCGACATCGCAAGAGTGTACCTGAGGGCAGCCCGCGGGCCTCGGAGCGGGTCTGGAATTTGATCTCTGCTCTCTGTAATCGCCTGTAACTGAAAATTCAGTTTTTCCGGCTGCTAACTGCTTTCTCTTTTGCATTCCCGTTCTCCAGCTAACTCCTCTCTGCGCTGCCGGTAGTTGGTTTGGTCACCTCACGGCAGTTTGTATCCCACTATGGCAGGAGTAAAGGCTTTTCTGAAAAGATTCTTAGCAGTGACAGAGGTAAATGACATTTTTTTTTCCTTCACTTTCGTATAGCCACAGATTATTTCTCTCTCCCCCCCCCCCCCCCCCCGCCCCCATTCCCCCCTTCTCCCCTCCCTCCAGGAATGCAGAGAGAAATGGTACAGGCAGTGTTCGGTAAGGCTCAGGAGAGAGCAAGTTCCAACAAGCACGTAACCTCCCTCTATTTCACCTCTGCATCTCTTAAAAAGAAGTTAGATGTGGAAAAAAAAGTCATAAGATCAACAGGCTTTAGGGAGTCATCTTGTAAGTCGAGATGCCCCAGGATACAACAGTTTATCTTTGAAAACTCTTGGTCTCTTGGACATCACTAGAAGATTCAGAGGATCTGAACTTCACCTCATTATCATTCTTAGTCATCAAGCATTTTGAAAGAGAGCCTGCATTTGCTTTATTATTTGTATACTGAAGGCAATTTATAGATTAGAGTTGAATACGTCAAAATACCTGCTCTACTTATAGATACTAACATCGCCTACAGCTTTTTGTTTATGTGAACAGTCTTTCTGTCTGTAGAGGCTTGAAGCCTGGTGTTAATTTTGGTGAGAATTAACTGTCTATTTGTAGAGGCTTGAGGTAAGTGTTACTTCTGCCTTGACATACCAAGGGTTGGGGGTTTTTTAATCCATGCTTTTCTCCCCATCCCCCATAAATTTTTAGCCTGGAAATGTTTTGTAAATTGTTTGTTTAATGTACAGCAGTAATATCTATTCAGTAATACCCTGGCTCAGAATTAGGAGCCAGGTACTAGAAACAAGTAAAATAAAACCTCAGAATTAGCACAAGATGCTATGGATGAATAAAAAGGCAAACGTGAGTGAAATAATCTAATAACAACAGAGGGTTAAATACTTAAATTATGAATATTTCTAACCATTTTACAACAATGCCTCAGGTAAAGTTTCAATAGAAGGTTAAAAGAAGAAGGATCTTAGCTGGACACCTCCATAGAATCCGGATTTAGCTCTACTGAGAACAGAAACAACGCTGTTCCCTGCGCAAACTGCTGGAGAATATACCCATTTAGTTTCAGTGTCTGACTAATAGAGGAGCCCTCCCAAAAATCTGGGCTTTAACATGCAAATTTGTTAAAACTCCATGAAAATGAGAGCGTTCCAAAACCTGACATATATTAATGAATATCTGATTGTGACTATAAACTCATACTTTGAGCCTAGGCTTGTAATAAGTTCAGAAGTAAAGCAGAAATGCAAAGCATAGTTTAGATTTTAATTAAATTGCATGGATGAAATAGGGATATCTCACATGGTGCAGAGAAATCAGCCAAACAGAGCTTTCAGAGAAGTATTACAAATACTGTATCGTTATATTTGTTATAAGCATTATATTCTCTTAGCAAGTTCATCCTTTGAAGAGAACTCATAAAATATAAAGCAGAAAGAGAAATATTGACATAGGTACAAATTAGATTTTGTAATTACATATTTTAACAGATTGAGACAGAAAAAGAAAAATTACATTGATTTCCTGCTTAACATAGATTTTTAGGTAGTATTTGGTACCTCATTAAACGTCTCTTTTAGAAAGACAGCTAATCTTAATTTGAAGAATCAAGAGATGAAGAACCCATAAGTTTTCTTTGGAAGTTAAAAATGTGCCTTACTTGTAACTTGCATTAATCTGTTTATTAATGAAGAGTGGGTGTTTTTCACCCATGGGACACAGAAAGCCAATCATTGCGTATTGGTAAAGAAATGAAATAGGCTACAGATATATTACCTATTCTATGATTAATTCTAGAGTTTCATTACACAGTATTGAAATAGTCATAATAAAGAAATTATTAATTTCTCATACATCTTTTGTTTGCATTATTTCACTGCCCTGTTTTGGATTATGCAGAATTTCTCCCCTACTTATCTGAGAGAATTCCTAAGTTTGACTGGGATCGTAAGTGTTATGAAACAAGAATGGCATGTCAGGCTCAGGCCTTCCTGAGCATGGGCAGTTCTTCCCGAAGTTCAAAGAGAAGCAGAAGGGCCTCTAAGCATCAGTCCTAGTTTTAAAATTAGAGGATAACTTGTCTTCACAAAAGATTAGTTGTACTTGGGGAGCGGTTTTATTGACTATAAAAACATTAGTTAGTTTTTTTCACGTAAAAGAATCACATTTTGTATTACTTTTAATCACTCCATTTTTCATGGTAAATCTTTTTGAAGAGTTTGTTGTATCTGAAAAAAAAACCCCAAGTAATTTCTCCATACACTTATTACTGTTTATTATTAATTTCAATTATTCAGAAAACTTGAAGCAGGTTATATTGAATCATATGGCAAAAATAATCTCACTGAAATGAGAAAGAGTACTTAGTGGAATCTCAAGGTGGATAAGGGTACTAGTATGGACCAAATAACCTCCCTTAAATGTCTGTGCAACAGGTTCTAAGGTGTGCCAGGTAGGGTTTTATGGTTTGATCTGAGGTTAGAACAATTAATATATCAGAGACTCTGTCTATGATACAGTGATTTTTATGACTGGCTTGAGAAGGGTAGAAATCTTAAAAGCATATAGAGGTGAAAGATTTATGCCTCTTCCTCTCCTTGCAAAAATGTACTAGTTCCAACTTTTACTTAGTTATTTTGATGTTTCCACTGTGTCTATGCTCCAAGTCTCTAGGTGCATTACAGAAGTTTAAAATCACAAATCACGCAGCATGTCCCATCTCAGTATTCTGGATAGAATGAAAAATTATCTAGCCAAACTTAACATCTAGAGGGCAATCTCATGCACTAGCATGAGACTAGCAGTGTGACTATAAATCTAGCAGTCAGAAGAATAAGTTCTGATTGTGGAAACTGCATTGCTTTAAAGAAAGGGAGCTAAAATGCTATTGCATTGCTGCCTTTTTTAAAGTAACTGTGTGTACTTTCTCTTGGGTTATGTAGTTTTTAAATTTACATATCTGGTGTTCTTTTACTGATAACAAGAACTTTGTCTTAGCATATCTTATTCTGTCCTTATTGGCAGGTTTGTTCTGGGAAGATATGTTTGTAAAAGGTATTTTGTAATACTCCACCATACTTCTATCTTCAGTTTTCACATTCTCTATTTACATACTTTTACTTGAAGGAAATTAGAAGTTTCAACTGCTATCGGTGGCATTTTATACATATATGTAGCAAAACCTATAGTATAAACCACATTTCTTGAAGTGATGGCAGAGATCTATCCCTTGGTACGATTCCAAACTCTTTGGAGATTGCACTCCGGTATTGTTATACTGTATTTAGCATGCTGTGCATTGGATCCAGCAAAACTGATAGGATTAGGCATAATGCAGATTTTTCATAGATAACTGTAGAGCGGGTCAAAACAAGAACCCTGACAACTAAAAATAATCCTCTTTTTCCCAAACTTTGAGGCTTAGATAAAAAGAGAACAAAATCCAAATCATGCCTGCTTTAAATTCACTAAAGCCAAGATCATACCAGGCTGCCTACCTCTAATTACAATGGGTTTTATCCTTGAACTTTGGCTCAAGGATATCCCAAATTCTTGACTTCATTGATTTCATTCCCTCTTGAAGAGAATAACTTCCTCACTAGGATTTTCTGGTTCTTCTGTGACTGGATATTATCTTCGTGTTCTAGTCTCATTCTGATCAAACAGGTCCAAATTGCATATCACACAGAGGTAGCAGGCAAAAGAATATATAGGAATAAAGAGCTCAAGCATATACTGCTATCTGTCAGATTTGTTAATCCATCAGAAATTTATTTCTGAAGGAAAAATTTTAAAGCAACCAGAAGTTTACAACCATTTTGAGTCTCATTTAAAGACTGTTTATCCTGATTTCTTGGGTGGTTAAAACAGATTTATGAATGTAACTTGCTCAACTTCAGAAAGTCAGATTTCTACCATAGTACATGCTTAGACATCTTAAATTAGCAGCTGATGCAACCAAGACTTAGAGTTGTGCTAATATGAGATGGGAAGGAGGTGGCTGCTCTTGTGGTTAAAGCATGGGACTAGCTGCTGAGAGGTCTAGGTTCTATTCCTGGTTGTGTCACTGACTTCCTGTGGGTCACTAAGCCACTTAGCTGTGTCTCATTTTACTTGTATATAAAATGGAAATAATGCTTGCATTGCCAAAGCACCGTGAGGCTGAAGTTAGTGTTTATACAATTATTTTATGCTCATAAAAGGACTTGTGTATAACTGTATCAGCAGGTCAAAAGCTATATTCCTAATGTAATTCCTTTCATGTAATTTGCTATGTCTTTCTCACACAGCAACTCATTGATTCCAGTAAAGACTAAAAACTCAAAAGTGCAAATTCTAAATTAAAGTATCCAGAGGACTTTGCTTCCAGGTTCCAATCAAACATTTGTTCATGAAGAAAATGGAGTTATCTTTGTAAGAGTGTGAGAAACGTAGTTTTGTGGTATTTACTCCCTCATAATTGTTAAAAAAGAATTAATTCTCCCCCCACGCCATTGTTTCTTTTGGAGGATTGTGTGAAGATCTCTTGGTACTTCCATTTCCTATAACCTTTGTCCTGTTTTATAGTTTTTATACATTGTTGTGATGGGATTAATTTGAAATACTATTTTTAAAATCCCTGCTTTTTACATATTTTACCCTAATCTCCAGGGTGCTCTAGATAGATGTAGGAAATAATGTTGGTCAACTAATTCTGTAGAAAAGCAGTAGTAGTATGCACTGCAGCTACTAAACCCCAGTGAAAGGCATAGGATGGAGAGCATCTCCTGGTATCCTGTCTAGCCCTAAGGATTAGTTTCTCAGCATTTCAGTCACAGTGGCATGGATCTCAAATTCATGTTATTTCTATTTTGTTTATATTGCAGAGGGGGAACTGTGGAAGGTTTTAAACCAAGGAGATTGGTGTGTCTTTCAAATGTCTGGTAAATAAGGTTCATATATTTAGAGTCACAGAATAATTTGAGTTGGACGGGACCTTCAAAGCTTATCTAGTCCAATTCTCTGCAATGAGCAGGGACATCTTCAACTAGATCAGGTTGCCCAGAAGCACATCCAGCCTGGCCTTGAATGTCTCCAGGGATGGGGCATCCACCACCTCTCAGGGCAAACTGTGCCAGGATTTTGCTACCGTCATTGTAAACAACTTTTCCCACACATCCAGCCTGAATCTCCCTCTTTTAATTTAAACCCGTCACCCCTTGTCCTATCACAACAGGCCCTGTTGAAAAGTCTCTCCCCATTTTACTTATAGGCCCCCCCTTTTTTTTTACATGCATATACTTACAAGCATCTTAAATATTTAGTAATTTTTTAGGACAGATATAGCTATTACAGGCTGAAGGAGAGTTCGCTGGCATTCAGACTATTCTAGAGATTTAATTATGATAACTGAAATACCTTCATTAGTGTTTGCAGCAGGTGGGTTGCATGGCTTTCAATAACAAGAGTTAAGACTAAATAAAGTAGTTAGACTGCTAAAACCTCTTTTGTCTTTGTGTATATATATTATTATAATGCTATATAATTAATATATATTATTATAATGCTAAACCTCCTAAACCGATGTCATTTTAGTAATGTTAATCACCAGGAGGAGTGGCATAACAATGACATGGAAGCATCCCTTCCTTACATCTCACAAGCTGTGTTGCTTCCTTTCCATGGAAGCTGTGACCACTGAGATACACTCCAGCAAAATGCACACAAAACTCTTCTTTGCCTGGCTTCACAGGTAGCAGTGTGAGGCTACTGACAGCAGCACAGTGAAAAAGTACATAAATATTTGCCGTGTTAAGGCATAATATTTTTCAAATGCTGTTTGTGTAAATGTACACAGATGCTGAACTCAGAGGCCTCAGATGAGTTTCTACTGCGTAAACAGTATCTGCTTACTCTGTGATTAAATCTTCATCATAAAAATGTTCTGCCAACATGCATGGAATTTTGCTGGGCAGAGAAGCAGAAGCTTTAATCCTTACTGACTGTTGAATTTTGTTTTGCAGAAGTACAAGGAAATAAAATATGGTCAGGCAATACAGCTTGAAATAGCTGTTATTTTAAAGTCATCGTGCTTCATTCATGCAAATAGTTCCATTGGTTTGTGGGCTGCCCTTCTGAACTGACTCTTCTTAGTCTTTCAAATAAATCATTAGTTTCATCTAAGATCTTAAATCTCTTAAAAAGTAAATTTAATAACTGGCTTTTAGTCTGTGCTAGCCATTAGAGGATGCCAGGTAACGTTAGCAGTGAATCAGGGGCTATTTTGGGAGAAAAATATTACAATAATTTGCAGGAAATAACCTTTTTGTTCCAAAACAGCTGTCATTGAACACTATTATATCTACAACAATTAAAATTATCTTTGGTAACTTTTAGTATTTGGCATTGCTCCATTATTGTTCAGTTAAATATTTTTCAAGTATGTTAGGACTTCTGCCCACTGTGTGCTTGAAACCCTCTGTTATCAATACAGAAGCTCTCTCACTTTTGTCACATTGTGGCCTCTCATGGCAGGACGTGTGATCTCTTCTCTGCAGATTCTTTGCCATTCTATAGAATAGCATCAGGACTTCTACAGAGCACTGATGACTCAACATTTACAGTTGAGAATTTGCTTTTAAATGTGAAGTGTTGAATGCCAAAAGAAAAAAATAATCATTAAAAAGAATGTACTAGCTAACATATAAAGTGAATTAGGAAACATGTGCAAACATCCTGGTGAATTTAAATAGCTGGTTGGATCAGAACTGGAGGAAAAATAACACTGGGTCAGGAACAAAACACAAAGCAGGCAGAAACCTTGTATTTCTAATTTAGGTTGTAAATACTCACCGCTAAAAAATTCTGTGTTACAAAATGTAATTGATTAAAAAAAGGCAGGTTTTGGGGGTGCTGCTGGTTGATGGCTTTGATAAGCTTCAAATAGTAACTCAGAATATTTCCAGAGCTGAGACTTTTTGTTCACTCAGATCGTAACTAGTTGATGCACAAGTGACATACTTTGTGAACTGTTCTTCAGAATGAAATCTGTATTATTTGTTTTGTAACAGCACTTGTGGGTCCTACTCGTGGCTTTGAGTCCTCAGGATTAGCAGAGCAAAACTGAAAGGGTATGCTCTTGAGAGTCCTACACTGTACGTGTGTAACACATTGTAATGTTTTATTAATAGCACATTTGCATACTGTGGTATGCTTACTTGCATTTGCATCACTATGAGATACTATAGAAGCATCCCTTTGATGGAATGTGTATCGTGCCATCAAACTGATTTTTCTACATAAGATTTTACTGTGCAAACTTAATTATTAGTATTTTCTTACCCTATTCATTGTTGTGTTTGCAAAAATATGGGAACAGATAGAGGATGTTGTGCCAATTTCTGGTATTTGAGTTTGATATATACTATTAAATAATAAAATGTAGCAGTTTAGTACACTGTGGACTAGAGCCTAGCAATCCACTGTTGTTTTGGTGAACTAAAGTAAATTGAATCTGAACTCTCCTACTTAGTGTTGAAAATATCTGGCATTTGGGCCGGATCACCCCTTTGTGTGTTCATTTGTCTCTGTGGACCTTTCATTGCACTGTGTACAATTCTTTGGTCCAGCAGTTGAACCTGAAGCAGTAAACTAAAGCAGTTGAACCAAAGTATAGAAAATAGAGGTAAAATGGTACAATAGAAAATCTGATTAAATTGGAAAGCTTTAGTGTAAATTGATTTTGTATTTCATTTATTCCAGCTCAGATATGCTTAGTTACAAAGCATCCACATATAAAAAGGAATTTGCGTTGTGTGGAGTTATACTCTGCTAGTTTTTTTCTCTAGATAGTCATTATAGGTAATTCAACTTGTATTATAAATCACTGAAAACCTTTTTTTTTAAGGGTAACATACAGATGATAAAGTGTACCAGAAAGCAGAATTTTCTTACCATAGCCCCTCTTCTTAGAGTATAACATACAAACTGAGTCATAACTAAAGTCACATTTTCAGTAACAGCTGGTTTTCCATAATTTGTTTTGCCAATAATCATTTACACTGCTTCAAATGACCACAGAGTGAGCAAAACATCATTTGAAATGGGAGGGAAAAAATTTGACAGCTACTTCTTTCAGATAGGCCACAAAAGTTTCGGCTCACTGGAGAATAGCTCTGATAATTTCACTCCTAGAAATAGATGGAGAGCCACTGAGAGAGTGTGGAATTGGCAACAAAAAAGCTTTCTGGGGAAAAAAAGGCTTGTTTGTACACTGCAACTTGGACAGCTTTGTCCTTTTTGCAGGCAGGATAGAGCAAATTATGCTTGTGTGTAAGTGAAAAGCATAACAACAAATGTTCAAGATGTGAAAAGCAAAATTTCAAATTTCATATTCCATATTGTCATGCTAGATGCAGAGGTGGAATATTGTATGGTTTTATCTTTCATTGTGATTACTGGGAGGAAAAAAAAATGAAAGAAAAATTACTTTTATCTCTAGATATATGTCGAGACGATTACTGTAGTGTTCCTGGTTGTGAGAATGTAGCTTATGCCTCAGAATTAAGTTATTAAAACTGCTAATCTTAGCTCAGAACAAAGAAGTGATTTAGGGTAACTGCTCTCACATATGGCAGCAAACTCCTTCCATTCTATCTTTTCTGTCTCCAGTTTCCTGTTTACTCATCATGCAGCTCCAGCCTCTTTTTGTCAGGAGTTCTTTACTCATGAGTGTACCTTTTTCAATGTATTTCATTTGTTGGGGTTGGAAACCTCAGCTCCATTTGTACAGGGTTTTACCTCAGCTTTTTTGTTATATAGTGTTCCCATTTTTGAAATTGTATGGTGTGATCTCTTATGGTCTGACTCATTTACCAGCCTAGGTTTTCAAATGTTCTCAAACCTTTCTTTAAATTAATGTTTCTACTTCTGAGAAGCAGTCCTTGTTCAAATACGTGCATTTCGCTTACTGGCAGTAGTTTTTGAAACAGACAGCAGTAGATCTTATTGCCCAGTTATGTTTATTTGCTTCCCTAATGCTCTGAAACCATTTAAATTGGGAAAATAAAGAATGACTTCCATAGCCAGGTGAAACTAGGACTGTGGAAAAGAAACCCAGCCAGCCTGCTACGAATCTGAGGGAATGATAGCAAAGCCAAAGGTTAAATTCACCTCTTTCTGACTGCGTTATCTTTCTGTCTTGTAAGAATTATTATCTAAATGTTTCATATTTGTGTTTCTAGAAGATCTGGTAGTGTTATTCTTAGGACTGTATTTATGTATTCCTTCACACATCAAAAATCAATTTTATAGTTAGTTATTCTCAACATTTTCAGTAGTGCTGACTTCCAGCTACACTTTTACTCTACACTTTTATATACACTTTGTTACACTTTTATACTATACACTTTTGCACTGTACTGCTTTTCCACATGCCAGTTATTTATCACTCTTAAATTTAAATAACAAGAGCTGAAAAAAGATATTTAATTACTTTTATCTCTAGAGAGATGCCCAGAAGATTACTAAAATGTTCTTGGTTGTAAGAGTGGAGCTTATTCCTCAGAATTAAGTTATTAAAACTGCTAATCTTAGCTCAGAAAACTTCATTAAATAACAGCAATTGAGCTAATTTTTTCCCCGTAACTAATTTCAAATTGAAATATGTCCCTCAACCCATATTAGAAGTAGAGAGTTGCCCTGGACGTAAGCCAGTCTTTTAAAATCCCTTTTGAATGAGAAAGGACTAAAATTCTTTTAATATCTTTGGTTTGCTTAACTGCCTGCTTTTAACCATTGGTTTTCGGGTGGAGCAGCATTACCAGTCTGCCTACGCCCCCAAGCTTTGGAAAATCATTTCTTTCCACTTTTGCTTGTATTAAAAAGGCAGCCACACCACTCTTGCTGATGCATTAAGACAGAGCACAAGTGGGCATATCCTGCTGTCAGAAATGTGCACACATGTGACTTACAACAGGAATTGTGTGGGTGTCTGAGATCAGAGCTTGGTCCGACGCATGCTCTGCCTGAATTAGCATCCCCTTGTGCTGTGGGGTAGCAAAAAACTTCACCCGAGGTCCAAACAAGGAAGGAGCACATCGTGCTCTGCAAGTGTGCAGCAGGGGTCCCGGGGGGTGGCTGGAGCCCTGCGCTGCCTGAGGGGAGAAGAGAGAAAGGAGGGAAACTTCCTAATGCAGCTGATAAATTGTGTGTATGGTAGGGGTGGGGTCACAGCCAAAAGGAAAAAAGGTTTCTTATAACAAGTAGCAGATTTTCTGTGTTCTCCTGATCTCGTTGTTCCATTAACTGAAACAGTCTTGATTTTTTTTTCTGTGCTTGAGGAAGCAAGGAACTAGAAGGGTTTTTTGATCTCTCCTGGGTACTTTGGAGCAGTGATTCCAGGTGTACGCTTCAAAACACATCTTTCGGAGAAAAGGGCATTAACAAGAACCAGTTGTCTCTTTCCGCTGATGGTTCTCTCTATTGTTTCAATTAGATACCTCTTCTGTTCTCAACCATTGCTAAATGCCACTAAAAGGGATTACAGACTAACGCAAACTACTTAAAAGAAAACTTTCTGAATCTAGAAATGTATGTAGGGCACTACAATAACAACAAAAATCCCAAACATTGAACCAAAAGTAAAATAACTGTCAGAATCATGATTAAAAAGTCTATCCAGAGTTTTTAGATGGATTCACATAATAAAAAACATTAAGCATCACCAAAATTCAATTTAAAAAGCGTTGACTTCCTAGGTCTGCATTCACTCCTTTTCAACACAGATCTCCTCTTAAGTTTCATGTCCCTTAGAAAAGCCTATACTTTGAGTCCCAGAGACACAACAGAAAGACCTGTGTACATGCCACAGGCTGCAGTGTGCCTGAGCTGAGGGAAATGAACCTGTTTGAGCCCTGGAACTTTCTTCCCTGCCTGAAAAATGCGTCCTGTCCCCCAACATCCCATTTGTCCTAGGAAGAAACTGGCCAATCTAACAACGGGAAATGAAATGCAGAGGAATAATTCCCCTAAAAAATGAGGACAGCAGTTGGTGGAAGAAGGATAGCTACAGTTTGATCAAGTGCCTGCTAGCCAGTGATGTTTCAAAGACAGACTGCAGGTTGGGAAAACTGTTGGAGAGAGGACCTTTCCAAGACAAGCATGTTCCTGGGTTTATTTACTAATAATGTGTGTCTAAGACCATTCACATCAGACCTTTTGGTGAGTATTTTTTCCAGCTATAGAATCTCTAGTTTCTTCCTACAAGTTTTTTGTTTGCTATTTTTTTGGTGGTGGTGGTGTAGTTTTCTCTTTTGGTGCTTTGAGCTTTCTAACAAGGACTGCATTTCTTTCCTAGGTGATGTTACCTATCCTGTGGTTAGAAAAACTGGCATTAGGGAGACATGTTGAAGAGAAACATACCTGAACTGCCTTTCGTGTTCCCTTAGGTGAATGTCTTTCCCTGGTAGTTTATGGGCAGGAACGTTAAACATTAAAAATCTGCTCAATTGTGTACAAGATTCTTTGAGTAGATAAATGACCCTGTAATAACTTAAACTCTCCAAGCAGATGTTAATTAGGCTGTGAGTAATTTCCAAAGCATTGCCATAGTGATAGTTTCCAGAATATTCTCTGCTCAAAGTAGAATTTGGGACATTCCTTTTATAAAGTGGTTTTGGTTATTCTTGGGATATAAGGGAACAAAAATGTTTCCAAAGATTATTACTTTTTAATGTTATTTTATCCTCTTAAACCAGTCAGGTGTTTATGGACTTCCTTACAGGATAGAGCTGTATTCTGAATGATACAAGAGTTGAGGAAGTTTTGTGTTACCAAAGATCTTGTGTATTCTCTGTCAACTTTAGAAGTGGCATTGTAGTACTAGCACTTAGATCACAACCCCACACATGTTTATGCATGTCACTGCCATGGAACAGCTTACATTAATGTCCTTATTTGTATGTGTGTATCGATGACTGCAGGAATCAAGACTTCAGGTTAATGTCTGACAGTGAGATGAGCAGAATATAATCTCTTGCTCCTTTTCTCATAACTATGGGTAGCCTCTGAGGGGTGCTTTGCCCCAGCTCTTTGTTTTGGTTAGTAGTCTGCAGTCCATTATGGAAAACAGACCTTTGTGAACTGAAGAAACTGAAGCTGCAGACAAGTTATTGTCTGCAACTTTGCTTCCCAACTCTGAAAAGCTGTTTCAGACTCCTATGAAACTATAGCTGCATGGCTGAAAGCTAGGAAGCAGACAGAAATATCCATTCCTACTGAAACCTAAAACATACGTCTTACACAGAAAAAAACCCACCTTCAAAAATGGCAGTGGTGAGTGACAGCTTTTGCTTGGACTTCTGAGAACATACTTCCTAACTGTGAGGGAGAGGAAGGTGCTAGGAAGTAGCAAACTCATGAAGTGAGAGAAGTAGCTTCTCTAAAGATATTAAGTTCTAACACACTTGCTTTGCTCATGTGTTAATTTGTGCCTGAAAATGACCCTCAACTTGTCCTCCTTATGGACAACTTTTCCCTCGACCTTCTCCTTTTCTGTGGACACTGAGGTGCTCTTTTATCTTTTCCCTCTGGATAACTGTGTGCCAGGTATTTTTGTCTGCCACCTTTGTTGGTGGCTTATGATAAAGTGTTAAGGCTGAGAAAAGGTCCTGGCATCCTTCCGCACAGAAACTTTGCATTGTCAGAAAGATTTTGGTGATGTAGGATTCTGTTTTGGCTGTATGTGCCAGAATGGATTTATAGACATGGCAAGGAGCACCTTTATGCTTGATTTCAACACCACCAAAAATCTATTTACCAATGAGATAAGAAAAGATGGAATACTAGTAAAAACAGGTAAGGTTTTCTAAATTACTTAACAGTTTAAATGGGCTCCTCCATTGCAAAGACCACCAGAGGACTACTGATACAGCTTAAGTGTAATGGTATGTAGGAAGCTCTGTTAGAAGATAGTAAGAAAGCTGCACTACACTTTACAGCATTGTTATGACTTGTAGACATGAGGGACTTGGACCAACCTATAGAAGGCAAAGGTCACTTGACTCAGTAACTACGTATGCAGGGAAGGTTCTTCTAGCACTGGAAACTGGAGAAAGAGGTAAAAGATGTAATACTTAATTCAGATTAAGAATTGGAACCAGTCATCTAGAGAGTGATGTATGACTACCCAGAGCCTACAAACCAAGTTTTAATATATATCTGGAAGATATGGTTGATTATCAAGAATTAGTTAAAGGCTTGCTAGAGCAACTCCTGGGGAGGTTTCTATGTCTTTGTATTATGTGGGAGATCAAATCAGATAATAATCTTTTCTGTCTTTAACATCCACAATATCTTTCTTTATGTGCCTGAATTTTGAAGATTGGTAGTATCAAGCAATTATTTGCCTTTGTCTGAAGTTGCTTTGATGCATTCTTTCCACTGTGCTAAATAGTATAATGAATAGTAAAATCCATGTAACCTTTCTCTTAACATCAGCTTTATCATCTGGATTGTCTTGTTTTGTTGGTTTTTTTTCCGTGTACATTTCCTTCATTCCTTCCATAATCTAACTGAAAGACCATCAATGCCTCACAGCTGTTCACAGCATTTTATTCCCTATGCAACACTTCATCTTTATAGTTTAATTCTGTGAAATTCTGTATTTAATCTTAGCTTCCTAAATGTTTAGATTTGCCACTTTCTGGTTCTTCTCTAGTTTTATATAAATGGGAACCATTTGGCATGTCTGACATCACATATTCTGCCAAGCAGCAGAGAAGCTAATTGAAATACTCTGAGTATTTCAATTTCAATCTGTGGGCCAAATTCTCAGTTGTCAGCAACTCAGTTGTCGTAATCATGGAGCTCCACAACAGTACATGGAAATACACCGACACAAATTGAGCCTACGGCCCACTATCTGTGATTGAAATCCGTTGTTTAGTACACTGATGGAAAGGAAATTTTTTTTACATCCTGACACTGTTTTCTCCAGCAACATGGTTTCTCAGGAATTGCCACCTTTGTCCTCCTCATTACGGAATGTGCTATATCTAGCAGCTAAGATGAACTGTTGTACCATCCAGGATTGAATGGGGCAGCGGTCACATCCACTCTTGGCAAATAGTTTCAGCCTTGGATCCTGTTTCTTGTATCCTGATGCTGAGAGTTCTGTTTACTACAGTTTTCACAATAGGCTTTGAGAACGAGTACTCTGGGAACACAATAGTGTACCTCCCAAAGAGTTGCCAAGAGGGAAAAAAAATAGACTTCCTTCTTTGGCAGTGGTAGAATATAGGTAAGGCTAAGCAGCATTCTTAGCCAGCAAGAAGGGCATAACAATATATTTTGACTCCAATAGCTCAAATGAAGTTTCCTTTGAGAAAATGCATTTTTCTTGGGCAAGGGGAGTCTACAATGGCTTTTCTTGTGAAAGAAGAATGCATATGGAGGGTAAAGGAAAGGAGGATGGAATTTGAGCATTGAAGGGGAAAGGAAACTATGGACATCTCATAATTCTCAACCTGCTATAGACCTCAGGTAGCAAGAAATGCAATTTCAGGTAGAGAATACCACGAGTGTCTAGGAAAAATACTAGGACATCTTGATTATAGGCAGTGTATCACAGCCGCTTAAAGTCATTAAGAGACATTCTAATATGAAAAATAGACTGTAATATCATGAGTACCCATGAGATGTTTCTGGAAATGTCAGAACAGTCAGAGAAGGAACCAGAACGCACAGGACTACTTCTCCTCATCAGGCAGGCTGCTGCTTGATCTACTTCCAAGAGTTGTTTTCTTGCATGGGAGGACAGAAGGGTTGAGGTAAGAAGGAAGGAGGATATCCATCCTGCTTTTTTTCTTCATCTTCAATGGAGAAGGAATAGTGTACCTGCCACTGAAGCTGGGCCTGGGGACTAACCATAACTCCTTCAAGAAGCAATATGGCAGAAGTAATGATGCTAGATGACTGGGAATGCTCTTATAAGAGAGAGTGTACCAGTAAGGAGCTGGAAGCATAAAATCTAAATGAGAATGCTTTACTGGGAACGGGAAACAGAAGAGGCAGGCATAGAATAAAGAAAGAAATAGGAAGAGAAAATAGGTGAGTTCTGGATTCCAGTCATTATGATTTCCTTAGAGACTGTTGCAGACTTTAGCAGTATGGGTGCTGATTTTGGGTCACCTAACAAAAAGGAGAGGCACTAGTCTGATTGTGGCTCATGTGTACGCATGAGGCTTTTTTCCCTTTTTTCCTCAATCATAGTGTCAGTTTTGCTCATCTTCTTCAGCATTGACAGCAGAATTAGTCAGACTTCCACGCAGCTCAAAAGACACGTTTTTTAAATTCAGTTTTGACTAAAGAACAAATGGATTTAAAACCCAGGAAAAAACATTTCATAAAACTTTGAGAAGTTCAGTAAAGCCCCAAACTTATAAATTCTACAGGTCTGATGAACGCGCCATACTCTAGCCTGATTTTTTCCTCATCTCAGCCAGTGAAGGACTTCAGTGCCCCTGCTTTAATTCCCTTTGTACCTTTAACTCCCTTTATGCCTTCAAAACAAAACAGGGCTTGTGCCTTACACACGTCTAAATCTTCCCATAGTCCTCCCCTCTTTATTCAGAGCTTTTAATGTCTGTCTTTCAGTAACCACACTGAGGGTGCTGGAAACTGTGAAAACACCAACACAGAATAGGTGGGATGTCCACGGGTCATCTGCAGGGCAGGTGTACCCTGGTAAGACACTGGGAACTCCCCCCGTTCCCCTGGCCAGATGCAGGATTGCTCTGGGGAAGGGGAGGATGAGCGCTGCCGTGGGTGGTGCGCCGCAGCTCGCGCTGGTTGGCTGCGGCTCCGCTTGCACTGGAATATGCTGACTTTTGTATGTATGTGATAAATGTGTTTTAAGAATAGCAGTGATTTCTTAATCCAGTTTTGCAAGTACAAACAATTACAATGCCTTGTAAAATAGCTGCTTAGATTCCGTAGTCCCAATGTAACAAAGATCAAACTGCTTTGCAGCTACTGATGATCGCTTTTCCTCCTGCTTGAAGGAGGAGGGAAAGCGATACCAGAGTTTGAAATTCATATCTCAATTTCTTTACATGAACTTCTGGGGAAGAATATCAGAAATAGATCCTACTATTTTATTCTTTATTCATAGATGGTAGTAAGCATTGGTGGCTTTAAACGCAGTTGCTGTTTTGTGCTAGAAATTCAATATGAATTTTATAAGAACACAGTGTATATTGAAATAGAGAAGAAAAGCATTTTAGTTCTTCAGGACAGAGCAAACCAGTTTTTTCTTAACACTTTTTACATTAGCAATGAGATTTGCTGGATTATGCTGTTCTTTTTAAGACTCATGGGAGATTAAATATTTTATTGCTGTATGTATGCAGCTACATTTCAGTTTTGAAAGGGAGAGGAAAGCATAGAATGACATTTAAGCTCAATATGCCCAAAAGAACCCAAATCTGAATCATCAGTTAAAACAAGAAATGTGTGTTAGTGAGGCGTTCTCTTTTTAAACCCAGCCCCTCACGAACAATGCTGCAGTGGCATATGAAAACACACAGAAAATAAATCAGCACAATGTGACACTGTTGGCAGAAATACCTTTTTGTGTGTAGAAGATAATCCCAGGACTGATCTGGCATATGCTGTCTGAATTGTCTCGCATCCCAAGGGTGAGTTACTCTTCTAACACAAGGCTCAACATGGAAGGTGTTTACCCTGTTAAGTTAGGGATTACAGAATCTACATACAAAACTGCAGGGTAAAAAAAGTGATGAAAATGTGTTTTGTTTTTTCAACTGGGATGCTATAATGTTACGAGTTTAATTGAAATTGTATCTTTCCTATAGGTAGTGTAGCCAAGATCTGTTTCAGAGCCCACGGGTGGAAAAAACCCAAGCCCTGTTTCTCTTCTTTCTCTGTTCCCTCATTTCCCTCTCATCTCTCTATTGTCAACTGGGGGAAATTGGCAATGAGGTTGTGTGTGCGTGCACTTGGGTTGGGGCCAGAGGAACAACCCCAAAAGCCTCCTTCCTGCAGCTGCAATAAACAAGAAAGTGAAATGTAGTGTGTGCATATACTCAGCCAAAGAACTTGACATGAACATTTTAATTGTAGGGGTATATTTTTCCCTTTTTTTTTTTTTTTTTTAGAGTGCTATCTAAGGCTTTTCCTTTACAGCAGGCTTTTAAAATCCTGCATTTATTTTTAAAAGGGTTTTTTTATCATAAGTAAAATATAGGACATGACTTGGCTATATTTTTGTAGGCCATTCAGTTATTTGTAGCCCACTGTCTCTCTGTTACTCAGATTATTTCCTTTTTTTACCAACCCTTTTCATATGATTTCTCATTGTCTGAAGGCGGAAGTTTCCAAGCTCGTGCTGCCCAAGCTGAGTTTCATAAAAGAGTAAAAATGAGGAAATGATTAAATGTATTTGAATTTTGTCATGCTTTCAGTTTTCATAGCATTGGGACTCTTGTTGCTGTACCACATTTAGTAATAACCTCGAATTTCCTTAGGGCTATGGGCAGTAGAATTTGTCTGATGGAGAAGTGTGCGCTTCCAGTGCTCGCTGAGGAGTGACTCCGCTGCCGCTGCCAAGTGCCGGGCTCATGGCATGGGATAAAGCAGTTATATGTGCCATTGCCCCCTGCTGGAAAGCGTCTGGAATACTGATTTCTAGGTGAAACACTTCGTGACAACGTTTTTTCTCGGTTACTCAGGAATTAATGTCGTGGTAGACGTGTTCTTCAGCTAAATTGATGAACCATTTCAGTTTTCAAGATTGAAACTGCACTTTGTAAATACACTCAATAGCAGAGTCTCAAAACGTGCTGTGGTATTAAGACAAAGGAAGCTTCATTTTAAAACTAAGAGAGAACTGAAAGCTGCCTCATTGAGATTTGTTTCATATATCCACAGTGTTGATCTTCTAAAAAGCATTTATTTAGCTTTTTCTTTACTGTTCTACATTTTGGCATAATAATAAGCACTCTATCAGGCAATAGGAATTCAAATTCAAAACATAGGCGTAAAACTTACTAATAGTTACAAATGAACTAAAATTAATTAGCAGCCATCTCAAAAAATCAATGAGATTGATCTCCTGCGTGTTTGCATCATACAGACATGGTATCAGATGTCTGATGTTGGTCCAACTGGGTGTGGTGGTGGTTGCTGAACTGGTGTAATGCCTTAGCTTTTAGTGATTAATGTAAAAGCAAGGAACTTGTAACACGTGAACATTGGATTAGCAGAGCAGCTCAGCCAACAGTGTGACGACTGAAAGACATTGAATGGCAAATCATTAATTCAGCAGGACTACTTTCAGGATCTCTGTGCATTGCAGAAGGAATAAGATAGCAGACAACTTAATGTATCCTAATAATTTTATCCCCCTTTTTTTTTTTACTAATATTGTAAATAATTCAGTATCTTTACAGAAATTTTCACTGTAAGTTTTGGGTTTTTTTCCTTCCAAAATATGTGGTAATTATATTAATATCAGGAAGCCAACAGCCAAAGAACAGCTAGAGAGTATCTCTAGTGAGAAGGTGGCAGTAGACTTGAAAATCCATTCTAACCAAATCTACTGAAGAGAGGGGAGAGGATAGGCCTTTTATGCTGAAGTGAGCTTTTGGCATACAGTGTCTGTACACTGTAACAAAAGTTGATGTGCTCGGAGTAAGAAATAATACAGGTCTCTGAGTGCAATCACGAATCACAGATATTGCATGCTTTGTGAAGCAGGAGGCTGATGTGAACTGTCTTTTCTCTTGGTAATTGAAAAGCAAGTATTTGGAGTAAGATACACAGAGCTAGTAAACATCTATACATACATGCATAAATTTGAAAACTATTCCATTGTTCAGAGGTGTGAAAGATGTGCTGAGACCTGGGGCCCTCTGTTCTTCTAGATAGAAGATGGCACAGAGGAACCCAGTGCAAGTGCAGTCACAGACCCCTTTGGGCTTCTGCCACTGCAGATGGCCCTGCAGAACCTGCAGTGCCCCAGGGCTCTGCCATGGAACAGCTCACCTACTGCTCTTCAGTGGCTTTCTTGAAAGGGTCCTACAGCCTCTTGATCTCTGTTGACCAACGTTAGGTCCCTGTGGTTTATCTTTCACAATGAAACATGTACATGAGTATTCTGGTATGCTGTTTCTTTCACTGCCATTTTTCCTGTAAGGCAGCATAACTGGTGATGTTTAACTGGCAGTTACCTGCTTTTCAGGATTTTTTGGTGAAATAACTCTTTGATAAGATAGCTGATGCTTTGGACAGAAAGGAGACTTCTGATTTTTTAAGCAGCATGTTTCTACCCCTCTTTAGCCCTGAAATTTATATTGGTAAGTTGAAAGTGATGGAACACAGTATTTGCATTTGGGCAGCAAGTATTTGCTCCATAAAGAATACACTGACATGCATGCTAACACAAGCTTCCAGCTGTTTAAAATGTAACTGGACCTTGTGCTGGGTTAGCAATCAATTTTGCAATGTTATGGCCTTTTCTGGCTTGAATCCTTGTCATAGTACACACCTGATTTTTAGCCTTCATTGATATTACAGTAAGTGTAATTGCCTTGTAAATGCCTTGGACTCCTTTTGGTGTGGGTTTCATGAGCAGAATATGCTTACCATAGCAGCAGATCAAGTGCCAGTATTTCTCCTAGAAAACCAGTCTCCTCAAAGCCCAGCCTGTTGCAAGAAAGTGATCAGCTCCTACAAAAATGAAATAAATTTGTCAACCAACTAAAACCAGCTTTCAAGCTGTTGCAGCAAGATCAGCTAAATAAGCAGAAAGCCATTTAGCCTTTTTTTGTGTGTATCAGAAGCTAAGTAACTGGGGTTCTGATCAGTTGTGTTGGTAAATCACTTTCGATGCTGATTCAACAGGGCAGGTTGCTGACAACCAGAGCTGGCATTAAGATACTTTTCTGCATTAGATGATGGATTGTGTTTTAGAACTGTATTGTGCAAACTGGGCACAAAAGTTAGTCTTGACTTCATCATTATTTCATCACCTATTTCAGACTTATTGAACTTGAGGCAAAGGAAATGGCAGACTTCAAAAATTGGTTTTAGAGTTCCTTTCAAACTTCATGGATAAAACCTAGAATATGCAAGTGCTTATTTCAGGAGAATGAACAGACTTTCTGGAACACGGTCTTGTATTTGACAATGATTGATTGATTTAAATGAATGTTTTTTTTCTTGTCTGTGCCAGTTTTATCCCCATATGTTTGTAATTGTTAGGGATCTTTTCCGATTCCTTTTTCAAGAACAAGCCTTACTGGAAATGTAGCTTTTAGATTTTTTCAGTTCTTGAAGACCAGTTTTTAAACGTAGCTTAGCCCAAAGGAAATGTTTGGTCTGTGATTGTCTGATGATGAAATTTAGTCAGTGAAGGTCTTGTGATATTTTGTCGAAGTATGCACAGATTGTAATTGCTTCCTGGCAGTGGTCAGGGAAGCGATTTAAATAGTAGATATCATCGACAGAATGGAAAGGAAGATGTGATGGCCTGAGCTTTAGTCAGAGGGTGCTGTAGTTTTGAGAGCAGAGGTGCCAAGCTCAGCTGATGGCGAGTGGTGAGGCAGAAGTGTAGATAAAAGGCCAGATACAAATATAAAGTGCCTGCAGCTGGATGTTGACTCTTGTACTCAATGACAGGCCAAACAGCACAAGTCTTGGGAACAGATAGATACACATTTTCCTGATTCTACTCTAACACAAACTGACTGATTCTGTGCAGGCCAGAATCAAGTATCTGGGTAGATTCACTCAGTTTTCACAAGTCTTTCTTGTGAGGAAAGAACAGAAGTGTGCATCTTTCACAAGTGATTTGCACAGTTGCCATGCTGCCACATTCACTTTAACTTGGCTGGCTTCCTGTGATGGGTGCACACTCATTAGTTAGAGGGAAGAGAAAGACCACAACAACTGCCCAGGTGGGTTAAACCAATGGTCAATATAATTCTCTCGCTGACTAATGGCAATATGAGAGGATAATAAGAAAAAGATATTTTATATAGTTAATTTTGACTACTGAGTAATGAGGATTTCCTGAGATGTTCTATTTTTCTCTCTGAACTTCTGCAGAATAGGAAAGAATTCTGGTTTTAGAGGGCCAGAATCATAGGAAAAAGGACTAATCATCAGAATTACCGGGAATGTTTGCTCTCACCATTAAATCTTAGTTCCAAATTTGAATTTCCTGTGCTATGTGTTGTACTGACTTGCAGAAATGAGCTGGAAACTCACTGGGGAACAGCTGCTGAGCTGTTTAAACAAATTTCCTGCTACTACTGCACAGAAAGCATGTGCTACAATGGTATGAGTGGACTTTGTATGGCTCCTATACTACTTGAATAAAGGCTGTTAAGCTATTTCTGACAAATCTGACCCCACTTTGCCTCTTTCATGGCATTTTAAGAGAAAGTATTAGTGAAGGTTCCCCATCTTCCAACCGGAAAGAAAATGGAAACACATTCTTCTGAATTGCTGAGTCACTCTGACACTCAGAGCCAAAAGCTGATGCAATTCTTCTGTTATCACCGGAAGATCTCTTTGGTAATCACGGACACACCTCTTCTTTCAATAGCTTCTGTAAGGGACTGTTGATTCCTCAGACCTAACCCAGCGTGTACAAATCACAGTTCTGTTTTCTAGTCCCATTCTATACGAATAAAGGTTTAAAGCTTCAGAGACTGCAGCTAAGGAAATTCCAGTCTTTTGCCATGGAATTTCAAGGTGGTTTATGCACAGAAATCCTGAGCAAAAGCAACTCTAAAATATGGAACACTATTCTAATGTTTCAATGTGTGTTTAATTCTTAACACTGGTTAAAAGTCTGACTTTTGTGTTGTTTGCCACAATAGTCTGTTTTTAATTGTAGCAGAAATTGTTTGAGCTTTAACTGAGTGTAAATACAACCAACAAATTTTCCTTTTTCAGTCACATCTCTAATGTCATACATAATACCAGATGATATCATTACAGCTAAGCAATTTCTGTAAGTGGCTAACTTTATGTTTTGTTACCAATGCAACGAGGACCAGCAATGCTGTTTCATTCGCTTTCTGTGACCAGCTTGATTAAGGAGAGGCGATGCTGTCCTAAGAATTTTAAGCTTGACCTGGTAAGAATTGTCATAGAAATCTTGCTAACTTCTGCATCAAATGAACAAGCCCAGTGTTAGCAAAACATTCAGCTGGCATTTCAGTTGTCTATAACATTAATTTAAATGAAAAATTACAGGCACTTGCAGAAGAGTGAGAGAAAGAAGAGATCAATGTATTGCTGCTTTTACTGTTAGCAGCTCTCCAGTTGAAGAAATAATTGATATTCCTTCTTCCACACCCTTCTGCCATAATTATGTAAAGAATCTGGATTATGCTTCCGACTTGATTTAACTGTTTTATAATAAGTCACAAGCATACCTTGCCTACTTGATGATATTCCTTTAAGGTTGTGCCAGTCTTTCCATTATTAAATCATGTTTAGTGTTATATACTGGTTGCTTAAAAAAAAGCCAACTCATTTCAAGCTTGAACTTGCTATGCATTCTCAGCTAGCCATATGTGTGAGGGAGCACAAAAACCATCAGTGCTATTCAGCAACTTAACACACTATTTTTCATTTAATGGGAATTTTGGCTTTTCTTTAAAAAAAATGGGAAAAAATTATCTTAATGAGGCCTTCAGTGTGTTAGTGGGGAGAATAAGCATAAAAATGATGAAGATATGCATTTTGTGTATATGGTCTGTGTGCTGCCTCTACACATTCCTTCCTTCCCACCCCCCCATCATAAATCTGACCCATTTGTAGAAACTTTGACTTTTGGTTTGAACAGGAAGCAAGCAGCTAAAAAGGAAGATGTGTGTAGAGAGTAGGAAGCAGTGTAAGTTTTAAACACAGCAGTTCCGATACACATAGAGGTACAGGAGGCCCAGTTACCACCCTGCTACTATTCTGACTTGTTTTTCTGAAGTTCAGAACTTGAGGAGAATTGAAAAGAACACTGGGGCTTTTTGTAACTTTTTAGTTACAGGTTTTCCCTGCACATCACCCATCCCCTATATCCCAGAGAAACACGGAGACTTTGCCACTGGGTATGACTGAGCAGTCCATGGAAATTTTTAGTATGGAATGCTGTATGTTTTGTAGACCAGGATAGAGACTTCCAATAGGTGAATTCATTTTTCTGGAGCATTCAAAATGAAACGCTAAGTCCCTTATGGGTCACTGTGGAGAGGTCATAGCTGGTCAGGGTATTTGCTCCCCTCCAAGTTTCACGCACGATCTACTGAAGGTCAAAAAGAAATGTTGATCTGAAATACTGACACCTCAAGATGATGTACTAAAACATATCTGAAAGAGTTACTGTAAGGATAGTAAAATTCCTCTTCCTGGCTTTGTCCTGAACACCAAGTAACTTCATCCAGCAGCTCCATTTCCCAGTATATTTCTGCTGACTCTAGTAACATGCCAACTCTAGTAACATACGTTTTTATGCCTTCAGTCTAAGTGACCTGGTCTGTAGTCTTTCTTGGACAGAATTATATTTTATTCCCCATTTTCCAGAACAGATGATTGAATTCAAGTCTTTTCGTTCAGTCAGTTTTTATTACCTGCTGTACATCAAGAGAACTCAGCCTACTGAAGTCTCCAGTTTGGGGGGGGTTCTTTTTCTTTGTGGGAGGGGAAGGGCAGCTTTTTTGGGTTTTTTTCAAACCTGTTTTAGGCTTTTTCTGTAGATAGAAAGAGGTAGGATAATAAACTGATCCTAGTATCTCTTTGGAAGGTACATTTACTCTATTGGTAAGCCTGATACTCTGAATACCACCCCTTGCATCCAGCCACGAACACATCCTGTGCTGATGCCTAATGCTATGTGCAACTGCCAAGTGGGCTCTTATCTAAATACTTACTAGGCTGGGGACTGCTTAATCTCCAAGATCAGGGAGACTTATTCTGATGTGGCTGCAGACTCTAGACAGCTAAATTTGCAGAAATCCACTGAAGGCAGTTTGCTTTTCAGAAGTTGCTGAGGGCATAATTTGGCTTTTTGCAGTTTGAGGGTGGGCTGTTTAACCTGAACAAGTTCCAGCTTGCTCAATTGCAATTTAGCAATATATTTTCCCCGTACTCACTGTGTTCCTCCCAAGAGATGCTTGCATCTCCTTGATGCATGAAAGGATACCTGTATTTAATGTGCATATTAAATAAGTCTGTAAAGTAAATTCTCACATAATTTTACATTTAAAAGTACTATTTGAGGTGTGTGTGTATATATAATTGTTAGATGCATGTATAGAAATAAAACAGTCTTTGCTCTTCCCTTTTGTACCTCCTCAAGACATGTAATCTACAAAGCAGGAGAATTGCATGATAAAATGTGCCAGAGTGGAATGCATAATTATTCCAGAGGAGGGTAAGTCAGTTCAGAACTTGTACAAACATTCTTAAGGGCAGCAGGAGTCTTCTTGCCATGAAATTACATCAGCTCTCTGTGGCCCAGAGTCAATGCACATGCTTTCCCTTTCTAGTAAAAAAAAAAAAAAAAAGGTGTGAAAAATGCAAATGTCTTCAAAAATGTACTGTAGAACAAAGCTGAGTAAACGAGTATGTATTCTAGTGTGGTGTTCACCTGTATGTGAACTTGAGTTGAAGAGATTGACACATCGTACTTTTAAAACAACCATTTCTCTCTTTTAACAGAGTAAGTCATGACTTGCAAACAGACAAAAAAACATCTAAATAAGAAAAAGAATGCTTCCTTGATCCTAGTTCAGAGACATTCCCATAACAGGTGGGGCATAGGCCTTTAAATTACAGGTCTCCTCCATATGCCCAAATCTGTTACAATTCCATCAAGCAATGAGAAAAGCCATTTCACAGTAAATAGCAGTAGATGTGGCTAGCAACACCTATTTTCAGGGTTGTTAGAAGATGAATAATAGTCTGGTTGGGATTGTGTAGTCACAGTATCAGAGGGAGAATCTGTTCTATGTGAAAACACTACTCAGTTTCCTAGAAGTCTTAAGATGAAGCATAGAGCACTTAGTGCCACCTAATACACCTGAATTGTCACCATGGCAAACAGTCAACAAACGCAGCTCAGCACAGTTCTGACTTACTCTCATTTCCATGGAGTAATTAGGCCTGGTTCAGCAAGTGGATAGGAAGTGCTAATTTCCATTTCCCCATGAGGAGAGGGGAGGAAAGGAGCATTTCCTTTTCCTTGAGCAAGAATATCTGGCACTTAGAGCTGTTTGGTGGATCTATTGTGTGAGACAAACCATACATAGACTGCAAGCTGATATGGTGCCTTGGCAGCAGAATTTGTTTGCACACTACATTCTAGTGGCAGTCTCTTTAGTAGCACCCCATGTTTCTTACTGCATAAGACCAGTGGAGTATGTGGTCTCAGGCTAAGCATGACTGCAGGAAAAAAAGTGTATGTGGGGAAAACATGCCTAAAGATCTATCCATGCTCATGACACTATCGTTAGCGCAGGTTGCAAAGAAAGAAAAATGTGCAAAAAGTAGAGACTCCAGCAGTTTGGCTTGAACCAGCCAAAGCTATGAAGTATTCAGTGATGATAGATATAGTCAGGATAGTAATCTACTGTTTAAAGGGCCCATCTGGAAGATTTACATAATCATCAGTAGGAGAGATCTGTACATTAGATCTCAAGTTAGAGCACACTTGGCAAGTGAAGTGTTAGCTTATGGCACTCTGCACTTAGTGAAAGGATGCTTCACCACGTCTTTCTTTGTGTTAAAAACTCACTTTAGGGGAGGAGGCATCTTAAGAGTGAAGCTGCAAGATGCTCATGTTTTATTACAGTGGGTGGGAATGAAATACATATATCCTTCTCACAACCGACACCTTTTTCTGACTATCTGAAAAAATTTTGCCCAACAGCTCTGGTTTCCACAAACAATTTCAGGAGACTTAAGTGGCAGAATTTTATGTGAAATACTCGAGGGGCAGGGGAAAAGCCGCATCACCTTCTCCTGGTTTTCCTTAGCAGCAGCACTACTGAAAAACCTAACACCCACGGTAACTCTGTGGGTGACCATCTTCACTGTTCTGAGCTACAGTAAAATCAAACCCACACTTTAGGTTTAGCTCCAGCCTCCAAAGGGCACATGGCATGCTAATGAGGCACAGCTCTTATCAATTTTACTCTTGTGCATCTAAAGTACTGTCTAGAGTTTCACCAGTACTGCAACAGTTCTGTAACTGATGGAGCAGATCTAGCTGTAAATCCCTAGACTAGATCACCTCTTAAACCAAACACTTGTGACAGACTTTTGAGAAATAGCTCACAAGTTTCAAAGTGGTTACATACCAGCCCACATGCACGGCTTCTTTCTTTCTATTTCTCACCTGGACAGGCACAAGCTCTTTTTGCCTGTCTTAGTGCTTTTAAGATCTACATTATCTTTTACACATTCATTCTTAGTTAAGAACAGTCAGCTTGCAGCTTTTACTACTTGCTGTAGCTATCTTCGTGGTGTTAGGAGGCATAGTGCAGTGCAAGACAATCGTAGCAACTCACAATCTTGCCTTCAAACAAAAACTCAGCTACTCCTCCAAGTTTATAAATCCTTAAGATAGCATTTGGCTGATTGGGATTGGCCAGAAAAACAGGCACATGTGAGAAAAGTAGAAGCAGTTAGGAGGAGAGCAAGAATGCTAACAGAAACCATGTGTAAAGAGTTAAGCTCCCAATTAATCCATTCTCAATCTTGTCAGGTTAGCTTACATTTTGCCCAGTTTCTGTTACCATCCATCACTGTTACAGAACAAAGATTTAGTTATAAAGCCAGGTACCTTCTCCTCCATTATACAGATACTGTACTGGGAAACTTAAATGTCAAGTAATGTGAATGGATTGCTTTTTAAACTCTGCATCCACCCTTGGAAATGCTGAGCAATGCCACTGCTAATAGAAGTCAAAACTTCAACCCCAGTAATCCCAGCAAAAAATACAAAATCTGTTGATTCCCCCTTCCTCCCCCAACTTGATCCTCTTTCTAATTCTTTGTAACATAATCTGTGGGGAAAAAACAATTTCTCTTTTACTCCTGGGCTATCTTACAGTGAAACAGGGGGATAGTCTTCCTGTTGTCTTGTCTTATATTAAAGAACTCACTTGATACTTTAGACATTATTTGAATTCTTTCTATTTTTAAAAAAGTTAAATTGTATTTGCATTCTTTCTTGAGGTAAATTTTGAGCTGCAAGAATCTAACTACAGAAGAGCAAATCAGGGTTTCATCAAACTTAATGGAAACTAGCATCTTGAGGTGGAATATTCTTCCACAGAAAATGAGGAGGAATCAGAGGAAACAAAACCCAACATTTTGGAGATTTGGCCGCTTATTTACGTGGCTGAATATGCATTTGGAAAACTAATTATGAGTTTTAGGTACCTATTTTGAAAATTCTGATATGCGATTTTAAAAACACCTTAAAAGAAAAGAAGGAAAAAATTTGCTTGTTTAGAAATGTATGTCTAATAAAAAAGCACTTCCATGTTGGAGCCATGTATTATCATTTGAAACTTAAACTCATTTGTGCTGGTATATGTGACAGTTTAGATCACGTTTCTTAAATAACTGATATGGTATGGAAGCATAAACTCTACTAGTGATCAAAATTTGCGACTGCTGCTTTGTTTGCAGCCCCGTCCTGCTGAACAGCTTGCTTTTGCCAGGGGAAGAAGAAAGGCAGAGCTCAATTAAGTTGCCTCTTAGCCCATGCTGGAATGGTTACATAAAAGGAAACTCAGTCCCAGATCCTGGCACCTAGTGCCACTGTAGATCACCTCTGTATTTCCTGCCTTGCTTCCAACTGCCATTTTGGCATAGCCCAGCTCACCCACAGATCCCATATCATATCTGCCAACCCTTGTGTGGCTATCTTGGTTACCAGGATAGGCATCATGATAGCAGATCTAAAAAGGCACTAGACAGCAATGTTAGGACTTACTCAGCCACCTGCATCCTACCCAACCTCACTGGAAGCTGCTGTTGATGGACAGCTTGCTAGGATATTTATTTGTAGCATTCAACCAAATACTGGCAAGAACCATGTCAATGCACAACAATATGCACTGACATTTCTCCTTTTGGAAATAGGAGCTTTATTGTATGTGATCTGTTCATTGAGACAACATTGGCTAGGAGAAGTGACTTTGTTCTTGTAGAGTAGGAAGTATACAAAGTACACACAATATTTACAAAGTACCTTAGTGCTATTTTGACTAATTTTGACTGGAGAGTTAGTGGTTGTTTCAAAGCTAGATTAGTCACTCTGTCCATAATTACAATCTCTTGAAATCTGCTTCAGTGTTTTGAATTGGCTTCAGGCCTAATGGTCAGAAAACGGCTCCATCTCAATCTTCAGACTAAACTTGTAGGATTTCATGTTTTCCTGATTTATAAATGAAAGATGAAAAAGAAATGAGTGCTGTGAATAGAAACCTGTGGCACCATAAGCTGCATCTGCAAGGAAAAGGCGCACATGAATATAGACCTGATGTTCCTAGGCTTATGTTCCTCAAGAGGAACAAGAACAGACACTGATTATTTCAGAGTTACTATTTGTGCAACCCTAGAGAGCACTGTATTGGGTAACTGGGTATTTAGAGCTTGCACATGAACTCCAAGTACAACAATCTATCTAATGAAGTAAGACAAAATGAACAATAAAAGTTTTGAAAAGACTTTTAAGAAAAGCTCATTTTTTGTGATTACTATTGTGGAGATGTGTTATAGATTGCTTAGAAATGTCTTAACCATGAAACACTGCATAAGGAACACAAGCATGCATCAGCTTGCGTGTGACACGCTTTAGCACGCTTGAAGGTATAAAGAAGTTTTGGCATTGTGGAGAGGCAATGTGTTATGTACATTGTGTGGGAGGATACACCATGCAGATTTGATTGCATCATCTTGCTCTCTTTTTTTCTCCTCTTTCTTTCTTTTTTTTGTTCCAGATGGTAAAACAAAGGCTGTAGTGAAACCCGTCCTCTCCCAGGAAGAGGTGGGAGGGAATTTTATATGAGCAAGAAACTTTGCCTCAAGTCGAAATCTGGGGCCTGGGCTAATGAACTACCTGTAATTCATACTGTACTAAATATTGCTGAAACTAGGCATGTACTAATCCTGAACCATGCCAAACTATGCATAATTACTATGCTTTCTCTGTGGCAGTAATTAATTTGCGTTAGCAACTTTGATTAATCTTTCTAATCTAAAAGTAAAGTGCTTCTCAGACATGAAAGGCTCCGTAACTGCTCAGGGTTGTTATTGTAGCCCAGTGAAGGGTGTTTCGATCCGGTGGGGGGCAGGAGGGGAACAACACTTAAAAAAATCAAAGTATAGCTGATATTTATGAACTAAGGAAAATTATTAACAGTTACAGCATTCTGTTTTGCCACAGAATTCACTGTCTGACATACAGGCTTCTGTTCACAGTACATTCCTCCTGGAAGAAGAGAGAATTGTCATTAAATCGTTAAGAGGGGTTCTCTGAGGGCTGTTCCACAAATATGAGGGTTACATGCCAAACAGGGAGACTGAGATTCCATCTTATAGAGGGCAAAGCTATGTATTTAACGTTTGTAATGTTGTAATGCAAACTTACCCATAAATTCATTTTAGTCTTAACCTGGAGGACAGCATTGTTCTAGGCATGGTTGTTCAACTGTGATACTGAGTCAGTCCTCATTGCCAGCCCAAAAAGGGTGTCAGCTGGGGAGTGATTTGGACATGCCTGCTTTTCAGGAAATATGGATGCTAAGATCATCAACTTAACCTATGTTGACAAACAGAGAGCTATCAGATGCTAATGTACAAACTAAATTCTGACATCACTGGAGATTAAAGTTTCCATACTTCATTGCCAACCTCTTGGCCCCAGCCACGCTCTTCACCCAAAGGAATCCAAAGCTGCTGAAAGGACTTACGTCATCAAGTGGTGACTGTGATTTACCCAGGCTTCATAAACTGTCACATCTACGAAAGGTAAAACTGCTGAGGCAAATAGATGTGGCTCTACAAACCCACTACAAATACTGCAGGGGTTTTAAGTTAACAGTGTGTTGCTCGTTTTCTCCCTCAGACATGCTAATATTACAGTTACTTTTCTCTTGTTTCCCCTGTGAGCACTGTTTCCTGGCAAGGAATATTGCTGCATGTAATTCATGATAGGCAGAATGACACGATAATCATTTGGAAATGGATAATCTAGAGATTAGTAATGAACTTCAGTTTGATTTAGATGAGCTTTAAAGAATTGCTGCTATTACCTCCAAGTCTGGGATCAACTCTGTTTCAACGTGTGAGAGAAGTATTTTTAAAATACATAACTTATTAGAAAATGTAAATGTGACCCCTGGAATTTATATATATACACATATATTCATGCTGGTTCAAAAAGGGAATTATTTGTGATAGTTTATTTTCTTATAGTTGTGGTTTGTGTCCAAATATTTTATAATCATAAAGCTACTCTTTGATACCAGTCAAAATAGACAATATATAGTGATGTTGAAACAAGCTTTGTAGAAGACATATCTTTAAATCAGGCATGGGACTTTACATTTATTAGAAGGTGTTCACAAAAATAAGGGTAACATCATGCATATTCTTTGCAACTAAACCCAGTTATGGTTACAATTTGGAAATAAATTTAAATAGACATATGGAGATACAGTAGTACATATATACTCTATTTATGACATTAAGTTAGTGTACTGGTAACTCTCAGCAATACATCAGAAGTCTACAACCAGCTGATGGGAAGATTGTATAAGGAGGAAGAAACTGCTTCAATTTCTCACATTATTTCTGTGGCTTGACAAGAATGTCAGTGTGAATTGCCTCCTGAATTTGGGAGGCAAGAACAAGTCAAGACTATACTTTAGCAGTACAAAACATTTACACACAAAATACACATGCATTGCAATGCATTGGGAATGGTTAAAGCAAGGAGAACCCCATCACTCAGTGCTTTATTAACACAGTTCTACAAAGGAGTCTCAAATAGGATTATATAGTTCAGTCACAGTAAGGCCACAATATTACAATGGATAAGGACCTTAGAATTCAGCATTCTGTGTTAGCAATAGAACCCTTCCTTCTTCCTAGACCTTTCTACATGTTCCTGAATGGTATCTCATCAGTCCTTCTTCTATTTTTCTAACTTTTTTTCCTGTAAGTTTAACATATTGCTTAATACAACAGTTAGCACAGTAGAGAAAGGTACTGCCACAGGGAAAACAAAACCGAGGCAACATCCACAGAGTTTTGAGACTATATGCTGGGTGCGTTCAGATGGAGCTGGCTAATCAGAAAAAAGGCTAGCAAAGGATTTCCTCAAGTTTCGAATAGTTTCAGCTTTTGCTTCATCTTCATTCACAGACGATCGGAAGAAGGATGATTCTGTGAAACTGAAGGCATTTGTCAAAGACTGCGACTTGCTGCAAGACAAAAATGCAACAGGTTTTGCATGGTCATATTGTCTATGTCCATCCACATGTAACTTGTATAAATGATGAGAAAAGGAACAATGCCCATGAGATGTAGACAGTGTGCACCGGAACAAAATGCATGTCCAGCATAAACAGTATAGTTAGCAGTATAGCATTCACAGCTGCTGCCACACAGCAACTTCCTTCCACACTTTGATTTGAGAAGAAGCATAACCTTTTCTTTAGAGAACACACTGCTTTTTTTAAGGATCTGAAACACTACATGCCAGTAGATTGGATGACGTGGATTAAAACTTGAGGAAAAAGTGGGCCTGCCTGCTAAATCCAAATCACCACCCAACAGAGGATGATTAATAACTGTGTTCATTGAGGCTGCAAACAGTTATACCCAAAGAAAAAAAATATATATATAGGCAAGAATTTGAAAAATGAATCCTGAAGTTGTAATGTGCTCTGTCTATATATATATTTGATATCTGAACCTTAATGGAGCCTTAATGACACTTTATACCTTTGAAAAAAACACCCCAAATCAGATACAATTTTTCTTGTCTATAAGCAGCTAGTCTAGCAATACTGTTCTGGTTTTAGTGCTAGCATGTAACTATGGTATAAGTTTCTGTAAGCATGAATCAAATAACACACGAGAAGGAAAATATCTGAAGCTTAAAACCTTAATTCATGACTTGTCAGATAAAACAATATTTAAAAACTAGGCTTGAATTTAAATAGAAAACATTAATGAGTTATAATCTTTTTACCAAGGCACCCATGCATTAGTAACACTAATGTGATTTTGGTTTTATCTCAGTTCAATAACAGGATTTGAGTTTTGGCTATAGTAAAACCGAAACACTTATTCAGATTCTTATACTCTTCATGGTTTGCAACTCCTCTCCCTCTAAACTAATAATGTACAGCAAACAGTGCTGCAGGCGGTTTAGGTTTTTCATAAATTATAGTTGTGCTAATGAGAATAGACTGATAAATGTTTGTTTGTGATCACTGAAAGAGGGAGGGTGGGAAGCAGCACTTGACTTGATTAGTAACACAATAAGTAGCCTAATTAAATATTTATTCACAGATTAATAACATGTACATACAGGTTAGGCAACAGCATGTGGGTGAATACAAAGCATACACATGCAAATAGATAGAGTTAATCCTACAGGCAGGAGATCTGAGTCTTGAAAGTTAGAAAAACTACTCTTATTACGGCTTGCATCTCAAAAACTTTCATTTCTCCTTTTTTATTTCATTTTAAATAAAGACTATTCTCTCCTGTTTGAAGAAGAGAAAAATGAATCCATATTTGAACTAGGAATTAAAGGAAAGGGACAAAGCGGGAAGCAGTTTGTGGTACAGTTCTTCTGTGCCTGTTCTTAACTGGTTTTCTTAAATGTCAGAAGCTGACGAGTTAAATTTCAAACTATAAAGTAGTCTCCATCTTGCTTAAGAAAATCGACCTTCCTATTTTCTACCTATACTTAAATAATGGATGAATTAATTTGAGTCTTACGATCATAAAACAGAATAAAGAAATACACTGTCCTGGGAAGGCAAGGAAAATCTAATCTTTGCATACTGATCTCTAATACATCTTTTCCACTGAATTGTGCTCAGGTGAGGACGCAGAAGTGGTTCACACTGGTATTAGCATATGAGTGGGTAGAAAAAGGGGATCTGTGTTACCTGGATAAAACAAAGACTACACACCAGTCTTTGTACTTACCATAGGAGGTAGAATGTGTCTGTGACTCTACCAGCAATAGTGTGTGTCAGGACTGCTATGTTGAAAAACAACAAAGCACTGCTAACACCTCCCCATGTTTTCTGTTGGCTAGGTTTAGGCTGTTAGAGGAGACACAGCTACAGATCCTTCCCATATTCTTTACTGCAGTATGCGACCGGTGAGATGCAGCAACAATAGCATGCTGTGCTTTAAGGAATCTTCCAGTGAGATAACTACAGGCAGCTTCCTGTGTGGGTCCTGCAGCCTCTCTGGAAAGGGCTGGTGTGAACTGCTTGTGCTGGACAGTCAGTAGCAGTGTACAGCCACAAACAACACGCGACCGTGAACAAGCGCAGTTTGGCAACCAGTGTCTAGCATATTCACTTGGATTGTTTCTGAGATAGGCTTTTGAAACTGGAATCTGTTGTCTGAGTGACTGCAGGGTTAAAAGTTTACGTAGAAAAGACTTCCTCTTTTCTGTGCAGGCTTACAGCACACCCAGATCATGAGTCAGTGACATGAAAAGAGGATAACAAATATGAGAAAGATGATGAGTTTTGAGACCTAGTTGGGGCAGAAACTGCACTATGAAATGTGCAATTTCATCAAATGAAATTTTGCGTAGTGCTTAGGATATAACTAATGATACTATCTTACTAATCACAAACAGAGAATAAGCTTTCTGGAATGTTTTAACCTCATTTTTAACTTGGGAACACATGTACATTTTATCCTGAATATAAGACCAACTCCCAAATTACAGTTACGGCAACAGAATCTGTGTTATGAGAAAAGAAAATGGATAAAGTGAATCTTACTTCAGCTGGGGATGAGACTGAGGCTTCTGTTGTGGAGCAGGCTGTGGAGCAGGCTGTGGAGCAGGAGGTGGAGCTGGCTGTGGCTGTGGCTCTGCTTCCTTTGATAATCGGGTGCTGGCAGGACCTTGAGCCTGGGGACGTGGCTGCTGAGTTGTAGGTCCGGGCGGACGCTGGGGCTGGGAAGCCGAGGGCTTTGCTGCCTGCCCAGGGGGGTACATGCGCTGGGGCTGCAATGGCTCCTGGCTTTGTGATTGCATTCCTTGGGGTTGCACTGGGCCCCCTAGGTTCAGTACAAGAAAAACTTCATAATGTTATAGTATCAAAGAGTCCTTACTAGATTTCATATCCAACACTTTAAAATAATCCTCCAATGTGATTAACTCTACTTTTGAGTTCGATTCTATTCTAAATTCTATTAATATGGACTGCAGTTTCATGTAGGCAATACAACTAATCACAGTTGGAACATTAGTAACTTGTTTGGAGCCCCTACGATTCACTCTTAACATCACTAAGAAGCACCAAATTATCCCAGCAGCGGTGGTACTGACTTCAAATCAATGGAGTTACACCCAGTACAACTTTGTCCCAGTACAAGGAGAAGCCGTGAGATAATCGAATATACTAGGTAATACCTATTTCAGCAATACAGCTACTATTTTCTGTGTAGTTATTGCAGTTTTGTTTGTCCAAAGTTTCAAAATTATTGGTTATATTCCCCTTAGATTCACTCATATAGCAGTAAAACAACTTTATACTAAAATTTTCCTGCTAATTGAAAGTCTTCTGATAACTTATTTAACCCTTTAGTGAAATACGTCAAAAGCATTACAAGAAACACAAGAAAGTCATTACTAATTCTTTACCAAGGAGATCTTGCCACTGAGAAGGACATATATTGGCAAAATACTGTATTAAGTGTGAAACTACAGTGTGTAGTAGTGACTTAGATTGCGAAACCCACAGCTGAAAAATGCTAAATCATCATACAGGGTGGTTTGCTGGTTTCTGAGATAGTGCTGTGTCAGATATCAGTGGGCATGCTGCTCTTAGATCAGATGTCTGCATGTGGTTTTTGGGACTGATAGCTGCTCTAACTAAATATTCTTGCATGTGACAAAGCACACAGGACATCTGAGTTAAGGGGGAAAAAGGACAGGATGAAATTCTAAGCAGTTTGTTTGGATAACATTTCACAGAATCATAGTTCTCAGTCAGGGCAAGAGCTTTGCTGAACAGTAAATATTATAGAAGGCAACTGATCTAGATGTTCTGAACATTGGGGAGTTTTTAGTCTCACACAGATATTTAGTGCAAGTAAAAGACATCTCTAAAAGAAACCCTCCATCTCTGAAATTACTGCTGCAATACATCATTATTATTAGGGTTTTTATGGAAATTGCTATTATAGTTTGCTCTCCACTTACTAGATGAGATTCCAGTGTATACGTCTGAGAACAGCACGTACTAATGCTTCAATAAGTTTTAATACAGTTGTAGCAGTGTGTTGTGGTGTAGAAAGACAAATAGCACGTACTGTATGTTAAGGAATGTGCCTTCATTTTTTATTAATTTGAACCCCTTTTGTAGGAAATATTTGAAGGTGATAACATGGTCTTGCAACATCTTAATAAAGATCATTTTCTTATTAGTCTCCTTTCACTCAATATTGAAAACCAGAAAGGTTTCTTTCCCCCACTTGTACATACAGGCTTGAATGCCAGAAACTTTACACTGAAGACAGATATAACTTTCTTTTATTGCACATTAAGCTGTACAAGATATTTCACATAAAAGATATACTGCTGTCACATTTCCAGCATTTGCTCACTTTCTTGCAGCTGGGTTGTACAAAAGGCAACAATCATGAAAGAAACTTTTACCAAAAATAACTCAACAAAACTGAACATTAAGCCTACACTGTAAAATATCTGTTCCCTGTTACCCACAATATTGCACCTAAGCATGCTTACATGCAGAGAGACATTTTGGCTTGCTTCTTGTCTGTGGTATGTAGTAATCGTGTGTGCCCTTGTAAATCCTTTACAGTCAACAAGCTGAAATCCTATATGAAACACCCATCTCTTCGTTGCACACACAACTCACCAACGTCGTGTGAAAAGCACTTGTGAATACTTGTACTACTACATGCAAAAAATACCAACTGCTTTAAATAAAATCAATCATCAGATTCATTTCTCCACCCCAGGGCAGTATGGTTTATTCCTTCTTACGGTGTCTGGAGGTAAGGATTTGTGAACCTGATTCTAAGTGGAATTTTCTTAATATAGAACAAAGTAGCCAATGCCATCATTGGGATGATCACTGACCCAGACAAATGCTGATCACTAAAGCAAAATATTCATGTAATTTACCGATAGGTAGTAAACAGTAGCACTCACCACAAACATTTAAATAGCTAATAATGCATACCTTAATTCTCATCTTACCAGCCAGCTTGTACAAATGAAAGAAACACTACGAATGATGAGTCTCACTGATAATTTTTTCCAGTGTTTGTAGGGAAAACAGAAGTAGAACATAAGGCTGTTTTCCCTTTAAACAAAATTGTTTGCACTAAACTCATGGCCACTACTCATCTTTGTACATATTCAAGATTCAAATTATAGTTTTGTGGCTCACTTGCAACTAAGCTTTCTGGTATGCTAGCAGTGTGTAGCTTGTGAGTCTAGGCCAGATTTCTCACAGCAGATTAACTGCCTGCCTGTGCATTTTTCATACTGCTACAGTTTAAGTCTGTTATGCAAAAAGCAGAAATAATTTACCTACAGAAAATCTAGCAGTTGTCAGGCATCTCGAGTCTTTTGCCATGTTTCTTGTCAAGCAATTATTATAAACCCTGTTCATGTGGATAACACTGGGACTGAATTTTCTTTATAGTTATATGGATATTTCTAGGTTTAAAGTAATGGACCTGAGTTGGTAAAGAAAACCACTGACATTTTTGTCTTGCATTCTAACCAAAGGGCAAGATCCCCAGCTGGTTAAAGGAACCTTGGTCTACCGTCTCCTAACATCTCAGTATTTGAAACAAAAAGAGCTCTTACAGGAAGTTTAACAGTCCTTGAGATACTTCCCATCAAATAATCTAGGATTTAACACTTAGGAAAGTATCAGATTTTTGAAAGTCTTTGCATTAGTTTTCATTAAAAATCTCCATTGATTACTAATTCAGAGTGACAACAAAAAGGTACTACTTAATCTAAATAGGATACATAAAATACACTTTCACTGAGATATTGCACATAGGTGGCCCATTTACATAGCTTTGTAGCTAATAATTTAATGTAGAATACTAAAAATATGAATACCAGTATGTAAAATAGAAGATATTTTAAATATTCCTTGGGAAGAACTGTATCTTATGGAGTCACTAAAATATTAGACTTCCAGTTGCGTCTAACTCAAATGTTAATAAACTTTATAAAATTATAAATAAAAAGCCTCACTAGCAAATTCTACTCTAGACTTTTAAAAATATCTCTGGATCACCTATATATTAGGTCATGCACACGCACAAAAAAATAAAGGCTATGAGTACAGTGTGCACACACTCACAGAGTAAGCAAAAGTATTTAGATTTGAACCTTGGTGGTATTTTACTTAACGATATAGAATACTCAAAAATACTGTCTAACCATCCATAATGTACAGTTGCACTGGGCTCTAAAGAGGCACATTCTTTGTACACTATTGACAACAGCCCTGAAATCACAGATTTTACAGAGAAAGGTAGGTAAGCATTACACGCACAGACATGAACAAGTAAACAACCAGACGGTATAGTTGACACTGCATAGAAAAAACACAGTCCAGGTCAGCACTGAAACAATGCAAAAATTGAACAAAACTGGTATGTTTGCGTTTAAGATTGGGTGTTTGTTTCTTTTTTCATTTTGTTTTTTGCTTTAACCCTTGCTTTTAGTCTCAATTATCTAAGTAGCCTGGACTTGTTTTGGTCCTACTGCAACGCCATTACAGTCGAGAATGTACTGTAAACAACCTTGAGGTGGTGGTCGCTGAGGTGGGATTTTGGTTGGCTCTGGCTCCTTTAGTGATCCACTCTGGAAAATACATTGGAAAACAGAAGAGAAGAAAAAAAAAAAATTAGAGTAGCTTAGTTCCAATTTTCTGCTAATTTGTCTTTATTTTCATTAGAAATCTCTTTATTGGTTGGGGCTGAACATACACTTTTAATTTATTCCAGATAACATTTTCTAATTTAGTTGCTGTCTGACATGATATATGAATCCTGGACTACTCCAAAGCCAAGTTCTTAAAAAACCCTTGTTTTCCCTTTGCAGCATATGATCGTGATCTAAGGAGTGCCTTCTCAGATCTTACCTCATTTGTGTATGGTCTTTCTCCTTCAGTTCCTAGCACCTTGAACAACTTTCCTGTCTCTCATTGCTTCTGCTCTCTTTCTTAGGATAGACTCAATAGAAAATGGACTTCAACAAATACTTCTGTGTAATTTAAGGAATAATTTCTTTTTAATTACATTCACTCTCATCTGGAAGCACTAGCACAGATTTGTTTGCTAGTGATAGTTTTGCTTTGATTCACTGACTGTAAATGGGCAGGGAGATGGACTACTCTAGGTTAGCTGTTTTGCTAAGCAAAATGAAAGAAAGAAGCAAAACCCACAGACAAATAATATAAATAATTGAAATTACTTCATGCTACTCCATCTGACATGTTATTAGAAACACATGGAATACTTAACTTTTCAAAACAGGAGATTTATTTGGCAGTATCCTTTTCAAATGTATACTTGTCGAGAGGAAAAGATGGGCCTGAACCAAAACCTTGGAGCAGAACACCCTCTGGGAACATTAGTATTTAAATCCAAACTTTGTCTTAGGCCCATCTCTAATATTTTGAAAAGTGAAATATGTTAAGTCATTGGATAGCTTGGGGTATTTTTCAAGGATCCGGAAATTAAATTGCCATCTGTCAAGAGGGAAAAAATCCCAGAATGAATTAAATAGTAAATGTAAAATTAATTAAGCATGTTTCTTGCAAAGCCTACTGGGCTTTTTTTTTTTTCCTAGTATATTTGTATTTTATGTTAGAACTATAGAAATAAATCTTACTCACTGCACTGTGAACTCCTGCACAGCACCTAGAAGTTACACTTTTTAAATGCTACAAGACAACAACACTATCATATGCAGCTGTTCCAAAGTGCTTTGTTTTAGCTACACAAATAAAAGGACATAGGGTAGATCCAAAACTCATATTATTCAGTTACCAACCTTCTTAAAACTAAATGAGGAATAAAAGTGACAACTCCAAAATGAATGAGGGAAAATCTGATCCTTATATTAACTGACCCAGTTACATAGTTCTTGATAAGCATCACGTAAGGATGAATATATGTAGAAGAAAATTTCATAAGGAAAAGACACAGCCATTAGAAAATTTCAAAGTGCTTTAGTGTGGGTCAAAGTCTTCTCTGTTTTGTTTCTCTCCTTCCTCTAATTTTCTCAGCCACATGTAAAGGTGCCATTCTATCCTGTACATGTTTCAGGCTGAGTGTTTGTGGTATCCATTCTGAATAATGCAGTTGTGGCTCACTGAAACAATATGCATTTACATCAGTAACTCCTTGGATACTGGGGAAATTAACCCAGAGTCTTCCAAACCTTGAAAAGTTGCCCTGGAGGAGCTAACTCTTTTCATATTCTAGTACCATTGTTCTGAGGCACCTGGCACCCTCCTCATACACCTCCAGGGCATCTGGGTGCTCATCTCTGGTGGTGGAGTGTGACACACCGAGTTTGCCCTTAAAGGGAAAGTGTAAGTACCTGGGCCTAAGAACACCCAAGAGTTTCTTTCTGGAGGACCAAACAGATCATGTAACTTCTGTTAGAAAGCATGCCTAATATTTTATACGGAGCATTACTCTGATCCCCATGTGACAGACTTCCTACCCTTGCAGAGGGCTACAAACCCTTTGCAGGGTTCTCTCCACTGCCAGAGGGTGACTAGGGAGAATCTGAGTGTTCTTATTTTCCTACTAAAACAAAAGAAAAAGATTCTGTAGGTAAAGCTCATTATTTATTTAGAGGCTAGCAGTTTAAATCCACATCTACTTTAACATTAAAACAACATCTGCAGGGCCTCCATCTCCTCCATGCCTTGAGGCTGAAGCAAACCTGCCATTTGCTCTTGCACTGAAATAGTCTTGGGGTTTATCGCACACACCACCCCGCTGACTTGATACACAACATTGCCACTTATGCAATCTGCATATCTCCCCATCTTACAGAGAAATCATTTTCTCCTAAGCGAAGCCTTCGATAACCCTCACAGGAGCTCACTACTCCTTACCTCACCACTCGGAAGGTGCTGCTGGAGATGTGCTTCCCCTCACCAGCCACTGACTGCAGCTGTCCTGATTTACCACCCACACATCCCTTTTTTCACCAGCTATCACCTGGTGCTTCCAGGAACCTCACCCACACTCCAGGCCAATCACATGGGTATACTGCTTTTGCTAATTAGCCAAGCCACCCAGGCTGACCCAAAAAGACTCATTAGCATTACATTCCTAATTGAGAACTCTTACTCATGGTTGTTCAGTGGTCTGGAGTAAAACAGGCCTTTTCAAGAGTCCCTCTTTCAGACAGTCAGAAACCTTGATACTAAAGACAGGCTTTGAACCAGTCTTGTTTGCTGCCCTGAGCCAAGGTCTTTAATAAAATCCAGGCTTCTTCTAAAACACCAGCTGTTGGCAAATTAACTACAGACTTAGTTCTCACCTCTCCAAGATGGTGTGCCAATGCAATTGTAAGAGCTGCTAACTCCTTATAGGCAACACAATCTCTCTGAACGGAGATGCTGGACTAGACCTGTCCTGCAGATGTATTCACCCCTCGTGGTTTTTTCTTTTCTTTTTTCCCTTTGTTGCCCAGCCTAGAAGCTTGCCCTCCTCCCGCTTGCTTTTAGCACAAACATGTTTTCCTGTACTGCAGTTCTGATCTACGAACTTGCCTCTTGCTTAGTTCAAGCACTGCAGGAATTGAGGATTAGAATGCAGCATATATCATGGGAAATGACCCTGAACAGATTCTTATTTGGATGCTGAAGAACTAAACTAGTAATACAGAAGATAGAAATGACAGTGTTTAGTATGTTTAGGATTACCTAAGTGAGGTGTGGTAACTGCTGTTGTAAGGAGCCCTTCTGGTTTTCATTTTATGAAACACAACTTTCCTATCACATCCAAATTCCCCAAAAAGAAGGGACTGCTGATGTTGATAGTAACACTTTATAGAACTGCTTATGGAAGCTCTCCTTTTCCAAGGGGACTTACTGTTTATATAGCTATTCTAAAAAAAGAAAAATACAGCTTTACTTATGGAAACCTCTAAGCCACATGAGTGCTGCAAGTGTACTATAGTGATTTCTCAACTTTGGGTATAACAATTGATGCTTTGGTTGCATAATGGTCTTTGAGAATATCAGCCAAGTTAATTATAGCCAGAGCAGAAACCCCACTACTTATCTAGAAGATAGATGTCTCCAGATGTCTCTGTGGCACTTCCTTCCTTTCCACACTTACCTCAGTCTCCTTTAAATTTTAGGGGTAGAACTGGAGGAAAGAACACTTTGTTCTTCAAAGCGTGTTGTATTAGAATCTGATCAGTGGCATTATTTCTTTTTCTACCCTGTACATTTATATAAATGCAGATTGGATTAATATATACTTGAGTTTTGAATAGTCTGAAGAATGTCGAAATGGGTGGGAGCAAAAGCAGCAACTTGGCAGGGAAATAGCCCTTGGGCAAAAGAGATGCTAAACTGAGTCGCAGCAAAAATGGATTTTGATTTGGCTGAATTTGAAGATTTTGTGAACTGTAGTTGGAGCACGTATCACTGGGTTTGGGTTCCATTTAGTTTTCTTTGTAATGCAATGATAGAAGCTTTTCATAGGTATTTCAATATTTGAAAGGAAAGCCATGTTTTTCAGGTTAAGAAGTAGAGGGATTCACTGAGAATTGCCAAAACATGAGCCGAGTTACATCTCATAAAAGAACAAGAATAAATAGTGAAACAATTAAGTAACAGGAGAAGTAAGAAAAAATGTGATTGCTCAGGAGAGAGGTAATTTAGATAATTTAAGTAGGGTGTCAATAGTAAATGAATGTTTGAAGTGTCAGAGATTATGATAAATACAGGAGCAAGGGCAAGATGCCAGGTGGGATAAAAGCTAAAAATGAGATGGAGGCAAAAATCAAAGATCTTCCTGGGCTCGTATATGGTCCGACAAGATATTCTTCATCTCAGAAATCAAAACCAGCTGACTCATGACACGCAGAATTCCATAGCAGGTATCTGTAACAACTGGAAATGTACAAGTTACACTGGAGAAGGTTAAGCATTAATACTACAGGAATTACACTGTGGGTAAGGAAATGACTACTGAGGAGATAGGCAGTTATTGAAGGAAAACTAATGGGAAGGATATAACTGTGATGTGGAACTCAAGCAGGATTTTCATTAATTATGTTGGCACAAAAAACATAGGTGTGTGCTACTAAAAGCTGTAGATGATAGAGCTGGAAAACTACAGGACAAAGATATCCCACAGAAAGAATGAAATTATTGATTAGTAAGAGTTGAAAAAAGAAAAAGGGAAAAAAGCAACTTAAATGCAATGTCCAAAATGATTTATTTATGGCCTAGTAAAATGCACCTGTCAGAAATGCAGAGCTCACTAACTGAGATCTAGTGGGAAAGATCAAAAAAACCCAACATTTTATCACACATTCAGTGAAATATTTCGAGTAGACGTCAGGCATGATGCTGTGTGTCGTTGACATCACCCCTGCCCAAAAGCCAAATGTAAGCTGATCTGACACAGAAAAGTGCTATTAAGCTGACCAGGCAGATGGAAGAGCCTATACCTACAGCATTTGGAAACCTATGTCTTGCTCAGTTTAGCAAACTGAAAGCTTGAATGCAGTACAGTTGCTTTTTATAAATATATTGTAGTGGTGAAGACCTAGACAGAAAGTAAGTTAGACTAAAGGACAACATGAACCAAGAAGTAAGGGGTAAAAACTGAGTAAAACTGGGCTGAAAATAAGCATATACTGTGTAATTTAGCAAAGCAGTGAGATCTTGAAGTGGCTTTCTGATATGGAATATCCAAAAATAAGAAACTCCTTGGCACCTTGTTGCTTACTGCTTTATCCATTTAATGTGTAGTGAGTACAGCAGTGGTACTTAGCAGCCGGGTGAATCTGGCAGAGGTGATGTATCTGCTTCACCGTGTTGCAGTGGTGCTGAACAGGACTATAAAGGTTTTACTATTTATCACATTATATCTTCCCTAGGGACTAAGAAAGGCAGTGAATCAGACCCAGTTACAGTTAGAATGGAGAGAGGTGGTAAGGTACACCTTCAAAAGAAGTCACCTTCACCTTGTCTAGTGCAAAGGGGCAGCCAGAGAGAAGCTGGCTCCTGCTTTCTACAGGTTTTTTGGAGTACCAGTGTTCAGCCTTGCCCTTCTCCACTGAGGAAATCTGCATGGGAAAGATACTCTCAGAAAAATAAATGCCAGCCTAGAGTTTCTTTGTGTTGAAATTGTGATAAACAACCTGAAAATTTAGAGCAGCTTTAGTTATTGCTCTACCAACTTTCCAAACTACCCATGCAAAACCTGTTAAGATCTTCCTCTGAGTAAGAAGGGAAATGGCCGCAAACAGCAGAAAACAAGCTACACTGTCATTTTTACTTGGAATAGTATTTACAAAATGCACTGGAAAAGGCCATCAAAAAGTATTCTAACTTAGATTTTGCAGACTAAGTGTTTTCCATTGCTAGATAACTAACTACTTCCTAGAAATAGCTTCCTTCTTGAATATTCTTACACACAGTCTCAAACTGAGTACTCTGGTATGGACTCGCTGCTTCAGTATTGTCCCTGAAATACTCATACAGGTGACCTCCCTCTGTTCACTCCAGCCCCATTTTCTGTTATTCTACTGAATAAAAATAATCCCACCCCTCGAATAGATGAGGCTGCTAGAGAAAAAGTAGGATGTTGACTTATTAGGGAAAAAGAATTTCTTGAGTAGCATCTCTTTTTGCATCTAGATGGTCCCTTTCACAAACAGTCAGTAATTCTAATGGACAAAGATGCAGCCTTATTTTATTGCAGCTCTTGCTTAAAGAAGCCAGATTTCAACTTCTGTTTTTGAAAAGGGAACATTAAAAGCATGCAGTTGCTCAGCAGCTTTCAGGCAGTTCTTTCCAATAGACAAGGAAGGAATGCGGACAGTGTGATAGGAGAGAGCTCCCCCTGTGTGCTAAAGCAGCTGACACGACACGGACAGGCAAGTGCAAGTGGTACAACGCATCTAAAAGTGCCCAGCTACTGGAAAGTTAAAGTTCCTTACACCTTCCTCAGCGTGCACAGACACCTCTGTGTAACTGGACGATAAGGGACCCCTTAGGGCTTGACAGCGTCAAAATCCTGTGCTGTTGCTTGAAGTTGTAAGGAAGGTTTTGACCCTTGAACACAGGGACTTTGACCCTGGATGATGCCATGCTGTATCTGCTCCTCCAGCCTCAACATAAAGCACAATAGATTTTGTTTGTCTGGTTTTTGGGGGTTTGTTTGTAAATATGGGATGGCAAGTGATCCCTGCATGAACACGAAGAGATTAAGATCCACGGAACTTCATCTTGAGCCACAAAGATCCATCAGTACTGGATCCATTCAGAATTGAAATTCATGCTTTGAAACAAGGGAGTCTGGAGAAAAGCAGGAAGAAGCTAACTCAAGCCCAGTCTTCTCATCCCTGTTTTATCTTAATAGTATTGTACCACTGTTGCAGAACAGTGCAATTCTAATGCGTATTTAGCACCTGGTCCTTCTTCAAAATAAACAGTGGCAATGACTGCTGGGGAAAGGGACAGAATCCTTTCAGGTTAAACATGGAGTAAAGCCTGACAGCTTTGCTTAACAGGTTAGGATTTAAAGGTCAGAGAAATCAGATTTAAGAGTCAAGTGGAGACAGAGAGTGATAACAAGAAAAAGCAGAGAGGAGACCCCCACCAGAGTGGGGAAAGGAAAGGAGATCAAGGAAAAGCCTCCAAACAGTTAAAGATATGTCTATTAGGTTCAGCTTAAATAAACAATATCAGAGAGTAAAAATAGATGAAAAATAACATAAAATAAAATAACCAAAATTATGTTATATGATTGTAAAGACAAAACAGAGAGATCTAACATAGACCCTCCTTTTCTATTTGTGTACGTGGCAGCTATTGCCTGTTCTGTAAGGATGCGATTACTGTTTTCCTTGTTCCAGTTTTGTAAAGGCTGGGTTTGCTCTACAATGGAATGAGGACATGTTTTGAAGTCTCCTAAAAAATGCCTGTGGGACAAAAAGCTATTTCTCACCAAAGTCTACTAAAACCATACAGGATACTCTCTAGTGGTGGGCTCATGATTACTTAAATATTATATGTTTTCTTTGTTCTTGAGGGTAGTCACCATGGAGTATCAGACTTCTCAAAGATAGTTTGCTTCTGCCAATACAATTGGTAGACTGTGAGGTGATCAGAAGATCATCTGGCAGAAGATAATAAAAAAGTCAACAAAAGCATCATTTTGTTGTGTGAATGAAGACAAAAAGAGAGCAGTGTTGTTGTGTTTAAAATAAATGGGGAAAAGTACCAATTAACCAGTAATACTTGTTCTGTTTTTCAGTTTTAGCTGGCATTTTGTTATCTTCTGTATTATAACATTATTAGCACTGAGGCTAAAGCACTGTAAGATGCCACAGGCGACTGAAGCCACCTTAATCATCCTGGTCCTGAAGGTTGACTCTGTCAGGTTGCTGGTGGAGCTTTTCCTTTGGGCTTCTCTTCTAATGAGCACTTTTGTGAGCAACTCTTTCTCTTACCAAGTTTTGCTTGGCTTCTCTGCAGGGACTGTGCATTTGGACAAATTCCTGTTGATGTCAGTAGAAATTCTGCCCAAATAATCCTAAACCTTTAATATATGCCCCTTAGTTTATTCTCTCTTACAGGCTAAACAGCATCAGACCCCTTCAAAATGGGCATCGTAAAGGCACACTTGTCTAGATCTTGGCACATTATTCAAAACAAGCTAAGAAAGATAAGCACTTACTAGTGCTCTGATTTAATCATCCTCAGTGAGTGGATATATTCACAGCTAACAACCAGAGACGTTTATGTAGGCATTTATCATGAGCAAATATCCAGCAAGCTATTTACCTTACTTCTGTAAGACTAAATAAGCAACAGAATTGAGCAATACATATGTACCTCCCTTAGTAATGACTCCACCTACCGGTACAGGATCACAGTAAGTGTTTTAAAATAGGTTATCTTAACTTTCATGATTGACTTGTTGGTAAAATCTCTGCTCAACATTTGTGTGTTGTGTCCTGCTGGTTTTTAGTTACTGTCAGTATTAAAAACCTCAGGATATATTTCCCTACATGAACTCTAGTTTTAACATTATAATACCTGAATGTTAAGTTCAAATGCTTAAAATAAGTCAAGCTTTGTGTAATGAAATAGTCACTCTTTTAAATATAGCCATCCTTCATCCAGCATTTAAAGTCTAAGTCTCTGATCGGATCTGTCACAAACATGAAGAACAAAGGATCTGCCCTGAATAGGTGTCTCTTACTCAAAGGTGGACAAAACATCCTTGGTGTAGAAAAATCTCAACCCCGCTATCATTTTATACTTGTGATAAACAAACTTGACTGTTGTAAATCCTGCTGGAATGGAGTGTGCCTCCACTGTGGCCTTCTAGCAGGATGTGGTGAGCTCAGGGTCCATATATGTTTATTTTCTTCTGCTTTTCTTAATCCCATGCATTTATATTAGGATCTAAATGGATAACAGCTGTTTTTCTTGTATTTTCACAAACATAAAATAATTAAAAGGTTAAAACCCCACTTTGATTAAAATAAGCATCTCCTCTTCGAAATCTAAACAGCTAAACACTGTGTGTATATATATATACACTGATATATATGTACACATTCAGGCAGCACATTAAAATTATTTCATATTAAAATAATGCAGATACATGAAATAAATGCATTGCAACAGCGTTAGGAGAGATTTTCTAATAAGGAGCATTTAATATTTGTTAAAAGAATACCCAATTCCTTGTTTAATGTGACACACCTTCTGGAATACGACGGAATACGTTGCAATACTAAATAATCCACAACTCTAAAAATCAGGAATCCCACAAGAGAGGAAGCCACAAGATGTCGCTGGGCTTCACATAACCGCTCGCTGCAGTAAAAGGGGTCAACAGAATCCCTTGATTATTCCCAAAATCTCTTTAAGGTGACGGTTTTCAGAAGAGCTGTTGGCCTCTAGAACCTTTGCAAGGAATTGTGTTTATGTTCTGGGATGTGTGCATGTCCCAGCAATATTCTTCATTGTTCCCTATGAGTTTTGATTATGATGTTTTAGATTCTCTGCCCCTATTTTTAGAAGGCATCTTGCTGCTGCCTGACTAATTTTCCTTTAAGTCACAACAATAACTCCATAAGCATTTTAATATCGAAAGTACTTTGGCTACTAGGGACTGTGATTTAAAAGAACTTTTAGGCTGATGGACAGTGTAAGTGCTAAAGAATAACCACTTTGATTTTGTCTGTAGGCATTGGTGGCTGTCAAAATGCATACAGACATTCTGAGGCAAACAATGAACAGAAAAAACCTTATTGATTGCTAACGTAGACTACAGAAGATGCTCAGTATGTACACCGATCTACTACTTGTATATTGACAAGATATATTGCTCTGTTTATATAGGGTAAACTGATGTAACAGTTTGGAAAGGTAAACACTGAAAGAGGCGTATAGTAAAATCCTGTCCAGACTCTTTCCAGGGTCTTTGTGCTCCCCTGCCCAGAGGAGAGAGAAAGTCAGGTTAATCTCTGGAGTCTATTCAAGATCTGGGCTTCCATCAGGCGTTATGCCACACAGATCTGGGTACGTCAGCTTTATGGTCATATGATGCCATAGCTGCCATTTATCCCCTATTTATATGTCTTCCTAAGAGAAAGAAATATAACACGTATGGTTTTAGGAATCATTAGCTCATTTAGCAATCTTTTTAAGGCAAGCTGTTCTTAAATTATTCCTGCTGCCTGTTAGTATAGATCTAATTACACCAAGGAGTGATTTGCTTTGCACCAGTTCAGCAGGATGCTCAGATGCTAATACTGAAACTCTGTATTTGCCCTCATTCATGCAGAATGCTTTAGTGTGGTCTTTTAATTTGTTTATTTGTTAGGCAGTCTCTCCTTCCAGACATGAGGAAGAAAAATATGTTCCTGCAAGTAAGTGCCAAGGCAGTGTGACAGAAAGAAAAGTCTTGATGGGGATGTTAACTGGTGGTATGAACATGGTCTGGTTAAAGCAAGTAGACTGTGCGTAGATTGAGAGGGATCATACAAAGCAAACCTACAAGTCATGGTCCTGTTCCTTTTCCCCTAATTAATGGTTCCAGGTATTAGGCAGAAGCTCTTCCCTGTGAGGGTGCTGAGGCGCTGGCACAGACTTTTCCCAGAGAAGCTGTGGCTGCCCCATCCCTGGCAGTGTTCAAGGCCAGGTTGGACACAGGGGCTTGGAGCAACCTGCTCTAGTGGAAGGTGTCCCTGCACGTGGCAGGGGCTTGGAATTGGGTGAGCTTTAAGGTTCCTTCTAACCCAAACCAGTCTGGGATTCTATGAAACAAATTGCTATTCATTGTAAGTAGTTTTCTTTATACATACATATAAAAAAAGTAAATCCAAGAAGTGGAAGGTAATAGAACTGTGACTACTCTTATGGATGACCAAGAATAGGTAATTTGGTAATGGTTTGCTTTTCTCTCTGGGGGTAATACTTTTTCTTATCTCCACTATGTTCACATTTAGTTCAATTTTCTCTCTGAACATTGAAAAATAAAACTGGAGAAAACTGCGGCTCAAATCACGTAAGGGGTCAAGGAATGAAGAATGAGTAAGATAGAGAGAAAAATAGGAAAAATGGAACTAAATCAAACCAGCTCTAAATAGTTGAAGATAGCTGAGTAAGGGCTCCTTGACCCCAGTCTCTCCTGAATGTGGTGCAATTTTACTGAACTTCCCTGAGGGTGAGGAGTGAAGAAGTTATTAACACATTCTAGAAAAGAGTGTTAGGAAATTAAACACTTCACATTCTGCTATTCTAGGCTCAAAATAATTAAAGTACTGTCCTCTCTACTTCTGCCTTGTGGATTGGTTTAGTACTGGGGTGCTACTCCTTTTGTTTAAATCAATCAGAACCAGGATGTAGCTGGGAGTGCTGTGCCTTTTGTGGTGATATGTCATGAGGGATATTGTGTCTCAGGTGCACAGATTTCCTCTTTCCATTAAGGATAATAAATGCCTTGTCCTTCTGTGGATAATGCAACATGGTCTCAACAGAGCTGGACTGAAATAACATTTTCCTCATACAATTTTCCTTAGCTTCAATTGCTAACATGACTGTAACCATTTGCATTTTACAGTAATATTCATGCACAATGTAATGTTCTACACAGAATTTAGTTCAACACGATTCATATCATGACCTGACACGCAGCTTTGAATAGATGTTATTATTGCTTAGATGGTTTACTAATATTGTTTTATATACAAATGCTGCCGAAGAAACAAGTATGAAACACCCTGCACTGAGCATCCACCTGCAGAGTTTTGCAAATCCGGACAGCAGAAGTTTTGGCAGTGATCTTTCCTATCAACAGATGGAGACAGAGATAAGGGGTTCCACTGGCTACAGCACTTCATTGGGTACTGGAACCTATTGGGTGGCTTTTACGGAAAATTTGAAAAAGGCTTCTCAGAAGATCTGTCAAAAGTATTCAAAGAGGTTACAAAAGATGGAAATTTAGATTTCCATCAGTTTATTGCCTGCAAGTATAGCAGGTCTGTCTCATGGAAAACTTGCATTCATATTCCCACATAAAGTCCTATCATATATTTCCATCACGGTTGTGAGTAAAACAAGTTGTCATGGTTTCAAATTAAATAGAAACAACTTAGTTTTTGGAAAGAGTTTTTGACCGTATGTAGTGATATCCGGTAGAACTTCTCCAAAAGTGCCAAGGAACTCTCACTTTCCTTTGTAGTGGGAACACTTGTAAAGTAGCTGATGAGAGCAAAACTGGCAAGCTTTGAATCCTGCCATCAAGAGTCCTTTCTATCCCAACACAGTTCAGCCCTGCTGTCAAAGGCACACAGTCAACTGTAGCCTGGGACCACCAAGGAGAAGCTGAGACCCAGTTTGTTGGCTGCAGGTGCTCGGGTGGTGAGAGGTGCAGCACACAGAGCTGCAAACCACAGCTTTCCTCCTGCACAGGCTCTCTGCCTCTCTGGGTACCAGCAGAGCTTGTTGTAGAGTCTGTGCAAGTGTTCACATATAAATCAATAAAAATGTAATGTACAAAATACCTATTTAAATAATCTCAAGGTATCTGATGATAGCACAGATTATAGATTTAATCGGTTTAAGAATCACAGGATGTGCACTTCTGAGGTTTCAACATAAGCAAGGCTGTTGTCTGAGGTCCCTGCCTTTGGAATTTGCTCCTTCTGGAACTCTGACAGAGAGAGCTTTGCTGGCCTTCAGAACATATTGCAAGGCCAATCATTTCCATCAAGATTTGGCTTCCCTGCTCTAAACAAAGACTTATTTTCCTAATCATTGATTTGTTTTCTGATGGATAATTAATTGGAATAGTGCTGACCACTATGGGCAGTTATAAATTGAAGCATTCTCTTAGGTAGGATGCACCCAGTGCCACAGCAGTGGGGAGATTATGAATGATTTTTAAAACCCACACAGATAATAGGGGAATTCAAGCCATGGCACATCTACAGCTGTACTATTGACTGTAAACTGTTCCTTTAAAAGCAGAAGTAGCAAAACACACAGATTACTCTTTGATATTTATCTTACTTTGGTTTCTAAGACCACACATACATATGCACATAGTTGATTTGGGATAAATTACTGGCTTTGCATTTTATGTGACCTGTAGAAATATGCAGTATCCCCCTACCTCACAAATGAATGGACTGTATTTCCCAAGAATACGAAATAATTTCTCAGATTAGAAAAGGAAAAGACTGTTCAAAGATGAAAGGCACAGCTTGTTTTAACAGGCTGGTTTTATTCTTGGGAAAACAACCCAGCTGAACATTAACTGCACATGAGAAGATATCTAAAGACTACAGATCTGCTTCATAGTTTTCATTTAAAGCTAGGAAGATTGATGGGTATTTGCAAATAGTATCTTCTGCAGAAACTCAGATCCCCTTTGTCTGTTGTAAACTGGTGGATAATAGAACAAGGAAAATTTTAAGAAAGCATAGTCTGGTTAACTGAGAGGACGACTACCAAATATTGCATATATTCCAAAGGGATATCTCTGGGTTTGGTCAACTGCAATCCAGAATTTAAGGATAGGATAAGGAAAGGAAGATTAACGTTGAATAACATCCTTTTGCCATTAGCAAAGGCTGCATTCTTCAGAAACCTAAACTAGAAATCTAATAGACACTCAGCAGCCAGGCAGAAAATACTGTCTTTGGAGTCATCCAAAACTTTTTTCTTTTAGAGGAAAAAACCCTTTTCATGGACATGACGAGTGACAGCAATGACTGAGGAATTTAGAACTCGCTTAAAATGTTCTTCTGTCCTATTTTCATCCTGGACTTACACAGGCAGTTTTTCTTCGGAAATGAGTAAAGACTTTATTTACACACACCATTGCTTTCGATGACACTGGTCATCACAACCATTCCTCCTCCCTTGCCGCCTTTAAAATCCAGGAATCATGCATACACAAGACATTGTATTTTTTACCTCAGAATGTATCAAACTCTCCAAATGACTTCCAAATGAATCTATTAATGTTACAATAATGCCTATTACTGTTTTAAATTTTGATTTATGTTGACTTGTATGCTCTGGGCAACTCTAAATTTGACTCTTTGCTTCATTTTAATATACAGCTAATTTACTAGCCCTAAAAGAAACTATAATTTGGCATAAGGTGATTTATTTTTTTCCTCTCTAGTCTTTCTTTTTTAGTGCCCTTTACAATGGACTTGAGTCATGTTGGATGGAAACTTCTCCGTTGTATGTGGTTCGGTGGTTGAAACAATTTTGTGCTTAGTTTCAAGTGGCTGTAATATAAATAGAAGCCACACCACTTTTTTATGTGGGATGGTGTATTTTTATAACTTAAAGCATGATGATATATTTGAAGAACAAATTAGTCATTCTGCCTCAAGAACTAGTCTGTCTGAGGTATGCCACAAAATTGGTTTCAAATTGTTTACCTGCTGTGGAGCCTACTGGGAGTAAAAATAGATTCTTGATTTAGGCTTGGTAATTCCTGTATTACAGTTTGGCTCCTTCTGTTGCTTAACTGATTACCATGGAGCTGCACTTGTACAGGGCAGCAATACAGTCCTTAATAGTTTATTCTCAGAATGTATTGTCATGGTTTGTCCCTTCAGTATATTAAAAGAAGTAGATGAAAGTTGCAGCTGACAATGCTGCTCTTTGATCAGACCTGCTGCCTAGCTATGAAAATACAAAAGATGCTATTTAGCATTTATATAGCACTTTTCAAACAATCACAGAATGGTAGAATGGTTTGGGTTAGAACAGACCTTTAGGTCTAGACTAGATCTAACAGACTAAATCATCTCGTCTGACCTCGGAGCCTTCTCTTCTCCAGGCTGCCCCAGCCCAGCTCTCTCAGCCTGGCTCCAGAGCAGAGCTGCTCCAGCCCTCGCAGCAGCTCCGGGCCTCCTCTGGCCTCACTCCAGCAGCTCCACGTCCCTCTGGTGTTGTTGCCCCAGAGCTGGATCAGGACTGCAGGGGGGGTCTCCCCAGAGCGCAGCAGAGGGGCAGGATCCCCTCCCTGATCTGCTGCTCACGCTCTGGGGGTGCAGCCCAGCACACGGGGGTGGTTCTGGGATCAAGCCACGCTGATGGCTCGTATCCAATTTTCCACCCACTAGCATACCCAGGTCCTCTCTGCAGGGCTGCTCTCAATCAATCAACTCCATCCCCCAGTCTGTACTGATACTGGGGGACTGCTATGACCCAAGTGCAGGACCCTGCCATCCAGGTCCCTCTGGACAGCATTCCTTTCCTCCAGCATGTCGACCACACCACTCAGCTTGGTGTCATCTGCAAACTTGCTGAGGGTACACTCAATGCCACTGCATATGTCATTAATGAAGATGTTAAACAGGACTGGTCTCGGTACAGACCCTTGAAGGACACCACTTGTTCCTGGATTCCATTTGAACACTGAGCCATTGACTCTAACTCTGGACAAAGTCATCTGGCCAATTCCATAACCATCTAATACTCCACCCATCAAATCCTGTCTCTCCAAATCAGAGGCAAAACTTTTGCATTTTTAGAGCCTTTTACAAAAATACCACACTCTCAGAAGTTATTTAAAGGATCAATAAAATAAACTTCACATTTTCTAAGCACGGAAATAGAAACACAAAGATGATTTCCAAAGTCTGAAAGCCAGTTGGTAGCAAGGCCAGGGCAGAATTCTGCATCCCCACACTTCAACTATCAGACCATGTAAGATAAAACAAGTGAAATCCATCTATTTGCAACCTCAGACACCAGTTTTCCAGTATGCTGAACATATTTCAGGAGGTTCCTAGGTTTGTAAGGTATTTCTTGAATTGCAGCGCACATAAAAAAGTTTATCATGTAATTAATTTCTTACAAGAACAGTAACTATTGTCTTAGTATTCTTTCTGTCATCAAGGCACAGATTGTCTATGACAGTGCTTATTATTTCCATTACAGATGTAACTGGAAGGAAACAGTACAAAGCCTGGCAATTCACTGAAGCCAGTTATCATTTTACTCATAGAAACACACCAACACTTGCACTGCTTGATTTTATCTGGAGATGATCTCATTTAATATGACAAACCTATAAAACATGTTGAGAAGGTCTTTAATACTTGTAGTTTAGGGTCTGTCTGCACAGTTTTGCAGCCAAATTCTTCGAGGAGAACTTTGAGCTTAAAATTATAGAATAAGATGTTCTATTTTACAATCAAAAGTTTCCTACCTGGGGCTGCTGAGTGGCAGTGGGTCTCTGAGGAGATGGTATAGGAGTTTTGGACAACATTTGGTTCATTTTGCTTACGACTAGTTCAGTTATATGTTGCCGGTCTTCAGTCTGGTGCTCACCAATCAGAGGCATTGCACAGTCCATGACCTGCAAAATAAGGTCATACATCAGCTATTGAGAAGGCACCAAAGTAAACTTATTGCACATATATGTAGAGTGTCAGGTCATCTATTCACATAGTTGTTTAAACAAAAGTCAAACAGGTCTGTAGAAATGGTGTATGTTATATCAGAAAAGAGAAAGCCCGAGTGCAGGATGTGGGTCTGCAGAGCAGGAGAACAGCAACTTTACAATGTCATCCCTTCCCAATCTCCAAGCAATAGACAGGTTCAGGATGACACTTGGGCATACACTCTCTGGGGAACATGACTCCTGTGGGAAGCACGCAGCAGATAAAGAACATGAGATTTCTTGGGCTATTCAGTGCTCTGCTGAAAACAATGCTGAAGGAATTGTGTGTGCTCCGTCTAAATGACAGCTCTGAAAAATCTTCTCTCTTAGGTATTTTTGCGGCTCACACCATGTTCATCAGCTGAATTAGAACGTGCAAATGAAAACTAAAACTTCATCTTCCCAGCTAGTGTTGGATTTCTGCTCGGGAAGGCTGGATCCTTACTGATAAGGGAAAAAATTGACGTAAGACCTTGTTATTATTGGTATGCTTTCCTGAAAAGCAGCGTAGCTGCAGTGCAGCTGATGCAAAAAAGAGGTATTTCTACAGAGAAAAGCAGGATATGAGAGACGCAAAGAAAAATGGGAACATTTGCATTCTAAATGTGCAGGTTACTAGTGTTCAGCAGGTATTAATTCAGCTGTTCAGATGAGTAAAACTAATCCTGAATTCAGTCACTTCAGTGGGCTATAAGCATTTGTTATTTCTACAGAATACTTGTTATTTCTGCAGTGTATCCACTTTGGGAGCATCTGTGTTTGTTTCAGGGGAAATAAAAGCATAACAACCCCAACTATTATTCACAGTGACACTGGCCATTTTTGTTTCAACAATAAAAGGATTTAATTCACTCTTGAGAAACTGCAATCCTTTTGCGTACGTGTCAAGGCTATTAAGGCAAGGCACCTGCAGCCCTGCATGCTGGTGTTTCTCATATGTATGGATCACAAGTGACAATAAAAATGATAGTATTAATAATTAAGAAGAGGCTGCCAGGCATAAAGCAGTTGGACTACATTAGCAGTAACGTACTGTATGGATGTGATTGTATCTGATCCAGTCAGAGTCTTCGTACAAACTGGATTGTGCCCATCTAACTTTCAGTCTGTGGAAAGCTGCCTACCTGCCAAATCTCACCCAAGGTTTCTCATGAGTGTAGCAAATGCTGCAGCAGACACTCATCAGCTGTGCTGGTAAGAGAGAAGGTGGTGGTGGGTGAAGAAGGCAAAAATCAATAGCAAGAGATCCTCCTGGTTTCTGCCCAACTGCACAAGGATCAATGAGTTTTATGAAGGTGTTTTAGTACTTCCAAAATGCACAATCCCTATCTCTTTGACTTCTGAAGTACCTTCTTTATTGCAGGTAAATGGAACAAGACTGAAAAGGTCCAAAAGAGTCAAAAGAGTGCTGGAGGACTCTTGCAGCCTCAAGCTATCTACACGTAAGTACTAACGGCCAGTGAAAACCTTAAACTTCTCTCACTCCTACCCAACCTCTAGCAAAAGGACCAGAAATAGAGCCCTGCTTTGGGAACTGGCAGGGCTATTTTGACTAGAGAGGGTGACTCCCAGCTCTTCAGGTGGGCACTGTGCTGTAGGCTGGTGCCTTGGCTATTTGTGTTAGTTACCCAGCTTGTCTAGTTGAAGGGAAGATGTTGAAATTTTGTGGCAAGACCCGGTTTTAAGGTGTTACTAATCATGAATGTTAGAATGTGTTGATGGCAGTGTGACAGGCATTGGATGTTTGGTTGTCCAGTGCAAAACATCTGATTTTCAGAGAGGGAGCTATTGCCCCTCTCACTATATTAACCCTCCTCTTGCCCAACCACAGAAGCAACAGTTCTGTGTTTCACAATTGTGTGAAGAAAGCCTCGCTTTGCTTACCTTCCACTTACATTAAAATAATTATTTGGAATGTCTGTGAAACAAATTGCCTCAAGTAAGGTCCTGCCAAAGGATTAGACAGGATTAAGGTCTGCAGGACAGGGTTCTGACCAAATTGCTAACTTTAAATACTTCTATGACTGCAAGTTTACATATAAACTTTCTTTGGGAGATACTGCTGTGTTCAGCATAACATGTGGAGAAAGTGTAGTTCTATGACTAAGGATAAAAAAAAGAAGCTTTGAGAGCTCAGAACTTCATGTCCACTTCAGTAGAGGAGACTGTATGTTTCTTGAAGACAGTATTTTCAAGCACAGCTGCCCTTTTCACATCCTGAGGCGGATTCAAATGCTCATGGCATTAAAAACCACAGCCATGTACCCATGACGACCTTTTGTCACTTGGACAGGTTTTGATGTTGTTGAAATCCCAACTACCAGACTTGAACAAATATTGTTGGCCAAAGATACACTGAACCTAACACCAAACAAGTGCTGAGTCAGGTGCCATGTCTGGAACGACAGTAAGTTATGGTGTGTTCTGGTGCTTTACTGAGGTACAAGGGTAGTAGTCAACGTGTATAAAGAGAAAGGAAAGCATCAGGTTATCAAGAAAACTGCTGCTCCCAAATGTCACAAACAGCGGAGTAAAAGACTACCAAGGCTTAAAAGCAGTTCCATCGCAGGACACTGCTCAGTTCAATACCTGACTGGACTTGGGAGGCAACCTGGGGGGGGTGGAAGTCGTGGGTTGCTGGAGCTGGAGGGGCTCTTACCACTGGCACTGCTGGGAGGGAGCAGAGCACCAGTTCACACCCAGCACTGCCTGGGCTCAGCCTCCCCCTCCTGCTACTGCTGCTGGGACTCATGGAGAGACCTTAACCTGCTATCCCTTGGCAAAGACGCTAACAACAAGGTGAATGTTCCACATTGAGTGGGTTTTGTTGTCTTTTTGTCTTGAAGAGAATGCAGACTAGTTTCCTTCCTAGTAAAATAAATGATATATATAAATATAAATGACATAAATGATCTTAAAATATAAATGATATATAGGATCCTAAGAACTAAACATACTTTGGGTAACACTAAGAGTTTTTAAAACCTGTGAGTGACTAACAGGAGTGTCATACTGGCAGTTCCCCCACTTTAGAGGACTTGACAAAGTTTAAACATGCATGGAGCATCCTGTTTATAAATAGTCTATTTACAGCCTGTCCTAGTTTTAAAATATCATTTTAAACCAGCCAAGTTTTATTTTTCTCTCAGCACCTAGTTCAGCCATTCAAAATACTGCAGTCTCCCACTAAGAGGATTTCATAGAAAAAAGACATCTGTAATTCATAAAATCAAATACATTAGTTTTGCAGATGCCAGTAAAAACATGGGGCACTATCATGATGGTCACTTAATTCATATTGCTTCTATTTTCATTGATATGCATTTCAGTAACCAATCCTATGGAATTCATTTTTCTTATCACCCAGAAACTTAACACATATTTACATTAAACTATGAGACTGATTATATGTATCAGCAGTACCAACAGAAACTACATGTTCAGTTCAACACAATACTGTGACAAAACAAACCACCTTTCAGTGATAGGACCCTTTAATGAGTGCCGTCTGCTGCTACTGTGGCTAAGGCAAATACTTGAAATTTGGGCTGCAAGAATGAGAAATGCTGTTTAACTCTGATGAATATGAAAGGAAATGGGATGGGATTACTAAAACAGCCAGTGCAGTTATAAGGTATCAGTAATTGCAAAGGGATCATCATGTTTGAAGGAGAAACTACTCTGACTGCCATTGCACAGACACAGTTCTCTTACACAGTACGTTTGCCACCAAAGTATTAAGAAAGATCTCTTGCTTAGAGCTTTATGAAGACCCAGCCTAAATGGTGCTGGGAAAGACAGAGTTGGGACAGCTGAAAGAAGGGTAAAGGTAAGGAACTCTTGTCATGCAGTGGAAGAAAAAGGTGTTTGTCAGGATGCTGCAATACAAGAGGAACATGCTGGACCAGACAGAGGGCTTGCAAATCGAAGTGCCCAAAGAATCTGACAGAATAATGATACATGTGTTCCATATGGGAAAAAAACCTATGAAATACAGAAGACATGATAATAATTGGTAAGTGCAGAGCAAGGAGGAATGAATTTCACTGCAAATCAGGGCAATTTTTAAGGTCCATCCTTGAGAGTGTGAGGACTGGGAAAAAACATTTACTTTGGTCTGTGAGTAAGAGAAGCTGGCTGTGTTGCTGTGTTACACATGTGTTACTTTTCTGTGGTGTTTTTTCTGGGACCTGGATGTCTGCAATTCTAGTGAAAATTTTGACTGTAAAGGCAGAGACTGATACAGATTTTAATTTAAGAGTTCTAAGGATGGGGAAAGTAACTGACATTACAAAAAACCAATAGTTTGAGACGGTCATTTAAGACCGGATGGGGTGTAAGAAGAGATGCAGTGACTTCTGAGAAGTAAGGGAGTGACTGGACATGAAGTAATCCTGGGGCTTTCCCTGAGGTCTCGATAGCAGATGCAGGAATGGTTTGTAATTGGAAATTAACCACACCTGAGGAGTCGGTAGGGGAAGGTACAGCAGCAAATCAGTGGTGACTGCTAGGAAAGTGTTACGGTCCCTCCTATAGTGGGGGAATAACATTGGCACTAAAAGTAAGAACAGCTGGAAAAGTGAATCAAGCATTCCTAAATGAAGGATCCAGCACCTATAGACACATTTATATGGTCTTGTTTTAATCTGCAATGAAAATAAACCAAGGAAATGATTTCTGGGTCCAATCAAAGTCCCTGCATGAAGCTGAATTTGTATGTTGCAAACCCATGCAAACATAAGTAGATTGAAAAAAAAAGTGTAAAATATATAGAAAATACAGTTAATATCTCTGAGAAAAATGCATGGACTTTGAAGGGAATGTGTAAAAGAGATCGGTTTAATCTGTAAAATAATAACTGAACATCACAATGAATTTTACCTGTATTCACCCCCCTGTTAATAGAGTATGGTTCATTGTGAATCAAAGACAACATTAAGATGGTCACATATAAGTGTAGTTGTTGTCAATTTAAAAAGTAAAAAGGTATTTGCCAGGTATTTTGACAAAAGATACAGTAATCATAAATATTATGTGAAAAAAAAAATAGCGAGTAACTATTCTTAGGAAGGAGTCCAAAATACTAATGTTGTTCATGTAGGCCCATAGTTATTGCTCCATTCAAACGGAAACTAGTGTCGTAGCAAAGCAAATTTGCCCCCTTCATTAACTATGTCACATAATTGACTTTTCTGTCTAAAAGAACAGCTGATGTCATTATTTCTGGAATGGTGTCTGGAAAATGTCAGGGGATTCAATCTGTTCCTTTCTAAACAGAAGGGTTCATTGAAAAAGCTGAATTTTTTCTATCACATGAAGCCCACATCTGAAGGAACATATTCCTGAATTCAGCGCTAATGCACCAGAAACGTGAGAAAATTTCATTAAAAAGGTTGGGATTTTCTAGAAGTCTATCTTCTTAGGCATTTCTTATTAAGTTATATTAAGTCCTATTAGGAATAATTAAGCTACATGAAGTCCTATTAGGAAATGTAGGAATGCTCCTTGTTTTGGAAATACGAATCTTTGCAGATAGATGTGGTCTTAACTGTAACTTTCTGTCACCAAAAGAGCAATTTAAGTCTCTTAAATGTTCAAAATTTCTAACAGTATCAGAACATAAAATGAGAGACTTCTGACTTTATCAGCTATTTTAGATGGATTTAGTTCCCTTACTAACCTGCATAGAGGGTATTCTTTAACGGATGAAATGCCATGGACATATGCAAAAAAACATGGCCATGATTATTTGCCACTTCTGTACACATTTATCTGCCAAATCCCTGATTTAGAGATACAGTTATGTTTCTAGAGAGTTTTTAAAATCTGTTTATTATAGGAGACTGGCATCTACAACATTGGCAGCCATGGTAAGAAATGAAACATCTCCCTCTCTTTTTTCTGAGCAATGTTGAAGTTTGTCATGCTTTGGGCAGAACATTGGGCTAGGTGAACTCCAGAGGTCCCTGCCAATCCAAGTATGTCTAAACCCTGTGATACACCCTTCCATGGGTATTACCAAGTAGTTCTAGCAGAATATCTTTTCATGTCTTTGTCCAGTCTTTGGTGCTGAAGTTTGGAAATGTGTGTGATGAAGACAAAGAGTAAGCAAGCTCAGAACTTCTGAGCAGTCAGAAGTACAGCATTAGAGGCTTGGGCTCATTAAACCAGTGCCGTAGTGCTGGTGCTGGATCACTGCACATTACACAGTGGATACACACTGGAGTGAGTGGTACATATCCTAGGAGTTTGATGGACTGCAGCACCTTCAGAAACAGTATCTATCACACCAAGACTTTAAAAAAAAAAACTATAAAAAATAGTCTGTTTCTTCATTTCTTATATTGGTTTACAGTGGCTGAAAGTATTCTTCATGAAATCCAAATGGTTTCCATCTTTCTAGGTTATAAACCACTTGGAAGCTAATTTTAATACAGCTTAGGGTAAAATTAGCAAGTAGAAATAAGACACCTGCAGCAGCCATCCACCCATCCAATTCTGAGCAAAATTTGGGAAACTGCCTGTGAGGCCACTTTAAAGGGTTTTGTTACATTTATTCTCTTTTACTGCATTCATCATCATGATAAGAACTTATGTTTAGCTTCCCAGAGGCTTGGTTTTCCAAGAAAGAATGATGAAAGATAATCAGTGGAGTCAGGAACATGAACAATGCACAAGTATCTGTTTCTTCTGGTATTAAAACTACAGAAGTGTTAATTTAAGAAAAAGATTAAAAGTCTATTTAAGAAGTTAAAGTTTAATGGACCTTAATTTGATGTCTTATTAGCAGGAACTGGTGACACAGTTAAAAAGTTGTATGTTGCAATGTTTTGTTAATAAAATTCTTGTTTCTACAGCTTGTCTCTGTCATCATGATGCTGGGCAGCAGAGTACTCCAACTGAGGTGAAAAGAACAGACCCTAATGAATAGCTGAGACTGTTACACAGTATAGTAACTTGGTCTTCCTCCTGATCCACCTGACAACCCTTCCTTCAAGGTAAGTGATTCTTCAGTTAGCTCACTGCTCCCTAGTAGGGGTAATGATAGTTCTTTGGAGTACAGCAGTAAAAGACAAGAACCACTTCTCTTCTAGAGAAGGTTATGTCTTCCAGAGAACCGCTTCTAGGAAACCATGTTCTTTTAAAAGGCAGTTACTTCTTACAGTCCCCATCTAAGAAAACTGTAGAGAGCTTGTAGCTGCACAGAAAAACAGAGGTTGTATTGGGCTTGAATAATATTATGACCTCAATATTTTGCCCTTCCTGTCTTTAAATTGGTCTGGATTTTTTTCTGAGGATGCATAAAGTATCTCCCAACTGCACAGCAAGAAGGAATAAATGGATATCCTTCAAAATTCCCCTGCATTTATAGCAGTGTGGAAAGATGAAAGGTACACTAAAAATGTATCCTTCTTAGGAAGTCTGGTAAATAGTAGTAGTATTGGCTTCAAATGTTGTTCAAATGAAGCTTGTTCAAATGTCCACGAGTCTCTAGGGTGGCTAGAGAAACATGAAGATACTGATGCACAAACAAGCACTGGGAAACCAACCCAAATCTATAAAATGGACCCAAATCTAGCACCCAAAGCTATAAAATATGAGAAGCTGTACTTACACTGCAATTTCTTGGTTTTCTATAACATTGAAACCTACTTGGTCTCATGAGGGAGACATCTACAAAAAGCTAACTATAATAAAGATCTGTATATTTATTTTATAACAAGGTTTATGTATGCAGAAATCAAGTGTCTACAACTATACTTCACTGCATTAATCTTTTTCTTTCACTGTAGTTCAATCCTTCCTGAACAGGCATTACTCTGCTTACACAGCAAGCACACTGCAGAACTTGAATGGCAACAAGGCTTTAAAAGAACAGTAAGTTATTTAAAAATTCTCTTCCTTTTAATCAAATTTAGATACAAAAGAAACTATCAGAGAAACTAGAACAGGAGAAAAATAAGGTTACCCTTCTTGAAGAAGTGGGGCATGATGCCTGGACCTAACATTAAGAACCAACACATTCTTACCTGCAACGTAAGCGCACCATACTAGAGCATAGAGAAAGAATCACTTTCTAGAGGTGTTTTTTAACAAGTACAGCTAGAACATGAGATTCATGAGATGCAATGTTGTACTGATTCTCTAATATGAGCCACTGGCACAATTTGTTGCTTCATGATTTTGGGGAATAAAAGAAAGCAGAATGTGAAACCAAAGAATGACAAAATGACCACTACAAAGCAGTTGAACGGTCACAAGACTAAAACAATAAAATTATTGGCATAGGTTAAAAAAGGACAATATGAAATTAATTAATAACTTCCCACAAATAGTCATATAAAAAGTCACCTACATGTTGTATTTTCTAACATTAGTTAACAATGGACTTTTTTAAGCATGTGAGTTGTTAAATGTAGTACTTAAACACTGTAGATATTTTAAAACTATTGTGTGGGATTATGCATGTCCTAAAGTCTTGTCAAACACCTTTGTCAAAACGTGCTATGTACCAAGCAGCTAGTCCTGTAAAATGCTGCTCTCCCAACCTTATTACAAAAAAACCCTCTGAAGTCAATTTCTGTCCAGAATGCTGAGTATATGAAGGATCCTTTAGTAGAATTCTGCCCTAATTCACATTCACTCTGAAGCCGAATGACATGTAGATATGCTTATCCAAGGGGTGTCACATGGGTTGACTATTAACTGAAAAATCAGGAAGACCATGTCTGCATACACCGTTTCATACATTAGCAAGTGTGTGTGTTCCCTGTCAGATCACACCTGCAGAACCAACATGCCAGTGATATAGAAACATTTACTTTTGTAGTAGGTGTTCCAATCACCATGAAAACATCAGAGCATAGGTTTCAGTATGGCACTGCAATTGGAGAGTAAACCCAGTATTTACGGAATGACCATCCTGCTCAGCCACTGGTTCTTCACTGCAGCACATACGTGCTGGCTTTAATAACACATTTATTTTCCCATGTTGAGAGTAGACAAAAGGCAAAATTTTTCCCCTCTACTGGTGCAGACAGTCTTGTACTCTGCATTGTATGGTGGAATTATAGTGCAAAAACTGTGAAAATTATAGTGTAATAACTGTTGATGTAAGATGGCTTTTTAGTAGCAAATGATTGTAAATTCTATAGATGCTGTGTTGGATGTGAACTTTGCAAACAATTCTACATTTCAATGTCTTCAACAGATTCTATATGTTCTTGCTGATGAGCATTACCATCTTCCAAACAATTCAGCTGATTCTGTAGAACAGCAAGAATTATCATGCTCCATCTACTCTGTCTTTTAGTTGCAACATCTATTATGTACACTACTTAAAATGCTCCATAAACCCAATTCCTCGTGTCTCCTGCAGTCTTACAATTCTGGTCTTTAAATACATAACAGTCTCTGGCATGGAAAACTAGGGGATTTATTCTGAAGCAGGAAGTGAGGTACTCTTGGGGGTCAGTTATACAGTTTGCACTGGCTATTTCATTCTCAAAACCCTGTTCCCCTTCTCCTCCTCCCTGCAGAGCTCCCAGGCCTGCTGCAGGGGTTGGTCTGGGTCCTGACTTGTGGAAGCTGATGGTACTCATTGAAAAGGTGTGCAATACCAAAAACATGGGAAGAGTCGAATTCAGTGACTGAAAGTGAAGTGCACAGAGTCTGACAGGAATTTGCTAGTAGAGGAATGCCACAGCAGTGTCAACTGTTACAATAAAGGAGACATCCTTCACTTGCACTGGAAGCAGGAAACGTTCAACTATATTTGTACAGAAAGAGCAGGATGAAAAAGAAAGTAGGGAATAAGATCGGTAGAATCAGTGATATGGGTTGATGCCAATCATTTCTCTGACTAGTTTTAGTCACAGTGTATGAGAAACAACATTGTTTCATGTCCAAAACATCTAGGTTTTCCTTACAAAAATACACTTATTAAATGCAATCCTACTCTAGTTTTGTATCTTCTTGCATGCAATCTTTCAGTTTTTAACTACTATTGTATGAGTTAAGACAACTAAGATCTTATGTCTCAAAGTAATCTACATTTATTTTATAGTTTAAGTGGTGGGGTTGATATTTACTGGACTAAAGCTAGGCAAATCAGCATGAACTATCTCATATGTAATGAATTTAGAGAAATGGGTGTGTGTAGAAAATGCTGAGACCCATCCTTGGAGATGTTTAAGGGCTATGGGAACTGCAGAGTATCTCACAAAGCTTTAAATGGCATATGGGAGGCTGCCAAAGCCCAGCTGAACAGGAGCTTACTTGTGAGCAGCAATCAATACCTTCCCAGTACGCAGGTAAGTCCAAGCTCCACCCGCGGCTGCAGCCAAGCTGTGAAGCAGCACACGGGTCAAGACTTATGTTTGGGAATCTCCTCTATATTGTATCACCAGAAGTCAGAGTGGTCACTCACATTTCATCCAGGGTTCACTGGGTCAAGCATTACAGATTTAACAGGAACCTCAGGGTGCAGTGCAAGGGAAAGACTGCTCCTATGTGAAGGAGCAACACAGGAGGCTTTGTATGGAATACTAAATTCTATGCTATGGTGAGTTCTGACAATCAATAAGGCTCAGTAAGTTCTGATTTGGGCAGGCATACCAAGGAAATGGGGTTTCCTGAATTCTTCCTCAGTGTCTCAGGAGGTAGGGATTACTGCTGCTTGTTTTGCTGAAGGTTTAATGCTGCAACCTGCTCAGTGCTTTAACGTGCTATTGATTGATTTGGGAATTATTAGCAATTGCAATAGTGACAAATAAATTTGTGGAACTAGAAGAGAATAAAATACACAGAGCTGTTTAACACTGTGACAAAACAAAGAGTCTCACTTCTACAAAGCTCTTCTGTTAGAAATGGACACAAAGAACGAGAAAAGGTTAATTCACCATCTCCAGGTTACTCTCATGGCTTAGAAAAAATACTCTTATTGTTGTTTTAGCAAGTATCAACCTCTTTTGGAGTGGGAGGTTCTGAGGACCCTTGCCTACCTCCTGAATAAAACTGGAAGAACATGGAAGATGCTGAAGAAATCCTGAATTGTGTGATAGGCCCGTGATGATAGGTTGGTTTATGGCGAGACAAAGTTATCTCTATCCATTGTAAACTTCAGGTAAATGAAAAACTTGAACTTTACAAAACTACCCACAGCAGAAACTTCTGATTCATGAGGAATCAGATCTTAATGGTAAAACTTAGGTTAGAAAAAAGTAAAGTTGTTTCCACTTCATTCTTAATTTCCCTCTCCATGTAAAGGTATAATTTTGTTGGGGTTCCCTTGGGATAGTGCTATCTATAAACCTTCCAGGAAAAACTGGTAAGCCTGCTCAGGAAAGGAATCGTAAGGGCTGGGAAAATATGACATCCACATTTGGTTTTGTTTTATAGTTTGTGTACATTTCCTCAAACACTAAAAGACATTACCAGCCATATGGTTACATTTTCCAGCAAGTGTTGCCACTAACTCGGACGTGTGGCTTTGTATGATGATGTAAACATTGCTCAAAAATACACAGCCTTTCCTGAAACACAAACAAGCCACTGCCTATCTATCAGAAATGTTCTTTACTTGGGGGGGTTGTAACATATAAAAGCATATATTGAAAAGAGAAGATTGCTTACCTCAAAAATATAATCTTTTCCATCCTTTCCATGGACAGCTTTAACAGCACAGATGTCCAAACCACCAAATATTTCAGAACAGGTGTCAACCCAAAGCTTGTACCTGTTTCGTAAAGATAATTTTCTCTGTGAGTATCTCATCAGGCTCTTGTTTGCCCACAGGCTCACCCAGGAATGTATTTTACAGAACATTTGCTCTAAATGCAGAATTGTCACTTGATTGTCAGTTTTACTGAATTTGTATTCCCTAGAACAGTGGCTGAGAGATCCTGGCCTGATTACTCTGCTTTCCCCCAGTAGAATCCAGAAAAGCTGTGGCTCTGTATCCTGACCCAGTGTGATGCTGGATTCTATCCCTGTTCACATTGGTCCAAACATGTGTCTGCTCTAAACTGTGAGTAACATGAAGAGAATACATGCTGAAACACAAAGAGCACTTAGCTATACCCCACCCTGCCCTTTGAGCACCCTTATACAGGTACAGCTTGCTAGCTGTGGCTGTAGTTCACAGAAGGAGGGTTCATCATCTGACCAGGTTTTGTGGCTTCGGCGTGACAAGGGGTTTTAGAAAGAGGGGAACAGGGCTTCTTTCTATTTTCCTGTGCAATTCAAACATCTGCATCTGTGCACACGTTCAGGTGTGACAATCCTCTTCCCTATTATGCTTGGTAGTGTACTTCATTATGGATAGGTTTATTCCTTTATCAGGAAAACTAGAATGAGAGTCTCCATATTAATTTATGGACCCACTGTATTCCGAAGTAGCAACAACAGCTTTAGATATACATCATGAACCAGACACAAGAAAAATCAAAACAACCCTACAGATAATGCAAGAGGAACAGACATACAACACTATGTAAAAGTTATGCAGCACGCAGGCAAGGGTAATATCCTTGATGTGGGGTTATAGACAACCACAGCAAAATTCAGCTGCAATGTAGAATTCCTCAGAATTCTTTAAAACTCCTAAAAAAGGGCAGTATTTCATACAGTACTGAACAGAAGAACTCCTCCACTGATTTTCAAACCTCATGGTAAGAAATATAGACCAAGGAAAGGCCAGTTTACCCAGTCTACATGGAGTAATAGGAATTATTTTTCTTTATGAATAGAGAGATTATCTGACTAACAAGGGAATGAAGTGGGACTTACTAGAGAAAGAGTGAGGCAATTCCTGCGATCAAGCACTGAACCACTGGGACAGAACAGGGAGCCATAATGCTTTGCTGAGGGTGTGCTGAGGTGATGTAAGCTGTGTGTGTTTGCTCAGGGGCAAGGACTGACTCACAGGACACAAAACAGCATTGAGAACTTTGATTAGCTAATGTCCTAGCTGTGCATGGGCACTGGGAAGTGATGAGATGATCCTGAAAGGTTACAGAGCCAGACAGCACAGCTCCACCAAATGAAGGACATTTTGCTTAAACCCCGAAGTTTTAAAGCAGCCATTTATCATGGACTTTTTTCTCTTTCATTGGCCAGCATTTTAGTATAAATGAGAGCTATTTCCTTTTAGAGACCCTCTCCTGAGCCAGCCTTTGAGCCATGATGATGGATTTGCCACATCATAGTATTTTCCATTGCAAGAAAATTGCTGTAATAAACATAGCATTTGACTTCACTGTAGGATCAAAGGAAACTCGTTACTGGGTTGAGAGTCTTATTCATAAATAAATATCTTCAGTAATAGCATCCTTTCCAAGTAAACTTATTAGGTCACATTCTTTATATTTTCTTATATCAAATCTGTTCCAGTGGAAAAGGTTTATTTTAAGCAGAATACAAAGACATCAATACAACTGTTTGAAAAGATCCTGATGGTAATCTTTTAGCAATGAAAATAAGTTTTTTCCTGCGAGAAACATGTTTTTTGTCCAAAATGAGAGGTTTTTTTGGATGCCTGACAATTTCAACATCTGTAGATGCACTGACTGCCCGGGCTGCTTGCGTGCACTTGCTTAGAAGTAACTTTTTCTTTGCTGAAAATACCAATGTGTATCTCAGAAGTACCTTAGAAGGTCCTGAGGGCAGCAAAACTTAAGAGTAAATATCTGGACTTCATATGAAAAGAAATTAAGACATTTTCTTTAAAATACTGAAACATGAATCAGATCTCTGAAAGTATTTTTAATAGTCTGTCTTCTGCCAACAAGCGCAGAGCTGGAAAAATACAGCTACGTTTGGAAGGAGAGGTCTTGGATGGACTAGCTTGTAGTGTTTTAAGCCCAAGGCTTGCCCAGTAGGTTTGACAAGAGGTCACGGTTCTTATTTTCCAGAGCAGATACAGTGTGCAGCAGCCTCGGAACTGGCAGATCATGAACTGTTGCTCCTCGGGTGTCTGACATGACATACCTGGTGTGCCAGAGAGATGGGCACACTCGCAGAGGGGAGCAGTGCCTCTCTGAAATAAAGAGGTCAGTAAGAGTGCGCACCACTGAAATGGGCTTGTTCTCCACCTTGTCATGGTCCACATTGGTCATGGTCATGGTCCACTGGGCCACATTCTTCTTTCTTTTCTAAATTTCTAGACTAAGATTTGTATTCAGCCAACAATGTCAACTCGGGCAGTGCTTCCAAAGCACTTCTTCCTAATTCATGACACATTCTGTGCATGAAATGCACATGCATCAGACTGGGTTGCTTTTGGTATGCTGTTAAACTATCTACCTTCACTCTTCAGGAAACTTCAGTTTGCCCTCCTCTTCCTTGCTCTGTGTTGTGCATTTCAGCGGGTAATCAAACAAGAAGCGGGGCTACGCGATACATACCCCTTTCTGTTATGAAAAAACATCCACCTTTTCCATGCTTTTTTCTTCATCAGCAGAAAAGAAGTTTTGGGTTGTTGGCTAGTGGTTTTTTAATGGAAAATACCTATTATGTTCTACTTACATTCAAAAATGGAAGCAGATGCGAAGCACAGAGAGCATTTACAGTGAGGTAGCTAGGCACAGTGAGCATTTCATCCTCATTACCCACTCTTGGTATTGTTTAGTTTTCCTTATGGCAAGACTAAAGTGCCTGTGTTTGTACAGAGGAATAGCTCATGCACTGTAATTACACACACTGAAGCACTTTCTTTTCCCTCTCAGCAAAGACATAACCTCACTTTCGAAAGGAAGGTGAGGGAAATGAGAAAGAGAAAATAATGTGGCTCCACTCCATCCCCAGAGGAGAGATCAGTGAGGACACAGTCTAGACAGGGGTTGGACAGCAGGGAGTTGTAATTCCTGTCTTATTTGTTTTCACCTTTCCAGGCCAGGCAATGGTTCAGTTCCTCTGTCTCCCTCAGCTCATAAGAGGGACCAAGTTGTAGGTTTCAGGCTTTAAAACAAGAACAGCCCACAAAACAACCAACCCCCCCCCGTACTGTTGAATGTGGAAACACCTTATAAATTACACTGCTATTGTACAGACTTTTTTCAGCTTCCAGTGGCAGCAACCTTTGGAGAAGCTGAACAAAACAAAACTCAAAGCCATCGGAAAGCCCCACAGATTGATTTTGGAGGGAGAAGAGGCTGTGTGTTGTGGAGACCTTGGAGCAAATGAGTGGTATTGAGAGGAGGTCTGTCAGTGGGAGACCTGAGCTTCAAAATGGTACTGCAAGGAGAATGTTTCTGACTGGACTGTAAAGTGTCTAGCACAAGGATGGGAGAAAAAGAAAAGCACAGTAAACCAAAGTAGAGCTGGAATGATGACACGAGGAAAATGAGCTTTGTTATATCCCAGCATCTGGGTAAAGCCTCACAGTGCAGGTCAGTGGAAATTCCACAAATGAAAAATATGCAATGTAGCAGGATTGAAAAAAGAAAAGAGAAATATAATTTAAACAGGCAAAGTTAAGACCAGGGTGCTTGGTTAGAACAGATGATGTAGAAGGAAAAAAGCTTCAAACACTGTAGCATGGGGTAAGACAGTTGGGGAAAAGGGTAAATGAACCAGAGGAAATGGCTGACAGGTTGAATCCAAAAAACGGAATTTTCTGAAGGGAATTGCAGTGGTTTTCTAGGTGCAGCTATGGATGGAGGAACCCAAGGGTGCAGCACCTAGTACTACACTAAGGCTAGTACTTAGTTTGGGTAGTGAACTCTGAGTCAAGTCATTTAGAACTCCTGGCTCATGTTTGTTAGTTTTTCCAAACAGAACAAGACACATGCATTTCCTGTGCAGAGCAACAGTGTAATGTTAAAAACTTCATTTAAAATAAAATTCCATTAGTTTTTGGGTTTTTTTTTAATTACCTTGTACATGAGACTCGACTTACTTATCTGACATAGCAATTTGTTCCAGCATTGCAGAGCCCGTGTTTGTCTTCCAGTTTCCGGATATGGAAGTTCTCCTGAAAGGGGGAAAATATTACAAAGACAGCCAGTGGTTTTATATTTTCACTCTCTCTTAAATTGCTCTGATTGTCCCATGAACACTGTAGCAGCATTTACACCTTTTTCATCCCTGGCAGCTTGTGACAGAGCATCTAAAACGTGAAGACTTCTAACAGGCATCAGAGTGTCAGTAACACGCGCTCTGCTGTAGGCACGTTATGCAGTATGACAGTGCTGTGCACTCAGGCAGTTAAGACTTTTCTTTTTAAAAAAGCTCCTATGATGAAATGAAAGCATTAGCAAGAAGCTGTTACTGGTTATAAAGGGTAGAATAGCCTGTAACATACTGGTACTGCAAATGTCAACAAACTGAAGCTTCAGCTTCTCATTTCAACTCCGTACCGCTGCAGGGTTAGGTCCCAATACTGGAAAATCAAGACAGCTACATTTTTTAACACCTCTGAAGTGATCTCAGATCTCTTTTAGAGCTGGATTTTGGTTTATTCTACAGTTTTCACTCTTTGCTAGCTTACTACTATAATCCAAATGGTTTATGTCAGTGCTTGAGTGCACTCTCTTCTATTTAATCCCTAAGAAAAAAAAAATCATATAGAGTTTATTTCTCCCCAGATCTAGCACTGCTACCAGGGCTGAGGAGATTACTGTTCTCTGAAACCTAAATGCTGTACTGGGAATAGGCGAAGGATACAAATTATGAAGTGTTTCCAGTTAGTAAAATAATAGGAACATCTGTAATGTATTAAAAGTATATTAGGCAGCAGCTATAGTTTTCTGTCCATTTTTCTATTAACCTAATTATGAGGGTCAGTAGCAGTTGTGGGGGACTGCTGACTTTTCTATGCTGTGTTCTCTGTTGGTGTGGGAGAAGGGGGAACATGCATGTTGAGTGCTGTGCATAAGTTTGCCCAGTAATAAGGCTATTTAGTGATTTCTGTTTCATTTTCTGAAGTTATATTTATATATATCCATCCCTGGCAGTGTTCAAGGCCAGGCTGGATGAAGTCTTGGGTGACATGGTTTAGTGTATGGTGTCCCTGCCCACGGCAGTGGGGTTGGAACTGGATGATCTTAAGGTCCTTTCCAACCCAAACCATTCTATGATTCTCTATGTGTCTACTTACAAATGGTAAGTTCGTTACTATTCTGCACACATATTCTGCATCAGAGAGATAATACTTCTCACAAATCACAATTAAAATCTGTTGTAGACTTCTCAAAGGCAATGTAATATTTAAAGTGTCTTTGAGGAAGCAAGATGTGACCAAATCAGAGAAAAAAATGAATTGTTAAATTGTCCTGAGGCCTTTTAACAAGTATCTAGTTTAAGATCCTCAGCTGCACTGGGGCAGACTCAGCACTACTGACTAGAGAAGAAAAGGTGGTTTGCTTTAAGCCGTGCTTTCACTCCATGACGTGAAAGGTCCCTGTTGAAGCTGAAGCACTCTCCTGACTGGCTGCAAGCATGGTGCAGAGACCAGGTGAGGCCTGAGAGGAACACTATGGGCGCAGACCTGGCTGGGGCAACCTCAACAGCTTGTGGGCTGGACACAGAAGAACTCCAGGGAACAACAGGGGTTCCATTAGACACAAAAAGCACCCAACCAGACCAGCTGGCACCTGAAACCTTAGGTATGATTTCTGTAGTTCATATATGGTTTCCTCTACTGAAATACAAAGGTTTCCCTCCCTCCTTCGCTTCTATTCTGATAATTGCTAAGGGTCTTTCACACTGTCATCTTTCTCCTTTTTACTAAATACTGAATAATATACCAAATACTGAATATACCAATACTGAATAATATACCAAACAAATCTTAACACTTTTGAGTGCTTTACACTTAGGCTTAACATATTTTCACTTAATTAGGTCTTTGCAAAGAACGAAGAACTCTTTTAAAACTGGGGGAAAAGGAATTATGATTATTATAAACAATTCATAGTAACTTGTGCTCCCCCTTCTCCAACACCTTTCTGCCTTCTTTAGTACCATTTATAATACAAACTGTTGGGACAGGGACTTGTCATCAGAAAAACACGCAGAAATGTCTACCTGCAACTCTTGTGTAGGTGGCCTGCTTAGGGTGTGATTCTATAGTGCTGTTGCTCTCTGGTGTAGATGTGCTCTACTTTTGTTTTACTGACCTTCTGATCAAAGTACAGCAAGTTACGGATTTACAGTATTGCTTTTGGAGAGGAGATCTGGATGTAGTGGTTTTGTATTGCTGTTTTTCTTCATTGCGTGTGACCCTTTTAACTTTATTTCCTTGAAGTCAGATGAATTCTGTAATGGTACCAAGTGCAGTTAAATATGCGTCACACAGCGTTTTGAGGAGCTGTGGTATTTAGAGGGATCCAGTGCTGCATTTGGGCTATAATCTCTACTGACAGATGATAAGCACCAGTGTTTTGTGAGTCATAGATGCACTTATACCACCATTTCCCACAGCATTATAAACTGAAGCTCTTAATAACTCTCTTTTAACTACAAACCCAAACGTTTCACTGGTATTTTTTGTGGTGGCTCTCTAAGTACTCTGTTCCTGTGTCACAGAACAAAATGAGAACCAGCTGTAAAACAATATTCTACTGACATAATGTATGTGTATGCATATGAAGAATTTTTCAGACATTTGGTAAATCTCCTCTTCATGATGCTTTGTAGCAATGGACCGGTATTGCATTTTTTGGTGTGATTTAACTGTATTAAAGAATCTGGAGAAGAAATGCCTGCTAGGCTTTTAGCATTTGGATGAACCCATAGTTTCTGAGTATGAACTTAAAAATAAATAAAAGGTAGGAGGAGCAGACTGTCATTGTAGCTTATTTTTGCTGTCCCTTAGGCCAATGTTTCTTCTGTGAAGAAACATTTATGTTTGAAAATGATAAATTTACCACTGGCCAAGTCTTCCAAAATTATTCCAGACACTGAACAGCATTTAAATTTCCAGTCAAATAAAAAAATGTAGGGTCTCTCCTATGAAATGCAAGGTCCAATTTGTACCATAGGGAATGAACCATCAAGTTACTAATATTGCATCTGAGTGCTGGTATCTGGTGGTGTGTCATAACCATTAAGAGTTGGGCCTTATCCCTAAGACTCTGCCACTCGGGAGCTGTAAGACAGGCAAATCAACTCCATTTATTTTAAACAACAGAGGAGGGGTAGCACAGCATGAGAAATCTGCCTGTCAAAGCACCAACAAGAGAGAAAAGTACTAGCCTAGCCTTGGAGAGGCAGAAGTAGTATGAAAAGGTTTGAGATAGCAGAAGGAAGCTGACTGCTAACTGGAAGGAGAAGCTGCTGAATAGCACCGAGTAGAATAAAAGGGGCAAGGGAGAACCCACAGCAACAAAAAAGGTGAGGCATAAGGAGAAAGGACTAAGAGACACAAGGGTAGAAGTGGTCTGGGAAAGTGGTGGGACTGGATCAAGATATGGTTTGGACAGAGAGGAGAGAGGTGACCTTGGGCTGCAACAGTACGGTGCTGTTAGAAAAAGTAGGATGGGTCTCTCCAGACATGGGGCTAAAGCCAGGAAAAGGTAACAGTTTGGAGCACCAATGTAAGCCAAACAAGCAGAATTGGAATTAACTTCCCTGGAGCAGCCAGGGGCTAAAGGCTGTATCATTCAGGAGCATTTGTTTATGACTCTTATTGCCTACAGGGAGAGGTGGGGTATGCCCAACACACCGGAAATTCTGTAGGGAGCTTGAGTTAGAGTTTCTGTCAGAACACGGAAAGTCACCAACAGAGGATTCCAGAAACCTCTCGGTCCTCACAAGCTTTTTGAGTCTTATGCCTTGTCACTGTGTACAACTCAATTTTCCAACACACTTCTTTTGCAAAACGTAGATAATTCTGGATTCAGAATAAAGCAGAAGGATTGAGTGTCCATACTGCTGGGTGGACCTGACCTACAGGAATGGTATTTCCAGCAGCACTGGGCTGTGCTTTGTTAAGGCCCCTCAGATGCACAGTGAGAGGCAGGTGGACTGGTGAGTTGTTCCTGAAAGGCCTCATCTTTGGTATTCGTTCTCAAATACCCCTTAAAGTCATATGTCAGGAGAGGCCTGCAGTGATTCACGCAGCTTGGATCCTGTGACAGTAATGTCTTAGGGGAGAAGTCAAGAGCACGTGGCCTTCCAGTATCAACCCCAGGTGAGGTATTTTGCCCCTTCTCCCAACCCTGTGCAGGTTTTACTTTCTCACAGAGCTTGCTGGCTGTTCCTGAATTACTTGACACTTAATGCTAATCCTGTCCTTCATATTATAAAACATTTTACCCATTTTCTTTAACCCAGCTCCAACTTCTGCTTCTCTTAGGATTTAGAGGTTTGCTTGGAGTTGTTTTTACTGATAAAGAACTTGACTGTACCTTATGAACATCAACGTACAAAGAATCTCTGATCCCTCCAATGGATCTAGGATCTCCTACAGGAGTTCCTAGAGAAATATCTTTGCATGTGTGGTGTGCATATGTCAATGTATGTGTGTATTTTTATCCATGTTTTGTTATATTTCTTCTGCCACGGAAGTGTAAGCATGAGGGAGCAAAGACATGAGATGATTTAACTTGTCTAAAAAACAGGAATGAAATGAGTGTATGTCAAATTACATTGCTTGATAGTTGAAACAGACTGAAAATATGCATAAACACAGTTACCATGGCTCAACTACTACATGATAACCTGCTTTGCTGCTGTAGTTTAATGTTGTCTGTGAAACTGAAACACCCTTGTAGCCTGTCGTATAGCCAGGATGTTTAAACAAACACCTGGATTCTGAAGTTAGAAGAGATTTTCATCCATATGTGTGAAGGCCACTGTGAGATTAGAATTTTTCCTACATGTGTTATGATAAAAGGAGAGTACTTCGTTGCATTAGAGTGTTATGATCCAGGTTTGTGTGATTGAATGCCACCTAACTGTCCTTAGAGAGAGAAGAAAAATTGACCCTAAGTTGTTGAAAAGATACAAAGAAATCTGATTTAACAAGTCCTCCACAAAGCAAATCCTCTTCCAAATGCTCCTTTCAGTAAACGAAAAAATAAACCAAGGTTAGCAGGAAAACCCCTCTGGCAGGCTCACCTGGTGTCTTATTCTCCTCCTCCCAGCCACAACCAACTCCTGATAAACCTGGAAAGTCTATAACACTGTCTGTCCAGAGAGGCACATCAGCTCAGAGACTCATCCAACAGGCTTAATCTTACTGGTGCTTATCAAATTTGAAACAAAAGGATGAAAGAACATAAGGTATTGGCTCACATGTATGCTTTGTAGTTACTGCCTATCTTTTGGATCCTGATGTCATATTTGGAGTCTATGAAGGGTTCAGTAGTGGCGTAGGTCTGAGTAAGTGCTACCACGCTGGCTATGTCCTGAAAATCGTAGTGGTTTTCTACCTTGATCTGCAGTCATCATACCACAAGTAAACAACATATACAAAAGAAAAAAGAGTCATTAGGAATAAAATGTAGAATTCAGTTGCAAATGGCATTCATGAGAAGTATGGCTTTTGACAGCATCAGTTAATTAAAAGAAAAAAGTATTGGCTATTTGATCTGATTTCGAGACTCTGTAACATTCCTGCATTAAAGTATCTATTTTTTACACAAAATATTACCCATCATCTGTAGGAAGCAATTTGTAGACAGTGGAATTTTATGTTGCTGTTTATTTTTGTTGAGTGGTGGTTGTTCATTAGATCTGCAGGCCTTAGGGGTTTTCAAGGTGTGATAATCTGCCACACTGATTTATACACCATTCTTCTTCATTCTGTAAATTGCTGATGTAATGGAATGCATACAGAGCCTACTATGAACTGTCACATCATCTATCTTCCAGGAGGGAGCAGATGAAGGGTCCTGACATCCTAAGGAGCGAACACTCACATGGAGCACTTAGGGTTGGCTCAAGGGAGTAGAACCAGTTTTTTCCCATTTTTCTCACTTCTCTGCAAGGAGTCAGGCTTTTAGGAGTAGGATTTCCTGGTTGTGGAACACTGTGGTGGATGGTATTAAAACCACCAACATTTTGACATAAGAGGGAGGTGGAAAAATTGAGGGGAATATTGATATAGGGGGAGAGGGAGGAGGAGGCTGTAGAGGACAGATGGAGGACAGCGGCATCACTTTTGGACAGGGAGGGCACATCTCTCCAGTTGACTTAAAGGAAGCTGGCTGAAGTGGGGAGAAAAAGTGACTCAGAAGAGAAGCCTTAGGGCTGGTAGAAAATGGGAGAGGGAAACTGGATGCCCAACATGCTGACTCCAGGTACAGTTCAGAATGGTGAGGAAAGGAGGCAGGGATTAGTATTTCTCATGTTATCTAGTATTAAGGGAGTTTGCAGGTCTTTGCAAGCCCAGCATCTTGTTTGCTTCGACTGTCACCTGGTACTTAAAAGGGAACCTGTGGGCCAGTGTGCCCCAGCTGAGAGAAGGGATATTAAATGGAGTCTGGTGAAGCTAAAAGAAGTCATAAGGACTAAATATTTGCTCTCAACTCTCAGTTGGAGAACAATAAAAGTAATTTGCTGGTTGAGAGCCACAAAACCAGACACAATGCCTGGTTTCAACTTGGTTTCTGAAAACTTAATAGCATGTGTGAGTCTAATTACAACCAATGGAACCTCTACTCCTTGCAATGCCTGTCAGGACTGGGGCATGAGGAGAACCTTTGTTTGGACTCTGAAGCATTGTACTACATTGTACTACAAAAGAACAGCATTTAATCTTTCTTTTATAGCTAAAAATATCTGTATCTAGACATCTGATATGGTGAACATTTCTGTGCATTATTTCCCTTTTCTAGAAATGAGAGGTGAATACTGAAAGTACAATATGAACATTCTAATACTTCACATATGCAATCCACAGAAACTGCAGTTTAAGGAATCAGTGGTTAATTCTGCTCTTAATTCTGCTGGATTTCCACTGACTTACTAAGGGTGAAATAAAGCAAAACAGTCATAGGCAAAAGAACATAACATACAGTACAACTTCCATAATTACTGAATGAAATACAATTTAATCAGTTTTCTATTTGTATTACTAGTGGCAAATACTATGTTCATGGAGCTTTTGGAGATTCAAGATGATAAATGTAACTATTCTCTGATGATTTGGCTTAAAATCTAAAACACTTAAACCACTGAAGTGTTTTCAGTGACAGAAAGTGGTTAACCTATAATGACTAGAAATTTTCACCTATGTCAATGATAGCCAGATTTAAGTCATTTCCCACTGAACCAGCATTGTGAGATAAGTGATATCAAAACAGCTGTACTCACCACTGAAATGCAATTACTTTGGAGAAAGAAAGCAGCAGTTATATAGTGGTATGAAACAATCACAGAGAATACATTAAGATAGGAAATGAATAAAAGTTCAGTATCAAGCTGAAACTAATAAAGAACCAAGGCAAAACCTTCCTATATTCCCAGGTCCAGTAAGTTGGACTGTGCAAACAGACCTTGACTCTCAAATAGTTTCATTTCAGTCAACTAAATTCATAAGTAAGGTTCTGCTTTGAGAAAGCATCTCAGCATGTTTCAGAGAACGCTCTAGATAGGACAATGCATAAACTGAAAAGGCTTCAAAGTGAAGATTTATGGGTTTTAATATTTTCCTAAAGAGAGATGCCTTCTCAACTAATGTACAAGCAGGGATTTGCAAGGGTAGGGATCCGAGACAGAATGTGGATAATGAAAAGTTAAACTATCCAGGAAACAACAGAACATGCGTGTTATTTTAGACAAACACCCGGCCTCCTAACATGCAATAAGTAGCATCTGCACCTTTCCCATGCCTGAATGAGCATGTCCAATCTTCACAACAACAGGAAATGTTGGCATTGTTAGCTGAGGGGAAAACAAGAAAGACGTATTAGAGATATTAGAGACAGCAACCAGGAGTTAAACTACATCATTTATGAAAATTACTGAAGCATGACCATAACGCAGCCAAAGCTGTTCTTGCCATGGGGTTACTTAAACTGCTACTCATCTCCCTACAGCTGTATATGTGCTGATGAGTTACTGCATGCGTTTTCAGTGACATGTTATTCCCAGTACATCCAGTTGGCGCACGAGCATCTTAACTTTCTTGCATGTTTTTCTTTTGACTTCACTTTTTGAACTGAATTTCTGCTATTTCCTATTTTATTCTTTGTTATGGTGTTTTCTGACCCATAAACTCACACTCTCCAAGGTTATGATCATTAATGATGTCAAAGTAATCACCTTCTTTACTTTTCCCTTTGATTTCTATTATCTAGCAAGGCTGCAAATTCTTTTTGTGACTACTTATGAAAGCAATGATGTCTAATTCTCCAAAACCCCTTTCTTTTAAGGCAGATCCTAGCTTCTGTTACAGAATATCCAAGTTCTGTAGGGAAGGCTCCAGCTTCTGCACGGAATGCAAGTAATAATTCAGCTATTGATTAGGAAATCAAATATACAAAGACATGAATATGGTTCTGTCTCTCAGAAAGCTCTGTGAATATCCAGTTTTACTTCCATCATTCATTTGAAGCAGTTTTAGATCTCCCAGTCATGGGATCTCCCAACCAAGCATAAATACAAACACTGAGCAGAACAGGAAATAAACAGCAGAACTAGAAATAAAATCCTGAACACCCTCAACATGTACTTACACTGGGCAGCAGCAGCAGCACGGGAAGTGTTTCAGGGTCTGAAACCTTCATTTAGTACCAAACTTTAACACAGTAAACACAATCAAATGCAAAGTTGATGCTTTAGAAAATAAACTAAGAATTCCTAAAGATTTTATGAAAAAATTACTTTCCAAATAGTTTCAAAGGATTGTCAAGAGGTTAAATGGTGTTCACACTTATCTGACTGTGCTCTGCACAACATTGCACAGCAACTCACAAACAAACACAAACACCTATCTACATGGAAAATGTCCTGGGATTCTGAAGACTGACATTAAGATCAAGAGATAAAGAACAGGAACATCACTTGGCTTGTGGTAACATCCAAACCTACTTGCAGGGTTATAAAGCTAATTCAAATTCACATATGTTTTTCCTATACTTGAAATAAGTATTTTCAGAATAATTTAAGGATTGCTGCTTTAAAAATACTGAATAACTGAAGGCAAACCTGCACAAGAACAAGTAGGCACCCACGGCCAGGTCCATATGCTACACTACTTACCATCAGATCCCCTATACAATGCATGTATCAATTTCTTTTCTTTTTAATGGGCTTTTTCTGACCTTCCTGAAATGCAATATAGGTTGTTCTGACTTCATTTTTAAAACATACAAAGGACATCCAAGCAAACACACCTATGTCACTTCTTTTTGTTTTGACAGAACATCAGTTTCTGCTCTGCCTGATCAGAAGAAAAAGGAGGAATCTTTGGATCTACCCTTTTAATGTACCAGAGTTTTCAAAGCCTGAAACTACCGAGTCCTACAGTTGTCAGCTATGCAACACAGGCCATGGAGGTTTGCCATTGATTTCTGCATCAAACCTAAAGCTAGGGCTAGTATGTCTTCCCAGGAGAAAACTACATTTGATTAAAAGACTTGCAGTCACAAAACATTTCCTGTAATCCTAGTTAGTTTTGTGCATTAGTTAAGTGAAGATGTCACGTATCTTCTGTCAGGGCATCCTCAAGGTTTGAAGTCAAGGATTACCACTACAGGAGAGCAGATCATTCTGAAACCCATCTTGTAGTGCTTTCTATTGCATGCGAAACTGTGGCTGCCACATTTCAGTTCCTGCATAAAGTAACTCCTATTTTGTGCAGAAATTCTGGGTACTTAGACTAGCACTGTAGGAATCCGTAACTATGAAAACTGAAAGTCTTTTATTTAACTCTCATTTAGGAATCACTTCAAGCGTTGGTCTTTAAATCCAAAATACATTTAACTGCTGTTCACAGATCTCTTTCAATCTAACCAATTTAAGGCATGTAGACATGAAAGCAATTGGTTAGTTTCAAAATAGCCAAAAGCACATGCGAAAGCATTATACAGCAAAAGTCACCTCTACAGCAATTTAATAATAAAGTTCCTGCTAGACAGTAGGAATGCAAAGTCCTGCACAGTCACCATCTAGTCACTTACTTCTTGCTTTCAGATTTTAAAACTAGCCACCTTTTTTCCAAAGGTTTTGGGAGAGAAGGAGGAACAAATGATGCCTGACTCAACCTTCAGAGGGGCAGCACCACACTCTTACGATTGAGCTATAAACCACTGAACCGAGTTTGTAATGGAAATGCTGGCAGACCTCTAACTACTGCAATACTAATGGCACTCCGGTAATCAAGAGGACCACATATATTCCCATGATTCCAAAGCCATGGAATCCTCGGTGGGCCACAGGAACACTAACTGAAATTAGAAAACAAACTGAAAACTCTGCTTTCTCCCTCAGAAAAATGCCCTGACGTCATTTGAGGCAACAGAGTTCATTTTACCCTGGAGTCCAATACCCAGATTTCATGCAGATACCACATCCCAGCACAGACTGGGATGCCCTTTGATGGGAATTTCTGGCTTAACAGAACAGGCTTTTCATACATCTGGGTAAACACGTACGATACAGCTGTGATAGTATCAGCGAAAACTTCCCAGCTCCACCGGTCTCCTTTTAATTTACATTATAGTTACTTGGCAGAGAGATACCTGGAAAGATCTAGCAGGTACCAATGGGTACACTCCATTTAGAGCTGATATTAATAGGACTCCTTGCATGTTTTCTTTGAAATGCATTGTTGAGGGGGAAAGGCTGTTTCACAAAAATACTGCTTATTTTTCAAAGGTTTTCTTAAATTCAGGAAAGTATAAGTTCTACTGTGACAGTTAAAACCGGGAGAGATGGAAATGAACTATACTGCATGACCCCCTGCACATACATATAATGGATATGAAATACATCTGAGTATTAACAACAACAACAAAGACTTCTATTGTAACTTAAATAATGCAACAAACGATCATTATTAGTTAGAAAACAGAATACATGTCAAGCACGTGATATAATTTTCTATAGTTACATGTGAATAGGATCAGATGGTAATAAATATTAGCAGCAACTGGAAAAACTGTCATGGCTCATTGTAGGAACATATATACAAACCAGTTGGGATACATTACTAGTATTTGAGATCATTAACCAAAATAATGTCACCAAGTATGAAAATGTTTCATCAGCTCCTAAAGATTACAGAGAGGGATGCAGTAGACACTTTCATTTCTGTGGTTTTAGCTTCTTATACTGTTCTTTTGAATATGTGTGAAGTCTCATTTCAACAGAGCCTTAACTCAGAACAAGTTGCACGGCTTACTTCCATGACTGGACTAAGTACTACTACTAGTAGCTACTACTTTGATCTGTAAACTTGAAGACATGTTCCCTAGGAGAGCAAAGAGTAGATTGTATTTTGCAGGTAACAGGCAGTAGTAAAAAATCTTTTGAAGCAGAATCCTTTTAAAACCTTGGTAACAGAAGTCAATCCCTAAGTTTCAAACAGAGACATATTTAGCATGGCAGTTGCTTTACTAAAATGAAATGTCCTAACGGTTTCTGTCACATACTAATAGTGTGAATTTACCAGCTTAATGACCAGGCAAATCACCAGGTTGTGACCACAGGGCACCTTCAAGCTGGCTGCTCACTCATGACCGATGTGATCTGAACAAGTACAGAAGTAACACTTTAAACCTCTGGCAGACCGGGCACTGCCCAGGTATCAGCACTCAAACCCTGTCCTGGGGAACTGCACTGCAGAGGGTTCAAGGACAGAGGAGAATGAGAGATTAAATATTAGAAGTGACTAAATCTGTAATGGAAATCCAACAGTATATATGGGCTTAAAATGTGACTGTAATATCCTGTCTGCAAAATCTTCACGTCTTCGATAACGTGTCTATCTTTTCCCTGTCCAAAGAACTACATATTAGTAGCTTCCATTCAAGAGCTGCTGTGTATCTGCATGCTGCTTATTAACTCTTTACTATCACTTTATTTTACATCCCTACCAGTTATTTCATTATTTTCAAGGCAGTCCGGTCGAAAATAATTCTTTCAGTGGTGCTGTCTGAGTGTCAGTGACAGAGACTCTGTAACAGGCCTAATCCAGTTTTTTAGATGAACACATTTGAAGTTAATTGTGGTCCTCACAGGACAGATTTATCTGAAATGAGTGGATTTGATTTTTCAGCCACGTACTTGCAATGGGACTACAGGAGCTGACAAACAGGCTCAAACTCGAGCCTCTCTGGTACCGCTTCTAAATCCCATGAGCTCTGGACTCCATAATCTCCACAGGTAGACTGGAGACCAAGGTACAAGACTTGTACGTTCAAAGCACTTGTAGCAGCAACTGTAATATTCTTTAATTCTTTTACATTTTTGGTAAGAATACGGAGAGCAACCCCTCCACACCCCTCGCTGGGGCAGATTCACCATCCAGTCTTCATTCATGTTAGTTTCATCAGAGCAAAGACAATACAGTAGGGACTCACAACAAATGTTAGTTCTCCAATTTCCCACTTGCTCTTTTTGTTTCCCACACTCTTGACAGGCAACTAGGAAATCATTATAGCTGCAATGAAACTATTTAGATTTACAAACAGGCAAAGAACTATCTCAAAAAGGATTTATACTGATGGAATTACTGAATCCATGCAGAAATTTGACCCAATATTCTGAAGTTGCTGAATAAATGTGAATTAAGACAAGGGTGCATCACAGCAGCATGTTTCTCATGTCATCAAGTCTCAGAATCAGGTCATGTCATCTGTTGGGTTGGCTAGTGTGACACCACAAAGCTATTTGAAACTGCTGGTGTTGGAAGCAGTAAGTTAGCAAATCATCCCCATTAAGGTTTTAAATGCTTTGGATTTTTACTCTTCTGTCAACGTAAGTTATTACATCCAACATTCCTTTTCTGTGATGCTAGGATGATTTGCAAATTGGATTCAAACATGAATTATGTTCAAAGATTTATTAGTTACTGGTCAGAACCTATTTTAAATGCCTGAAATCTGCAAAATAACACTGTACTGCTTTTCTGAAATGTCAAGAAGTTTCCAATATGTTATGTATGTTGTTTTCCTAACAGATTTAGGGCTGACCTACCTCCTGTTCTGACCCCACATAGTAACAATTACACTGAATGAACAGGCAAATGCAGAAAATTCAATCTATTTCAGAAAATACTACAACAATCATTGGTCAAAACTGCCAAATTAAAATGGTTAAAAAGGACACTGATCAAGTGATATAAGTGCTAAAAAAGAGCAAGCAAGTACAGTGAGAACAGCTCTTGACACATCAGATAATCATTAAAAACATGGGCTCCAGAAGACTTCAGGAACACAAAGAGGTTTGAAAGCTCGTGACCTCTGACCTGGAGATGCATAGTAGTAACCAGCCAATCCAGCTGCATTTGGGACATACTTCAGGTTCAAAACTAAGCATACCCTGCCAGCCAAAAACTGAGAAAAACCAGTTAAAGGTAAAACACACAGTTTATCCCTTCCTTGTGCTTCAGAAGTTGGTAGAGGATGTTTTCTTGTTGAGAAAAGGAAGGAATCCTTATTCTTCTGGGAGATTAATTTGTTATCCAAACGTTAAGTGTTTGTAAAAGTACTCATGAGCATCACTCAAAACACGCGGGTATACCCATGGGGATATAACAGTACGCAGCAGACCAGCATTCCCAAGCCTGAGGTGCTTGCTGTGCCGGGGTCACCATGGCCCTGCCGCGAGGCTGAGCGGAAGAACCAACTACACACAGTTGGATGTGACATTTTAAACAAACAAACCAACCAACCAACAACCCAAACCAAGGAACAGCACAAAAACTGCTCTGTGGAAAGGAAGTGTCGTGGTTTGAGCCCAGCCGGTAACTCAGAACCACGCAGCCGCTCGCTCCCTCCCTCCCTTCTTCCCCCCCGCTCCCGGAGGGATGGGGAAGAGAATCAAAAGAATGTAACTCCCACGGGTTGAGATAAGAGCAGTCCAGTAACTAAGGTATAATACAAAACCACTACTGCTACCACCAATGATAATAATGATAAGGGAAATAACAAGGGGAGAGGATACCATTGCTCACCACCCGCCAACCAATACCCAGCCCGAGCCAAGCAGCGATCCACCCCTTCCAGGTAACTCCCCCCAGTTTCTATACTGGGCATGACGTGCTGTGGTATGGAATACCCCTTTGGCCAGTTTGGATCAGGTGTCCTGTATCTGCTTCCTCCGACTTCCCATGCCTCTCCTCAGTGCAGAGCATGAGACTGAAAAGTCCTTGGTCAGAGTAAGCAATACTTAGCAACAACTAAAACACTGGTGTGTTACCAGCGTTGTTCTCAGGCTAAAGTCAAAAACATAGCACTGCACCAGCTACTAAGAAGGAGAAAAATAACTGTTAGAGCTGAACCCAGGACAGGAAGGTGCTGAAATAGATGCTACAACGCTGGCCTCTGAGCAGCTAAAGAACAGAATAAGCTCGTGAACATTCATCTGATTGATGCTGCACTCATGGAGAAGTGCCCTAGTTTTACACTATGCTGCTACCTGTATTTTCAGTGCATTTGATGAAAACTAAAAAGCAAAATCAGTAGTCTGCCATAGTACTTCTTACTAAGAAGTACTTGATACTTCCCTCCTTCCTAAATTCACTGCTATGATTTCCTTTAAACTGAAATGTGTGCACTGTGCTTGCAGTTCCCCTGTAGCAGCAGCAGCATGGAAAAAGCTCCTGTTATTTGAACATATTAACAAGAGTCATGTCCTTCCAGTGAACCTGACAAAATAAACTCCATTTGCATTTTACAAAGAAACAAACCACACGTTGTAACTAGAGGCAGCTGGCAGCACCGTTAGTCTGGTGAGCGTAGGTTCACCCTAGGATGTGTGTAGATCCGAGGTTTGACGTCCCCTTCTTACAAACATACTCCTGCCCCATCAGTTTATTCTTACTAAACTCCAGCCAAACCTAAGGCTCTTGGGCAGAAATCCTACCTCACGGTTTTATTTTTTCCTGAACGGAACCTAAGTTAGTTGCAGGATGTGACATGGTTTTGCCACAGTCATTTTTGAAGGAATTGTCTGATGAGAGATCAACTTGTCGATCACAGAACACAGACACACAGTCCTGTTAGGTACCGTGACCAAACCTCACCCCATCCCGTTCATACGTGCCCAGGGAACCTGCTGGTCACTGGCACTGCAGGACATCTCCAGGGATGGTAGCACTGCCCACAGAGCTCTATACACAACCACCACGACTAGTCACCAAAAATACTTCCTTTTTAATTTGACCAAGCTATGAAGCCCGTTTACTCTTACCCAGGTTCAAGTTTGAAAATGAAATGCCATTTGCTAAATTCTGACCATTACGGACAACACAGTTGCTTAATTTCTGAGTATAAATTTCATGCATGCAAGTTACCTGATAACAATAAGGCTGACTTACAATTAGAAGCGGTTTTCCTAATTAGATGAGCATGAAAATCTGAGAAGCCAGTTAATGTCATGATTCTCTTACTGATGTCACAACAAGGACAATTATTATCATTGCTGCTTAACATTTCATCTGCATCAATGTCTTAAATTGAAGATTCTTTGTACTATGAGCTTACAGAGATAAGGATCTATTTATTGTATTAATCTTTAATATCTGGCCACCTAAAGATTTCATTAATCTGCTTATCATGCTTTTTACTGTAGAAAGAAGTATTCTTGTTTGATATACACAATACCTACAGGCACCTACCTGTTACCATCTTCTGTCATCCAAAGTGAAGGTTATGGAGTTAACCAGTGAATGGCTGTACAGGTAACCAGCCCAGCCTCCATCTGTATTACTGTTTGCACTTCTCTATATGTCATTGAACTCATAGTAATCCTTTCCTATCTCAGCAATTTCCTGGAGTTTAAGTCTGGTTTATTTGAGTGTCATCCAGTGATTTCTTCACTCCAAATCTATTAATTTAAAAGAAATCCTTAAAATTTAAGCTTCATACACTAAAGTGTTCAAAGATTTACAAGTTCTGCAATTTAAGATTTGGGAGCAATGCTTCAAGTTATACAACAGAAGCTGGTTTATTCCCAAGAGCTATCATTTGAATTCTTCTGAATTTACTTTGAATTCTTCTAACCGAAATAAAATGTAAAATATAATTCAAGCTGTATGCAAAAGTAGAAGGAGGCAAAGATCATCTGCTAAAAGAAAAGCAAAGCCCTCTGCAGGCAACCATAGGGAAAGCCCAGTTTCTGGAAGGTGGTGTTCACCCTGGCTTTAATGTCCTCGTGGTTGGGCTGAGTAGAAAAGCCACAATAGGAGAAAAAAAAAAAGTAGGAAAAAAAAGTAGCAACAAAACCCTAGATGTTGCATAAACATGACTTACCTCAAGTTCAGTGTTTAAATATTTATCTTTCCAATAATCCCCAGGCAAAGTTCATTTAACCACTCTAGTTCTATGTAATTTATTTGTGGAATATGCATCAGACTCAATCTAATTTTGGAGAAAGGAAATTAAAAGTGAAATAATTTAGGTGGCCTTTTATTCAGTTTTGCCTTCCCAGAAACAGGCAGGAAGAGCCCTAAATCAATAAACAAGCAGCAGAAGATGTCCTCGCTCTGGTCTGTTTGGTTTTCACAAAGCACAGTCCCAGGATAGTCGGGGCTCAGCCACCAGCAGCTCTCGGCACTGGCAGGGGTGGCCCTGCAGGAAAGCAGCAGCCCCACGTTAAAAGAGCTGCTCTTCCCAGCAAACACCAAGAGCAATGCGGAGACCTGGAGCCAGACTTTCCATTGCCTTGTACCTTGACTGAAGAAAGCGGGTGTAAAATTCCATCTGTATGGAGTACCGTTTTACACCCACTTTACACAAGTAGGGAGCCAAAGGAGAAGCTGACAGGCTTTGCATTATCTCTTTTAGAAATGGAGGCATTAAAGAAATCTAAAAGCTCAGGTGGATAAAAAGAGCAAAGCTTTAATTAAATGAATTTTAATACAAACCTTCTTGTGCTTGAATTGGATTAGTGTGCCAGGTAACCAAGAAGAGGCAAATGTACCTCAACTGTGATTTCTTTATTCAAAATACAGGGTTAAAATGGCTTATACACTAAATAAGTGTCCCACAGAGCCAGGGAAATGCTGGGCCACCCTGATTCCCACCACATGGAATGGGAGTTGATGCGACACTGGGTATTCCAAGCAGCCCCAGCACAGCACAGGCCTCCAGCTGCCAGCAGCACCACCTTGTAGGGCTGGTTCTAAGGCACCGATTCCCCTGGTAGTCACTGACATCAGTTCAAGTTTTGACATGATCTTAGTGTGTAAGGACACTATCAAGTAAATCTGTACCAGGAAACCTAAAACACCTCTGTCCCCACAACTGGTTTTATCTAACTCAACACAGAGGCGATCTGATGGGAGAAAAATCTTCTATTTTCAATACCTGCACAGCAAGAAACCAGAAATTGTCATTAAGGAGAATCAGATGAAGTATAATGGCAGTGAATCAGAAAGAGCAGTTCTCATGGATCTCTCATAGAAATCCTGGAGAAAACTAAGTCTTCCCCCAGATAAATTCTATTTTGATTATATTCTATTTTGATTCTGGCATGTCAGTGTTTCATTCAATTCCTATCATTCTGCCAACTATTTTAGCAAACTTCTGCCTCTAAAATCAAGCAGCATTTTGCAACCTTATAAAAACAATCACCCAAATTGCTGTGACTATAAACTGTATGGTGGTTTTTTACTGTAGTATTTTGTTAGTGACAGCTATAAATACCCTCCCTTTCAAAGCAGGCTGCAGGACATATGGAGGCACTAGAATTTAAAATCCATGAAAGCTCATTTGGTTTGAAATGCTACCCTGATTTTGAATTTTCTACTTGACTGTACAGGATTTTTGTACAGGATGTGTACTGTGACCATATCAGGTAAACTGAAAAGAACTCTAGCAAAGCATCAAGAAAGCACCAGATAAACTACTCCTGCCTGCTGTCATTCTAAAATAAGATTCATTTGCCACAATAGAGAGAAAGCAAGATTGCTATAGATGAAGGATCAGGCTCTGTAGGCTGCCAGAAGCTCATGTACAGGGCAGGCAGCCCAGCCAAATGACCCTGTGTAGGTTCAAACTGCTTGAGAGCTGGAAGCGGCCCAGGCCAGGCAGAGGTGGTGCTGCAGGGTTGTCCCCTGGACACACGGCTGCCAAAGGCTGACCCATGAGAGCAGAGGGCAGACACCGGGAGGAAGAGTGGGAAAGCAGCACGGAGCAGAGGTGATGTGGCATTGCTGCCTCCCCCGATGTCAGCTCTGGGGGTGATGCACCTCACTCCTCACCTTTTGCCCCCAGTAACTCCCGGGGAAGAGATGAGAGTATCAGGAAGTCAGCATGAGGCTGCTTTGGAGTTCAGGAGGAGCTATGGTTCAGGGCTCTGTGGTATGGCATCCAACAGAGGAGACCTAGTGTCTTTACTACAGGTCTCTGGGGGTGTAAGAACAGAAAGAAACAGTGATAGTAATTCATGACCAGAATGCTGTTGACAGATGCTAATGCTTCATAGTAAAAATTAACAAGGATTATGAAAGCTCACAGTACAAAAAGCCCCTCCAGAACCAAAAGTCCTGCACAAAATTGGAATTCCTATTGCAAAGAGATGAAGCTGATCATAAACTTGACTGTAGGCAGGTGTCCTGCCTTGTTTTGATATTGTGCACATCAACAAATACAGATTATCCCAATTCCTCTCTATTTTCTTGCATTTTCCTAGAAATCAGTTGTTCAACACTAGACTTACGTAGCTACGCAGAAATGAGAAAGTGCCACATGTTCTTCCTATGGCGTCAATAATGAATGGAAGGAATCAGTGACTATCCCTTGATAAATGAGCTTTGCTGTTATTACCAAGCGTAGGCTGTATCAGGATGTAACCAAGGAGTGGGCACTATTTCATCCTGCTACCCCTCATCCTTCACTTGTGTTATGACATATTTTGCTATGATATCATGGCAAGAAAAATTGACGTCATAACATAGAGCACAGTGAAAGAAGCCCTGTACTGCTGGTCCATGTATACAAATAATAAAAAAGACTGGAGTTTTGTTCAGTCTGCTTATATTTATGAAACCTTGGCAATAACTTCTGTACTATTATTTAAAATATAAGACTATTCTGCTTGAAAGTTAGTCAAGGAATATTTCTATGTCTTTTGGGAATGATCTTTGAGTTTTACAAGGTCAAGCTCTAACTGTAATACAGAATGGGTGCTGAGCTTAGGGTTTCTTTTAAACTCTCTAAAAGTTATTTCCCTAATACAATGAGAACTCCTAACCATATACAATATAAAAAAGGACAATGCATCTTCAAGTTAAGATGCTTGCTGATACTGTTCAGCAGTAACAGGTGTTCCAACACTGCACTGATAGTTGTAGCAGCTAAAACTATCAATATTTGCCTCCTCTGAGAAATGGACTAAAAATGTGTTTTCTTGCATTTGTGAGAGTGTGTTCCTGAGTACAGATTTCCAGGCTTACCAAAATCCCTTTCAAATGCTATGATGTAAATACGTCTTTGCCTAAACTCTGATAGTAATTTGACAAAACTTACTCTTTCAGAATGAAGCTTTATCAGGAAACAGAAGTTCTGCTGAGGTTTTGAAAACTGTTGCCCTTCACATTTTGATGAGATTGTATCACTGTGTCATGAAGAAATGAGAGATACACCTACCAAAACCCTGCTTAGTCGCTGGACTTGCTTTGGAAGCAGAACAGCCAGTTTTAAGGGCTGGTTTTGAACGAGTAAGTCCAGGTACCCTGGGACTGACCATGGCACGTATCTGCCTTTCTGCTGCTGTTGTGACCAGTTGCTTCATGCTGGGGTTGAGAAACTTTCCAGCCACAAGCTTCTCTAGAATCCACATCACCACTGAAAGGTGCTGTTGCGTGCAGCATGTCCCAAGCCCACCCCTTCACGCTGACTGGGTGTACACACACCTACAGGGACGCTGTTTATTGACAACATCTCTTACGGCCACTGGCTTCTCGAACTGTGATCATGCTGTAAATACTCCACCTATGTTCAGACTCTCAAAAACCCAACTGGATTATTTCAACGGTAGCTGCAGGCAATACTATGTAAGATCATAATTAAAATGAGTTTTTATGGCCTTTGCACAATTACCATATGAAATTTGGTTTTGGCATTTCAGTTGAATTTATTTAATTCTCAGCTATTTCTGAAAGTTAGTTGTGAATTTTTAACTAGTCACAAAATTGTTTTTGTTATGAGCATAGAATTTTTAATCTGATTGTACAAAGAGTTTGGTTGTACTAGATAGCAAAGTCTTTAGGACATGCAGAGAGTAGTAGTTTGACGTGCTGTTCTGGACAACCTTAGGCAAAATGCACCTTAGTTAACCACGAACAGGTACGTGATATCACCTGGATATCAACCAGTGGCCCTCAATTTGTTCATCACTTCCTAGTCCCACTGCCCTAAGTCAGACTTGAGAATCAACAGTCCTACAACTACTGACCACAGAGGCCATCGAAATACCTGCTTGGGTTTGGTCTTGTTCAGTGCCTTGAACTTCCTGTGGAAGAGTTCAGCCTCACACCTTTTTGATCTTTTCACTCACATGAAAAGCTTCCTGAAAGAGGTTAAGTTTCCTCTAGGTGAGAACAGAGATGGCAACAGGTCTAAATCATTTAGTCCTGGATTCAGGTCCAACCTTATCATTCAAAGCCAAACTTCAGGCTGGAAAAATATAAATGAACTATATGAAGACCCAGTATACAACATGGCCAGCTCAGATTTGAATGTGGACCTAAAATCTAGAAATGAGACCCAATTCTAGTAGTTCTGGGTATTCGTGTGTTTGTTTTTGACAGACTGAGCATGCCTCTAGGGGCGAAGGGAGGAATAAAAAGAAGACTCAGAGCACTAATAGTTGTAAACCTGACTTCTCACTGTTCAAAACCACAACCAATCTGCTGCTGTGAATCATGCCCCCATGTGTAGAAAGGCGACAAGCTACTTTGTGAACACCTCAATCCCAGCCTCACAAAATAAATTTTCATGAGTCTGGATTGAAATGGTTCAAATTATGTCAATGAGTTTTCAGTTCCTAAAGTGGATTTGTAAAGTGACAAAACATGCAATTCTTTAAGCAGCTCTGTGCTGCATGGCAAGTTATAGCTGTATTTTATTGCTCCCTAATCAAACTTTATGCTGCTCCCTCACCAAACGACTTCTTTATAAAAAGAGGGTGTATGACACGTTCCACATATCCAGATTGCTATAGCAACAAGTGATCTGAAGTTGAAAAAGATTTCCAGACTCTTGTATTTGTGTCTGTGTCCCATGTATAACATGAGTCAAAAAAACCAGATACAGATCTGGGGTGATTAGGACTTAAATTAATAAGGAATGCAGAGAAAGAGCTGTGCCTCCAACAAAGAATCATAGAATGGTTTGGGTTGGAAAGGACCTTCAGCTCATCCAGTTCCACAAGCCATTGGTACATTTTTCCTAGTTACTTTAAATTAAATCTGTGATGAAATAATAAAAAAATGCCTTTTACTGCAGCTTTTATTTTTAACCCAGTATTCCTTGTTAACTAGCAATTGTTCAGGGCTCACAAGCAGAGCATTGAAACGGTGCCTGTCCATGAATGAAGTTCTGTCCAGGCCGCGAACAGGGACATCAGTTCAAGAAAACACACACAAATGCAGGGGAAGATCAGGGGCTGTAAATGAAAACAGAGTTGGAAAAAGAGCGGCTTTGTTGACCAAACCAAAGCAGAGAAGGTGGCAGGAGGAGGTTTGGAATTCAAACTGGAAGGAGATTTACCGGAGAATGATAAAATCTTTCTTCTGCTAAGATCGTAAAATCAGCTTTAGCGATTCATCAAAGATGTTTTTGTGAAGGCGTTTGATCACCACTCGTTCCCCTAGCCGGTACCAGCAGCGCTGCAGTGCTCCCGAAGGTAACCTCTCCTCCGGTACAGCAACTTTCGCCAATGATGTGCTTTTGCCTTAAAGGAAGGCGGGGTTAGGAGTTAGTGTCAGGGCCATAAATAAGAGGGTCCTATGTCAGGGAAGCAGGAGTCAGTGAACGGGAGCGTGTGCTCGGAGCGAGCGTTAGAGGGATTCCCGAGCCCGCTGGAGCTGCGCCGCTCGCTGCCGGGCGGCCCCGGGACGCGCCGCGCTCCAGGCGCCATGAGCCGCGCAGCCGCCGCGCTGGGGCCGCTGCCCGCGCTGCTGCTGCTGCTGCTGCCGGCGCGCACCGCGCTGCTGGCCGGGGCCTGCAGCTGCGCGCCCGCGCACCCCCAGCACCTCATCTGCGACGCGGCCCTGGGTGAGTGCGGGCGGCGCCGGGAGCGCGGGAGCGGGTGCGCGGGGCTGTGACTGGCGGCCGCGGAGCACCCCCGGCAGCCGGGGCTGTGGAAACACGGCTGGGAGCCGCGCCGCTTGCCCAGAGCGTTCGCGGGCACGAACGGCTGAAATCCCTGTAATACTGAGTGGCTTTTATTCTAAATAGGAATTGCTTCTCCAGCAGGTCCTGACTTGGAGTAAGCGGGGTAAATACCTGAACTTTCAAACGGCTACTGTTAACAGCATCTGTATTCAATAGAGTACTCTATTGAAATATGCCTGCTATGTATAAACTATGCATATAGATACTTTTATAACAATTCGGGGAGATGGAATCCCCAAAACATAAAATAACAGCCCCCAGTGCTGCATGTTGAAGCACTCGGTCTCTGTTCTACTCCACCACAAACTACTTTACTTGGCTGCTGGATTACTTTGTCATTTTCTAATACTTGAGCAGGACAGTGATGGGCTCTTTATTTTCTGCAATAAAAAAGCCAAACTGGCAGCAGCACTGCTGTACAACTTCCCATCGTTAGGACAACTGTGTTTCATGATACTCAGTCTGCACTGGGGCTGTCAAGCAACTTACAGAAAGAAACTCTAGATCTCAAAATTAGCCTGCATGGGGACAAGAAAATGTGTCATTTTGCAGTCCTTTGATTTCCCAGCTCAAGCTAAGGCGGGTTTAGTTTCCATCTAGTGTGACTAGTAAATGTAGAACATGAGTTTCCAAAGTGTCACAAAATTAGCATCTCTATGGGCAGGCAGTACCTTCTGCATACTGATTAATGGCTTTTATACCCTGACACAAAATCTCTGTGGCCATGACGGACTCTAAGCTCTGTTTGTGGCCATCAGTTAAATTGGTTTTTAATCTGCTCGTGTTAAGCAATGTTTTTCATGAAGTTACCTCCACCAGGCATTACAAAGTTGGGGTTGCTTAAGGTGGGACAGAAAACAGAAGTTGTGCTACCAGGAGCTTAACTCTTCATCTACACATTGAGCCATATTCCTCTGCTGCATTCTTGGACATCAGAAAGTGATGGCTTTTAGACTTACTGTACAGATTTTCCTAAACAAACAATTTCACAGTACAGAGGAAACTCAAAATACTTGTTACGAGGCATCTTCCTCAGGGAAGCCATTCTGGCCATTCCTATGGTATATAGCAAGACTTACTCTATTCTTAGATGCATTTTACAAATGGTAGCTATAGGCTACTTTCATATTTAAATACTGAAGATTGTAAAATACAACTACTTTATATTTGGACTTGATGCTCAAGCTCTCACGTCTATAAATATTCCTATTTAAGTGAACTGCTCCTCTTGGCTATGCAACATCTATATCAAGGATGCCTTTGTTTAATATTTATAACTTTAAAATAGTATTTCTATATATTATAAAATGATAGAGACATGTAGATATCCTTTCATATAAATATCTGCATAGATGTTTTTGTATATGCATTTGCATAAAACCTGCCCTGAGTGTTTAAGGATGAATTATTTGATTTCCTTTGGCCACAATATCTTTCATAAACAAAGTTACTCTAAAGGAGCTGGAGAAGACAAGTGGAGTTGTGTGCCCCGTGTAAGAGGAATCCCTCCCAACCAGGGTGCCAGAGGTGGCTCCTCCACCTCGCTGCCAGCAGCCTTGGGTTTGTACCCCATGTGTGGGAGCAGGCTGCGGGCTGCGGCTGCCTGTGGAAGGGGCAGCACCATCCCCTGGGAATTTGGGCTGGGCCTCTGCTGTTTGATGCATAGTGGGTCTGAAGCCACCCCCCTGTGTCCTTGGGGCCACCTGGTTCTGAAAAGGGGCTGGGAAGCTCACACCATGCCAGTAAGCGTAACTGTGCAGTAGCATAACTCAAACCTCTCCTCTTAATAGCACCATATTGAAAGATATTTTATTGTGGTTTTGTTTGGGGGCTTTTTGTTTTGGTATGGGTTTTTTTTTTTTTAAGATTTAATAAGATTAAATGGAAAATCTGTACTCCAATGTCAACATTTTCATACTTCCAAAAGATTAAACAAAGGGACAGCTCTTCAGCTACCAAGATCTATGGAAGCCGAGTGTTAATCCAGCTGTTTGCTAAGACTATTCTATTTTTTCAGTGATTAAGTTCATGAATCCATTTACCCATAAACACACTCAAGTATTTCCTCACAGAACAAAACCCCAGCACACCTCATTGAAAAAAAGAAACCATGACATGCCTCTGACTTCCGCAGAAAAGTAAAAGCTGAGACAAACCCAAAGCACGCACTTGGACACTGCATTATTTCTCAGTTTCCCTATGTATCTGTAACATTTACTTTTCCTTTAGGATCACTTGTGATTTGGCTGGAGTGAACATGGAGGTGGAGGGGGTTGAGTCATTAGACACTACTTGAGCCATTAACTGAATGTGTGAAGCCACTCAGCAAGCTTAGCATTTATATGAGAAAAACAACAAGCAGATAGAGTAATTGAAGTCTGGGACAAGTTCTTCTCACTTTTTTTTGTTCCCGTGATTAGTGCTGTGATACTTTGGCTTTTACCGCCAGGAGGGTTTTGTGGCTTTACTCTCTTTCTGAACACCCACACAACCTGAGTAACTTGATAGAAATAACAGGCTTTCTGACAGACCTAGAGTAAAAGAGAGCTTCTGGTCCTGCAGAACCTAAAATAAGGAATAAGTGAAGAGCCCTGCAGGTGTTACATGGTTGTACGCTGCAGGAAGAACAGTAATGATGGGTAGTAAATCATGAGTGCCATGCCCGTCCTGCCATCTATCTGAGTTTGAGAGTTAATCTTCCCACGTAGCTGTAAGAGCGCGTGAATTTGTACAAATCTGAGCAATCTTCATGAACTTCTCAGTAGTTTTAAACTTCACTTCAAAGAGAGGCCAGTCCTCATTTGTAGGAAGTGCCTGGCACCATGAAGATACACACCTGTTATGAAAAAAGGGAGATGTATCCCTCTTGTGTTCTTCTAAATGGTACTGAGGCCCTCCTAAAATATGCTGAATGCCTCCAAATCCCAAAGACACCCATACTTCTCAAGAGGACTTTCACTGGACATGGAGGTGGCAGGTTTATGACACTGCAATTCCATGCACTGCTCTGCTCTTTGCCAGTGCTGACCCCTTTTCCCCTGAAGCATCCAGGAGGCTTTCTCCATACTGCAACGAAACATGATGAGGACATGCTGGTTAATGTTTCAAATCCAGTAGCAAGGCACCATAGTGTCAAGCCAATGAAAGAAAATTCCTCTGATAATGGGTCTTTTTGGAGAGAATCATGGATGCAATTGAGTTTATCAGATAGTGTTGAGATACCTGATCTCCCTTTTACCACTGACTTCAGTCTTCCTGGACTCAATCCTAAACCAACCTTCACATCGAATTAGGCAATCTGGAGAGAGAAATGGTATCTGAAGAGAGGACCGATTCCTTTCCAAAGTCTGACACTTTTAAATCATGATGGTTTTCCCCCTTAGGCATAAGCAAGGTTATTTTTCGGACAGCGGGATGAATATGTAAGCACTTTGCATTTCTTAGCTATGTAACACCAGTACCTTCCCTTTCAAGTTAGATGTGATCTTTCTGATTTAAACTGTCTTATTGTTGTTTCTTCTTAAACATCTATATAAAAAAATGGTATTTTTCCTGAATATTGGGCACCACACTCCAACAAAACTAAGAGACCTCGAGTACAAATCAGTATATAATATAGCTTCAGAGAATAGTTCTATAGCTTTGCAGAAGAGTGGCACATTTCAAATATGATGGAAGCTTTACAGCTGGAGCTTGGCAGCATTTTCAGGTTGTTCAAATCTCCCAAGATCACTGAGATCACGCATTGTAAAGATGTGCCAGATGATAAATTAAATTTTAATCACATTTAAAAATAACAGTAAAAATAATATTTAAATACACCAGAATTAAGTTTTCAAAGTCAGCTCCTCTAGGATAAAATTACCATACACTATTTCTTTATTATTGAATTTCATATTAAAACTTTCATGGCTCAGTATCCCACAATTTTGCCTCTCTGCATTATAATATCTAGTTTTGTACTGGAATGGATTAATTTGTACGTTATTAGAGAGGGAAGTAACTTCCCTGATGGGAAAAATCAGCATTGGAAAATGTATTAGAAATGCAGCCAGTGTTTCTTCCAAGTTAGGTGCGAAAAGGTGAACAGGGACATGAAAGGAGACTTTATATTTCATTTTTACTGTATTACGTTATATGCACTCACCATATTCTTAATCTCACAGAGACTATTTGCTGTGAGCAGTGTGATTATGCAGATATGACACCCGCATGTTCAAGCTGATGAGCACCTGCAGTGGGGGTTTTGACACAAAATGAAGCAGCTTTGTAACGAATCCTCACGTGTTTGGGAGTAGAGTGTTCACACAGTTGTAACCACACCATGTACCAGAAGACCATTACAGACAGGAGTGCAACAGACCTTTGTCTTCTGGGAGGGTTTCAGCAGAGCCCCTAACACCTCCTGACTCTTGAGGGAGTGGGCAGAGCGTGGCAGATCATGGGTCACAGACCCCACTAACATGGGGTCACCCAGCTTGCAGCACAGAGCTGCCTAGTCTTTTAGACTCTCCTCCATAGCATGGAAAGGTTAGAACACTTGGCATATGATCTGCACTTATATTATTGTCCTGCTAAATGGAGGCTTCCTAGCAAGGTCCTTCCTCTAGAGCGGACATCGGTGACAACAATGCATAGGTTATTGCTAGAGTAGCTTGTCACCAACTGAAAGGGATTACACAGCTATCACTTCTCAGGGGTCCCCCCCTCCCTGAAATGAAAGCTGAGTTTCTATTCCAAGAATTGTGACTTCCATTATTGAAATAATGAACCGAACTTTTGCTGTTCCTGTTCTCTCTCAAACAACAACAGGAAAAGCACTGCACCTGAGCATCCTTCTTGCAAGAATGATTATGAAAAAGAAGCTGTGAGACTGTATTACCATAGATAATCATAGAATCCCAGACTGGTTTGCATTAGAAGGGATCTTAAAGCTCATCCAGTCCCAATCCCCTGCCATGGGCAGGGACACCTTCCACTAGAACATGCTGCTCCAAGCAACCTAGCAAAGTATTAGTGCCATTGACAGAGCATGCTGCCAGAGCAGTATTTTCAGAACCCTAATTATATTAACCGATAAATCATCCTAAAACCAGCTAGAAATTATACTACTCAAAAGTGATGTTATTCCTGTTTGGTAGGTTTAATGCAGAGGGGCTGAAAATGAGACAATCCTCTCAGTCTCACGTCTTCGGCAAGTGGCTGAGAAAAGCTGAATTCAGTCCTGTGCCCAACTGAGCCCCACAAGTGTTCAGAGAGCAGTGCTGGGATGTAGGAATCAGTAACAGTCATACCCTTCCTATGGCCACTTTTTGTTATAGGACTAAGTTCATTAATAAAAATTATTGAGAAATAGACATTTTACTCTTAACACACACTTCAACAGACTCCTAAATGACACAGATACCAAACCCACAATGCCCTGCCAAAGTCAGTTACAGAAAAGGTGATAGTTTTCTTCCTTACTTCTCCAAGTATGAAAGAAATACATAGTGACTTCTTTTACTCACCTCTTATTACACATTAATAGTATTCACAAATAAAATTTAAACCCCCTAGACAGTATGAATCCTTGGGAGTTATCTAATTTGAAGTAGCTACTGATGCACTTTGAGTGAAGCTCTTGATAAAGTAAAAACATCTGCAACCCTGCAAAGGCCCATCCCTGGTACAAACTGCCTATTACAATGCAGTTACAATTGCAGTACATATACATTCTTGGCATCAGAGCCTGACCTCTAAATGCCATCCAAAAACCCCCAAACTGGCTGCACTGACTGCAGAGATACTGTGCTGTTAATCACTACTTACAACTGCACGTATTTGTATCAATCAATAAAGCACCTCGATATTCATTCTCAGTGAATAGTTGGAGTGCTGCTATGGGAACAGCAGTATGAGTCCTTCCATTTGCAGCTAACACTTAGCAAAATCTTGGTGAAACAGCTTTTTAGGGTAAAGACTGATTTCCTCTTTGGGAGTAGGAAATATTACCTGAATTATTAGACCTATGAGTAACCCTACATCTCATTGAGGTTTGGAGACAGAAGCCAGCATTTTGAGAACTTACTTCAGAATTCCATGTCTAGTTAGTTTCCTAACTTACTTTTCAGTTCTGAATTCAAGACTAGAATTGCATTGCCAATATCATGCATCTCTAAGAAGTAATTTCCAATCTCCAGTAAATTACTGCTCTTAGAACCCTGCCACTTAAGCATGAAAACGAGGCTCTGTCTGGAAAAACACAGTCACTCTCCTTCCCTTTGCTCATTGAACTTTTTCATGGCAGTGTTCCCAACAGCTTCAAAGCTGTAAAATGAGGTGGCATCATGAAACTGAACAACGGGACAGGATTTTAAGGAGCCACTGAGCACAACGGTCCTGTCAATTAGAACGCAGCTGACAACTGCAAAGTAACGTAGCTTTCGTGGAAAAACCAGAGCTGACTATTGTGTAGAAACATGAAATCTCAGAAGAATTATGCTGATTTAGAAGTAACTCGGTAACACTGACTCATTGCTGAATATGCTATAAATGCAGGATAAGGAAATTCAGGAACTGTGTGATTTTTATTGAAAAGCATGCATTGTAGTGCTCAGAAACTCAACCCCATGATTTCAAGCCCAGTGATCTACACACACTGTGGGGAAAACACAATTCAAGCTCAGAGACAAAGATTAAATAATATAAAACACAGAACATGAAAGACTGCCAAACTCTTAATCCTATTAATCCACCAACTTTAATCCCTAACTTCCTCATTAAAACATCTCTCAATAATGTGGTGTTTCTTCTGCGCGGAGGAAGGGGCATGCAGCTATGAATGGAAATCTACAATAACATTATGTATGTTGTTCTACAGGCTTTGGAGTATAAAGAGAGTGTTATTCTTCAGCTGAAATTAGGCAGATGTTGATTACTAGTCAAATGATGTGGTATTTGAGGCTTGTGAAGTATTTCTGGTAACATGAGCAGCAGCTGTAAAAACACTGCAGAAAAATAAAGCTGACCTTGAACAACATTAGGAAATCAGGCTATTTTTAAGGTAATATTTAAGTTGAAAGAATACCACGTATCTGGTAAAAACACACTCACCTCCTCTGTTTGAAAGTTTGTAAAAACTAGATCTTAAACCCTCACTCTCATAAATTGAATGTATTTTCCTAATTAATAGAAAATGGAACCACATAATCTTCTGGTTTAACAGGGAAGCCAAACCCCATCAACTCCTGCCTTCAATACAAGGAATTTTTGCATCCCAAGCCAAAAACACACAGAGATTCACAAAATCCTGACCTACCTGAGAGCCCTAATGAGCTTAAATGTAGGCCTCCTACATTCTGAAAGCATCAAATGGAAATGCATTTTGGCTGCAGACTAGCACAGTTTTGTGTTACTAAAACACAGAAGAGTAACTGAATTCCACAAAGCATTTACATTGAACAGTAATACCATGCAAACTAATATCCGTATGAAATGGTGATAACATAATCCCTGGTATCTGCTCTGTTGACTTCAGAAGTATTCCTGAGGTTTTCGGGACAGGGAGTTGGAATGCAGTGATTTTTTCTGAATAAAAATGCCATGAATAACAACGAATGATGAAATATCCCCATTCTGGCCTAATACTTTAAATCAACCTTCCACTTCAAAAATTCCATGGAGTTCTTCCGTAGTGATAACTCTTTACTATAAGTATTTGACTGTTCAGTTACAGATGTGATTGTTAGGTCACCACACTTACCTTCTCATGCTGGAAGCACCACCAAGACTAGGCAATGCTCTTCCATACATCGCTTTCCATAGAATAAAGGAAAAAAGCCTGCTATTGTTACAGTTATGTTCTTCAACAAGCTCTCTTGTGGTTACAGATCCCAAACACTTGCGTCCAAGCAGTCCAGGAAGTTCCACTGTTTTTCTTTGTTGGGATTTCAGAAACTATTGTTCAGTTAATTGCTATGCTGCTGACTTGGTTATTTTACAGATGGCTACAAGCATTTACTGATGGAATATCAGAAAACTAAAATACAAAGCAGGAAAAATAAAAGTGCCTTCACATCCTAGCTAGCATAAACAGCAGCTTCAAACATCTGAGTTGGGTTAGAGATTGGAAATGAAACTACTGTTTGCTGATCCGTCTTGTTGAAAGGAAAATGGATAGATGAGGTGTTTGCTGAATACATTGGTTCTTTTTCAGCTGTTTAAATCATACAATCACACCTTGCTTGGCTCTCCAAAGAGAAAACTGTTAGGTTTCCACTGCCAAAAGAATAAGGACGATCTAGCACCTCAGCAGATAGCCTGAAGTAATCATCTCTCTCTATTGAAGTCTGAAACAATTAAAAGCTTGCATAAGAATTCAGAAATCAACACTGCAAAAGAATGGTTGCATTCTCCTGTATGTTGTAAGCACCAAAAGCAAAAACTGTGTGGACACACGCACTGGATGGCTGTGACAACATTAAGCATGGGCCAGATGAGCCAGATTTATTCTCAAAGCAGCGTATTGTTAGATCTGTCTCATCACCAAACTGGTATTGGCATCAATTGTTTGGCAGCACTCCTGCAGGGACCGAGGAGTCATCTTTGATGACTTTGATCTTTGTCCATTCTGACAAAATACATCAGTTTTCATTCAGCCCCTAGACTCAACTTCCAGCCTACACCCCCCGCCCCCCAAGATCTTCTGTAGAAGAAGAGAAAAATACATGAATCCTATCAAACTGTTTTTCAGAGGTGACGATGCTGGCCAGCAAATTTTAATTTAAAAAGCCCCCAAACACAGCAAAACCAACTGATGGTAAGGCATTTGGACACCTATGGCAGAAATGGTCTCTAGCTGATGTGCTTGACATAGAAAGAATCATGACTGTTGTAAGCTGTAAACATATATCTATGTAAAATACAGGAACAGAATGAAACAGGCAAGTTTTGAATTAAAAGAACAGAGCCTAAACCACATGGATGCCGAATTCTTCTTTAAAGAAGTTAAAATTAGTCCAATAATGAACAGAGCATGAAGCCCTTGCAGTAAATTCCTAACAGCCAGATTCTGAAAGATCACAAATAAATTCGAGTCAATTTGCTAAGTGCAAGTTGCCTCAGAGTTTAACTCTGGTTAGTTATCCTGAATAAAGATAAGGATTTACGTGCCTCTCAGTGGAAAACCAAATAACTGTAGCAATAAAAAGTAAAGTAGTTTTTGAAAGCAGAGTACAGACCTTTCTGCGTGCAGTACAGATCATCTCAACTCAGAATCTGTGAAATGGAGTTATAGCACTAGCAGAGCCCTTTTTTTGGACTCAGAGCAGAGAAAAATGAAGAAAATTATAAATGGGAACGGGATAAAAAATAATGGCATTTTTATGAACCTGCAGTTGGCAAATCCTTCAGCACGAACAGAGAAACCAGAGTATTTGCTGTTAAGGGACGTGCTTTCAAAAGGCCTTAAACATTTCAGGTTAAGGGCATCTTATTAAGCCATAACATAATTCTCCTGGTGCTGGCACTTGATAGTATTACTCATTACTTTGTTTCATTTAAAAGCAGCAGATGTGATTCCTGCTCCAAGCAACACGTGTAACACAGGCAAAGATTTCCATAACTACTTCCCATATCAATGGACACACATCTTCTCTTACTAAGTGAATAGTACATGAATGCTGTATATCTACAGACACATATACTGTATTTCCCACCTCTGTTTCAGAGATTTCAACTAACTGAGATGGCATTTCATTTTGATACAAATCAAATACTGTAACACAATGTAAGGAAAATCTCTTAATTCTCCTGAAAGTTATTTCTAAGTCTTCAAAAAAATCTGCTTTAAAAATATCACTGTATGTAAAGCTACACATTAGGCATGTAATTAAGTATTTTAAAACATTATGTTCATGTCAATCAATCAATAACTTTTATCTTCTTTTGGACATTTTTGCCCCCGTTCTTCTCTTACAGAACACAAAATGCTTTAGCACTTTTATACTACGAGGAGGGGGTGGTCTTGGATTACATTGATCACTGATAGAGGAGGAGTGACAGGGTGTTAATAAAGCCTATTCTTAATTCTATAGGTGAACACCCTGAAGATAATGCAGCTGGTTAACTGCCAACTCTTGGCTGGGTTTTGTCCTGGCTGTACTGTAACTTGTGGCACTACCAGCACTGTACTGCAGTCTCTAGTTATTGCAGAATAGTTTAGCCCAATATTCAAATGAAAGTCCATCAGTACTATATCACTGATTAGTTAATCAATTCTGGAAGTTTCCCTTATGATACTGCAAAATAAATCAAAGCATATAAAATTAATGAAGCCTTTTATAGTTAATTTAAATGCTTTTAAAAACAGACAGGCATCTCTTCATCAGATAGGGTGAAGTTTTATTAGCACCAGTGAGAATTACCACCAGGTGAACTGAGAACTATGAATTTGATACATGCAGCTAAGAAGGGAGATAACTCCAGTATTCGGATTGAAGAATGGAGATTCTAGAATGAAGGACGAAGTACGCACCTGGCAGTCACACAAGCCTCTCACCACAGCACAGGAAAGGCCACTCACACAGCACCCCTGGGTGGCCTGCAGAGCCCAGCTTCACTGCAGTTGTCTCCTGCTTTACTGTGCAGTTATTTACTGTGCTGGACCCCAAAACTTCACCTTTACAGCTTCAAACTAACAACTTGGGCTCTATTCTCCTGATGTTCTTTTCATAAACACTTCAGTGAGCATGAGAGATGCACTAGAGCCTCTGTCGCATTCCAACCATGGTTTCGGGAGCCTATGATCAGAACAACAGAACTGCTTGAGTGTAGGAAAAGAGGCAACTTCTGCATGCAGTGGTATTTCCTTCCTTTGGACATATAAAATAGTGTTGGATCTCACAGAAGTGTTTGCAATGAGGCCAAATCCAGAAGAGCAGACCTTTCATTAACCTCTTGTGAGAAGAAGTCTATATATGCTTTTGATAAAAAAAACCCAACAACCCAACAAACCCTCCTCCCCCCAAAAATCCACACAACTTTTGGACATGAAGAATTTTTGAATTGAAGCATCAGGTTTTGAATAAACTCAACACCTCTGTGGATGGGGCTCCTGCACTTGTCCCTGTGCTATTTCCCTTAACCCAAAAAGTTTTGTTAGACAGACAGACAGGTAGAAGTTTTAGATAATCTTAGAGTAGAAGGGTGAGCAGAAACAGCAGCATATTGTGCATGTGAATGTTTTCATTTTGCTAAAAGGACATATTTTTATAGATAAAAGTTCATTTGAATACAGAGGTCTTCAAAATGATGTACAGAAATGTTATGTGTCCATAGCTCTACTTTATTTCATCCTGCATACTCTGACTGATAGCAATTTCAGAAAAACACTTGTGTTTTCTACTTTTGCACACCTGGATGCTTTCTTTTGGCTGTTCTCATAAATAACTGCGATGCTGTCCTCAATCCATCCACATGACAATATGCTTTGATTTAGATCCTTCTCCTTGTGCCACTTGTTCCTTGTGACTACAAGCGCAATAGTGTCTGGCAACACCTTGATCAAAGTGTCGGACACTAAAGAGACAGGTAGACATAAGTGCTCTAAAATCACTCATGTTTTAGGTAATTAAATGTAAGGGCTAAACTGAGGCAATAAATGTAAGAAAAAAAATAGCTGCATAAGTCATTATTACAACCTTGTTCATAACTTTTTAGTAACTTACATCTTTCTCGTCCTGTCATCATAGTTTTTGAAATCTCATTTCAAGGTTTTTGTAGCAAAGGTGATGCTGATTATAAGCTTGTGTGATATGAAATAAAATTCCCTGACTTCTTGAGAAATAGACCACTTAAAAGCAGTGAAGATTAAGTATCTGTTCAGGTAGCTAGATAGCTAACTTAGCCTGAAGTAAACTGGAGGCTACAGCTGAAACACAGATTCCTCCTCAAGACGCCTGTTGGAAGAATGTTGCTACTCAGAGTTGTTGCTCAGAGGCAGCAATTTGCCACTACGGCTTCAGCATAGTTCGTGGGAGCCAAGAACTGCAGCGTGACTGAGGCTCTGAGGCTCTGCCCGAGCCCTGCGTGGCTTCCATCACATTAACCTCCTTCCACTTGAGTCACCTGAGACAACCTTCAGCTGCACAGCGGGGAGAAAGGTTTACACTGTAGGAAAGTACCATGAGTTATAACAGGAGCTCCGCAGAAACGCGACGTGCCACCACTGCAATACTGGAGTGGATGTCTTTTGGAAAACCATACATATTTTTAAGGCAGAACAAATTTGCAGCAGACTGAATTACTGGCATTAGAACATGCAGACTATGCGTATGTATTTCATATATGCAAATTCCTCATAAGGAACCAATAACTGTCCAACAGATAAAATGACACTATTACACTAAACAACCAGAGGTTGTTCTCAGTCGAACAGAGGAAAAGCCAAGCCATGGTATACTTGGAACCATGTCTTGAAAAGAAGTGCAGACGAGGAGGAATCCTAAGCTATAACCACCCTCTGAACCACGAGTGGAGCGAGGGAGATGGCTGGGCCCAGGAATGCTACATCAGGAAGTGCTTGTGGTTAAAAACAGAAGCAACCACATGAATAAGAGGTTTCAGGAGACAGCGAGACGACACTGATTGAAAAAAAATATTAGAGCACAGAAAAAAGAAAACCAAGAAGAATTAAAAGGCCCAAAAAGATCTGTGTGCATTTGAGTCTGGTTTCAGGAGAAAAGACAAGTAAAACCCAACTAACTAAAGATTTAGGCATCCTATAACAATAAAACTTTCCTGTCCTTAAAAAAAATAAATCTCAATTTGGTTTTTCTTTCCCATCTGGAAGCTTTCTCTTAAACAAACAAATGAACAAAACACAACGTAAAAATAGTTTTAATTTTCTTCTACATACTCAGGAAAAGATCTCTTAATGACAACCCCCAGAACGTTACACTTTCAGCCTTGCGTAGCTCCATGGAGACCATGTGAGCTATCACTGATCATCTGGAATGTTTCTCTCAGATGCTAACAAGCAGAATCTAATAAAACTATGAAAATGAGTAATGTTTCAATATTAAACACAAGGGGGAAAGCAGCTTTAATTATTCTACAAATGTTTGCATTGAGTAGGCAGGAAAAGATTTCCTGCATATAAACCATGTTATGGTATTAAGAAACTAATGGAGCTTGCTCCTAGCTGCTCTCTCTGCTTTACCTTTCACACTGAGTGAACTCTTTCTTGAGAAAACTTCTTTTTAGGCAGTCATGATGAAAAGGGAAGCATCGCAAAACAAACCAACATGATTCTAATTTGACCTTTCCAGCAGTGTAGTACACACAATCCACAACACTTTTTATCTGAATTAGATCAAAGCATTTAAGAAGTACTGTTAATTTGTGGGAACATAACACATCTGCAGATGATTAAAGAGATGCTGCCACTCACCATTTGAAATGAGGAATTTGCCATTCATACTTGAAAGAACTCTTTCCAATCCAACCCGTAAGTCTAAAATGCTTCTTTAAAAGAGTTTAAATGACTTGGGAGGAGGAAGGGCTCAAGCTTTGAAGCTGTTGGCATCTGCAGCATGTTGGTTATTACATCTAGTTTGCTCTGCTAATAAGCGAGGAAATGAGAACTGACCATTATTAGGTGGGACTGACCTCTATTTGGCTGTAAGGAAAACTGCAATCTGTGATGTTTAGTGGTCAACACATTGAAGAAATGTTTGGGGTTTTTTTGGAAAAGCCTAATTTTGATGCCAGAAGATTTTCCTCTGCATCACCCTGAGACTTTTTTCAGGGAATGGGAAGTATGAGGATTTCACCTCATACCTGTTAAGAGTGGTCAGACCCTGGCACAGGGGCTGAGGGAGGCTGCAGAATCACCATGCTCAGACAGTCCAAACTCAGCTGGGACACAGCCCTGAGCGCCCTGATTTGAGCTGGGCAGGAGGCTGGACCAGACCTCCACAGGCTCCTTCTAACTGAACTTATTCTATGAAGGATTGTGGCTGATTCACACAAATTGTGATACAATGGTCCCTTTCATCATGAAAAATAAAAGCAAAATAAAAAAGGAGCCTGAGAGCTGCTCTCCTACTGAAGGATACTTCTGGTCCCTGCAGATATAGATGTCTTAGCAGAGATCCATCTCTGCCCAACTGCAAATTGGGACATAAAGTTGGGTCTGAGGTTTGACTGTTGGTTGCTCCAGCCTCTGCCAGTATCTCTCCCTGCAGATACAACCTGTTCTAACAAGTAATGCATCTGGAGAGGAGCTGGAGCAGTGGCATCCAGAACCAAGCAAAACCAGGACTCTCAATTTTCTGGGGGAGAGAAGTCCCCAGAGAACATTTTGCCATATATCATGTTCTTAGAATCCTGTTATTCTCTGGGCTTAATAGTCCTGGTATATTTTAAACAGCATATACAAGAGAGATGCCTCAAACAGACAGATAGGAAAAGAAACCTTTTCTTCTTCCATAAAGTCTCATGTTTTCCTTGTTTAAAGAATAGGAAATAAATGTGTCAAAAGAGGGAGTAATTAATTTATACAGGTCAACACAACTAATGACGTGTTAAGAAAAGTGCTAAAATCTATAGTCTCAGAGAAGTGAATGAAAGAACATTCTCTTCTTGTCTTCTGATTTCATGCATAAAATTGATGCTTTAATCTTGCCTGGTATGGTCTTTCAGAGTGTTAACTTCAAGTATATTTAACTGATCAACAGTTCTTCCATCAACAGCCGTGTCGTTTCCCTTGCTCACTGATTATAATGATGATGGTTTATAAAATTTTATGGGATTCAAGCCTTAAAATCTAAGTAAAGTGTAAAAACAATGCTAAAACCTATCAATATAATTTTTGCTATTGCTTATAAAATCAGGCATATACTTATTTGCATTTAAAACGTCTTCTTTATTACAGTGATTCGAGCAAAAATATCCAGTGAGAAGGTGGTTCCTGCCAGTGATAATCCTCTTGATACCCACAAAATGATCCGGTATGAAATCAAACAAATAAAGGTACATGGAATCACTAAGCTATTTTGAAGTTCAATGCTGATAACCTATGCATATGACTACAGTCTAGCCCTTAAAGGCTTTAAGCTGGAAAAGGCTCCACCTGCCTCTCACTGATGTAAAACAGATCATGATCTACCTGTTTTGGGAATACACAGGAAACAGGTAGTCTCTTTCAGTTAAAAGTTGTTGATGTGCATTGGTGAGGGTTTTGTTTGTTGGGTTGGGTTATGTTTTTTACATTTCCTAGGCTGTTTTCTCTCTCATTTTCCACAGAATAGTATTTTGTATTGTTTGTATGATTTATATTATGACATTGACTGGGAACACTTAGCAGCTCTTTATGAACACTGCCTGTTTAAACAATAAATAAGCAATCCTTCAAACTGTATCAGTTGATCATCTCACAGGAGTTTTACTAAGAAAAATCTATGGTAAAAAAGAATATCACAAAATATTTGCAGGGTGGTTATCACACATGGCTTCTGATAAGGTTTTATAGTAATTTCAACAAGCCAGCTCTTTTTGCCTTGCTAAAACAAACCCCCAAACTCTTCACCATCTGCCACTTTCTGTCTTCTTAAAGTATTAAGGATATTTTGAAATGTTTCTTCACAGAAGTAAGCATATAAATACCAGAGCAATTCTCTTTCCTTCCATTAGCACTTGAATTTTCTGTTGCTACTCTGCAACACTTCAGTAACATTATAGAAATGCAAATTGTCTTATACTTCAGCACAAAAAAAGAATGGGAAGTCTAGTCTGTCTTACCATTCTTCAGTAACAGCATGCTGAAATTTCTGATATACATCTGTATATTGGACCTGCTTTGGAGCTTCTCCCAAATTTTTCTAAGTAGAGGCCTGTTCGAAACTCAGGCATCAATACGAGAGCTTTACTTGATTCTGCTGAGCTTCAGAAGGCAAGTAGCTAGGACTGGACAAACCAGAGAGATTTATTTCCTAATAAAAGATGCTCTGCATCATTACATGCAAGTTTAGTCTAAAGACAAATGGGTTTTAATAGTCCCACCCTTCAACTTCTCACTTCTGGCCAGAATAGAGTTAAGAAGACGCAGGAGCTGAAGCGATCAAATATGAATTACTGAGTTAAACAAAAGATTATCATCTTAAGAAATGCTTTAACAAATATCTATATTAAAACCAGAGATAACTTAGTCTTTGATTTAAAAAAAACCCCAACAAAACAAACACCAAACTCACTTAAATATTAACTAGATCTCCATTACAGGTTGCTATGGAGATATATATATATTTAATAGCTAAATCAGTTTGTGTTGCCTGCATAATGCCTCTTAAGTTGATTTAGATGAATGAGATATTAAAAGAAAAGCTGCATCCTACTATACACTGTAGCCCAACCGAAAGTTTCCTAATGCGGAGAGAACTCAAATCAGATGATACTGGGATAGTTACTGTGTACTAGAGACCCGTGTCTAACACCCACACCCTGAGTAAGGTAGATTTAAGTGCAGCAGAAGGAGGGGATGCAAGTTTCAAAGATGACAGGTTCGATGTGTTTGTTTTTCCTACTAGAGTACTTCAAATTCACATCTAATCTTTTTGGATCAGAAGCCCAATGACAACAACTTTGGCTTTTTTATTCCGTACATAAGGCTTCAGAAAAATGAACGCAGTACAGTGTACTCCCTAGAGCCCTGTACTATTTACATCCCCTGAGAGGACTCGAGTAACCTCATTTTCCAGTGACACAGCTGCCCCGGGAGCCCTGTGACCGATGGCCGCGGCTGTCAGCACACGGCACAATGTCACCCGAGTGCTGGGGTTTCAGTGAGCTCATCTTAGGTGATGACAGCCATGCTGAGGGTGATCAGCATACTACGGTTCCTTCTTGCTTTTGGACACAAGTAAATTGGTTTTGATCTCCTAATGGCTTGTTTAAGAATTCCTTTTAGAGTTGGAAATGCTGGTTATGGAGCAGAGACTTGAACACTGCGCCCGCTTTGATCCTGAACCCATCCACTCTGGAACTGCAGGCTAGCAATTCCAAGAGCTGGATCCCATTTGCCAACAGTTATTTGAGAACGCTGCACTGGGCAAAATTCTGGCTGTGGAAAATGATGCTGCAGTGCCTTGCTTAAGATCACAGAATCAAAGTCTGGTTTGGGAGATGAATGCTGTCCCAGCATTACTCTGTCAATGGAAAATGCCAGTAGAAAATAAATTGAAAAGAAAGCTTTTAAAATCCATTAAAACCACTGAAACAGCACAGTTAAACCCCCTATAATTTGAAAAAATTAAGACCTAATTTCCTTATAAAAATTAATGGACACATTTCATTTAGTGTGGAGAAGGGGTCTAACTGTTGGTATTTCCTCGTATCAGTTCAGACTTTAGAGCCTTTTTTAAAGAGAGGCACCACGTATTTCTTTCAGCTGTTGTTTGCAACTGTTTTTTCTGGTTTGTTTTCCACTAGTGACTTTCTGTGTCTGATCATTTTCAGATGTTTAAAGGATTTGAAAAGGTCAAGGATGTCCAGTATGTCTATACCCCTTTTGATTCGTCCCTCTGTGGTGTGAAACTAGAAGCTAACAACAAAAAACAGTATCTTTTGACAGGTAAAGTGGAATAAAACTAATGTACCTATAGAGCCAGAAGTAACTGCTCAGACTGACTTGCCAGCCCATGTGATAAAATAACATATTTATATACTAAATAATACACAATGAAACGTACAGTTGTGTAAAGCTGTAGTTATATGGGGATCTGACATGTTTTCCATCCTTTAACAAGCTTAAAGCAGTTTCAAAGGAAAGTCAGTAACCATGTCATTAGTAAATAGGAAGCATGGCATCATTATTTGTTTAAAGCCAACAGTAGTGCTTTTCCCAGGAATGCAGACATGCTTAATGAGACAACACATGCCCACACGTATGAGACTGGGGTTCTAAGTAATTACAGATTTTTCTAGAGAGCCCTGAAATCCAGTTTAACATCCTGCTGCATTTGCATCCAGCTCTTGCTGGCAGATTATCAGCATCCTTTGAAACATATTCTTAAATCTTTTACATTTATTTAGCACCATCAGCAGAATAGTTCTCTTGGTTCTAACTACATTCCTTGAAAAGATTGTAAAATAAGACCAATTTGGTGTAGTTAAAAGCTTTTTATATTTTAAAAAATTATATAAAACTAGTTTTATTTGCTTGCCTGATTTTTCTTATTTTCCATGCTGTAGGCCAAATTTTAAATGATGGTAAAGTCTTCATCCATTTATGCAACTACATTGAACCATGGGATGATTTATCCTTGTCTCAAAAGAAGAGTCTTAATCAGAGATACCAAATGGGCTGTGGTTGCAAAGTAAGTATAGAACAAAACACTGGCTAACAGTGGAGCCTCCTCACAGGTCTCAGCAGTTGTCCCTGCTGTGAACTGTTCTCCTGCATATCAACTATTTTGTATTATATGAGAATAAATACTGTTTTAATGAAACCTGCAATATGCTGACTTCATGTACCATTTCACCTCTAGATTACGACCTGCTACATGGTGCCCTGTTCCATCACTGCACCGAACGAGTGCCTCTGGACAGACTGGCTGATAGAACGAAAGCTGTACGGGCACCAAGCCAAGCACTATGCCTGCATCAAGAGAAGTGATGGCACTTGCAGCTGGTACCGAGGTGGTCCTCCCCCAGAGAAAGACTTCATTGATATCAGCGAACCTTAAACCCATCACTTTCTAGAAAGCCTTGGAGGCTAATTCCATCAAACACTGCACGCTCACAGCTTTGAACTGCCATCGTCTAATGTATCTGTTGCTTAGAAACAAAAACAAATTGTCCTGTACAGCTAAAGTACGAGTCTGTGGAATTGGCACTCGCGCAAGATGAGGAACAAATCTCCTGGAGGTAGCTACTCTGTAAAGTTACGCTTTGTACAGAGAGGCTCAAGCTGAGAATGCTCCTCTGTGTCCTCTGAGGCACAACAAGTTTCCCTTTTACCAATATGAATGTACGAGAACAAACAAATTGCCAGAATTTTGTCCCCTATTTCTGTTAACTTACAGCGTAAGAGTGCCCCATGTTTCATTCCAGATCTTTCTGATGAACTACAGAATGTTTTATAGAACTATTTTTTTCTGTATGAAAGCCTTCTGATACAAAAGAATTATTGTACAGTGTATATGTAAAGTGTTATAACAATGTGCTATAAAAAAGATTTAAAAATCCCTCTATCTCCTTATCTGCTGAAACAAATTGAACAGTTCTCTGATTAAAACAATCTGTGCTTTGTATTTTGTATGTTACTTAAGTCATAGCTTTCTTTATCTATAATTTCATGGATAACTAAGTTAAGAAACAGCTTTGATAATCAAAACCCTCTTACCCAATTCAATATTTCTATGGACTAGCTACACCTTGGTGAAAGAAAAGCCAGATATTCTAATGCTTCAGCATTTTATGGAACCACCACAAGTAATGACAGGCTAAAACTGCTTATATTTACAGAAACCACGTCTGGCATCACGGCAGCTGCAGCACCTGATAATGCCTCTCTAAATATATGACTAGGTCATTGTATTTCAGCACTGTTAGAAACTCACGTAAAAATATATGCAATAGATATTGAATAACTTACACTGCAAGTGATTCCTAAAAAGCTCTCAACTATTTGATCATATTGAATAGATTAAATTTACATTAATGATTGATGAATACCCATCGTACTCTGTCATACTGCATTTGGTAACTCATGAACTAGGGAAGTGTTACAACATACTTCGCCTTTTAGTTTTTTAGTGGCTTAACTTTTATGAATCGATGACCATAGTTAGTAACTAATCTCACGCATATTTAAGTTTACAAAAGTAATTCAGTTCACAGTGATAAAACTTCAGAAATTCTTTCAGTAAATGCCAAAGTTCAGAGAGTTATCCAACTGCTTGTTCCAGAAACTGGATGAGACCCCTCACACAGGGTATGAATCTGGAATAGCTGCCATTTCTGGTATATTTTACTCTCTCCAATTTTCCTCATTGGGTTTCTTTTACTTCATCCCACTTTTGGCTAGAAATGACTCTCATGTATTCCTCACAGGAGACTTTAGAACAACAGGCGGAGATCTAGGCAGTTCTGTTCTCCTTTGGTTAGATTGGGTCTATTTAAAGGTTTAACACAAACACTGTGCTCATTCCTGCTAACCAGTGTGACGTTTCCAGCCCATGAGCTGACTAGGAATCAGAGCTGTTACTGTCTATGGGTTCAAGAGTCCACTTTTCCAAATAGTTCCTCGCTCTGTTTGCTGTAGGGTCCTTATAAAATCCTTGGGACTTCAACTTGCAAAGAAGATATGCACATCTTGAATGGAATTAGAGGTGCCTATACACTTAAATTTGATGAAGTAGTAGTTTGGACATCAAATTCAGCATGTTCCATGTATCTTGTCACACCCTGAGTTATGCTATATTGGATATACAGTGTATACTTGTAAAAAACCAACTGTATGAATGATTTTGGTGACATACTCTGTTCATGTTTCTAATGTTTATTTTGACACTTGCATGAATCCATATTTAAAGGATAGGTTTGAAATGCTCTTGTGAGAATAAATATTCTTACTTTTTTGGTGGCTAAACTTACACAACTCCAATGAAGCGCAAATGGAGCAGTGTCAATGGGAAGGCATGCCATTATTCCCTTGAGGAATATATGTCCCTTAATAGTCAATATTCCTCTTTTTATTTACTGGAAATCAGCTTTGCTTTGTTAATTTACAATCCTCAATTAAAACACCATCTATTTGTGCTGTCAAATGTAAAGCCCGGCTCATTTTTGGCTTTGCTAAAGGCAAACCAAAAATTACCCAACACTAAGTTGGACCACAGACTCACCATGGCTACTTACATAAATGAAATACAAAGGCTACATTTCTTCCCAAAAAGAGTTGATATTGCAGTTCCTATACTGACAGTGCTATTTACTGTCAGTGCTCAGCATTTATATTACTAATTTACAGAAAGACTTAAAAATGAGGCCATATTTCCTCATGTCAAACCAAAAGCACTCCTAGACAAGCCTGCAGGAGTTTAATAACCATACAAAGCCTGAATCAAGAGCATGGCTAATTACTATTCAGTACATGTACAGTGGAGCTTTGTTTCCAAATCCATTTTGATGCAATGGTGTTTTCTGAATAGCACTCTGCAGCAAACAGATATTTTCTGCTTTTTAACTCAACATAGTTCTGTTTCTATTTCAATTTTATAGTAATCAGACCTTAAACTCAACTAACCAAATTGTACCTTGTAAAAATAAATGTTTTCTTTGATATTTATGGACAAACTGTAATATGAATTGTATGCCATAGTTGGTGTTAAAAACATTTTATATTTGACCTGCCATAAGATATCCGATATGAGGTGTGTCAAAAGTATCAGCCATCCATTTTGATTTCTGTATGGGCACACATCTGGCCAACTTTCCTGCAATGGATTGTACAAAGATGTATTTTTTTTCTCGTATCAGTAAATACAGCAAGAAAAGCTTCACAAAAAACTCTCTCAGAATAAATTTTTATCTTCCCTGAGATTCAGCAGTGGTAAAGATTACGACAAGGATTACCTATAATGCAGCATTCCCAGTATGTTATTTCCCTGTCAAGATTTTTACTGTAGTGGCATTGATATATTATCAACAGTGGCTTATTTTTACAACATTTTATTTTTACTTATTGAAACTGTGTATGTGTCATAGGAAAGGTTAGAGCAGAAACAGAGCCTGGTACAACTTTTGATTTTAAATCAAAAATGACTCACATGACTTATGGTAAGAGTAGGGAAAAGAGCAGAGAAGGGAGACTGTTCAGGTAAATGGTGGAAAAGACACCACCTTGAATATTACTGGCTTTTTCTCAATGTTCCAGTTAAGTTTTAATTACATTGTCCAACAATTATGTTGAAAAAGCTGTTGTTTTGTTTTCATGACAGAGAACATAAGAAGTGGGAATGTAGTGAAATAAAGGGAACTAATTACTGAGGGAAAGGCTGTAGATATGACTCAACTAGCAATGAGTTCAAAAAGCCTTACAGCATTTTGTATAATCAGTCTGAGATGAATGTTTCTGTTTCAAAAAGTGTTTCATTAAAGCAGCTCCATTTTTACACAAAAGAATGGCATCTTTGTTTATTTACCTTTTATTGCCCTCTGAAGACTTGGTACAAATAATCACCACAGTATGAGAGAAGCAAAAGGAGCAGAAGCCTACAACCATACCTCTGGCATGCTCAGCTGGAAACTCAAGTCACAGAGATCTGGAGCTTTCCCCTGCTCCCCCCACCCCAGCTGGTTTGCACTGGAGGGGAAGGAGAGAGCTCTAGGTTACAATTTGGATAATAAGAGGGGAAGGAGCAAACACAAGAGGAACTGCAACAACTGAACTGTTGTTGTTGAATTCTGAACTGTAACTATCAAATTCTATAAAAGCAAACACAAATGAGGGTAGCTAGTAATAAACAGTGTTAAAACCAACAAAATTTAAATAGCATGATGTCATTTCAATTCATAGAATCCCAGAATCACAGACTTGTTTGGGTTGGAAGGGACCTTAAAGCTCATACAGTTCCAAGCCCCTGCCATGGGCAGGGACACCTTCCACTAGAGCAGGTTGCTCCAAGCCCCTGTGTCCAACCTGGCCTTGAACACTGCCAGGGATGGGGCAGCCACAGCTTCTCTGGGCACCCTGTGCCAGCGTCCCACCACCCTCAGGGAAGAACTTCCTAACATCTAATCTAAATCTACCCCCATCGACCAGAAGACTCTGATACCCAGATCATCTTACAGCCCATTCTAGAACTTTGAATAAAATGTTAGCTTGTACCATGTTGCCTGATCATTTTTTCAAGCCATGAAGTTCCAAATAATTTCTTCAGAAGACAAATGAGCTTCATCCCAATCAGCTCTTACGGCACATCTAAACCACGTATGGCGCAACCAATACCAAAGTGCATTCATTTTCTCTAGATTAACATTCATTACATAGAAATATGTAAGAAAAGATCCTTAGCTGTGGAGAACAGTAACATTTAGGAGCTCAAACAAAAGACAAGTAACTTATCAGTTCAGATATTAGTGAGCAATGTAGAGGAATAAGGGGAAGAGGGGGAAAGCCACTCAAATAGTTGTTATACTCTTATGCAAAATAAGCCTTAGAAACACATACACATATTTTCTGTTTGTGGTCTATTACTGAATTTGAATTCAGTTGTTCCAGACAGCAGTTTGCAATTGCATGGGTATACCTACAGGGTCACACTATGTAAAAATTAAAAGCTAACACATTAATCCTTGTTCCCAAATTATGGGATATTTTCTTTGTTTCTAATGTACTGCAATTTAGCACTGCATTAAAAAGGCCTGCTTTTTCAGTAAGATCTTAGAACCACTGAACATCTCAAGTTGTAAAGGACCTATAAGGATCATTAAGTCCAACTTCCTGCTCCTTGCAGGGCCACCTAAAAGTAAACCATATGACTATGACCATCGTCCAGAACTCCTTGAACTCTGACAGGCTTGGTGGTGTGACCATGTCTCTGGGGAGCCTGAAGAATAGCTGATAAAATAATGAAGAATGAACAATAAATCATGCACAGGAAATGATAAAGCAGGTTTAATCTTGGGCATTCTTAGGAAAATAGAGAGATATAAAACCTATTACTATTTTAAAAAGCATCTTTCAAAATATGAGATGTGGTTCTGCTTCTCCACCTGTTATGAATAAACCCCTAAGGCATAAAACACTTCCTTTGCATAAAAAAAAACCCCAAACCCAAACAAACCAAAACCAAACAAATTTTATAAAGCTGTGAATTTTTGTGACAAATCCATCAACAAAAACCCCTTCCATCATGAGGTGATGTCTGGGACAACATTCAGACCTGCTGCTTCACACCAGCACCATTCTTATTCGGCTCTACAAAACTCCTGTGTAGCAAATTTACTGAATACACCACTGTGGTGAAAGCTCTTTCCAGAAGTGTCATATGTGACAAGAGAAGTGGAAACATCTGTGAGCCAACAGTCCAAAGAAACCAGAGAGAACTGGGAAAGCAGTACGAAGAGCCATCCCAACACTCTTGCAATACATCAAAAAACACAGAGGAACTGCACCATACTGTGTTTACCACCAGAAGATGAGACAGTCGTGGGAGGAAGGAGACTTCAGAAGAAATCTTAGTCAGCTGCTGTCACCGAGGCTTATCTTAGATGCCACCTATGATAACGAAGTGCTAGCCAGATTCTCAAGGCAGACACACAGCAATTACAGCTTGAGGACCTTACGTAAACAGCTAACTAGCATATTTGTCACGACCTTGCACTGGTACTTGAGTCACAGCTGTGTGACATATGCTGAATGGATTATAGTCTAAAAATAATTGATGCTTCTCTCCCAGTCTATTCAATCAGCAAATAACCCCCCTCCAGTTTCTCTCAGTGCTGAAAGTATTTCCTCTAGAAAAATATACTCAGGAAAGAATTTCTGCTCAGAAACCATAAGAAAAGTAAGACAAAATGTCTGCAGCATAAGTCAGGTCATGAGTAAAGGCCCTAAGTGTGATTTTTATGAATGCACCTATGCCTGTGAAGGACTGGAAATCAGTGTCAACTCAGGTACATGAAGATCACAGATCATAACCACCCTGATTTCAGATGAGTTCAAAATTCTACACTGACAGGCACACAGCCCTGTGCATCATCTACAAAGATAAAGACTTTGGACATATAATGAAGGACTAGGTTGAAAAACAAACCACAAAAGTAACTCTTGTGCATTAATAGTTCTTCAGTGTCTTTATAAGTATTTAAGCTCTTTCAGATCTGAAGTTTGTAAGCTGGAAAATTACTACCTTCACATCTGAAAATCTTCCAGTTAACCATCAGTATGCTTTCAAGTGGTCACCCAGTCTCATCTCTCCGAAAGCTTCCCAAATGGCTTTCAAAATAGACAGTAAGTGGGGAAAATGAATTGTGTGTTTACAGTTCCTGTTCTACAGAGAAAGTAAGCACATTTAGTGTTGGTGGCTGCACGTACCATTTCCTTGTGATTTGGATAGAAGGTTTGCTCGATTAAAGGGAACTTCTCTGGACCCAAAGTTTTGTAGACAGACACCAGCTGGGCAAACTGTAAAATAAAGCAAAACAGAACAAAAAGCTTAGGAAAGAAACCACAGTCTACCAAAATGATCTCATACTCATCAAAATGATCTCATCTTAAACCACGACATACTGTCATTTTGCTTCTTGTCTTCTGTGTTTCATAAACCTAACAAATGCACAGACATTCTACACTTGCTCTCTCCTCCTCTCACATGCACACCTTTTTAACCCCTCCAAGCTTCATATACAGCTCGACAAAGAAAAAAACCTCTAAGAGTTAAGCCTTCACATGTGCAGAAAATGAAGTACACTGGAATACTGCTCTTCAGATATCTCATCTATATGTTTTAAGCTGATTTTGTGGTAATAAAATCATTATAATTTTGCATTTTCTATCATCTTTAATCTAAAGATCAGACGCAATTGGCCATATTTGGTACTTCATGGACACTAAAATGCCCTTTTGCAAAGGGAAAAGCAGTAGCTATGCCATATGGAACAAGTCTGGTGAAGAACAAACCAGAGGTTTGATTTCCTAGGCTCTAGCCATGGCTATTCTTCCACAATCAACAAAGATGCTGGTAATTTAAACAGCTACATGTTATTGCCATTTCTATTAATGTTTTCTTTCAGTCTTTCTTCTCCAACATATCCAGTCTACCTATATGCTGGACTGTCATAGCCTAATGCAGAAAGCAAAACAGCATTTAAGCACAAGACAAAATGTTCTTTATTAAATAGAAATGTATTTTGGGGCTGTTCTTTCTCTTCAGTGAACAGATCAACTCTCTTGTTGTAACAGTTCAAAAACCAAATCACTCTTGAGATCCCGGCTTGGCAAGCGAGGTTTCTAGGGAGCAAAGACGACTTTGGCAGTCAGAAGACCACTATTGTTTCAAGCCTCCAAAGCTCTGGCTTGTACATGCCTGTGATGTGTTTCATTGTCATGATGCCAACATGAGACATAAACAACTTAGCACAACAGTGTGAATAGTGGGGTTTGCTGGTTACAAACAGGAAAAAAGCAAACAACAATGGAACTCTGTCTGTAAGGCAGTTAGTTAGATAACATATATCTACTCTGCTAATGCAATTGAGGGTGCAGGGAGAGTAAAAACTGTCTAAAGGGAAAAGAATGATGAAAGCTTTGCGTCGCATTTCCAGCTGGCACAGAGAGTTTGTTTAATTTCGTGGTGTTTACTCGGGGTTGGTAAAACATGTATTTAGATTTGAAGTTCAGTGGAAAATACCTTAATGGTGAGTAGTTTTCACCAAAGCCTTAAGAAATTCTAGCTGGATAGTGTGCTGTACAAAACTAACCCCAAGCAGAGGAAATATTATCACAGCTACCAAAATAAGGTGGTCTGTGGATAGGAATCCTGACAACTTACTATTCATTTCTGTTCTTATCCAAGATCCAAATTCAAAATTTCATAAGCAAATACTGCCCACTGAATACATGATTTTTGCCAAACAATTGTTATGCTAAAATATATCTGTCTTAAAGTAAAAGCACTAAAAAAAAAAAAAAAAACAAAACCAAAAACCATATGATTGCATTTCCTGGGATTCTTTCCTTATTTTCTTTTCCAGTTGCACTGAAAGCAACCAAAAGAAACTGACACTACTTATAGGTCTTGTGGTACTCACTTGAGAGGCAAGAGAGCCAAGATAATTCAGATTAATACTAGCAAATGTTTGCTTCCTTAAAATCATATCATCACAGAGAGTACATGCATATTATGCTAAAGTACACTCCTGCTTAGTAAATAAGCTGTTGAAGAGCACAGAGGAAAGTAGGTTTAAATTTCCTGAGGCAGAGGAGAGAAATAACACAGCAAGGGTTATCCTTTGCCCCTGTTGGGACACTGCTTCACTTCTGCAGCTACAGTTTTAGGAATCTCTTGCCAAACTTTTCTACCCCCAGAAAAAGCAATTTGATTTCACCCAACCAGACCACTTCTGGAAATCCTGCTGTACCTGGACAGACTGGAAGCTACACAGTGCTTACAAACAGGCTGAGTAAAGAAGAGCAGGTTGTCTGCTTTTCTATCCAAAGGGGGTTTAGAGGTCTGCAGGAAACTACACTGACAAAATTGATTTGATGTTATATAGACTTTTTAAATACTAAAGAAACCAAACCAGACCATATAGACCATATTAATGACTTGCCTTGATTACAGTTCATTAGTTTATAAAATTCTTCCTGGGGCAAAAGCATAATCTTTTTAGAGTATAAACTACTCAATTATTATCTAATCCAATAGCGAACGTTTTCAGATGTGAGATGTTCATGAAATAGAGAACACTGGTAGAGCCACTCCGTATTTAAATATTTTATATGGATGCCCAAACATCTGGGAGATTTAACAATTATCTAACAAAAGAAACTCATAGGGCTTAACATTTCAGCAGGAATCTTTTCAACATCTTAAGAAAAAACAACATGGAAAAAAGTTCTTTTAACCCTTATTTTCACTTGCTGAATTTACTTCTCAGTTCCAAATTTTACATCTTATTTTCAGCTCAAAGAGACATATTCTTAGGCACACATATTTATGGTTTTCAGATAGGCTTTTTTTAAAGGAAAACAGTGGGATTTTGTAACATTCTTTGCAATGTCAGCTATTCTCTGCTCTACTAGGCAGTAAAAGTTTTCACATCTAGGCCTATGGACTGTTCCTGCATCAAAGAACAGGAGGGTGCCAGCTGTACTTTTTCTCCTCTCCAACAAAGTATGATACAGATAAGAAGAAATACTTAGTCAAAAAGACACTTATTCCCTTTGATTTCTTATAAAAGCTTTATGGGGTTTCATCACATGAAGAATGAAACTCTATAGATGTGACTGCATAGACTGCACTGCAACCAAACAGCAGACAGTTACAGAAATCGCTTTGCTAACTTCATAAAGATCTGAATAACGCCTTTGCTTATCACTTCAGATGAGTTAAATTTTGTGTAATTACATGCATGTCATCCCTAAACTGCTCAGAGTTTTTCCTGAACAAACTGCACAAGCATTCTCCTCAAAGATAATTAGATATGAGATTTAAAATTAATCACTCCAGATGGTGTTACCTCTAATTCCAGCAAGCTTCTCATCTCTCTTGCCAGAGTGAAGGATATGTTTCATTGACCATTCCCGTGAGGAATTTCCTGGTATGTCAAATAAGATTTTCATGGAATGAACTACTTCACCTTTGCCTGCAGTTGTTCGCTATTAGGGAAGTACCACTGAGCTGTGTAACCTTTTGTGTCTGAGATTTCCCTTTGTTGTGAGTATTCATTACCTGTTCTCTTTACAAGTTAAGGCTTGCTTCTACTGACAGTGGAAGAACCCCAATTGGCGATCTAATACTCCATGGTAACAACTATAATGATCATAAAATTCTCTGCATAGTCTGGTTCACCAAAGCAGAGAAGCTGGCACTCTCTAGGACTGAAGAAACAGGAAAACTTTGATGGGTGAACACTTTTTGAATCCCTCTGTCTTTAAAAAAATAGCACTTTTAGCTGAGATTTAACTTATCTTTGACTGCTCTAAGGTGTGGGCACATCTGAGGAGTGAAGACATTCCATGCAATACCAGTTTACTTCTGGATTTCTGTATATAAATTTGCCTTTTACCAAATGTATTAAATGTGTACCAGTGATTGTGGCTGAAATGATTAAATAAGATTTCTAAGTTTCTAATATGAGCTCAATATTCAGTATTGCTGCCAGCTTGCTTTGAACATGTGTTACTTCAAAGCAGGTGATGCAAAAGAGTTTAAAGATTGGGTTGTTATGCTGCTCCAATGTTTGACAGAGTCAAAGTTTCATCCTCCTGTATACTGAAATCATTCCTTTGTAAGACTAAGAATTGATGAAAGACAGCTTCCCATGGAAATGCTGTAGAGGTTCCTAGTATTCCTCTGTGAACTGCACACCACAGTAAATTATGCCTGAATATATATATATATATATAATGACATGAGTATGGATGGGGGCCTCAGCAATTGCGTTTTCTCTTTCAGCCTCGGTGGCCAACAGATTGAGAGACAAACACTGTAGACCCTTCAAAGGGAGAAGAAATTCAGCAGTTGTGTGGACGGGACCAGGAGGGTACATGGGACACACGTCCTCTGTGGGAGCCAATTTCACCAAGACTTTTCACCATGCCTGTGTTTTAAACACAGTTTTTGTGTTTGTCTTTGTGGGGTTTTCTATTTATTTTATTTTTTATTTTAAATGACTATACCTGGGCAGCATCTGTGCTACTCTTCTTATGCTATTCATGCGCTGCTTTGTTGCCGCTGGCCTACATTTCTTCTACTATGCTTTAGTAAACATTAGATACTTTCCCAGAAGGCTGAGTACATACACATTTGATTTGCTATTTGATACCCAACACAAGAATCAAGGGGAACAGACTGCTGACTGTAGCTTACGTACTACTTTCTGTCAGCAGGAGCTGACGGGCAACTTAATGAAAACATTCAAACTTTCAAAGTCAATGAAAAGTTTGACATACAACTGAGTAATGAAACTGTCTACAAATCAGTTTGGGCACACTAACAGAATCCAGAAAAGATGGAAACTGACAAAAGAACTTGATGTTCCTCCAGTAGTTTTCCATTATTACGATGCAAAGCCAAAGGCAGCACGGTTGGACTGTGAGTGGAAAGATAACTCATATGGACCCTGTATCATAATTCATAGATGAGTTGATCCCTAACCCTTGTGCAGCCCAGTCTCACATGAGAACACAGTGAGGATCTCTGCCTCTCCAAGCTGAGCTGCTCTCCCCCACTGCATCTTTTAGTCAAATCCTGCTGCTTGACCCATCACTCTAGGACTAGCAGCATCTCTTCCTTCCACCCCTCACTGCAGCTGGTATTTCCTCACCTCCTTTACCTCCAGCTCCCTCCTTACCCTCTGGGGTGCTTGTCTGCACCTACTGAGACAGGGCTACTCAGCCTGGTTGGGTTGTGCTGACCCTTCCGAGAACTCTTCGGGCTGCCTGCTCCCTGTTACCCAGGATTTCCAAAGGCATTTGTTTGACTCCTGCACCTCCCCTGCAGCATGCGTGCTGCAGCCTGTGCTACCTCTGAGAGACACATCTCTCCAATTAGTAATCACTGCTGTAATTAACCGCTGGAATATTTTCACATCAGAATTACATCTGATGCGATATACAAACCATTAAGAATTTCTAAAGAAAAACCTCATGCGCTTGGAAGAACCGCATGCAGAGCTCTTGCTTACAGATTACCAGAGTGCACCCGTGAGAGGGGAAAAATAGTTTAATACAACAGTTAGAAAAGCTGTATTAAAAAAAAAAAAATTAATCAAAACCAACAGAAAACTAGACGAGGATCACAGTCAGAGACACAAAAACATTCCATCTTGGCTTGCAAAGTTAGGTAGCAAGGCATCTGGCAATGAGAAACACCTTGGCTAATGAAAGAGGCAGTGACAAAATGCGTAAACAGTGAGGAAACTGAGATTTAAGGAAGACATGTGGATTAGAAAGAAGCAAAAGTAGCTGATGAGCATAAAAGGTAGAAAACAGGCAAGACATGTTTGTTCCAAAAGAATTTGCAAAAATAAGTACTGTGAGGCCTAGACCAAGAGGCCTTCTGGAAGTTTTTATTTCAGAATGAAAAGTTACAGAGGGGAAAAAAATAAGTTTATGGAACTGAGTCATTGAAATAAAAGCTACAGGGGCTCCTTCTTGGGTGCACTTGGCAGCAATGAGAATTGTGCAGCTTATTCCATTATGATGGGAACATGATGTTCAGCGTCTCGCCCAAGGAAACATTTCTGCACCTGCTTATTTTAATGGTACTCGGGCAAGTGCATAAGCACTTCTCAAAAGGGTTTGGGGCTCACCACACCAGAAAGAGATTTTATTGCTTTGTGGGATTTTTTCTTTTAGAGATAGTAACATCCTGAGACTTTCCAGTTGAAATAAGGTTTATCAAAATACTGAATTCAATGAAACTTCAAGTAGAGGAAGAAATCTACCTTTTAATGCAAACTGTGTTTTGGCACATGTAGCCCTCCCATATTCATTGTTAAGGAGTCTTGTAGTTCATTACCTTTTGTGCAGATACTCAGATGTGTATGTATGAAGTTATCTTCAGGAAAAAAGCATTATTTAGGTATTTAACCACTGAAGTAAGAAGCAAAGCCCATTTTAAAGCTAAACGTATGGTGAAAATAGATTTTTTGTCTTAAATTGTACATAGATGCACTCACGTGCATCTGCAACTTTGTTCCCACAATTCAAACTCAATCAAACAAGGCTTCTTACATACATGGACTTTCCTGTCCTGAGATCTTCCCTCATTTCAGCAAGACAATGGTGTTTTGAATTTCAATTCTGTAGCAGAACCAGCAGATAATACAAAGGAAATGAATGACAGCTTTATACTCCTGGCTTTCAGATTAGTCTTACAGCCTTTATTTAAATAGTTTCTTTCAGTAGAAGCTAAGAAACGGTTAAAGTCTGTTTCAATTTTCTGTCACTAGAAGCATTCAATGTACTGAAAGTCTGTCAGAGATCTCAAGAGCTCCCAGTGCTGCTCTTTAGTCCAGGCAAGAGCAGGGCAGCGTGGCAACAACCTACCACAACATTCAAGAAGGCAATCCAAAAATCTGAGTTGACTTTTGCATTAAATTAGCCTCATGACAGTAAATGCCGGTCAAAGCAAAATATATGTAGTTCAAGACTGATGAAGATAGAGCTGTAAGAATTACTTGTATGGAACAGAAAAAAAACAAAACACACTGAGGTACATTTACCATTTAAGGGTCTGTTTTTTCCAAGGAATTTCAAGTGAGTTTACATACACAGAATCATTAAGCGAGTCTGTAATATTTTCTTTCTGTTTTAAGAACAGATCAAACTTAATAGGGCTCTATAAAGAGGCGCAATCTTATGAGAATGGTTGAAACCACAAGGAAGTTCAGTGATGGTTCTAGGTTTCATCTAATGAAATACATAGTACTATAGCCAGTGACTAACAGGCAGGTCTTAACATTTCTAACATTCCTGATGCTAACAGACATTAAATCTGAAAGTCTCTAAATGTCTTCCCTGTCTGAGTTGGAGACAGATTGCAGGTATGCATTCTTTAGCCTTGACCTTCAAGAAGATCTCCTCTGGCACACAGAGAAGTGAATAATCAGCCAAATTCTACCCCATTGTTCAACATTATTGTACAAATCTTAGTTTTGGTAATGAGCACAGAATTTTCTTATGGTGCAATAAAAATTTCTAATATCTTTCTCTAAAAGAGGCATGGAATAGCATTGAGATGTCTCATAGATTTACAGTAAATAGGTTTTCCAAAGACTTTTCTTCTTGCACACATTAATTTCATTTGTTATTCATTCTCCAGAAGATACTTTGACACAATATTGAAACTCTTCTGTGTGGCTGTGTCTGTCTATTAGCATAGCTTCAATAATTTGTGTCAACAGGAAGCTGGAATGAACAGAGCTCATTTCTTTCACACACTCCTCCCTGCAGAGTGCCTACAAGTTCCCTGCCAGTGCCCCAGTCTGTTGCTCAAGATTATTAAGTACAGCTTGAAGGGGAAAAAGCACAACAGTGCAACTTCTAACAGCAACACATGAAGGAAGAGAAAACAAGGTGGGGGAGAGTACTCAATACAGTCAGAAAGCAACAGACTGCAGTTAAAGCAGAAAGCAAGCAAGGTAAGAGCAGAGAAATGAAGCATTCAATAAGAGTAGGAACATGAAGATAGGTAAATGGAAAATCATCTGCAAAAGAAACACAGAGCAAACTACAACACACGAAGGCACAGGATGACGTAAGCTTGGCAAAAGGAGCGAAAGAGGAAAATGTCAACGAACTTGCAAAAAAGTATTTGGCTGTCCTCTCCCAAAGCATAGAGAAACAAACAGAGCTGCGACATCTCCAGCACTACCAAGTTTAACAAAGGGAAAAGCCATGACCAGCCTTCCCTCAGAACGATTGCAGATAAGCAAGGAAACACATTTTGGCATAACAAAGTGTTCTATGGCACTTCTCTTACACTTAAACCCCTTAATAACAATAAATTCTTACAATGAAGCAAAGTCCCAGTGAGCTTTTGAAGATGTTTCAGTACAAGATGGGTTCACATCTGGCACTCTATGTGAAAAACATCAGGATCTTTCAGCTGCCTCTACAGTCATACAGGTATCTCTGTTTTCTGGGTCTCATTTCCACTCTGCCAGCTTTTGACCAGAAAACTGCTCCTGTTTTTTTCCCTTTATTTCCCACATTACTGAAGTGACGTATCAGTTTGTCATTAGACCAACAGAGTTTACATCCCATGAGGCCAAGCCTGCTCTGCACCCAGTTTTCCACGCATGCAGTGACAGACGTCCCTTCCCCAGCTGTTACAGCCATGCAGTAGCTTGACACACCACCCTGGGCTTTCTACATCCCCTCCTTGATTACATCAAGCCAGTATTTCAACCTAAATACAGACTCTTCCACAAGCGTGGCAGCAGCTAATTGAGGTCACTACTCACAAATGTTTTTTGTAGACCCATTATTATGCCATAGATTGTGCCATCGCCTTCACCAGAGTAAATGTGTAATTAGTGTCTCAGCAGAGACTTGAAGCCTTCTAAACCAGTCACTGTTATGTAGCCTCCCAAGGCAGGCTAATAAGAGAACAGATTTGCAGCCAGCTGCAGATGCTGCTAGGTAAAGCTACTATCATGGAATTGGACAGAATCCAGTGGAATGGGTTTTATAAGAATTTTCTCTCTCTTCAGTCATACACACTTGGGCTACACAATTACAGCAATTCTGTGATCTCTGCAGTGTTGAAATGCTTATCACTATCTATAGTGTAGATACATAAAATAGCAATCCAGATCCTATTGTGTGTAATTAGTAAATCACAGTCCAGGTTTAACTGAAATAGTGTTCTACCTATAGCAGTCATGAAGCTTGAACTGTGCGGTCACTGCTAAGTAAGGGTCTGCATCTTTAGTATACTCCAATTAACTCTGCCTCACCACAATTCCACTTATTAGCAGTGCTGTACACACTGTGGGTGAAGAGCTAATAACCTGTGGTATTCCAAGACCTGCCACCAGTCTACAACTGAAGCTAAAATCAAGACCAGAGTTCAACTGATGTAAAGACTTAAGCATGCTAATTCCACAGAAATCTTACTGGGAAGCACACAAAAGGACGTATGCAGGGCAGGAGAAAAGTTTTAAAAATTCAACCCAATACACTGGAAAATCATGGAATTTTTTTTATTTCCTCAGTCTGAATCATAAGCTGGGATTTCACTCATTGCCGCAAGCACTGTCCTTATCACATTTTCCAGTGCCTTCTGGCCTCCGCAATTACTTCGCTTACCTACATCATTTACTGTAGGAAAGTTTACATCAATCTTATAAGCTTCAGCTAAGGAATATCTCATTTATTTCTTGAATTACCTTTTCTAAAGGAAAACAGAGATAATAAAGTATCTAGATTGTAACTTTAAATAATACCAAGTCATAACTTTGAGTAATTAATTACTCTTTTCTTTCTACTATTATAAAACTTTCATAGTGCTTTACAACAGGTTCTGCAGACCATTTTAGACATGAGTCAAATTATGAGTCACAAATCCAACAAGGAAAGTATACATTTTTTCCTCACCTTAACTTGCTGTAACTATAAATTAAACTAGAGAACATTCTTGGCTCATTTGAAAGGGATAAGTCATGCACAAGACTACCACTTTGCAACATGACAGCGCAAGGAAATGTTCCGACGTGGTAAGAGAAGGCATGAGCCTTAAAACGGTTCCTCCCCAGCTCTGCATGCACTCACTAATAAAGAACTTAGTCTCTCTTTATAAAAGTCATGCTCTCCCCCTAGGTAAGTAGCTTTCTGATGTTCTTACCAGTGTGTAAGTGAAACTCTTCTCACAAGCCAGGATCACGACTATTTCACGAGGTAGGTGGTAAGTATTATCAGAGAAGTGAAATAACAGGAGTAGAGTAATAATCCCAAACATTAACATATTTCAGCCAACAAACATCTCACCAACACTCATTTCAGTACTTTTTTTGCCACGGTTGCTGGCATCCCAACTTTTCAAGGGGTTATTCAGTGCTTTGAACTTTTGACATGCATTCGAAGGAACTGGCTATATCCCGACACTGGAAAATACAAGCTTTAAGACTTGTTCTCAGAAATGTTTAGTGTGTTCCTGGCAATCTTCCACCTTTCAATAAAATACAGCAAGGGTTCTGCTGAAAAACTAAAGGCAGGTGCTTCAGCTTCTAACACAGAGTGTGAATCTGCCCTCAGGGTTGAGAAGAGATGCTGTGCATCCAGAGCTGTATGTTCTAAAGAAAAGCAAAGACCTGATACTCTGAACAACAGTAACTTAAAAAACAAAGAGCTTTTATGTTGGATTCTAACTCTCATTTTACTCTTTCCTGACTTCCCCTCCTAGCAATTCTATCCTACTCCTGATTTTACCCTGATGTAAGTAAGAGCAATTGCCCATCACTAATTCGATCATTTTTCATCCCTTAAAGGCCCATTCCATTGGACACCCTGTTGGGTTTTTTTTCTGCTGTTATAGAAATTGCAATTCACTTCTGCCACTCAAATTTTACCTGCAGGAAAGTCAATGCATTTCTCATGAATTAATACAGATTGTTACTCATGACTTCACCTAGAGTTCTGCTTCCTGATTTTTCATAAGGCTTTTGAACTTGTAATTTTTATAGAAGTAGCTTTGATACAACTATCACGTCACCATGTTAGGAAAGGGATTATCCAGAAAGGCATCCTTTACATGCAGCGGAGAAAGGGGGCTGATCGACGGCAAGTCCAAGCACGTGCTTGCACACCTGACAGGGACACTCAGGGCTGCTGAACACACTCCCTGACAACCCGACAGTAAGCTGTACTGTATGAAAACATACAGATGTGTATGAAGTGGAACCTACTTTTCTTTTGAACTGAATGTTGAGACAACAAATAATGTAAATTGCAACTGGAATTGGAGTGTATTCTACTATTTAAGCTACGATGAAAAAGACAGAAATTTAAATAAGAGAGTGGTCTTTACTGCAAACGTACAATTGCAGTTTCAGCAAATCAGTTCTGTATATAACAGAGGAGCCTGGCAGGTGATTCAATTCCTTTAATCAGTGCTGTAAACATTGAGCAGATTTCTGATCAAGGAACTTGCAGAATAATTCTGCTAGGTTTTTCTCTAGTTACAGTTTAAGTAAGTATATGTCAGTTCAGCCTAAATAGGTGTCATTTTAGCAGTGGGGAATACTTCTTGAGTCACTGGCCTGAAGTACATCTAGGAGCACAGTATGGGCATCAGTAGCTTTTCTGCTTACTGCTTCCATGCAGCAACAGATTGAGATGAGCACTTGAAGGCATCCAAAACTGCACCACAGTTTGCAGCAGGGATTGCACAGAGGCAGGGTAGCATGTATGAGTAAGGTTTAATTGAGCAAGCTAAAAGATAACATTAGCAAACCCAACAGTTCCTGGGTCCTGCTGCATTATTTGAATATTCATGACACTAGCTGAATCAAAGGATCAACAGATTTTTACCCTCAGAGTATTTCTTCTGGCATGGGTTGAAACAGGTTTGCGGGACATCTTGCAATGCTTAGTGATGAAGATGTCATGATGCTCTGGGATGAGCATGCCTGTCTCTACATCTCCCACTACCACAAAGAACAGAAGTCAGGATATTCCAAGTTAAATGCCCAAACAAATCCCCTCGTGTTTGTACACAAACTCTTTTTGTGCTCAAATTAAAAGTCCACACTCCTAAGTGGGATCCAGCTAAAGTACAGCACCATCACGTATTCAGAATGGGAACCAATCTCACGTTTACAGACTTAGCTTATGGTCACAGGTAGTTAAAACCCAGAAGTGAGGCCACTGCTGGAGCAAAGAACAATCATGTTCACAGCAAGAGTGTTACCTGCTCAGCCTCACTGTCCATGGACTAGCAAGGGAGGGTGTGTAGGCTCCAGCCCCGCTCTGTTACACACCTTAATGAAACAACTTCAGGGAACTACAGAAAAAAAGATGAAAGCAGCTAGTTTAAAGCACGTCACCTGCCTGACACTACGATTTCTCTACAATAGTTATTTCTGAGAGGAAAACCTGAAAGAGATGAAACGGACTCTTGTTGAGGCTGTGCAAATTTTGAGTATTTCAAAGAAAACACATGCTCCTACCAGAGGTAGAAGTGCAAGGTAGGAAATCTCAAAGGGAAAAAATATCATTCTTCTCTATATTCAAATAAAGTAAGATCAGCTGAAAAATATTTGCATTTCACTCATATCTTGGCTGAGACAAACTACAGAAATTTCAGCCAAAATGAGAATTTTCACAAAAACCAAACATACAGATCTTCTGACAATTCAGGATGCAGCCATTTCATCATAAATTGTGGTGTTATGGAATGGTTTGGGTTGGAAGGGTCCTTAAAGCTCATACACTTCCAACCCCCTGCCACAGGCAGGGACACCTTCCACTAGAGCAGGTTGCTCCAAGCCCCTGTGTCCAACCTGGCCTTGAACACTGCCAGGGATGGGGCAGCCACAGCTTCTCTGGGCACCCTGTGCCAGCGCCTCAGCACCCTCACACCCTTAGAAAAGCTCTACCATAATTCAAGACTATTTTTAAAGTACTATAATTCTAAATTCAAGTAAGAACTTATAAGCATAATACTTCATTATTTGTTTGCGAGGTGTATTATATGGAATAAAAAGATATGGAGCATGAATTAATTCTTTCATACACGTAAACTTATATTTGCTTTTGCTGGGTCTTCCACTTGTTACAGTAAATATTCCTATAACTTCCATTTATTCCCAGTTAGAAGAGTGAAAAATCAGCACAGAAATTTGATGTGCAACAAGACCAGTGGTAAGAAAGAGCTATCTTTATCAGTTTGGTGGAAGAGCAGCCATGACTTTAATGCCACCACAGGAATATGAGAAGGAGGAATTATTAATTTTCTTTTTACTGCATCATTATTGCATATCAATGCTACTGCTATTGCTCTACCACCCAGCTTTACTGTATACAATGAATCAAAGGAGTAAGAGATGCCCCACAGCACAGAAAATGTGATGTATTAAAATAATGGATTCGGCAATGTACAATATGTATTCTGAGAAGTTATAAACATTCAATCAAATATTTATGCCCCACTGTAGTTTACTGCAACATAAGCATATAATAAAATCAGCTGCAAGAAATATATGTTAAAGTCTGCTAAGAATTTTTTGGAGGGATTTTAATAATAAGCGCGAAAAAACAAACATCTTCAAGGCAATAAGAAGTATTACAGCAAAACTTCCCTTTGGTGTGAAAAGTACTGACAACTGTAATCATGTTCTTTTCTCACCCCAACAACAGAGGGAAAAATGATGAAGCTTTGGCCCTTTGTAACAAGTGTTATTCTTTGAAGTTGCATTAGCTCTTGGACAACTGAATACGTGTATTACAGGAACAGTGACTGCACCATTGATCATCATCTTTCACAGCACTACATTTTACCTTGTTGCTACTAATGTTTAGCTCTCTATGAAGCAAGAAGATCACTGAATTCTACCTCTATTATTACAAAGCATGTCATGAAAAACTGAATTGGCTTCCGCAGTAAAACTGGTAAATATCAGTGATTCTGCAGTGTTCTCATTACTCTAGGTGTAGTGGAAAAGATAATCTCCTAACCCCATATGCACAAGATTATGAAAAGTGCTTTTGAACGAGGAAACTAATAGCTCCAGATTTCCTTGCTAAGGCATATCCCCAAACATTTCACAGGCATGCGGAAAACATCGGCCAAAGTCTGTTTGAATTCTGTTCAAAACCACAAATATGAAAAATATTCTCAGCTTGATTTTCCCAAATTGTGAATAAACACTCTCTCCTCACTTTAGTACGTATGTTAGCAGTGGGCAGGCCTGCCGTTAGCTTCCTCAGTACTACAAGTGCTTTTTCTCTCTGTCTCCACACTGCCTACACTGCTCTGCTAAGTACCTTTGCAGTTTGATACTTCAGTGTTCACGAAAAGGACCTAAACGAGCAAAGAAAAAGTCACCAACTGCTTTTTGCACCAGGAGAACTTTTCGGTGCGTGACTTACCACCCATGGCTTGTCACAGAAGTTGTAGATGGACTCCAGGGAGTTGACACTGGGGATGCCAGCGTACTGCATCCCAATGATCAGGTTACGGAAGTCTTCATTTTCTGCCATGCTGAACGAATGCTGTCGAACCAGGACAAAATCAGGCCTGAAGGACCTAGCAGGAACAAGATACATTGCTAATGGTCAGTGATCAAATGTTTTTTTCCTTCAACAGGCAAATCTTAAAAGGGAAAAATGTCTAGCTGATGGATCCATTTAGCTGATGGAAAAAGAAATACTAAAAGAACACTCAAAACTAAGGTAAATGCTAAAAGATGGAAAGAGTTATTATGGCTTTTTGAAAATCTGTACTGTATCATTTCTTAACCACTCTTCAGAAAACATCAGAATCCCATCAATAATGTGACTCCATTCAGGGAAGAGAGAGATTATCACAGCTTTTCAGGTTGTCTTCCCACTGAAAGATAAATCACATCTATAAACTCTGAATTATGCACTTAGTTTATGTACACTGGTTCCTGAGCAATGACAATCAAAACCAAAGCAGTCAAATGTCTCTGCCAGACCCTTAAGCTTCTTGGGAGTAATTGTTTTCACAACTATTGTCAGACTGCTTAAAAGACAGTAAGAGGTGAAGCAACCCCATTGCTTCCAAAAGGTATTGGAGATAATCACAATTCAAGTTCTGATCAACACACTTGTCAAAATGAATTTCTAAACTTAAAACTGCACTTTTTTGTTTTCACTTTTCTCTCTTGTATATAATCAGGATTTCCCCTGTTGCAACCTGCCTGGCTTATTGTCCTTTCACCATGCGCCTTTGAGAATAATCTGACACCACCTTCACCTTACTCAAACCCTGACATTTAGTTACTGAAGAAAGTTATAAAATACAGAAGATATAATGCAACTGGATAGAGCCACCAGTATGGGGCAATTTGCTCCTCATCTCGCCTTTTGAAAGACTCTCTGCTGGTGGAAAAACACTGACTAGCTTGAAGCTATCGACCTCCTGAAAGAGGCATAACTGGAGGGTAAATTAAATTAGTGTGGTAAATCGGTATAATTATTTACATGCCCTGACTAAATATAAGCTGTATGCTGGAGTGCAAAATTCCAGAGATTACAAAGTCATTCCGAAATCTCACTCTAGTAAAACAAAACAAAACAATTAAAATTCATGTTGAAATTGCCTTGGCAGTTTTGAGATTCCAGCCTGAACGCGGTAGTCAAAGCATATTAGCTGGAGCCTTAACCAGGCTTTCAAATGTAATGCAGGGTTTGGCAAAAGCAGCATTCTAAAGATTTGCTGTCAAGAGTCATTAAAACAGCACTGTGGCCCACTGACCACAACTCCTAAAGAACTGTAGCCTTTAAACAAGTTCCCAAAAACAAGTTTGTAGCATAGGTCTTAGAATCCGTGATCTAGGTTTCAGGGTGGTGTGCCAAGTGTTTGAAACAAGGCAACTCAACTGAGGAGCACAGCAGGAGTATAATACTTAGAGGACTAATGATGCCTTAATCAGAATTGCAGACTACTTGGTGCAAAAAGAGATCACCTCTATCATTTCAAGCAGTACTCAGGGGATTGACTACATATCATCTCAAAGACAGCACTGTGTTTTTCAATAAAACAGGAAATGTCCATTTAAATACCAATTTAATGAAACAATTGGGGAATTGAGGGAATATACTTTATAAAAAAACCCAACAACACTCAAAGAATGTATTTTGTTTTGCAAAATCTCCTCAAAGGAACACGATACGTTTACATAATTCTTCTAGATGTGTGATTACTGCCGGACACAATGACTCTGTACAGAAGAATGTCATGAGAAAAATGTTAATCCTGGCTTAAGCATTTGTAAGAGCCCAAATCTCAGCATTATGTAACAGAAGGTATCATCTTCCATGGATCGATTTTCATTCACAAAAATGAAACAAGCAGGTGCCTGTTTCACATACTTTCCCTCCAAAACTAAGACAGCAAAACTGTGTCACTGAAATGGCTATGCTTTTGCTAACTAATATTTTACTCACAGATCTATGATACGAGGTCACAGTGGGCCTCAGATTAGTAACACTTAAGAATTTTCATCTCAATAGTCAGGTGTTTGTGCCTTTTTAGTAATAAGCTCATAGTCCATATTCAATATGAACTTTGATACCAGCAGAACCCACAGTTTCCCCCATCTCTCTTGACAGTTGAGACAGACAGAACACACATCCTATTGTCTGACCCGCATTTAATACTGGTTTTCAAATGAAACTTCTTATCAACTGAACATGGAAAGTAATAGCCACCAGTAACTGCATTCCTTAGTGACAGAAAGAGCACATTCCAAGCTTCAGGCAATGAACTTCCCAAACCAACCAGGCTTAAAGCAACATAAAGACCAGCACCTATCTGAAGCTAAGCAACAATTATGAAAAATCCTTTTGTGTTTCAAAAAATATTCTGTATCTCCAGATAAGTTATTGCAGAAGCAGAGAACTGCTCTCCCATCATGTCTGCATCCCCTTCTCCCAGCAAGTCCACATATGCAGGTGTCTCACATAGGCTGGAGTGAAATTTATCAACCTCAGGTAGATCTATTCCTTTAGATTACCTGTAAAACTGACAAAATCATAAGATCCTTTGTTGTCTCATTATCAGAGCCCTCTGCTGACACAGGATTTCTTTATCTCTTAACATAGGCAGCAGTTTCGCCAAGTTTTCTCGTAAACTGCAAACATACATCTTTGTAGATGCTATTTTCTGGAGGTTCCCAATTCCCTTTAAGTACTGGTATGTTTTGATGCTAACTTGGCCTCAGTATTTTTGTTCTGTTTGGAAAACTCTCTCCAGAAAAGCCACTAAGGAGCAGTGATCAAGATTTCCTGGCTCCAAAACTTCTATCTCTGGAGGAAAACACAAACCAACACAAAAACAACCCAAAACCCCCTAAAAAATTGAAATATCTTACTCTTCTAAAAAAATAATCTTGTCGATTTGGCATAAGTGGTTGTTGGATTCAGCTGCAGTACTTTTAGAACACACAAGGGATTAAGCACTTGTGAGTTTTAAAGCATAAAGTAAACTTATTTGCAATGGGGTTACTTTTTTTTGTTTACGTGAATGAGTAGAAACTTCCTAATCTCTTATTTGGACAGATGTTGTGCAAAAGCAGGACGATACAAGCCATGCTGTATGCTGTCCAGCTCCCTGGACTCCTGCCTAAAGAGAAACATAAGCAGTAAACTACCAGATCTCTGTTAGTGGCTTGATCTACCCTTCTAAATGCAATTGCTCAGCTGAACAACTGATACACTTAACTCATCCTTAACTGCACTGGCCAAAATATGAGTAATTCTCCCAAATTAGATATAGGACTGCCTGAAAAAATTTTGCTACTACTTACTTAAGCTTTTACTTTGCCGAGGCATACTCCTGTTTTCTCCCCTTACAATTTACAAGGCTGTTGATGTCCTCACTGAAAAAAAAAGGTAAAATTACCCTGCCTTCAATTGGAATAATCCTTTTTGGACAATCTTACTGGGAAATCTCAGGCTTTTAAACTGAAATCTTTCAAACAGATGGCGATATTCCAGTAACTATCCTAAGAGAAGTGCTACGACTTGGCCTGTTTCAACAGAAAATATTCGATGTTGGAAATGAATACTGCTCATCTGGAACAGTCTGACATGTACAAAATCACCAAGATTGTTGTTATCCTGCAGCAAAGATAAACCCCAATCAATAACCCTAACTCTCCATCATGTATTCTTTATACCAGACTTTATTCTTATCTCAATCAAATCCATCTTTGATGCCATCAAAACGTCAGATTTCCTTCCTGTCATAAACAGGACTTACTGCACTGATCAGATACTCTATTTCCTACTTTTCATGCCAGTGACCAAGGAGCGTTGCATCAGTCAGAATCCCTATTGCACATATTCAGAAAATCATCAGTATCTTTCACATGCACACTTTAACCAATGCAATGCTTTTGCTGTTACTCGGTTTAGTTTTTCTTACCTGACAACTTTAGTGCCATTTCGAAATACTTGGATATCTACTGCATAATTGCCATCAGCATGGGCTATCAAGTTGATCTCTGAAAATTCTGCCTATGAAAAGAAGATTCACATTAGTCAGTCTGGTTTATTTTACTTTTATTTTCCTAAATCCCTTCTTTTAAGTATTAGTATCTGAAGTGCTGACAATATACATTTGGAATATAATGAGCATCAAAAGGATATTAATCCAACAGTATTTGCCACATCTGACACATCACATTTGAACAAATTCTAATACAAAGAAAGCAGAAAGCAAACAAGACTTTATGAAAAAGGACTGTGGGGAGGTAGCAAATGTATCTACTCATTCATGTTGCACGGAAGTGTAGAGATTGTATTTTTGCTTTGTATGGGGTTATCAAAGAGATAAACACAGACTCCACAAACAGTACTTTGAAGAAAACAGTACAAAAGCAACATTAATGTGATAAACAGAACATTTTCTTACAGCATTTTGTGTCTCTTCATATACTTTACCCTGTTTATTTCCTTTATGTGCATTTATCCTTTTTAAATGATCTGGTGCTAATGAACAACTGACTCAAAAAATTCGCAAGTAAAGAACTTTATCAAAGTATCTTCTCACACTGGAAATGTGGAATTTAAAGGGAATCACTTCCATACTCTGAATCTACAGTTATTTGAAAGGAAAGGACAGGATGTTTTTCATTTATCCACAGTCTTTCACCAGCTTAGACTCTCAAGGCACTTTACAATAACATTACACAGCAGAATAATTGAAATGCAGCCAAGTGTCTTCTAGTGGATAAATAAAAGCGTCTTTGCTATCCTGGACACACACACAGAACAGAGTGTCAGAATTCTCATTAGTCTCCTCTTGAAAAATGGTATCACTGAAAGTCTTCTGAAGTAAATCTGTGTCAGGCTTTCAGAATTTAGTGTTCAGTTAAGGCAAGTGCTGACTACTCTGACCACTGTTCCAACCCAAGAGCTTATGGATGTGCTTGCGTTCAAGCATGGAGGTCTCTTCATTAAATCCCATATGCTTAAATACTTTCTAGGATAAGCTTACAACATTCTAAACACAAGGGGCAGTTTTAAGATTATGGCAAAACCAGTACAAATGATGAGACATTGAATTATTTGTGTAATAATTCACAACTGTGTAAGTGCTGACAATATTAAAGAATCATTTAAAAATGTATTTAATGCGAGATTGACAACTGATCTCCCCAGTTAATAACTCATTAAACAGGGATTCACAATATAGATTTTGTAGTTTAAAAGCTTAGTACATAATAGAAAATATTGTATGTTAAGATAGGTTGCTGTAAAATTAAAACGATGCTCTCTGGTATTAGCAGAACAACACTAAAGTAGTTGTAAGTAACTATTTATATATGATTGTCACAGTGCTGATGTTACCAAGTGATTAGTAGGGCTCAGAAACTTTCAATCTCGTACTGAATGAAGGTGGTTCTGCTCCTACAAAAGACTATATTGAAGGAAATTCCAGGCTTACACAGAGCTTTTGTCAATACTAAAGAGCCAGTGTGCATGATGTCAGCCACAGGGTCTGGTGTAGGTGTGAATGGCATCTGGGGACAAAATAGCTTGTCTTCTTTTTCCCATCTCTCCCTCAGCACTCTTGAAGATCCCTGGCAAAGCTTTCCATGTTTCCCAGCCAAGAACATCAGCAGATATTCAATGGTGTAAAGAACGGAGCAAAGCTAGATGCTGTACTATTACAGTGAATTTAGATAAGCTGAATCCACTCAGTGACCATTTACCTCACTTTTTGAAATCCCAATGACAAAACAATTCAGTTCATCTACTGAAGCTTCTTAATAGTGGCATCTATTTCTAGAATTCAAGATTGAAGAGCAGTAAAAACACTTATTCACTTCCCTTTTCAGATATCTAGCTGAAATAAAATAGCCATAATTCTAATGCACCCTGAATTATAGCTCTATATTTACTCAGTGCTTTTTCCAAAGAGCATGCTAGCACTGCAACCAGAATGCATGTATATTCTTAAGAGAAGGAATTAGTGATACAGAAATGCAACCTGTAGTTATGGAGTGTCTAGGACATTCACAGTCTCTAAGCAATAACTTCTGAATACAACATGTTTTTAATGTTGTGCAAATTATGGTCAGAATCCTCTAAAAAGAGCCCACGTTAGGCACCAAGATGGACTGACATGGTTTAACCCCAGCAGGCCACTGAGCCCCATGCAGCCCCTTGCTCACTCCTGCTGGTGGAATAGGGGAGAGGATCAGAAGGGCAAAAGTGAAAAAACTCATGGGTTGGGATAAAGACAGTTTAATAGGTAAAGCAAAAGCCACACACGCAAGCAAAGCAAACCAAGGAATTCATTCCCTGCTTCCCATCACAACCCTGTGTTACCAACACCCTGCACTGCCACCTTCACCACAAAACCATGTCCCTAAGTGCCATAGCTACACTTTTAAATATCTCCAGGGAGGTATGTATTTATACACATACAGGTACTTGTATAAATACACAAATATAAAAGTAACATTCAGGTTAAGCCGTTTAGTTACCTGTTCAACCTTTATGTCATATTCTCCATGGACCTTTTTTCCACGAAAAGCCTTGGCCCTGCAAGAAAAAAGGGAGAGAGAAAATCAAGGATATATGTATCTGTGATCAGTAGCTACACAAACACTCCCTGTACGGCCTTCAGTGTCTTGGAATGACATGTAAATGCTAATTAAATCGATCTGCTACACATACACAATTCTCTTTCCTTTGATGTCCTTGGATCCTTAACATCCCACCACACAGCATGTAGTGATAAAAAGCATAATGTGATTTTCAACATTGAACTGTATGCTAAAGGGTACTGAAACACATATTTCACAATTAGCTGTTACTATAAAATAAGCACCCCTAAAAAGATGCTCTTGTTAAAGTCAGCTCTTGTTAAAGTCAGCAACACCAGTGGAAATTCATTTCCATGTGAACAACTTCCTAACATCCATTCATGTTAACCTTCACCCCTTCATTTATTCAGAAGAACTTTCATTGGAAACACAATGCTTAGAAACTTCATATTGTTTTTAAAGAAAGTATCAGAGGTCCTGGAGATTGTTGTCTCCAAATCTGTGAGTACCTGATTTACTACGTCAGTGTTTCTAGACCATAACTTCAGACAATGTAATTAGTCTGAAGGAGAGTTTATGAGTAATTCTTATGTACCAGGATGGCTGAGATGTAACAGAATGGAATTCAATGATCCAGTCTCCCAGGCCTAACAAAGCAGACATCCTTCTAGGAACGTCAGCTGTATGCAGCATGTATCTGCTTTGAAGCAAATGGGGATTAAAAGGGAACTATCTTAACACTCTAAAGTTGGGAAAGGGATATGGTTATCAGCCTCTCCACACCTTCTTTGCTCAAGCCAAAGCTTAGAGTACCTTCTTCTGCTTTTATTATATGCAAGCAACAACTTGTTGTGCAACCCAAAACCAGACCACCACAGCACATCTTCTCTCATCTTGTATTAAAAAAATGTAACTTTGTCCATTTTCAACATCTGACAAAATGCTATTAAATTAAACTAAATCTATGTCATCAGTGATGTATATTACACATCAAAACAATCCATCATTGCTTTTGGAAAACCCTTTTCCCACTGAGGCCCAGAAGAGTTTCTCCACTGGTTTCAATAGTGGAAGAACCAAACTTCATAATAATCAACTGAAAACACTGCTTTTGGCAACACATTTCTTAAGGATATCTTAGGTATTACGGATACTGGATGGTAGAAAGCAAATAAATAGTGAAATTTATACTGAAATGGCACAGTAAATATGGCCAAACAATTCATTCTGTACAAACACACAATTGGTAAGAAAATAACAGTGAAGAAATCATTTTCATTACTGATTTACACTGTTTTCTTGCAATAAATACACATGAAATAGGAACTTTGAAATCCATCAGTTTACTATAGGAGGTGGATAATCAGCATAATGTTACCAAACATTTTTGACGATAACAGAAGTTAAATATACTGTATCACAAGTCTAACTTAAAGAAATATTATTAAGCACTTATGTTTCTTTCCAAATCTGTTTGGAAATTCCATATGGGGAATATGAAAAATATCTCAAAAACTTTGAAGATGTCTGGACATGGCTTAAGTTTATAATGCTGTTTATGTTGAAGCATCAGCCGGACCATTAATCTAATACATGCAGGAAACCCAAGGATAGCTGTCTGACTTCCGTGGGAAGTCCACAAAAGCCAGACCAGAGGGGAAGGTCTCCTGTTCAAAGATAACCCATCTGCCTCAGGAGAAGAGCAACCACTTGCTAACAACAGACAACTGAAATGGCTCTTGGAAAGACTAAGATTGACCACTTGGAAAAGGATTGAAAGCTCCAATTCTGATCCCCAGGAATTTAACAATAATGTTATTGTTGAATTTTACTGGGAACAAGATGAGCTCCTAGATTTTACTTCTGATGCAGCAACAGGTGAGGGAAATGCATTACTGGATATCACAGAACACAAATTTAATTTAAATAGAATTATGTTTGCTACATAACAGAATCATTGTTATGGTGAAGCTGCCTCTTCAACACTGAAAAATAAGCTGAGAGTAATACTCTGTTTCTTCAAAGCTGAATGGTAACTTGAGCATATGCAGAGTGCTCCCCCTAACAAAAGCAGCTGATTACTTTGAGAGAGGAAATGGACCCAGGGAACCACAGCAAGCCAAAGAGAGGCTCGTCTGTTCTTTAGCACGAAGTCCACTGCATCCATTGGAATGTGCTTGAAACATTAGTTAATCATTATTTAGTGAGATGCTATTTCTTTAAACTCAGTCTTTCTACTTCAGCATCATTTAGATGAGGCAACCTTTAAACAACTAAACTCTGGCACAATTCACATTTCAACAAATGACTTCAGCTTTGAAAATAAACAGTAAGTACTGAAGTGAAGCAATCTGGAGCTTGAAAACAAACGTGACCTTTAATCATTTAAAAAGCCTTAATTTCAAAGTAGCTTTAACCAACAACCTTTATAAAAATGTCTAAGACTCAAAGAAATTCTCCAAATGTTGAGCCGCAAACTAGAAGAATTGGTACCTTTACAAAACCATCTCACAAGAGTCATGACTCGGTCCTTTCGAACAAACTCTGAGAAATTCTTTGCATGAGTGTCTGTGAAACAGAACCTAGTTTTCATTTATTTACTGTACGTAGGATGAAATACTATGTACTATGTAATACTGTGTATGTAGTATGATATACTATGTCATGCCCTGCTTGAGTCATTTCCCATTTGCAATAGAAGTGTGCAATCGTATCATCAAGACATTTATTACACACTTAATAATTTGTTTACTGAAGGAAGATAAGGAACAAAATTCTTTGGTGGTATTGATTTACAGACTGCCACTGAACTTCAAATTCCTGTTACAACTGATTACTCCTCCCAGTACTGAGCATGGAATACCTGCATGTTGACTCTCCTTAGAAAGGAAACAATGCTTCCAAAGCAGGGCCTCTGGGCAAGGCCCTTGAGAAGAGCATGAGGATAGCTGTCAGCAGGAGTGAAGTCAACAAAAAAACCCAATTCTAGTCACATTTGGCTGCCCATTGTGGATGATTTCTTGCATTGTATGTAGGGAAGAGAAGAAAAGACAGTGGTACGTTTATTCACCTGAAACCCACTGCAAACAGTTGCTTTCCAAAGCCTAAATGTGGAGAAACCGGACAGCTCCTAACGAATGCCACCTACTGGAGTTACTAGTGTGACCTCTTGTAAGTCAGGATCTTTCCAAAATATATGAAACTTTTATGCATTTCTTGCTTCACAACTCATTTTCTGGATGAATAGCTTCCACATTTAAAATTAAACGACTACAGAATATAGTTGCCTTACATGCAGCTAATATGAGCTCATACTACTTACTGAACTCTGGCAAGGACAATGATTGAAGTAGTTCTCACTAAAAGTGTTTCAAATGCACAGAAAAAACCTGAAATATTTCCCTCTTCAACTACATAGCATGTACACCCACTGCCACAGGATGTTGCTGTGCCATGAAACCAATGTGGTTTTGTTGTGGTTTCGTATCAGAGAAACGAACAAAGCATTAAACTGGTGCTGCTTTTGACTGACAGCAAAATCAAGAGGAAAACCATTTCCTAACATGTACCAGGTTTGTACTACTTCAGTTTGCATTCTTTAACACTGCAACGATGAGCTAATCAGCAACAGTCTTTACTAAAGTCCAAAGCACACATTCAGGAAAGATGTGGGTCCAGTCCCTCAAGCCACTGCTCCGTAAGTCTCCTCACAACACTGCAATTGGCACTGGCCAACCTAGGGCAGCACTTGCCTGATTTCTGTACAAATAGCACCTTGTGCTCAGGATCAGTTCCATTTTTCCACTTATTTCCATGCATGCCTGAACAGTGGACTGGGAACCAAACACCAACCCTCCCTATCAATAAGGCGATTGTATGCTCCAAAAGAATTGTAGTGTGTTTACTACAACAGGGCAAAAGTGTGTTCATCATTTAGAACAAATGTAGTACCCTCTAGAGTACACAGACTGCAGACTGGCAATGTTTATAAATAGCACAATTCAGGCAAGGTAACACACATTGATATGTACACACAAACAGTAGTCTCAAATTAAACTAGTTCATTACAACTGCCATATGCATGTAAAAATCATGCAATCATAGCAGGTGGGAAGGGACCTCACGGATCCAAGGTCCAACCTTTCTAGGCAAAGCATGACCCAGACTAGAAGTCCCAGCACTGTCCAGCCCTATCAAAACAGTGTTCAGCGTTGGGGAGTCCACCACTTCCCTAGGGAGATGATTCCAATGGCTGACTGTTCTCTTTGTGAAAAGCTTTCCCCTTGTGTCCAGTCAGAATCTCCCCAGGAGTAACTTGTGCCCATCACCCGTCATCTTTTCCATGTGCCTCCTTATAAAAAGGGAGTCTCTGTAGTCACGCTTCAAATACTGGAACCTAGTGACAAGGTCTCCCTGACCCTTCTTTTCTCCAGGCTGAACAAACCCAGCTCTCTCAGCCTTTCCTCTCATGCTGCCCAGTCCTTGGATCATCTTTGCAGCCCTTCTCTGGACCTCTCCAGCCTGTCCACATTCTTTTTTTTGTATAGTGGGGACCAAAACTGAGCCCAGTATTCCAGGCCTGAGAACATACCTGTTCTCAATATGAAATCGAAAGAATCTGCCAAAGAAATAATGGCCTTAAAAACATGATTGCATACATATGAAGCTGCAATAACGAACCATTTAAAGGAGTAAGATTATTACTTCCTCCCTTGGCTGAGGACTTCTTAGACTGTTATGCAGACTTCTGTAAATATATGAAAACTGTAAGAAACTTATCAGAAGTAAGCATATTGCATAGTGGTTTCATTTTATGTGATCTGATCCACAAGCTACTGAAGCCAGTGGGAATTTCTCTATCAACGTCAATGGGCTCTGCAACTGTCTGACAGTATCAGCATTCACTAAGCTGACTTCCGACCCATCAGCCTAGCTAATAAAACTCATTCTTTGGAACTGCTGTGATGCTGCTATCATGACAAAACAGAAGACATTATTAAGAATACTATAAACAAGCTGGTTTACAGACTTTAATTTACTTGTTTCATGTTTCTTCAATAGGAGACTGATAAGAGACTCTTGAAGAAAAACCCCAACATCCTATTTAAAACCTGTCTTTTAAAGAACTTGACACTCCTCAATGTGTTACTCAGATTCTGCAAAAACCTATTTGGATTTAAAACATTTTCTTCTTCTGCACTGTGAAGTTATACTTTTGGCACTTGATTCAACCACTATTTCACTCTCATATAAAACAGTTCTGTTTTCTCAAGCTATTACTTCATACTGAAATTGTCTTAAAAGCAGACCAACACCACAAAATAAGTGATAGAAGGTATCAAATGCATGACTTAATTTTAGTAGGGCTCCCTGCTGAGTTGGATTTCATTAGATTAATGATAATCTCCATTACCAGAGGCTGTAAATTTGACCAGCAGCACATTTTATTGGCTCTGAACTAGCACAGCTTATTTTAACAGGTTCCATAAGCTCACATTCGTATCAGGCCAGTTCAGTTCTGCTGTTAATCCCTCAGTTTGATGAAATGTTGTATTCAATGGAAGCACTGGAAGGGCAAGGACACATGGATTGCTCTTTCCAGTCACTCACTGTGTGACTTGACAACTCACATAAAGCCTAACTGAAACTTGATTCATTTCATAAAAGCATTTTTCTTCCCAGTCTGACAGGCAGGACACAATCAATGCAGTTCTTCAGTCTAAGTCATAGCCTAGCCTATTGACAGGGAAAATACTGTTCATATAAGGAAAAGGGCTAGCTCCTGCCAATAAGGTAACATACAAACAATTGCATTTTAGACTATTCTTTAATCTACTGAGGTCACAACAGAAATGATTTCTGAACATTTTCTTATGTGCCCAATGGCACAACATGGCCATTTATTTTTTCTTTCATATCATATTGTTTCTGCTTGTACAACGTGTCTCAGTCTTCACTGTGTATCTTTACCTGAAACCACCAACTCCACTGCTCCTACACCAGTCCTAATAGATCAATCGTAATATATGGAGAGAACTACTGGAAACAAAAGCAAGCACTTACAGTCCCAGTGCATCCTGGCACATGATGGAGTCATCCCACACGGCCCAATATCAGAACCTATCACGTGGTTAATTCTATCAAGCCACGGGATTTCTTCATTGCTGATCTGCCCAGCTTTACTGAGCACCATGAAAGCACAGCTACTCGAGCAGCTCAAACTTAACCTGCAGGAAACACTCCTCCTCTGGTACCAGGCTTTCCCTCCCTGACTTCTGCAACTTGGAGCAAAGAGCTTTGTTAAATACTTGCTTAACATCAGAGCTCCTGCAGCCTTTCCTCTGCAGATGCGCTGAACCATCAATACCATTCCCACTCCCTTCACCAGTGATGGCTGAACTCATGCAAAAGCAGAGAGCAAACATTTCTCAGTGGAGGTTTTTCCTGCCCAGACAGTAGAGAAGCTGCCCAAAGAGGTTCAGCTCTAAAAGATTATTAAAAAAGAAAGCATAAATAACCTAGGAATAAAGAACACAATCTTATTAAGCAACAGTTATTCCATCTCCCTTTCTATGGTGCATACCCCCCTTGCTAGAAAGAATTTTTCACAACAGCTTTAGATGTGGCACCTTCAGAGGCTTCCACAATCTCTGTTGCAATCCCAGGTTTTTTCTCCAAATTCATGACTAGTTTTTGCTTTTATAATAAATGATCCCATCCCCTGGCATATCTCAGAATGTTATCTCCTTTACTCTGACCATTTAAACAAAGAGCCATTTTATTCTTTCACAGCACAGGTCTTCCATCCTGAGAACCACCTTTGTTGTTTTAATCCAGATCCCTTCTATTTGTCCCTCTGGCATGGGCCTGAACACTGTGTTTCCACTACAGAGCTAATCAAGAAGACGGTGCCTCCTTCTCCTGAATCTCCCATCTGAGCTTACATACCCTGGCTCCTTTGAACAGCCTGCTTTACTGAACATGCCAGGTTTTCTGCCCACTCCAGGTGAAACAAGTGCTCTTTCATGACCAAACGCTAGTCTGACTTTCTGGTCATGCCCCCAAATCCCACACCTCCAATTATGTAATATTTACCATTAGCCAACTACTGCTGTGCCAGATTTATAGCCATGACATAATTTCTGTGGGCTTTTTTTTTGGTAAATTAAATGACAGATGAAAGTATTTTGAAGCGTTCGTTCCCTCATCACTAGAAGACCTCATACGTGATGCAAGACATTATAACCTTTTCCAAATCTGCTAGACTCATTAAAACTGCACCACTTTCCCATGGCTAGGTTTATACAAATATTTTGTACTCATGAGATGAACAGAAAGTCCCAACTTTTGTACAGGAAAACATCACTCGCCAAATTACGAAATACCACGGTTCTAAATAGTGGTGAAGGTTTTAATGGTTCTTAATGCTATGAAACTCAAACTGCATCTTCCACACCAGTCACCGTCAGTTCCTTCATCTTACCTACTACAGCTAATGTGGCAATACTGCAGCCTCAAGTAACAAAGTGAAATTTATCATTCCCAAGTCTCCATGCCAACTAAGAAATCCATTCCTCCCCTCTTGTCATTCTGTTGACAACAGAGATAAAGCAGTACAAGCTGCTAGTGAAGACTGCTCAGAAGGGCACTCGGACTTACCTTGAATAAGTGGCAAAAATGTCACACAATGCAGCCACTGGTGGTTACTTTATGACAGAAAAAACCAAACCATCTAGAAAAAGCATCTAGAGATATTTTAGTTTGCATTTTTCCTACTGACGTAAAGAAAATACAGTGAGCCTACAGGACTCCACACTAACAAAAGGTAATTTCTGACAGTATCTGAAATGCTATAAAAACCAGAATGGGGTGAAAGAATCTCTGAGACTGAATCCCTGTCATTGATAAATTCATTCAGCAGAAATTTATCTGCCTTTCAATTTCTCCGTTTATACTGAATTCTCTGAGGTGTTTTAAATGCCTCTAAGCAAGATGTGTAACTCTGTGAGGTGAGAAAATGTGTATCATTTATGTCTGGAGACATTATAAGGTGGTACTTCATATATAATGTGTCAGCTTTCATGTTGTTTGAATTTTCACCTGTGAGGATCCTGCACTTTATATAGAAACTCTTATCTTAAATCTCTCTCTGGCCGTTCCCCACTGTGCTTGTCCTCTACATGAGATTCTGAGCAAAGCAGTCAGCATGAGGTAAGAAGGGAAGCGTGCAAGTCGTGCATGTCTGCAGAGAAAGTGGGAGAGACAGCACACGGCTTCCACCCACAGTTTGTAGCTCAGCGAGATTCAGTACAACATCAAACCTTCAGTCTTCATGTCAAACCTTCAGTCTTCATGTCAAACCTTAAATCTTCAGCCCCACACAGGGGCAAGACCTAGAGGAAAGAGGGGTAAAATGGGAGAAGAAAGGATTGCTGCAAGTGCCAGAATCTTATTGGAGGTATATGTACATCTATACACACACACACCGATCCAGCTCAGTCCAAAGAGCAGTCTTTGCAGAGAAGGGCAGGGATGGTACAGGTAAGTCAGAGGCTTTTTTTCCCAATCGGACCCCCACGAGCATTTCGCAGCCTTGCAGTGATACTTCTGCGGCCCCACCAATACTGAGCTAGAGTCAAATGAGTTAAGGACCAAAAGATCTTTGGCTCAGAGATCCTTGCACCTCCATCACACAGATCTGGAGTCTCTTCCAATGCTATCACTAGCGTCATGTTACAGGAGTACTAGAGATCCATTTGAACCAAGATCCCAAATACCAGGTGTAAACCAGTGTTCAATGTTTCAATTTTCTCTTTCACACAGCTGGAACTTGTTCTTTTATGCTTATACTTCAGACAGCTGTGTGCTGCTCTGTGTCTCTGAGCAGATCAATCTGAAAACCTAATCTGCATAACTCTACTAATGTAACTGGGTTTAGCGTCTTTATAGAGGCAGTAAAGCAAGAGTATATGGCTTTTGCTGCCCTCTTCTGTAGAAAGAAATGTATATCAGATTGGCTAAAAAACCGCTTCCAACAACAGATAAATATGGATCCATGGCCATCTTTCTGGCTTTCCTGGCTTTTAGGAGCTGCATGGGATCAGCCCCGCTTTGAGATGGCAGCCAGGGCCAGGCAGCAGCCACACACAGGAGCGGGCTGGGAACAGCGGGAATACTTCACTGCCATAGCTCAGGTGTATGCCTCTGCTGGGTGAGAGGTGTTATGCATGTCACATAGCATGAAACTAACTTGTAAGCAGTTTTAGATCTACTAGAGAAAGCATATTAACAGCAACAGTAAGAACACTCTATATTTAATGCAGCAATAGCAAAAACCCACAAGGAAATTAATCACTGACATCGACCTGAATTAAATCACTACTGATTGCCAATGCTTTCTAATGCTCCTCTCTTATTTTAACGGAATTAATGAATGTTTTTAAGTTTTGGTGTTTTTTATTCCCTCACACACACGCATGTGCATACACACCCTCAGTTTCCACTGGCTTCATGACAGTCTCCTCTGACACTCAGGAAGATTCCTAGCACTGTCAGAAGGCTGGATGGTACCAAAAATGCAATCATCCCCCCCCCCAAGGAAAGAAGGATTTCCTGCACTGTGCTCAGCAGAACAAAAAAAGTTCATTTACCAGTTCTTATGGATGAACGAGCCTCAGAAACATGCATTTTATGTAGTCACTACCTTTGAAGGAAGGTCCAGGATGCTGCTATGAAAAAGCAATTGCTGCTATGAAAAATCAATTGCTTACAATAGCCATTGGAAACACACTGTACTGATAATGCTCAGCACTAACAGATACCAAGAAAATAGAAAACGCTTTTGCCAGTATCACTTTTTCACCTTTTTTTCAAACCACATTTTATGCTGTGTTCTGCAGGGAAACATGAAATGGTGGAGCAGAGTAACGCTTTGCCAGCTCCAGGGTACCTCCAAACATCCCTGCTCCGGTCACACTGGTACTTTTATCTTATCAAATCACCACTAGAACTTGTTTCAAACAGGATGCTATGTGACTGAAGACCGGGAACTACAGCACTTGTTTATGAACCCCTGCAAAATGTGCATGAAGGGGTTCTTCTGATAAATACGGCAAGGAATATATTTCAGCAGTACTCTAACCCTTTTACTCAGAATTAAGCTTCCCAAGTATGTTATGAAACTAAACTAACCACCCTATGTTTTAATACTATACTTCAAAATTATAATCACAGATGGGTGTTTTAAGTACAGACAAAATTATGTTTGGTTTATTGATTTTAATATTCTCTGAAAAGTCACACAACTCAGAGTCTGTGCTCCTGAGGATTGCCAGCGTCTCACTACGGATTAGAGAACAAAACAACTTCCTAGTACTGCTGAAGTTAGTGAATTGGATCTTTCTTGACTAAACTGGCACCACAACTGATATGCTCCACTGGAAGCATTCCCCACCCCTTCCCAAGGTGAGGCTGACCTTGGGAATAGCTTTAGAACTTCTTACACAGGAACAGCTGATAAAATGGTAAAGTCTATTGGGATCTGTAACACAAAACATATCACAAGTCTAAAGGACGTTGTGACAAATGGGAAGCCACTGAAGATGAGAAACATGACCAGGATACACAATAATAATGTTCCCCAGGTCAGCAGCTCTGCAAATACTTCATTTGCTTATAGTGCATCTAACTGGAGCGGAATTCAACAAAAAATTTCTGATACATTCGTTGCAGTCCAACTATGCATTGCAATAATACAAAACCCCACAATTGCTCACACCCTCCTCAGTATTTGTAAAACAAAAGTGATCTGAGTTTTTAGTGCTTAATGAACACTGGAATCAAACAAGTCCCATGCTGTTCCAAGTGCCTGCTGCACAGCTGCATGGGCTACTGCACGCAGGGTCTGCATCACGCTCAGGTCACGTTCAGCTCCGGAAATGGAGAAATATGCCATGGTACAGTGTACCTCAAATTTGGGATTTGGAAATTCAGCATTGTGCCAGTCTTCGAGCAGAACCTCCTGCTGAGGCTGCGTCACAAGCCCCCAGAGCCCAGGCTGCCTGGCAGCACCTTGCTGTGAGAAGCAGAGGCAACTGCTGAGCACTGTATTCCAACATCTCTTCCCCTTCCCAGATGAGCACTGTCAAATATCAGATTTACTGATATTTGCTGTCAAATATCAGATTTACTGCCAAAAAATGGCAGGGTAACAGACATGAAACAACTAAGATGCAAACAAGCATTCTCTTTTGGCACACATTAATGCACAGCAATAGTTGGAATAATTTCACAATTGAAGGATTCACATTGATGGGATTAAATCCCCCAGTGCCTATAAGGGTGAGAACAGGACCCATCCTTTTCAGCACACAATAGCAAAGGCTGTTCCAAACTCTCAGAGATCAGAGCAGATCTTCTCTCCAGGAGCTGTGCCATGGAAAAGCTGCTTTACATGTAGCTGGTGACATATAGCACGTTAGCCAAGGATGCCCAAGAGATGAACTGGATCCAGCCCTATGTCATGCTGTGGGCTACACCCAGGCACTTGGGTCCCTAATGGGAAGTGGCTAGCTTATGCTATTAGTCACCTCTCCATTAATGGATCCTCGGGCAACCACAAGCCTGCAGTCCATGGCACTGATTCATCTGGATGGGAGTCCTTAGAGAAGATGAGGGGAGTACTTTTCCCATGAAGACACTGCCATTTGGCAAAGCTGGAAATAGCAGGCATGTGCAAGCCCTCCTTACGTAAGACCCAAATCTGCAGCTAGTTACTGGTAAATATTTTTGCTGGTGAATTTATGACTCTGGGCAAGGCTGATCATCCTGGTGAGTAAACAAAACATGAACAAATAACAGCCCTCAGAGTAAGAATATTTTCTTGATTATTCTACAGTAAGGCCTGTTGGGACAAAAACTGAGGCTGTGTTGAAAACCTTTCAGAGTTACAGACCCAGGACATCCACACTGCAAGTTTAATTTGCTTAAGAAAGAAAGGCTGCTGCACTCAGTCGAGCTTGCTACTGCGTCAACACAAATTAGTCTGTAGTTGTATCAGTGATTGCTTTGAGACAGCTCTCGTATCAAAATCCCACAGAGTGGCAGACTGCCAAATTCCTCTAAAACAATCTTTTTTCCAGTTATGAACAAGGAAAAAACCCAACAGAACAAAAGAGAATGAGCAAGTAATCCCTGAACTGCTAACAGCTCAATCAAAAGAGAATTCACCAGGATTTGCAGACATGGCTTATTAATTTTTTCAAAGCAAATCAGCAAAATGCTTCTGACTAGTTCTGAAGTCAGTATTTTCTGCCTTTGGTCCTGTGTATGCCACTGCAGAGGTTCATTCTTATCCCTACTAGTTTTGATAACTTGATTTTCTGTGTCGACATCTATGTTCTATAGCAACCAGCAACAAACCTGATGAGCGTTATGTTCATTAACTTCACTTTAAGCTGCTGTGGTCTGATTTTCTCCACTCTCAGGAATTGCTAGCCACACTCCATTCTCCAGCAGGTAATTCAAAAGAAATTCACACTGTTGAGTTAGAGACAGAATCTTACATAAAAAGATACTTTCAAAGATTTTCAGTGGATTTCATTTTTGATAATATAGTTGTAACATGCACTAACGGTGTGCAGTACATAAGGGCAGATTCCTTCATCAAGATTTAAGGGCAACCAACACCAACCTGAGTGACTATCATGACACGGGCACTTTTAAATGCATCTCAAATTCTGTCAATTCAACCAGGATTACTTAAAACAAAATTTCCACGTCTCTCTCGTCTGTGTTAATCTCTATCTTCAGCGATTCCATTAAACTTCACGCGGATGCCCACTTTCACTAGAAAAGAAAACAAAGCAAACCAAGCTTCATTTCCACAGCGGCTGCGCCGATGAACGGCTGCAAGTGAAGCGGAGCCCCTGGAGAGGTCCATCCCCACAGCGCAGGCGGGAGCAGCCCGGGCCCCGTTCCGGTCAGGAGCTGCCATCTGCTGGGAGCTGCAGCCCCAGCACAGGAGCCGCACAGGGAAAAACGCTTGGATTCGGCAATCAGAAAGGATTCCTTAAAAGCAAGGGTGGCTTAATTTTTAACTGTTAATTGCTATACATAAAGTTGGAGCAACTAAAAGTCATTTGATTAGTAATTTCCGTCTCTTTACTCCTGTTACCTGTTGTAAATTGTAATTCTGCTTCTACAACGTTTCTGAGGGCAATAAAAAAAATAGCTGAAGCATTTTGTCAGTTGTACCTTAGATTAAAACAAAGCAAATTAACCGAACACAGCCCGAGATATAGTGCAGCTTTTCACAAGATACATGGGTGCAGTGCTGGCAATAGCCATAAAGTCCCCGATGTCTTTTGCCTTTACATTTGACCTCAGTTTGAGAGACTGAAAACATTCAAAATAAAGAATAATGAAAAATAAGGCATAATTATTTACTAACAATAATTACAGGTAGATGAGATTCCCTAAAGTTGGTTTTTGATCCCAGCACAGAAAATCTCGTGACAGGTACGGTTAGAAAGAGAAGTAGCAACCTAGTGCTCATAAATGAATACAAGGAAGGTCTAGATGTCAAAAACAGGGAGACAAAGAAAACTGGGAATTCTCAGGGCCATTTTATGACCTTTGTTGTTTTTTTCTTCATCATTCAGCTGCAAGAAGGAACAGGACACACAGTCACTTTTAGTCCAGTTTACCATTAGGTATCCATACAAACAATAAAGAATAAAGCAAACTCCCCAATTTTCATAATTTGCATGAGACTGAATCCTTCTTTCCCATCTAGGTGAGGATTGGCCTTGTAACTGCGTGTCCACATCATGACAACAACCCTCAGTCACAGAAAGGACATATGAAACAGACTGCTGATGGCTGAACCCTTGCTCTTTTCCATCTTCCCTTACTAACCTCCCCTCAAACTATCATTTCACCCTTAGTACACACTCCTTGCTGCACGACAGTCTATCTAAAAGCCATTCAGAACACCATATTTTCATACTTCCACAGTTCTGTCACAAATTGGACTGGGTTTGCACTTTGCTGCTGAGGCAGAAACTAATTGGTAGGGGCTTAATATTGCCCTTTTTCTCAAAGATGTTCCATAATGACACCTGCAGTGTGCTCCTGCAACGTGCTCCAGCACACCCAGAAGTACAGAGCCTACAGAACAGCTCAGGCTGGGCCGCGGTGTGGTCACAACCCTTCCTCTCTCACAGAGCAGCAACAAACATAACCTGTTTACTAATAAAGCCAAAGAGCTGCTATTTCACTAACCAAAGTAGGCAAAAGAACAGAAATGTTGAAGAGCAGAGCCTTGCTATGCAGCTACTCCATGGAATCTTTTCTTTAACCAGAAGAACACAAATTACTGTGTCATTTTCATCAGCACAAACAAGCAACAGAGCAACACCATCCAAGACAAGACAGCGAGACTGAGAAGAGCCCCCTTGTGACCTCTACATCTGAACTTCCAAGGTGGAAATGAAAAGCAAGCACAGGGTCCTTCACAGCAAATGAAGAGAAGGATTTATGAAGCAAGAGAAACAGCAAATGCAAATATTTCTACATCACTGCTTTTTAAAAACACATTCTCAGAGGTAGAGGTCAAGTCTTAAAACACTTCACCAGTTCAATACTTGTGTGAATCATCATCTTTTGAGCATCTGTTCTGGATTTGATTGCTTGAAGAAAGTCCTTTTAAGGACTTAATTCCAACCCACAATATTATCTCAGTTCTAATATGAGACAATATCAAATGCATCACTTGATTTTAATTTTATTGAGTCGGGGGCTTTTTTTGCACTATCCCCTTACAAAAGGTATTACAACTTTTTGTCTCATCTCTGGATTCATACTTTCTTAGTCCTTTTCCCTTCTTCCCACCCACCCACTCATATTTAAGACTTGAGAGCTCGAACACTTCTCAATTACAATGTTTATACAAAGTTTATATTTCATTATCACACATCTTCTCTCTCTTTCTGTAGGCAGCCCTATCGTTCCCATTTTCCTGAAGAGGATCTCAGATTATTTATCCCATTTTCCTTGGATGGAGGAGTCCTGGCAAGTTCCAGTGGACTCCAAGGACTAGTGGTTTCTCAAGATAAAATTTCCAACTCAAACCCTGCAATATGCTCCTTTCTGAGTCTAGGCAGAAAACCCATTACCCTGAACAGATGGGAGGTAGTCTGTGGGAAGACAAAATCTGTTCGAGCAAAAACTTAGAATACAAAAAATAATCAAAATATCTGAGTCACAGGCCTGATAAAAATCACAAGACTGGCTTAAGAGATCCCTAAATTTTAAGAGAAACACCTTTTAAGGAAAATGGTCTACATGGTTCTTTTTATTCGCTGTGTGCTTTTGATTCCCTTCAAAGGAAGCGTAAGCTCATTTACTTGAAAGGGGAGCTGCGATTCTGACTCAATTACAAAAGATGTAACCTTAATTAGAGAAGATGCTCACAAGAACATTCAGAGCGCTCCCGATACCAGGACAGTCAGTGAATGGTGCTGGCTGCCCTGAAGGTGTGAACAGCAATTGTCAGGCGAACGTGACGGTGACTTGAGCAGCGCTGTGCCATGCCTACTGCTCAGCTCTAATTAGATCTCAGTGCGACCTCGCTGGAGAGCAGTAAGGACAGAGATCAGGCCCCAAAATGCATCCTTACATTCACTGACTGTTAAGCTTCCTCTACGATACAGGAATGTGTGTTTTAATCTTTCAACTTGCTGAACCATGTAGTTTTGATTGACAAAACCTTATCCCATTAATTTGAAATCCCCACAGCTTGAAGAGATTGGCATGAAATTCACAAATGCAGCAAAAACAGATAAAACTCAATCATTATTCTTCTTTTAACTGATATCTCCTGTTTCCCAGGGCAGTCCTGTAGGATCTTTTAGAATGACTTGCTGACACCGGTACAAAAGAGTTAAGTCTCCTACTACCAAAATCAGCTACTTTGGACAAAAGCTGTACTCTTGGTCTTAGACTTTCACTCCCTCCAGAGCTGGCAAAGCATTTTGTACAAGGCGAAATACAGACTAAGCCATTTCCCATATGCTTTCTGCCGTTTTCCTGGCCACTTCAAACAATGCTCCCCCCTTCTCCATGTCAATGGTGTGTCAGTGCAGTCACCACCAGCCATGTTCCCAGCTTCCTTTCCCCTCTCAGGTTCTATTTCCTTTACTTTAATTTTCCTTTCTGCTGCTTTATTCTTTCTCAGGCTGTTTGAAGGGTTTATTACTTCCACTCTCTTCCTATGGTCAGCAAACCACCTTACATCAAATCAACCAAATTGTGCTAAGAATTCTGTAACAGGTTTGTGCAGTTTCAACTTTACTTGCAGTACTTCAGGTTCATGTTAAATTAGCTATTTCGACAACAGATGCCTAAGCTAAAATTGAAGCGGTGGGTGTATGTCTGTGTATGCCTATATATATTATATACATATACATGCATTTGTGTGTTTAGAGGTCTGCAAAAAGACAGCATGACCCCTGTCCTTTACTGACTCTATAAACCCCTGGCTTTCTTTTAGACAGCAAGTATTGTATCAGAGTCAAGAATCACTTATTATGTGCTATTTTGTAAACCATCACCAAGAGGACAAAAGGTAAACTACTCCAGTGAAACCTCTGGTAACAGCCATTTCATCATCTCTTGCTTAACCTCTTAATAAAGGCATAGCAAAAATACACTCAATAAATAGGCTAGCATTTGGTTGGGTTTTTTAAGCCCACTATACCAACAACTTACAGCTTTCTGCACAAAGCTTACTTGTATTTTTCCTGGGCTTCACATTTCTGATGAAGTTCACCCCAGAATGTACAGGCATGTGCTACTGTGCAGTCAGTGGAAACTGGATGAACTACCCACACAAATATGACACGGAAGCCAGGATCTGGGTAGTGACAGGCATGAAGATAAGGGTGAAGGAGAAGGTAACCTACAGTAAACTGAGAAGGAGTGAGTCTGGAAGGAAAGTACCAGTATTACAACAGGGACTATGGCTCAAATCAACCCACTGATGACTTCATATCAACCCTTCCTCAAAGCAAGGGGATGAAGAAGGGACACAGTGCCGGACAAGTGGACCTGGCAGAAGAGGAGAAGGGAGCCAGAGGAGCAGTCGCGGAGACACAACAGTTTCACCATCGCTTCAAGCTGACTTGAGCCCAGTGCTGTCAAACCCAGCGATGTGCCTTGGCCCTGGGCACACTCTGCCACCCCAGCCTGACCTGCAGGCACTGCCCAGGAGCCTTCCTGCTGCCCAGGGACACTGGGCTGGAAGTGAAGCAGCAGGTAAGAGGGACAAGTGAGGATGGCCTCAACTTCAAATGATAGGATGGCAGGAGACCTTAAACAAGCACAGAAATGGATCCACAAAATCTAACTTCATGCGCTTTGTAATTATAATAGTACAGTTCTATAGGGCTACACCTTTTTAGTAGCTCCTTCTAATTTTAATATATATACTTATATATAAAAACACAGTGTATTGTTAGGTATATTTATATGTAATCTATATTCAGTATATAAATACATTTTATATATACATTTTAATCCAACAGATTTTATTTATATATGTCATATATGTAATATACACCTTTTCTTTTTTTTTAAGAAACTAAGGGGAAATTATTTTCTTAGCTTGCAGTATAAAAAAGCACTATAGCAAAGGGGTGTAATGGCTTTTAACAAGTGCCTTCTTTTAATAAGAATTTCATTATATTAATCAAACTTCAGAAAAAACACATTTACTACATGAAATTCATGGCAGGCCACAGAGTCCAGTGCTCCCCATGGAGTGTGATGCACCAACTCTCTGAAGATCTTTACCACCTGAACTAATACAAGCTCTCAATGCCTAGTGCCTTGTCAGTTATTCCAGTGTTGTGATAGGAGACCAAAACGAAAACCACGGAAAAGAAAAACTCAATACATTTCATTGGAATAAAGGCAGAATAACAGCACTGAATTTTTTAGTGCCATAGGGTGAGAAGGCTAACGACTAATTCTGGATTATCAGTGGCATTATCACCACCTAAAGTTTAGCATTATGAAATCCCAAATACCGTTACAAAGAGTTCTTTAAATAAATCTCACTTATCAGCTGAATACAGATGAGGACAACAGTTGTGCTCCTCCTCATTTGCAGTGAGGTTAAGATCTGCCAGCACACAAGAAAGCTAAAAAGAAAATAAAAAAGGAGGAGAAACAGCTTCAAGAAGCTCACACAAACAAGAGAGCTCTCTCTTGCGTGCTCTCTCCAAGAGATTTCCAAGCAAGTCAATCCTTCAGCCAGATAAAAGAACACAGTTTACATAACCGATCTTAACTTGATAGATGTGTTCCTTGCTCTGAAATATATCCGACTACAGGACACATATGCTTTCTGATTTCATTTTAAGCATCTTTTCATAGTAGAAATTCATGGACTGAAACTAGAAAGGGCAGGAGAATCATTGCAAAAACACAGGTCAATTAATAGAACAAAGGAAAAAACTCCAATCGTTGTTTTATTAGCACAGGGAACAAGATGATGCCCGTAAAAAAACTGAAAGAGTAACTCCCTAACATATAGTCCTAGGTAAAGCAATTTATTTGCCTCTACATAAATCTCTATTAAAAAAGAACGTCACTACTTCAAAAAGCATTTCTCAGATGAAAAGAAGAAATCAATGCAAGGTTTTGATTATGTAAAATATGAAACCAACATAATTCCATTCCCATTTCTGCCCGTGACTCACTGCAGAAGCTGTACCATGTGCCTGAGTCACCTGCACACTACTCGTGCCTCAGAAGGACACATAAATTATGAGTCAGTTATAGCTGAGTTAACATAGTAATAGTAGATCACTGTTACCCCGTTCCAACAAGCATTTAAGTATATACATACAGGGTAATTTATGGCAGCTCATGAATATGTCTTTTCTGACAAATGCTCATGACCATTAATTTGAACAGAACACATTTATGTATTGTTCTGAATAATGAGACAGCCAGAGAGTTCCCACTACACCAGAAGAGGTCACATCACAAAGCCATCACAGAGAGAAGGCAATTGCATCCTTTGGACCAATAGCACAAGTAGTTTCAATACTGGTAACCTTGGTTAGAGGAAGATTTTCTACCTCAGATGAAGGCAAAAAGCTGCCAGGAGTAGAGATGTGAATATCCAGCTCTACAAGAAAAAGGTGAGAACACTGTGTCACTCATTTTTGCCCACTGTATCTTTTAACTGTGCAATTTGCTTAGCCAGTTTGGCAGGAGAAGCATATGAGCACCTGTGTGTCACGGGCCAGCTTGTGCCTGGCAGGTTTAATACACAATAGAATGGTAACAACCAAAGAAATATGTCTGCCCAGCAAAGACACTGCTCTTTACCTCGAAACATATTCTATGCAACTTCCAAATACCTAGAAAATCATTAACACAACTGATACATATTCCATAAAAAAGACAGGCCAGATTGCTCACGATGATTTGGGCAGAATGAGAAATGAAAATCCAGTACCAAGCTATATATAGGCAGTTTATATATGCTCTTAACAGACTTCCCACTTACCAACATGGGCTTTGAAAATAGTAAGTCTCAATAGCGTATTTATTATTAACACCATAAAAAGAGGAGAATCTAATTTACAATAGATGAGAATGGGAAAGAGAAAAGGTATTATACTTGGTAACAGTTAGGAAAACACGATCTTTCAAATAGAAATAAGAAAATAAAAAATATTTGGCTTCATGTGCCTTCATCCTCGTAACTAACATATTGTACAGCCTCATATGTTCCAATAAAGGAGCAGTTTTTCAGGGACTTTACTCCTTCTGAATGCTTGGGATTGGCAATGCTGTTGATTTGCCAGCATTCTGGCATGCATGAAGTGATCTAGGCAGAAAGGAACACCGATATTTTTCACTGCTTTCTTTACTCTTAGGAGACTGTTCTTATCTCCACCAGAACAGAGAAGCAGGAATTACCACAGCAAATAGGCCACTGCTCACTACATGTTTTCTCCTGCTGAAATTTGTCTCATGGCTTCAGAGAGAGGCTCATTTCAGAGATTCCACAGCTGAAGGCAAATCAGCAGATGTCTGTCCCTCCCCCCTCATGGTTACTAAAAATGTGCTGACTTCCTTCTCTGCCTACATATGGCTTCCAGCCTTTTTCAGTGAGAAACCCTGTCCCAAAGAGCACACAGCCGTTTGTACATTACTCTACCCTAAGAGAGTAGTAGACAGGGAGCTATTTATTCCTCCTCCCTCCCATATAATCGCAGATGCTATTCTTAACTGTCACTCTCACTTTGTATTGTTCATATTGTGTGGGACAAGGCTGGTTATTTTCTCAAAGCCATGCTCACTACAAAACAAAATGCCACCATCATTTCTTCCTTGCCAATTGCAAGTGTATTTTCAGATACCAACTGGCTAAAAGTAGAATATTAAATGAGTATTTAGATACCATTTATCAACCCACTCTGGTTATGGAGCTCTCCTTGGTTTTAGACAAGTCCTTTTGCCTGGGATTCAATGCTTATGGCCATAGCTAAATTTGACAGGTTTAATTGGAAAGAAGCCAGTCTAGGTGGCACTGTAAGAAAGCCCGCAGAGAGGAAAGCTCAAAGGAATTAAACATACAGAGCAAAGTGTGGGTTGAATGACAAAGTGCATTTTACTGGAAGGGGAGCTAAAGGGACACTGATGAAAGGAGATCAAGACAGTGCCAATGCATTTGGAATATTAACATCAGAGACTGCCAGCAATTCTGTGAAAGCCGGTGACTCACACCTTCTCCCTCTCTCTGCTCACCATGACGTACCTCAAACCTTATTCACTTTTATTACTGTCTCTACAATTTTACATTCCTTTTACTCTCAATGAATATGGTACAAGTTGATTAAGAAACCTGATAAAAGCGAGGACATCCTGAAAGGTCTGCTGCAATGAGACACACCAGGTACTTTAATAACAGCACTAAAACCCAAGAGGACTTTCTCATGGTATTTTGCTGCTCTGCTTGAAATCAGTGAATTTATTCTACCTTAAGAAAGAATAAGTGGTTTTCTTCCCTCTATGAACATAAACGGACCCAAGCATGTTACACCTGTTTCCTTTCTTTTACAGCCACATAACCTTAATAAAGCTGACATTTCACATATGGAATTACAAGAAAATAAAACCCTACCCTTTAGGAAACTATATTTATGCCAAGTCATCTTTAAAACATCTTAAACTGTTCTTTCTAGTGGATGAATGAACTTTCTAATCTGAAGAATGATTTCATGTATCACAGAAGATGTTTCAAATGGCTGTAAGACCAAAATACAGAAGAAGTTTGGTAAATAATGGCCTTCCTGGTTTCCAGACAGAATCTGTATTTGTATTTCTAATAGCTGCTGGTTTTCAACTTACTCATTAGCAAGAGAGTAGATCTGTCACAAAGAGTGGCTGATGTCTAAGTGACATGTGTGCACATGTTACCTGGCACGCAGTATTGGTCCCACATTCTGATTTAACAGCATTGCAGCTCTCCTCTGTGCGTGCTTTGTGGCTCTTTAGAAGGGCTGGTTAAAACGTAGAGGACTTCAGTTTATCAAAAAGGTGATTTGAAGTTCATACTCTGTAATTATTAATCACACTAATCATAATACTAAAAAGCCACACACAGATCCAGGTTCCATTTCTACCAGTAACTCTGTAACGAAACCATATTAGAAATGACAGAAGAATTAAACTGCTAAGAACTGATGTCATAAACTAACATCTGCAATAATATTTTTATCTTCAATTTAGCAATACTTGAAATAACTGGTGATAACAAATGATGGATTATTCCATATTGTTATATAATTGAATTGCAAACAGGAATTCTGTGCCTGCATTCTGTATCCTTCATCTCTCCTTCCTCTCCCTGTAGTGATCCAGTAGGATGTTTTCCTGAGACTTTGGAAAAGCAGGGATAGTACTTAGTTTCCAGGGGCAAGATTTTCCAAAATCCTGTTTTGTTGCTTTCTGCATTCCTGATGAAATATTTTGCAGCAACACCAATTCCCTGTTGGGGTGAGTGGCAGTGAGCTCTGTGCACCTGTGATTATCCAGAGTGCCAACAATCATTAGAATTGGAGACAGACTGCAATTTAGACATCTCCCATTTAGAGAAATGTTGCCCTTTCTTCGCTAGCGATGTTTCATCAGTGTAAAATAATGACAACTTTTTAAAAAGCAGCATGAAAAAAGGTAGGGAAACATCTGCTGTGTACTGCTTAAAAGGAAAAGCCATGCTTCTTCCATAGCCCCAAATCCAACACTTGCCAGCACATGTGCACATTAAAAACCATACAATCCTCACTGACTCTACAGAAATGACTGGCTATTTTCTATTAGCTGTTTCTTAGAATACATAAACATCTTCCATCAAAAGAGCAAAATCATGCTGCTTTCTTGTACTTTAAGTCCTTCAAGAGCCTACTTAGTTCAATAGTCAGCCTAAAGACACAGGTTCTAGAAATACATGGGTTTTTGCAAGCAGGAATGAATTCACTCTACACATACTCTGAGCCAGTTGGAAGCCATCCAGCCACAGTTACACACGTTGACAAGACCAACTCAAGTCCCTATTTTATATACACTTACACAGCCTGCTTACACACATACACTTGGTATGGAGATGCAAACAAAGGTGCATGTTATTCCACTTTGTCTTCTCCAAAAGTTCCCACATGGTACAGACAGGGACATCTACTGTCAGTTAGTTGTGCACAGATTGACTCATGAGTGACTAGGAAATTAAATCTTCTCTGAAGGAACAGTCAGAGTTGTGTGTTCTGTAAATAAGAGGACCACAAGTAAAAAATACATAAATAAAATGCATTCAGTCACACATCATGAATTTATATATGCAAAATATTCCCCTATACTTGTCATCATAAGACACTCTGAGCTGAATTCAATATAAGATGTGTGTCGAGTTTATTGTCTGACTCACTCAGGCTTGTTTTCTAACAGATGGGAAGTGCTGAGCTCCGACCACGGGCTCCCCCTCCAGCAGCAGCTCACTGAAGCACGGACTTTCCTGGTGCCCAGCTGACTCAGATGCTGCCACCTGAGTCATTTTGCCCAAATACTACATAGACAACTAAGATGTTATAATACTACTTCTGCAAACAATTTATGTCTGAAACACAGAATGATACAATCCCAGATTGGTTTGGGTTGAAGGGACCTTAAAGCTCATCCAGCTCCAACCCCCTGCCATGGGCAGGGACACCTTCCACTAGAGCAGGTTGCTCCAAGCCCCTGTGTCCAACCTGGCCTTGAACACTGCCAGGGATGGGGCAGCCACAGCTCCTCTGGGCACCCTGTGCCAGCACCTCAGCACCCTCACAGGGAAGAGCTTCATCCTTATATCTAACCTGAACTTCCCTTGCTTCAGTTTGAACCCATCACCCTTTGTCCTATCACTACAGTCCCTGATGAAGAGTCCCTCTCCAGCACCCTTGTAGCCCCCTTCAGACACTGGAAGCTGCTCTGAGGTCTCCACGCAGCTTCTCTTCTCCAGGCTGAACAGCCCCAATGTTCTCAGCCTGTCAAGAATTACAAGAATCTATCACCTACATTCAAACGTACTTCTGCAAATCACTAACCAACCAAGGCAGCTGCATTTCTCTACTTCTCACAACTGTCAGAGTTCAACCACACATAACTAGTGATGCCAAGGCGTGTGGCCATTCATCCAAGCAGAACAAGGCACAAGCCCATGCTGGCTACAGGTGAGGTAAGCAGAACAGTACCACAACGAAGAGCAATTGCGTCCACTCTCTCCTTCATCACACCTTTGCCCTCAGAAGAACTGCTGAGGGGAACCCAAATGCCTCCCCTGCTGCAGAGTATCATTTTGGCACCATGCACCACTGCTATAACGTTATCACGGCCACTCTTTTGGTCATGTATATCTGAAAAACTGTTTACATGAGTTCTTAGTGCATAGTGTCATGCACATGGACATTGAGCCTGGCTGGTGCAAGAACTGGAGGTGAAGGACTGCAGCAACCAGGGGTGTGTGCCAAGCATCCTGCAGCACATGAACCTCAGCTAGGAGAGAGAGGGACCAAGAAACCTTGACTGTCATAGTTCCACTCCTCTCTGGAAGACTGAGGACATGTGGTCAGTGACAGAAGCAGGTTTATCCCTTCACTGAACGGGACATAAATATGAACACAAATACTGAGTACTATATAAAACACAATATAAGCTATCCATCACTGAGAGCTTCTTCCATGCACTTCCCCCTGCGCAATATATATTTAGTAAAGAGCTGCAGTGTTTTTCTCTCCTCCCTGAAGCTTCAGTCCTATAGCACAATATCCACTGTCATCTTGCCTGAAGTTCCACGATTCAAGCACTTTGGCATAGAAGTGCCTAAAAATAAAGCAAGTACTTCCACGAGCAGCAGCACTTGGCAGCAGAGAAAAAAATCAGGCTTCGTATTTAAATTATGCTTAGTAGAGCAGAATCAAATCTTCCTACCTGCTGAGTACCAACCTTGCCTACCTCACTCCTGTCCTCCTCACATCAGCAAGGATAAGGGCATTATTTGGGCACAAGATGTACTGGGGAATTTAATTATTGTCAAATCATAAATATTGTCAAATCATAAATATCTTAAAATCATATTGCAAAATCAGAAATACTGTAAAATCCTGAACAGTTGATAAAAGCAAACTCAACACAACAAATGAGAAATCCTAAAAGGGAAATTAAACCAAAATAATAAAACCTATATCCAGGGACTAATTAAAATTCCACTTGGGAGGAGACAAGCCTGTAGGTTACAACTGCTAGAATTCTGCTCCTACAGTTCTGCTGGATGCTGCGTGTCCACTGCGTTGGACAGAACATCCAGCATTAATCCTGATGCTTCTGGACATGTTGCAGGGTACTTCACACAGGCTTCCACCTGCCTGGAATCGTGCTGCAAGCTCTTCCCAGCACCTGTTCACCTGCCCGTAGAACACCACGTGCCCACCGGCACCTACCACTACTAAATCTAAGGAAAGCTCTCAAAAGACACCAAAGCAGCACTACTGAATGATATCCACCATAAATGATGGGAACTATCTTATGTATGTGCTCACACTGACTGAAGTTTGAAGACATTATATTCATTTTAAAAATGAATATATATAATCCACTGAGATATATTATTAAAAATAATACCCATATAGTTCATCTGGTTCATAGAATTAAAACTCTTGCATCACAAAATTCAAAGCAGTTGACACAAAATATGATACATTTGACATCACGTCCTGCCACTGGATCTTCAGATTAATATAAATTCCAGTTTTCAAAGTGATCATTTCCCAGTATCATTAGTTGCATTTGGCACTTAATATATGATAACAGCTACACTGCACTCGATATCCTGAGAAACACCTGGAAAAAAATTAATTACTAGTCATGTGCCTCCCACTGATAAAGAGAAAATAAATCAAAATATGAAACAGAATGTGTCTTTACACTGATGAGCCTCATGCACACACATACAGTTTTTACTGAAGGAGTTAGCTCAGTTTCCCATAATAGCAAGGCTTATGTGATCATAGAATCATAGAATGGTTTGGGTTGGAAAGGACCTTAAGATCATCCAGTTCCAACCCCCTGCCATGGGCAGGGACACCTCACACTAGACTGTGTCACCCAAGGCTCTGTCCAACGTGGCCTTGAACACTGCCAGGGATGGAGCAGCCACAGCTTCTCTGGGCACCCTGTGCCAGCGCCTCAGCACCCTCACAGGGAAGAGCTTCCTTATATCCAACCTGATATAAGGAAGGTTATATGTATATATCCTGCACCACTAGTAATTTTTGAACCTTCTGGGAAATTCCAATCAAATCTGAGGGAGGGACAGAATCTTACAATCCATTGGCCTTGTGAAAATTAAAAAAAGCAGTAGAAAAATACTGAAACCAGCATCTCTTCAAAGAGAAATAGCTTAGACACATATTGATAATTCCTGCCAGTCATTATGCATGATTTTGGATACTACTTTAAATCCTTCAGTTCTTCTATGTTTATCTTGAAATTATTCACTACAGAAGTACTGAGAGATCTCTTCATAAGGAAGAGATATTGTGCTGGGCCAGGGAAATTCCCAGCTGGCTCTTCACTTCTTACTGAGCAACGATCAAAAGTATCAGAAAGGGATAGTCAAACAAATAGATCTTTGGAGTGCTGTGAATCTGAATTTGCTCTGCTATTTCCTTGCAAGCATCTCTTTACGCATATGGTACATCCTAAAATCCTGCTGCCAGTTCCATGCTGAGCCGTTCCCACCTCCCATCCACGTGCTCAGCTGAGCGCACCTGCTGCCCTGCACGTCTGTTGCCCTTGGCACCGTTACACACCTCAGTATCACATGTTATGCTGCTCCGTGGAGAAAAGGAACATTTAGCAGTTTACCAAGTGGTTTAGGCAGGACGCTGCAGGACGGCAACAGCCAGAGAAACACGCAATGCTGGCTGCTGCAAGAGAAGGCTGCGTGTGCGGTGGATCCCTCTGGAAGGCAGTTCTGCACCTCCCTAGAATGATTTCTGAAGTCTCCGTCCATTTAGACATTTCACATATATGGGCAGCAATAAAACTTCAACGAATGTCATGGAACTTGGATTTCTTTAGTCACCTTCCACAGACTCCTTTAAGATAACCCACAGGGTAAGAAGCCAGAGACAGCAACTCTTAAAGTACTTCCCTGCTATAAACCTTAAAACTTTTGCTCTCCTCTTTGTGACGTGCAAATTACTTTGCTCTCGTAGACTACATTTCAGCTGATATCTCATGTAGTCTCCTTGACACCCAAATGTTTGGCAACCAGGCCACCAAACTGCTGCCTTTTCAGCTATTTGAGACAGGACTACATTAGAGACAGGACTCTATGATCTCACTCACCTCTGCATACACGCATCAAACACGATAACTACCAAAGGCCTTGCAGAAATTTTAGTACCATCTGCCTCTCCCCTAGAGATTTCACACCTCAGTTCTCCAGTCATGACAAATTCCCCAGTGCTTTTCCATTGACTGAGAAGTCCCAGCTGCTTATTCCTTGGAGTCTGAAGAGAGGACAGGGTACTGCAGCACGATCACCTCTCAGTGATCTGTATAGGTCCCTTCCAGCCTGTGACAGTCTATGATTCTCTTTGTCAACTTCAGACTGCTAAAATGAAATCACAGTTTAGGTCAGAAAAAACCCTGCGTTAGACTAAGCATCACAATCAGATATGTGAGACATGCACCTCATGAACAGAATATAGTTTCAGAAATACCAAATAACAGTTTTACAGGAGAAAGTCAATATTGGTCACATTCAAATAATAAATGGATTCCAGAATACTGAGTAACCTGCCAGTATTGGTAGGAATGATCAATATACATGTGTCAGAAAAAACAATAAAGTTAGCATAAACAGGTATAAAACAGGTATGTTTTATCTTAAAAACATTCAAGCAATGATCTCTCCTTCCATTTCCCACAAGTATTCTCATATAAAAAATAAAAATCACAAAGTCTTTCAAGCAAGATTTCTTGTTCTTCATTAAATAGAAGCTCTTTGGTTGATGGAAGAAAAGCTACTGCTTTATCTCAGTTCATTATCTTCCCTCCTTCTGGAAAGGGATTAAAAAGCAGAAAACAAGTGTATGAATGTTTGAATTTTGACAGAAAATCTTCAATCAGCATAATATTATACAGAACCCACATAAAAACAACAGTAGGATTGATAGTGTTTCACATTTTACATCATCATTTCAAATAAAATGAGAAAAAAAATGCTACAGGAAATATGGACCATATAAATTAGGCTCTAGGAGTAAGAACACTACTCAGGATTAGGCTCCTTTCTTCTGACACGCTGCAGTGCCAAAGCAAGTTGACGGCAGGGAAGCATCAGAGCAGGATGGCACACACAGAAGACGATGGTACAGGCTCCCTTGTGCATCGCAAAGGGCAAACCACCTCCTGTTAAAAACAATCACTATTCCAAAGGGCTTGGTACATGAGGCAGGAGGAGAAGGTGAAAGATGAGTATTCTCTGTATATTTAGCAATAAAAATGATGTTCATGAACATTATAGAAGTCTCACGTCTGTACCTGCTGCACTGGCTGGAGATACCTGACAGAGGTAGGAAAGTACTTTGCTTACTGCAGAAATGGGGTTAATAGAAGTTAAATTGAAATAAGTATACAAAACAATGATTGATTTAAAGTACAGATAGATCAAGAATCTTTCTTTCAAGATTTCTTCCACAACAAAAGAACAACGGTTTCTTTTTTAACCCCACATTAACCCAAATTAATCAATCCAAATTGCATTTGGAAGGAATAAATCTGTCTGAATCTGTAAAACATGATTAAAGAGCAGCTATCATTGCCACAGAAAGTGCCAAGATTTTAACAACATTAAAAAGAGATTAACCATTCATATTAAAAACATCCAAAGCTTCTATAATTTACAGTAAGCCACACTGGAAGAAATATCACATTTTTAAATTCAGGACTGTAGTCAGCCATGCAAGGAGAATATATTCTAGCTTATACAAAAAGGAACAGGATGTTTTACTCCTTTGTCTTTCGCATACAAGTTTCTGACAGGTTTTTTCCTACAGTATTTGGTGCTGCTTTGATTGAAATTATTGGCCTAAATAACTGGTATGATGTAGTAGAGAAAGGGAAAGGTAAGTTTCTTAGTGCTAACAGCAGCATTATGTCCAATAACAGCAGAAATACAACCAGATATCAGACAATCACATAAATGCTGTTGATTTGATTCATTTATATTATGGCTTGTAAAAATTATATATATAGCCACTGTGTTCAAATTCAAACCAGTAAGCAGCTCCCCACCCCACGGAAAGCAACTGCTCATGCAATCTGATGAGGCAGCACACAGCAAACTAAACTACCCACCTCACCTACCAGCCAGGAGTTGTCCTGAGGATCTGACTGCTTCACTTAACATATTTCACAGCTCCCTATCCAGATTTTTGTTTCCAGGCAAAAATAAACCAGCACAGAAAATAACTTCTCCTCCCCTCCCCTGTTAAATTCCTGTGAGCCAGAAATGCTCTCTCCACCTGCCTACTTCCTCAACAACTACATTCATTCTTCTCTTTTGCCTTCAATTGCCCAGCTCAGGAGCATATGCCCTTCTCAGAAGGTCACCAAAGTTACTGACAACCCAAGGGTAACAGGGGAAGATAGAAAAGCACAAGAGAGGAGTAACTAAGGCTCCGTAACAGGAAAGTATGAATTAGGTCACAAATGCAGAGATGAGATTTTAATATTCTTCCCTCACTTCAGTAAGCTTTGAGCCAGTTCTGACTGTGGTATCATAGTCAGAATTTGAACCCACAGATCACAAAATTCAACCAAAGGGGCAGAAATGTCTTTTTCCTTTGTCAACATCCTGGATATAAAAGAAAATGCTTGCCTTGGATAGTTATTTACACACATGTCTACACAGATAATATTAAGGCCTTTAATAGCATCTCTTGGTTATGATTATTAAACCACCAGGTATTTTATTTCAGAAATCCTGATTATGCGAGAGAAATGACGAGTGGGTATGTGGTACAGAGAGGAAAAGGAACTTCTCAGAAAAACCTGCTAAAAAGACCTAATGCTAATGTTAGAAGATCTATTACAGCTTCAAGATTTCGTTAGGAGAAAAGAAAGTCGTGGGATTATGCTAGAGGGCCTGATGTATACACACATACCTCTGAGAATCATGTCAGTGTAGGAAAGCACACTGACTTAGACATGGGTATAAACTGCTCCATCTCAGCTGCTTGCACACACATCAGGATACTTCTCTTCCACAGCATGCAGATGCAATAGCATTTTTGTATATTAAATGAATACTCAAGACAGCTTAAAAATCTGTAATTTTTCTTGTTCTAATTATGAAATAATAGTTGGAGGGAATATTAATCTTCTGATGTAAGGAAATACAACATCCTCTCTCATCCTTCTCTCCCCCCCCCTTCCCTCTGGATATTATTGATTGCATAAGAGGACTTCTTGTCAATCAATAGCTTTTTCATGGGTTTTTGTTGCTATTTTGTCTTTTTGAAGTTTAATACTGTTAATGCTGAACCCAGGGACAAATTATTCAATGACTAAGCAAAAATTTAAAACCAATATTGAAGCAATTTCTTAGAATAGAAAGAGAAAGAGCAAGCAATTGGTTTTATTTCTGAAACAACCATTCCCTCCAACACAATCCTTCATTACTTTATGCAGTCCTGTCCTGCAGTGCTCACAGGGTCTGCTGGAAGGCTGGCATACTGATATCCATTCACAAGGAAGTCTTAAAATACGACTCCAAGTCCATAGCATCGTGTTTCTCCAGCACTCTTTGCAAATCCAACCCCGATTAGGACACTGCTCCAGTTGGTAAGACTTTAATGATGCTTTGCAGCAATCAGCACAGGCACCAGTCCCTGAATTCAAAAGCCATCAGCAAGCTGGCTCATTTGTAACAGAACATTCTGAATAGAGCTGAACACTGGCTGTGCCTTGGAGTTTGTTTGTTAACACTTCAACTCCATTTTTAGCACTAACAAAAAGAAATTATTAACCCAACCTGTAAAATCTGCTGTTGTATTATTGCCAAAATCAAACAGTCGCTTTCTACCCCTGGAAGCATGTTTGCTATTGGAAAAAACACTTTGGAAGGAAACTGAACAATATTCTGTACAAAATTTATTGAGGCAAAAAGACAAATTTCTATTTCCCAACAAAAGTCCTAAAGTTGCCTGATTTAAGAGATAGCTTTAAGAGCTGTCACGTACAAACAGTATCTTTCTTTAAAAGAAGGATGTGACCATCATTAAAAGTCATGGAATATAAAAGAAAATGACACTTTGGGGGTGAGCTTCCACAGTACACGACTTCAAGAACCCCAAATGACAAGTGAAAGCAGCAGACCATTTCCAGCTCCAAACCTGACTGCCAAAACAATACCTTCTACAACATCTTAGTCCGCATTTGAGAGCTCCATTTCTGTTCTGCCCCCCACAGCACACCTTGCCTCTTACAACCAGATTGCTTTATCAGTTAGTTGTAACTTTCACTATTAGTCTAATCAAAATTTCCACTACCACCAGGCTGATCCAGGTCCTGTAAAACCACTGGAATATGATGTTTAGCCTACTGGAGGAAAAGCAAGTCAAACAGCACTAAGTGAGCCTAATAAGCACTGCCTTTCAGTCTGAAAATAGCATGTATTGTTTCATACAAAATCATGTTGATCATATATTTAAGCAGAATATGTTACTTTCAGAGGAGATGACAAACAGACACAGGCACTAACATCCCAGTATTTAGGAACTCTTCACTGCCTTTATTGTTGACAAATTTTAGCATCTGAAACTGTCTGCAACACAGAGCCACTAATGGCTAACAAAGATTTTATTATGGCATGAGGAACAGAGAATTTCTTCAGATATTAAGCGAGGACTTCAAGAAATTGATAGTTTTTCAGTGTACAGACATGACAGATGGGATTTGCCCTACTGATGAGGGTGCTGTATCATCTGACACGATATCCCACTGGAAGAATTCCAAAGGGCACACAACATTTGCTGTTCCTCTTCATATCTGCAAGTTTCTATTAAAACCAATGATGACAACAAACTTCTAGCAGCTACCTCTGATATTACCAGACCCCAGTAAATGAGGACAACTGCCAATCTGTTGTGCTTTATTAAATCATGTCACAGATTAAAGCAATCCTGCATCACACCTTTAGGGAGTTTCACCTTAGGTGACACCAGGAAGACATCACGCACTAAGCAGCTCCTGCTAGATGCAATGAGCTCTGTTAGGAACCACTCCAAAATACCAGTATCTAAAAAGAACCTATTACAAGCAGAGTACAGACACATGTATTCCACAGAAAAAGATCGTGAAAATCCAGGAGGTGGGTTAAGGTAAAAAAGAAAGGTATGGAAATGGTACTCACATTTTTTACAGTTTGAACTCTGAAAAACAACTGGAAAATGTCCTGGAACTTGTATGTGCCTTTCTCAAGGAAGAACAGAAACTACAGCAAATATGAACCACCTCTGCAGCCAAGGTTTTGCTTGTTCTTAAAGTACAGCACATTTGCAAAAGCATTTGCTTCTAACTGGTTTCAATTGAGAAATGAACTAGAAATTAATCCTGCAGGAGCAAATAAGCAATCAGATACCTCAAGTCTTTTTAAGTCCTTTTCAGTCCATTTTGCTGTAAATACTACTGTGATTATCCTCAGATGTCACAAAGTCATTTGATAATAAAGATTTCATATTAATGAGATGTGAATTGCTGCTTGACAAGCAAAACCAATCTAAAAGATTGTTACTCATACTGCATGTAACTCTGTTTTAGTATGTTAAATGCACAACTCAGGCCCTAAAAGAATTCTCTTCCTCAAGAACTAGAATTATTGTATTAATTCAGAAGTTTATCTTTACTTCCTATGATTATCATCCTCTTGCGGAAAACATAATCAATTAAAATGGAAGGACAACTCAAGCGTGCTGGTCTTTCTTTCAAACTATTTACTTAGAAAATCCCCTACGTGAACCATAACCTCCTATCTCTGAAATGAACCCTATGTGACAGGTTAGGCTGCAGGACAGTGACCTGGAGTTGACTACAGATGTAACCTTTGCCAGGATCTGTCATTAGCTCATCTTAGAAACACACCCCAAGAACTGATGCTCTCAAGTGCTGAGCTCACCTGTGAGACTTGCACGCTGGTTTTTGCCTAACACCGTACACTGGTAACCTCTGGAGGCTTTAGTTGCCTCACTGCTTTAGACCCTCGGTTTGCAGACATCTACAAAAGCTGAGGCAGTTACAACAGAGGGAGGGGGTGGTTTATTGTTTGCTTTTTAGTTTCTTCTTTACCCAAGAGTTTCGTAAGTTAATGTTCAGGCAAACAGAAGTCCTTACATTAATGTGATGGAAATAACAAAGGAAATGCTATTAAAACCTTCTGACTCCCAATAAGAGTGTATTTCTCTGAAACAGTTACCCACAGTTCTCTTGGATAAAGAGAAAAACATCCAAGTGTGCATGATGGAGCTGTATCCAATAATGGCTCATCCTCCACTGTGGCTGGCATCACAGAAAGAATTCTGTCAAGATTTTTTTCCTTGTGAATTTGATGCATTCGTCATTGAGGCATCTGTTTCTCTTCTAATTCTTCCATACGTGATTGAAGTGTGCACTGCCATTATACAATACTAACACAACAAACGTGCTGTTCTCACCTTCCACTGTGACCTCCTCTGCTGCTCTGCTTCTATGGGTCAAGTCCGTTCCTGCTCCAGCCCAGCCTATGGGATCCTGTCTCAGTCCGATCTGCGTACGAACTAACATGGACACGGCTTGAACATCCCTATTTTCCCAGGGAACACAGTATTCTACCTAATGTAAGGTATTGGCTGAGGAAAAGAGACTAGGAACCGACTTTTAACGTGGCAAGAAAACTAAGGGTTGATGCAGTCTTCTGATGTTAGGATTCAAAATAAAATATCACACTGGGCTGAGTACTACTTCCTTTACATACCCGACATAATCGCTATAGGAATTATATGTATTTTATATATTTATAACCATTTACACATCTATACATTATAGGTTTGTGTAGATTTACACATTTTATGCATATAAATATAGCATTTACAATGGTTGCCATTTTAAAGATCACTAAGTTATTGACATGTACATGGAGTTTGTTGCCATGGAACAGGTTCCTTTGTCTGTTACTTGCAGGATTGTTACTTGTTCAGTTCATTGGTTTCCTGCAAACTGGGTAAGAATTGATGTTACTGGGTAAGTCTAAGAAGATTCTAGTAATACCATACCATACCACAGGAAGATGAAAATCTGCATTACCCTAAAGACACGTATACTTTAACATGGCCAAAATTGCTCACAGGGAATTTATCCATAGCAGTTATATTTTCAATCTATCCTGAGCTTCACCAGTGCTCTCCCTTGATAAAAAGCACATTCCAGAAAGCTGGTGAGTTGACTCATATGTTCTACTTAAATCTAAACTGAACATTCCTCCTTTGAAGTCTGCTGACTCAGACTTTCTAAAATCCACAGATTACCATGCCCATTAATAAAAGATTTAACATGACTGCAGTTTGATTTTTATATAGGACTCCACTTCCAGAAATGAGATAGAAGAATTAGAAACTATTTTCTCTTCTTAAGGCAGCTGTCAGATTTTGAGTATTTAAGAACAGTGGAAGCAAATGAAGGACAGCACATCAGAAACTCAGGTTTGCAAATGCAGATATAGCATTGTGAAAGGTATAAAAACAAATCCCACCACTGCACCTCCATAATACAGCTTCACTTCAGCTACAGAAGACACAATGCATTTTCCTCTATTTTATTTCTGCCTTTTAAAAAATAGGTGGGTACTCACAGGAGGCAAAATGTTCCAATGCAAATGATTCAACTCTGCACACCTGCAATGGGCAGGATTTTGAATAAGGAAAGTTGAGGCATGAAAAAACCCCAAAACTTTGATAAAACTGATCAGCACAGCAACCTATATTTGAGCTATACTTAGAAATAAGTAACATAAGCGCCTAACACTTGGCTGTTGCAATCTGAATAATTGCCATATGCTGTGTGTGGAAAATATATGCAAATATATCACGTGCAGCATAAGTAGATCCTGCCATAAACCTGTCCGGGTTGGTTTTTCTTTTGCCTTTCATGGAAACACCAGTAAAACCCGTGGTTAACATTCACCAAATTACAGACGTATCTTTCAATGCCACCAGATTTAGTATTAATAGACCATTTTATTTATGTTTCTGAGGTTATTTTCTGTGCTTGAGGAACTCAAAGACACAAATTACTAGAAACTGGAACACTTCATACCCCTTCTGACTAAATGGTATTGTTGCACAGGGGCCAAACACCCAAACCTCCCTCCCTGTGGTTTAAAGGCTTTGGTAATGTAGAACCTGAGCTTCCACACAGCAGGTAGAAAACTGTCTTACAAGTTCCCCTGATGACAACACATGGAAATTGCAGCTGACCCAATTATACATTCTCAGTTGAAATAAATAAATACTTTTATTGGGTCAGTCAGTATTAGCACAATTCTGCTCCAAGCAAAACCAGAGGTCATAGAAAACCCACTATCAAATTATCAGACTAAGGGTACCTGTAGCACTCAATTGCTCATTACTGAAACTGGCTTTCCAACCCATGGAATAAATTGTGCTGCACTCCAGGAAAGACATTTACTAAATGACATTTAGAAGATGTGAAGAATGTAAACAAAATAATTGCCTTCCTACATCCCATCTCATTATAACCAGTGAATTGGGAAAATTCATCTTTATTAACGTAAAAAAAACCCCCAACAAACTAAACAATCCAAAAACCTAAACCCTAAACAGAAAAGCCCTGATTTTTAATCTCACCCACTGACTTGAGTTACATGTAATCACCCTTCATAAAAGCAAGCAGTATAGTACTAGAGAGAAAGTATTTATTCACTGTTACCAGATTATCAACATCTATTACACATAATAAGCTCCACATTTCTAAGCAGACCCTCCCCTCTCTCTCAGGATTTATCCAGCCTGGTGCCCACAATCCAGACTTATTTTGTTCAAGCTGTCACTTGCATTTATTGAAGAGGATCCTGCTTTAAGGATGGATGTTACCCTCTACTGCAGAACTGCTCCTAAGCTTTATCAACATTCAAATCTTTTTCTGCCAAAGGAAGTCCTATGGTCACCGAGACAACCAGGATACAACTTAAAACCTTTCCTTCAGGGTAACTTCCAGCATATTCCAAGCCTCATGCTCCCTACTCACAGCTATATCGAATAGGTAGACTGCAACCAGAATTTACTAATGACTTGAAAGAAATAGCCCATCTTTTGGTCAGGGCAGAATTGTATCCCCTCTAAATAACTACTGCAATTTTATCAGTTCAGAAGCATGTGCAAAATCTTCCTATGTAAACCCCAAAAATGAAGTAAATTTGTCCTTAACAAAACATAAGGGAAGTTCCAGTCTCTGCTTCACCAGTGAAGTCATTCAGCACTTTGCTGGTGTTTTTCTGCCTCTAACCCTTCCCTAGACGCACCAGCTCAGCCAAACCACTGTTAGATGTGAGCTGCCACGCAGAAAAGCCATGGATGGGAACCCTACACTGGCCCTACAGCTCAACGCCTCTCCAGTGGCACAGCTCAGCTTTGCAGTGTTAGCTGGGCTCCCTTCCTCACCTCTATGCAAACATACTTTCTCTTTCCTACCACTGATTTTTAGTAGACCACACCATGTGTATTAACAGAAGATCAAGGAATCCTCAAAAAAACTCATCTCAGGACATACTAGCAAGAAGCTTCACTACCATTTTTACAACTGTCTGTTTGTTGCTCTTACAGAACCCTAGAATAACTTATCTGGAAGCAGAAGGGAGAAAAGCAGGGTGTGGAGCTGCTGGAGCAAGTCCAGTAAAGGCCCATGAATATGACTAAGGGACAAGAGGGGACTCAAAGAGCTGGGACTCTTCAGTCTGGAAAAGAGAAGGCTCAGAGGGAGTCTGATCCATGTGTATGAACACCTGATGGGAGGGAGTAAAGAAGATGGAGCCAGACTCTTCTCAGTGCTAACCAGTAAAAGCACAAACAAATACAAGAAGTTTTATTTAAGCACGTGATGCTGTTTTGCACACATTGGAATGACTATTTGGCTAGTAATGAGTTAAAATAGTCTTTAAATCATCTCTGTCTACTGATATGACAATGCATTTTGAAATCCAAGTTCACTTCAGAGGGAAAGGACCATATTCACTCTGTGCCTTTGCAGCATCTAGCACATGCCATGTGTTTCTGGTTCAAAAAAAATCAAGCTCCTTCGTGTCACTATGATACAAACCAGACACAACAGAGAAAGCCCACTGAGGACATCCATTATAAAGATATCTCTCAAAAGACCTCAGAGCAGCACAGAATCTGACAGTGAATCAAGTGCCAGAGAGGAAGCAGACTCCCTTCTAGCGTGTCAGAGTTTTAACTTTCCTGTCAGTACCGAACCATTCTGACACGTTTGGTATTATTGTAATCATTTCTCATTAATTAAACCAAGTAACTTATGCAGATACAGCATAGCTGAAAATACAATAACTGTATGCTGGAGCCAATTCTCATTAATGATTTATGCAAATAAATGTATAAAGGCTCTTCCTCTATTTAAAGAAAGAGTATTTTCAATATCGTTTCCTTACATTTCTTCTTTTAAATAAACTTCTCTCAGGAAATAAACTGCCGAGAGCATAGCTCATATTCTTCTTGCCACGATCTTCAATTAGGGGAAGTGGAAATATACTGAGCATCTACTCAGCACAACTCTAAATACAATCTCCTGCATATCAGAGAAAGCTCCGTCCCCATTCTGCTCAAACAGCTGCAACTGAGTAAGCAATTTGTATATGAAGGAGACAAAATCAAAGCAATAATCATTGAAGCAGGTGGACACAGTTACTGCTGTGGAGGATTCATTTGCTTTCCTGACCTCTTAACTAAAGTGTAAATGGAAAAGATTAGATTTTATTTTTCCTGCAGAGTCTTTTGGAGCCGTAACCTGCCCTGTCATTAGAATAAGGAAATCATTTCCGTTTCTCTCCTGTATTCCTCTTCTGTCTTTTGACTACAAGGCCTTTTGTCACTGATGCAGCTCACTTTTCACTAACTGGACTGATATTTCTCTTAGATTTTCCAATGGCAGAAGTCAACAGCAGTGGTTTAAGTTCTGCTTAAACAAGGCTTAGGTACCTCAAAATGGTCATTCAAACACTGGTTTCCAGCTTTCCTGGTTACGCATCTGTACAGCTCCTGTAATGGAAACAGAGCTCATGCTGGAACCATCCCAGTTTATCAGCAGGTCTGCTCACTCATTTCATTTGCTTCCTGAGCTGCAGAGCAACACATACTAAAAATGCAATTTGTTTTCATTTGTTGACTGAAACTTTAATGGATTTTGAGACATTTATAAATGCATCCAATTGCTGGAAAGGCCAATATAACAAACTGCATTTGGATTGAGTCCTTTTTCCTAATAGGCAAAATAAAAAAACAACCAAACAAAACTATTCCTCAGCTTCATGGCCACAGCAGCCTCTGTTCCCATCTGCAGTTGTGTTCTCTCTCACCCCTGCAGACTCCTTCTTCCTTTTCTTCCCCACCAGTAACACCAACTTCTACAAATCCTTTTTTCCCCTCCTGTTTCCATCTTGCTGTCTGCTCGTAGGGTCATGCTTTAGTGGTAGGCTTGGCAGCATTAGCTTTATCTTCGTACTCAATGATCTTAAAAGGTCTTTTCCAACCAAAACAATTCTATTATTCTACTACTGCAAAGAACTTCAAGTTCTACTGCAGAGACTGCCTCAGAGAGCACCAGTCCCCAGTAAACAACACCACAGAACGAAAAGTACAGAGGCACAAAACCAAAAATCCTACCTACTTTCCTTTCAGAACATTCTACAATGCCTAAAAAAAAATCAGTATCTAAATACTAATTTCTAAAAGCATTTATACCGACAAACACGGCACAGTTTAGCAGCATAGTTACAGTTGTGTCTTGACTTCCAGTTTTGCAAATCCTCAGCTGGAAAGGTACGAGCCCACTCCTGACAGACCTCTATGACTTAGCCTGAGGATGTGGAATGTTGAATGCCAAAGTTTCACTCTTGGTACTCCCCTGAGTCTGAGGAGTCAAGTAAGTGAGGCCTACAATCAGCATCAGTTCATCCTGAGTAGGGTTTGTATAGCCTGAATTTCAAGTAGCCTAAATGGCTTTCAAAGCTGAGAGACACAGACTAAAGAATCCGAGTACCCAAATAATACCCGAGTATTAAGGCCACAGTATACAAATGTGGTTATCCATATCAAACTGCACATTTCTGCAGCTTTTGCAACTTTCAGATTAGATGTGCTTCACAGAGTACAATGAAGTCATTAAGCTATAAATGTATTTAAGCCTTGTACAAAAAAAAAAAGGCATATTTTAAAAGTGGAAAACACCGTCCTCTTTGCAAAAGCATTTAATGTACAAGGACCTGATATTTCACCACAGAAAACTTTAAAACCAATAAATATCCTCTGAGTGAATAACTTGAAACAGAAGGACTAGACCGTCCTTAGCTCTGGATAAGCACATAGTAGCAATGTGGATCAGCTAAAACAGCTCACAATTCACAGCTTGTACTCTTTTCTTATGCAGTATGACACCAGGTATACTTCTCTATTATAAATTCTAGAAAAAACATGCAATAGTTATTGTACATCACCTTCTTGCTTCCAGCTCCCACAAGAGATACCCTGACTGTGTGTTTGTCCAGCATCATGATAGGAGACATGACTTGTCACTTGGAAATACAAAGCTTTGGTTGCTTTTTAAAGAAATGGATGTGTTAGAGCAATCTCTCGAATGAAACTTCAAGGATCCCAAGCAAATCTGCTGCCAAGATCTATATTTCCTGGTTTCAAATAGTGACAAATAAAAGAATCTATGGGTAGTTAGTAATCATTTAACACATAATATTCTTTTGTATATTTACTAAGATACACTGGAATTTGCTGATTTTCAAATCTAAACCCTTTTGCAGTTCACTGGCAAGAGAGATGGATAACAGTGTGGCAGAGGTGGTTATCAAAGTCATATCATGTTGGCATCACAACACCTTGTAATACAAGAAGAAATCATGTTACAGACTATCAGACAGTCTAACACAAGTCATTCTTCAGAGATTAATGATTTCTACTCTCTTACAACAATCCACAGACTTGAAAATATCTGCACCATTCATAATTGCCTAAATTCTGTATTTGGCATTGTCAGTACTGAAGTCTGCTGTCCATGTCTCTTTTTGTCACTTTACTAGGAAACTGAACATAGGAAACATACTAGAGAAGATGTAGAATAGATCTATTCATACCAGAGTAAATCCAACATCAAGCACAAACTGCAGTGGGATGGTTATATTACAGGAAAGCATAGCATTTGCAGAAAAGAATGAGGCTTGATCAACATTGATGTAATTATCATAGCTGGAAATTCTTTTTTGTTCGTCCAAGCCTCTTATCAAGTGCAGTCATTGACAAAGCACCTCACTGTCACCTATTAGACACTATTAAAATGACTCTGGGAATGCCACAGCTGTTCATTGAAGTAAATAGCAGGAGAAAAAAAGAGTTGGTGAGAGGCCAGGATTTTCTTCTGAGGTACCTCCTTCTCTTTTGCAGAGACAAGCAAACTCTTGCATGTTGCTAAATGACTAGCTTATAAGGAGTCAGGCAATGTAGTAAACATCCTCTGACTTTGGACATATGAACAATACGGCAGGAAGCCTGCAAATAGAGCAGTGACAGTGAAGTACTGACAGGATTACATGCACCATGATGAGAACAGCGAAGACAAGAACTGTATGTAGCCTTATATGCAACCAGGCACAAACACAGACTCCCCAAAATGTGCTCAGTGATTTTTACAACTTTTAGCAGTAAAGAAAGGCAAGAGCAGCCTTCTGGCATTGCAAGCAAATCCTGCTGTTAAAAGCTGTCTTCTGAAAGAATTATTAATGTATTTGTATCCCGGCTAGTGCAAAACCAAACTAGTCTTGTGGAGCAGTTAAGAGAATCACAAGTTTCTGGTTTTACTTCATAAAGTAACAGATTAAGATTGTTTCAGGGCTATTGTATTTAGGGCTGTTACATTTCCCAGGTTTGTCACCAGGAAAACTACTGAATGGGAAGTTTTCAGTCACACACACAAGCTCAGTAAGACATCAATGCACAATCAAACGTTTAGGATGACTTCCGTGCCTACACAGACCATCTCTTTAAATGGAATGGGTCATTTCATCCATAAATCAAGTTAAATCTGTTGGGTTTAAGCCCGATATTAGATCAGCTTTTTTTTTTTTACACCAATCACTTTTTTCCATGCATTCAGAGCCTCTGTGACAGTCTGCAGTAGCATTTGAAACATATATTGCTTACAGAAAGAATAATGCTGGATGAAAGGAAATATTCCAACAGGTATGTCACTACACAGGAAACTACAGCAGCAATTGTGTCAAAAGTGATGTAATTTTGCCTCCTGACTTTCTTTGCAAACTTGTTCTGGTATAACATTACTATTATCAGAAGAAATAGTTGTCTGGGTTTTAGACACAAAATCAACAGGATTTGTTCTTATAACACTGTCCTTCACATAATAAACTTCTCTACACCCCTTCATATGTTCTAATAGTGTAGGAAGCAATCGAGAATTAAGGATGTCAGTACAAGCAGACAATCTAAGATTTGATCCAAACAGTAACTCCTAACCAACCTGCCTGAAGGCTGGCAAGACATGCATGTGTTATACAGGTCAATGCATGGAACCTGCTTATTTTAGATACCATTTACACTGGCTTTTATAGAGCCCGAAGGAAATACGAGCTACTGAGACAAACCAAGACCTAATCAGAATGGGGGAGCTACACACAGTGAAGATGTCTTTAAGGTCTGAAGTAACACTTGTCTACACTACCCAACTTCCAAATAGTGCAGGGAAAAAGGTTTTATGAAGTCAACAAGTTAACAGTAACCTAGTGCCTCTCAAGAACGATTAGTATTTTACTAACCTAACTTTGATCAACTACTCTACATCAAGAATGTTGTTTGTAAACAGTCTAAGAAAAACCTTTGTATGCACTGTAAATCCACCTAACACAAACATTACTAGCAGTTTTTATTTTCAAGACAGAGTTTCACACATACTTTGCAAACCATAGTGTTAAGGTAAACGGTTGTTACTAGCAGGAAGAATCAGGAAAGAAATTCTGAGATGACAATTCCATGTTTAGCTTGTAGTCACGTAGCAGCAGTTTGCAAGGAGAGACTAGAAATAACTAGCCTCATTTTAAACTACTGAAAAAAGAACACACTTTCCTTCTGCACCAACAGCTTCTCAAGCCAGAGCTTCTTGCAAACGAACTATGAACTCCCTCAGAAATATAGTTGGAGCTTCTTTCTGACGCTACTTCCATCCGCCAGCCGTGATTCTCTGTGTACACACAGGCAGTCTCCCTTTGGCGTAGCTACTATTCCTTAAAGGCTAAACCAAACACAAAAGCCATAATATAACATACCTTCAGAAAAAGAGAAATCACATTTATTTTGGCAACTTGCTATTCTTTAATAGAGGTGCAATGGACCTACGTCAAGGTGCCCAACTACAACTGTGAAAATGAAAAATGCCACTTGCAAAGGCGGCAGCTGACATGCTGAGAGCAGGGTGATGGGGCATGTTTACTGAGCAGGGCTTTGACAAAACAAGGTTCTTCCTTGTAGTAGGAGCTAATGAAAAAGATTTTCCCATTTCCCCCACATGTGAGCTGTCTGAATGGACACAGCTGAAATTCTTCAATCTAAACTGTTTCATCTGATTTTCTATAGATCCTTGTCCCAATGTCTTCTGATTTAGCTTTGTTTCCAGTATCGGTCTTACACAAGAGACTCCACTCACAGAAGTTCCTTGTATGTCCATAACAACTAATATTTCCTGTTTAAGACTGTGTAACATAACATTCAGCAATTTTTTCAGATGAGATTCTGAATTTGCTCAGATTCAATGACTGAAGTTACAGAAACAGTACTTTTAATTATGGGTAAGTTATGTATAAATATTTAGTCTTGCAATTGCTGTTACATTTACGCATAAGCATATTCCACCATTTCCTTCTTAAAAAGAGAAAAACATGCTCTTTGAAATAAGAATTTTATAAAGAAAATTGCACATTTGCTATAGTTTTGAAAAGCCAGATAGCCATTCACAACAGAGTTGTTCCAGAAGAGAAAAAACATCGCTATTTTCATTATGCTTTTAACCCATGCAAAAATAAGCATTCTCCTATTTTTCCTCTTTCTCACCTATATAACTGTAGCCTGCTTGGGCTTCTAGGCTTAGTGTTTGTCGGAGGATCACCTTCAGAACAAGAGAAGCCCAAAAAGAAGAGAGCTTCTGAGAGAAAGACAAAATGCCTGTAAAACAAAAAAACCGTATCTCCAACATCCACTATTAACTAAGCATTACCAGGGAAAAGGTAAAGTGGTCACAGGAAGCTGCTAACTGAGCTGAGCTGCCAGTGTTATCTGCTTGGGATCCTCTATGCCAAAAGTTCAGCCTGCCAAGTCTTACTCTTCCAGCTCTCCAAAATTCACAAGGATACAATGAGGAATACTGTACCCAGCCTTACTATGTACCAAGTACCAAGAGAAAGAAGAATTTTCTCCAAAACAGGAAGAAGGTTCATTTAAATCTTACATCAGAGCCATTCTAAAGGTTAATGAACATAAACTATAAACAAACTGACGGTTATTTTCTGACGTAGGACACTGCAAAGATATTAATAACCTGAATTCATGCAAGAAAATAGAATCCAAACACAAAACAGACACAACAGAATTTTATCAAGAGTTGGGAGAGAAGCAAAACACATGTAACAGAGGCGTGACTGTAGAGCTGGAGGATGAACCTCAGTACACACAGGTTGGGATTACAAAAGGGAATTACTGAAGAATTTCCTTGATCTCTACAAGGACATAGGATTCATTTGCTGTTTACAGCTATACCTTTTCCAAAAATCCCACTAAATATTGCATTTTTTGACACTTCAGAGAGGAAAACTGAGTCACCACCCTTAACTGTAGATGGTAATCTGAAATACATAGCTCACCTTACTGATTCCAAGACTGCTACAGCCAGTGACACTGTTCTACAATCTCTCATGTTCACTCTGTCGTTGCTAGCAGAGGATAGTTAAACACTGTGCAGAAAGTACAGCTAAAAATGTTTTCACTGTAATTTGTTCTCTTTCCATTATTTCTACTCTCTGTTAAATAATTTGTAAGATCCTTTTACGTATTACCCAGTCATCCGTTGGCCAAGCACAACCTAATAACATTGGCTTTGGCAGTGCCTCCTGGCTCACTTCCTTCTGCAGATGTAGGCTGGAATTATTTAGCAGCACTGCTGCCAGCACAGCCACCATTTGAGAGCCAATGTGGCACTGCTGAAGGGCAATACATGTGGAAGGTACAGATGTGCCCAAGCAATGCTCACGTTCTTCACCAGTCAATTGCGCACAGCCCTGCATGGATGTTAATGGCAAGGGGAGCAGGGTACAGAGGTATCAAAATGGACAAACATACAATTACATTATGTTGTATCATTCATATATATATTTTGAACAGAATAAAAATGATAAAAACCTCACTTCCTCACAAGATACCACATTGTATTACCTGTAATATTAAAAGTGTGACACCTTTGCTAGCTCTCTGCTGGTTGAAGTCTTAGTGCCAAGGTGTGCTACAGTTCTCCTAATAGCAGTGGTATAAACTTGCATTTTTCTTCTAACAAACATATCTGCACTGTTGAAAGAAATGGTTGCACGCCTTACCTGAATACCCAAAGGCTTTGCAAGAATTATGAGCAAGCAGTATCTAAAGTAGTAAAGGTTAAACCTTTGGTGGTTTTGTTATTAAGTTTTTATTCCTTCCTTTCGCTAAACCAATTCAGATATAAAAGTTAGCTTACAGAAATCAAGTTACCTCAGAGAAAATAGCCTATTATTCAGCCTTGTGGTACAGGCTCTTTGTTGTGTGAACAGTAAATGTATTTTGAATATGAACACTTGTTTTCCAAAATGCTTTCCATTAATGACAATACCCAGAACACAGCTCGATTATAGAAGAATAAGCTTTGAAATAGTGTTACCAGATGCAGTGTGTTGGACGACACATCATGCAAAACTCCCCTCATTGCAGAGGCTGGAAAGAGTAAAACCAAATTCTGAATTTTTTAAATACACATTTAAAATGTAAAGTTCTATGAAAAATTTAGCAGAAAACTTGGTTTAGAGCCACTTAGAAAAGTAAAAACAAAAAAAAATAAAAATACCAAATCTGAACAAAATACAAAGAAAATACAAGTGCAAACCTAAAAGATGTGCTACAAGAATTGAAAGGAAACTGGAAGTTCATGTCTCCAAGATTTTAAATCAGTAGACAACAGGTGATTTCTTAATGCCTGCCTTTCTGAACTAAATACATCCGTGATCATTCAGCCCAAGATTACTCTCTGCAACCCATACTTCAATATTGTTGTTGCTTCTGTCAGGAACTAAATCTAAATTATGGCTCTTTCTGGTTGCAATAAAACATTGACTAAAACTATCTGTCTGCTGCCACTTGTTTATCTAAAATGGACCCAGAAATCAAAAGCATCATCTCACTCGTCCACAGAACCTGTCTGAATCATTTCCCAGAGAAAATTTATCTGGAATCGAAGATGCTTAAAAACATTCTGGCCAATTCTTCCATAGTTCAACATCTTACTGTACCAAAGCACTTCTTAAGAGCTATCGACTGGGGAAAACTCTTCTGCAATCAGCTCAGATCCGATTGATTAATCACTTAAATTACAAAAGGCTATGGAGCATGGAGAACTGTTTGTTTTGCCAAGGATGCTTCTAAAGAAAAAGCAAGAATAATTTGTTAGCTAACATGCAAACACTTTTACAGAAAGCAATCTAAAGCTGTTATCCTCTAAATCTTTCAGGATCTCGTTCCAAGCTTCCTAAAACATCTTCCCAACAGATGCTTTAGTTAAAGAATCTCAAACTTGTCAGATTAGCATCACCTTGTAAATGAAGGTCTTTGCTGCATGCCCAGTTTCTACAAAACAGTGTTTAAAATGTCAGCAACACCAAGGTATTTTCAAACCACTCTCATTACCCTCAGAATTTACACGAATTCAAAGAGGAAACAATGCTTAAGAGTTAAAAAAGCTGTCCAGTGAGTGTAGAGAAGGGGAACTGCTCTGGTATTAAACAATGTGGAAATCAAACCAGGTAGTCTCAGTTTAATCTGCTAAGCATGTGTGTGACTTCAAAGAGGAGCATTAGGAGAAGCTGATCCCCAGCTAGCTGCTGTACAGCAGGTACCTGGATGTAATGCAGAAAATGGGGACTTGGGCTGCACAGCATTTCCCCAGAGTTGTACTGAACTTCGCTAAAACATTTGGTCAGTGACATTTGACTTCAGCATGATCAATTCTACCTGATAAAATGCTACTACTGATCAGAAAACCCCCGAGATTTGCAAGGTCAGACTCACATGGTGAAGGTTTAATACATGTGCCATTGGCGCTACATCCCTGGAAGCCTGTGAATGGATGCGAATGAGGGCACACAAACACGTCCTTGGTGATTACTAAGCAGTGGGATACAAGTCAGTAATCATTTCAATTTTTGTCATTCTACCTATATGCAACTGTCGTCATTTAGTTATAAACTTGGAAAAAAACCCAAGCATTAGAACAGAAAATGAATCAATTCAGCAAGAATAGCTGCCACACTCCATCATACAAGTAATACCCATTTTTCCTCTCCATTTCATTCAGAATGACACAGCAACGCAGAGCCTGGGGACTGCTTAACATTCGCTGTCTTCCCAAACCCACAAGCAATCTTGACCTTGATCGACTCTCCACTTCTCCCCTCCTGAAGATTCTGACAGTTATCCATCACCTTCGGCTTTTGAAAGAAAGACAGTTTCAGTAAAACATCTGATAGCTTCTACGATACTGCAGGATACTCTAGCATGAAAAAATAAGTTTAATTTTTGTCTACTGATTTCCTCTGAATAATAATAAAAAAACCAACATCCCTGCTAAAAAATAGATACACTTCACCCTGAAAATGTGATCAATTCCTAGTGTTTACAGAGGAGAGAGATGTCCCAGGGCTCACATTAAAGATTTAACTGGTTTATGTCGATATTTTTCAACCATCTTGACTAACCCGCTTTACAAATGTGCTTTGTTTAAAACAATAAACGTACATGTCTCGGACACACAGAGAAGAGAATCTCCTGTATCCATCTTCCTAGTGTCGAAAGCAGCCCTTAATGCGCTGTGCGGAGGCAGGAGCAGGCGTGGGAGGCAGTGCCGGCAGGGAATGCTGCAGGGATGGCTGCAGCACAGACACCCCCCCGCCTGCGACGGGAGCGGAGCAGCTGCTGAGTCACGGCCCCGCTCCCCGGGAGAGGGATTTCTCTGAGCCGAGCTGCAGGGCTGTGAGCATCAGCTTCGTTTTCAGAGGACAATTTCCAGTGTCTCGACATCTAGTTTAGGAATGTCCCAGAAGACAGCTGTATTCCTATTTGAATGGTTAATGCTACCATCCCCTTATTCGCACCTGAGCTCTCCAAGACTTTGGCTGAAATAAAATGCATCTTCATAAAAAACTGGTGGGAACTTTCAGATCCATTGAGTTCATACAAACAGCCAGATTCCTTAAACTGCAAAGTATTTGCCTTGTACTCCTGTTACACAGTACAAAAGCACAACATCATGTTCATCAAAATCTTTACCAGCCCTGGAAATTCAGAAAACAGATCTAAACTCTGAACTTTTGATGCTATAATTGCTTGCAACAGGAGCATGTACTCTCAGAATGTGGCCCATCTCTTCCAATTGTTTGCTCCAGTGTAAAAGTTCAGTCTTTGCTGTCCATCAACTGTCAGGAGGTCAATGTCATCTTTCCTGCAAGGATTTTCAAATGATAGGGAAATCGAAAGAAAAAAACCCTCCAAACACAAGGTTCAGAACTGCAGGAATTCCATTATCGAAGAAAAAAGAAGGTAAAATTGGTTTTTAAAAGACAAATCAACAAAATACAGTCTTTGCTACCCAAAGACCTTTACCATTTCCAGCTGGTTCCCGTACAGAATGCAAGACTGAAGCCTCATTATAATTACATCACTGGAAATTCTCTGTTAGTATTGATGTGTTTAATTTGAAGTTTGGTTGACTCCAGTGGTGATAAGTATGTTTTGCTACTCCTTGTACAAGTGTTTGAAAAGCAGCAAACAAATAGTAGTAAATACTAACTGAATGCAGAAACTGTTGTTCTTGTTAATTTTAAATCCCACTGCTTTGTACAATGTCACCACATCCCACAAATGTATCATTTACCAAAAACAAGCTACTACAAGTCAGCCTTGGTGCATATACAGGAAGTTAAGGAAGCATTTTAAAAATACTAGTTATTTCATTCTTACAGTGTTCTTGCTGGAATGTAAAACATGCACACCTGGATCTTGGAGTGAACACAGTGCAATTCAGAATTCACACATCATTTTTGATTACACATTCTTCATTTTCCTACATTTCCCAGGATTATCATGCACAAGTTGACACACCTGAGCTGTGCCCTGCGCTGTGCCTGCTCACTCCTTACAACGAGGGTGGTAAAATCCTGGCCCAGTTTGCCCTGAGAGGTGCTGGATGCTCCATCCCTGGAGACATTCAAGGCCAGGCTGGATGTGCTTCTGGGCAACCTGATCTAGGTGAAGATGTCCCTGCTCATTGCAGGGGATTGGACTAGCTGAGCTTTGAAGGTCCCTTCCAACCCAAACTATTCTAGGATTCCATGATTTGCAGTCCTGCCCATTCTCCATGGCTCCTACTCAACTTCTCTGAACTAACACACCTATGTTCCGCTGAATTGCGTTCTTCCCTCTGTACATACATCTTAGGGAAACTTGGCTCCATTATGCAGGTACCTGACTAGGATTTAAGTCCATATGCTTCACTGGATGGAATTTCTCACTCACAGGGTAATTCCTTATCGCTAAGTTTGAAAAAAACTTCCCCACATGTCACCACCAAAAGCATTCCTGACTTGTAAGATGACAAAAAACCCAAGAAGGACAGTAGGGGTTTACATGCAATTCCTATATTTATTACAAAGTTGTGGTGCTGGGTCAATACAGATGATAACTATTGCATTGGTCAGTATCAACTCTGCTCGCCCTTGCAGAACTGAAGCCTTAACTCCAAGCTGTCCCACTCACAATTTCATCCTGCTCTGGAATTCTTTTGCGATTTCTAACACTGCCAAAAACCCAGGAACAAGTAAGTGGGTCAGAAAAGCTCTGCCATTTTTTTAAACAGTGAATAAGCTGTTCTCACTACATTTCCCATGTGCCATCAGGGTTTGCTTCAATAGTAACTGTAGATCTTAATTGTAAAATATAATAAGCTGGTTATGAGTGTTACTGCTTCAAGCATAGAATCACAGAATCCCAGGTTGGTTTGGGTTGGAAGGAACCTTAAAGCTCATCCAGTTCCAGCCCCTGCCACGGGCAGGGACACCTTCCACTAGAGCAGGTTGCTCCAAGCCCCTGCGTCCAACCTGGCCTTGAACACTGCCAGGGATGGGGCAGCCACAGCTTCTCTGGGCACCCTGTGCCAGCGCCTCAGCACCCTCACAGGGAAGAGCTTCTGCCTCAGAGCTCATCTCAATCACCCTTCTGGCAGGTTAAAGCTATTTCCCTTGTCCTGTCCCTACAGGCCCTTGTCCAAAGCCCCTCTCCAGTGCACATGATTCTGCCCTTAATCACAATCAGGAGTCAGATGAAAAATTTGAGACTTTTAATGTACATTCATTCTCCCCAAGTATCCTGCAATATACTTTAAAAATTTAGTACTTGCTCAGCCTCCTCAAAGGCTGAGCTGCTCAAATCCTAAAAACATGCTAAAGGGCATGAAAAATTGGAAGCAATTGATGCAAATTTCAAAACACTCCTATGAAAATATGGTTTCAATATTCTTCCAGGTGTTCTTGTAAGCCTCCAGATAACAGTTCAGAATGTTAGAGATTCATTTTTTTCTGTATAGTGATATTCAACTACAGGGAACAAACTGTAACTAAATTGCTAACTGAAGTCTGCTTTACTACTGAAGCTACAGGATGCCTGTTAGCACATGGGAACCAATGTCTAAATTTAAGTACTATACACATTTCCTTAATTTTATTCTTTTTAATCATGAAGATGATCATAGGAAATTTGGCAAGTCATTCTGGCTTTAAGAATGGAGTACCGATCGGGATAAAAGGGAACATGAATTTGAGTTAATAATAGATTCTCATGGATAAATATTCTAATGAAATAGAAGTACTGGTACTTTAAACTTGCTTTCATAAATTTTGTTAAAGAGGAAAAGCTGATTTTACACAGACAGCAAGAGCACAAGGACAGAACTTTGAATTATGACAGCCTAAATGCAAGTGACAGTGTAGTTTAAAATTCATGGCAGAAAGATAATCTATTCAGGTATGGAATGTATTTCAACATATCACTGATGCATTATCAATAACCAGTCATGAGGATTTTAAAATCCATTATTACAGCTTGACAAAGGACAATTTATTCTAGTTCATGAAACAAATTAGCTTCATGCCCTTTACAACAAGCTGAGTACTTCTAATCACTGAGAGCTGAATAACCAAAGATAAAAACCATCCTTCATAAGAGAGGGGAAGGGATAAGGAGGGGAAAGTAAAAAACAAACCCTCAAGAAACATGCATTAAGGAAAACTTTGCTCTACTGTTAATGTACATATCAAAAGGAATTGAGGGAGCAAAGTGAGCAGAGGAAACAGCTCATGGAGGTTTAAGCAGAGTGCTTAAGTTGTATTGCCTTGTGTGGTTTTGGTCTAACCATCATTTGTATTCATACTGCTATTCATAATAGGCTCTTGAAGGCTACAGAAATATGAAAATACGATCCCCATTATGCCAACAGAAAGAAATTCCAGCAGGGATCTATCAATGGCCAACTAACAAGTGAATTGCAAATCTCAATCATGTGATAGATGTATTTTTCCAAACAAGTGCTACTCCTAGAGATGTACAATTTCACACAGTGAAAGAGGCGTAAGCCAAACGCACATTTATCCCACCAAAATACTGGAAAGGGAAGCTGAACTTCTCTTTTTTTTTAATCACCACCTACATAAGCTGCATTGATACTTTATTTAGGAGTCAGAAAGGTGCTTCTGAGAAAATGTGTTTGAATCCTGGCAACTATTGTATTTGTTGGCACAAATACACACCCAGTACTTGTTGGCAATCATTTTAAATGTACGCTAAGAATTATGGCACTCTTCCTTCTGTGATGAATTATTGATGTAAAAGTCTACACTAAATTTTCCATTAACTTCCAACTTTTCCATAAGAGGACTCTAGAAATAAAGGCAGGCAAGCAGGAAAAGAATTTCCTTACAGAAAATTCCCAATGGACTCTGACTTGCAGATTCTTCTCCGTATTATCTCCCCAGCCACTCAGCCATGCTGAATCTGCACCAACGCTCCACAGGCTTCTGTACATTTTTCATCTGCTTGAAGGAGCTTCAGAATATTTTTTTTTGAGGCATTTACCTTAGTTTATGGTTACATTAGAAATTTATGACCAGCATGTCATAATTTGTTCCTATTCGAAATAAAAGATGAGAGATTAAAGTCAGGAATAAACTTTTCACAAAAATCTAGTGATCCCCAAGCAGCGGTTTGAAACAGCTCTGTTCAAAAGCAACAACTAGCACTGCTTTCATGGCCAACCTCACCACACTACTGCTCCACATCACCATTGCTACCACAGGCACATACTTAACTGCTCACATGGAAAAGTTACAAGACTAAGCAAACACAGGTATTGTCACTTGGTAACCTCATGCTCAATGTTCAGGCTTTGGCTTCGACATAAGGGTCAGATAAGAAGTGATTAATAAAAAGTCGGTGACATGAAAAACAGAGATCCTTTGATTTTTTTTCTCTCCAAAGCATTTCAGTAATGATCGATTCAAAGAAAAGCAAGTGCTGACATATTCTTGCTCAATAAAAATTTCAACTTTTCAATAGTTCTAGAAGTTTGCTGGGTTCTTTACCATAGTTCAGCTAACTGACTGCCCACTGGCCTCAAAATGTATTTAGCAATATTAGTAGAGACAGCTGACAAAGAGAATGGCAAAAGGCAGTAACTGTGCATCACATTATCTCAGCTTAATTTGAATTTGAACAGGAAAAAAAATCCCAAAACTATTCCATTTGAAGAGACTAAAAGGGCCCACGCAGGCAGGTCCGTGTGCTGGCACCTAGAAAGGCATTTTCTCCAAGTGTATTAAAGATGATTGAATATTTCTACTTTTAACTATCTGATCAAAGCTGTTTCTAATCAATTTCTTTTCCATTTACATACTGTAAGAATTGCCACTAGCCTTACAGTCACGGATTTTACCCTGAGTTTTCAGGCAATGTTTCAAACAAAACAAGGATTTGTCCTCATTATGCCTAGGACAGCTCTTTCAGGAAGATATCCCTGCAAAGAGAGGCATACACATGAACACCCCTCCACGCACCCCCATATTGAAGCCCTCTTGGTGCACAAAATGAAATTGGTTTTGTATGCTAACTAGATGATCAGTTACCACACACTATTCAGAGATGCAGCAGAGATGTAATGCATGGTTGATCAAAGTCAACAACAAGCTGCTTTTGCTGATTAACATCATCTAATTTGATTTATGTATTACGCATAATCCTATTTTCCACCATAAAAGTTATTTGCTAAAGTCCCCAAACTGAAAATACTCTCTTCTCTTCTTGAGGAGTAAGATGTCCGGATTTAAAGGGTTTCTAAATCATCTATCAAAATACTATTCTAAGATGCAGACTAATTTAAGAAATACACAAGTATACTTTCTATTATTGCAATACTTCATCAAATATAAAGTTTCCAGGAACCTAATCAGTAAACAGAGAACTCTCCCTGTACATTTCAGGGTGCAGTAACAATACTGACTTTTTCAAAATTCTCTTTTGCTTACTCAAATTTTCCTTCTTGCTTCTATTAATTGTTTTTAGTAATGTTATCCTATATTCTAGAACTCCTAGTTATGGTAATAGGATGATCACAACGTCTACCTCCCTACCTGTGCAAGCTACAGATCTTGAGACACGACTGTGTCTTTTCAGTGGCCTGGCTGATGTTTACTTGTTCTGATAGTAAAACAAGACCATACTTGGAAACTTTCCTACTCTTTGTTCTTCTCTTTTTCTTTGTTCAACTTCAGTATTTGCAACAGTGCTCTGACAAACCTGCATGCAAAATAACCCAGTGCAGAGACCCTGCGTACCACTGACTGTGGTTGAACTACTGGTCCTCAATTCAGCATCTGGACAGGCTGCCAAACAAGGGCACCGTGTCACCTCCCGAGCTGTCACTCTACACATACTACAATCAGCAACAAGATCACTCATCTATTACTGTATAACTTTATATGCATGGACATAAATACACTGAGTATTATATGAACAATAATCTTGCGGTTACAACTGGATACTGTGGATGATGTATGATGTTAGAAGAGGTGTGATTTTAGAAGAGTATATCAGCTATTCTTAGCAAAGATCCCAGTACTGGCAAATACACTAAGAAGGAAATTTAAATTGAGTTATTCATCAAATAATTGAAGAACTGACAGTTTTAATAAGCAGTTTTAAAAAATCATTGAACATTTATCAACAGCATTGCCTTAGGTAGGAGCTCTAGGTACAAACAACCCCATAACATTTGAAAAGTTATGGCTCTCTCTTGTAGAATTACTGTTTGCCCTTCAAAAATAAACGTTTTCTCACAATCAATTATGTTTGCTTCCTTTCAAACACTCATTTGAAAAGCCACAAACTGGAAACGAGCATTTAAATGAAGTAACATGTGCTTTAAATCCTACACTAGTGTTTGTTAAGCAGTTACAGGCACAAAGTCTTCATACCATACTGACAGACAGATAACAGTTTGCCATATGTTTTTTCAAAGGCTGAAACCAACACTGGAATTCTGCTCCATGGAAAGCATCATAAATGCATTGTTCTAAATCACCCAAAGAAGAAATGACTAACAAATGCTCAGGAAAAAGCCTGTATTAGCCCAGTCATGAGCTACCTCAAGCATAGCAAACCAGAAAATACAGACTTAATTATGTTGTTACAACATAAACTCACACATAGCCTGGATTTCAGAATAACAGTACCTGGTGTGCTTAGTTCTTTGGGGTTTTTTCCTTAATCAAAAGCTTTCCAGAGTACTGCTCTTGAAATATATGCACATTATCACAAAGGGACTTGGACAATGCACCTGCAAAAGCAATCACACCGTAACATCTCAGTTTACTCTGAAGTAGCATTTTACTCTGAAGGGTACTTGGGACCTGGTATGTCACCAATACACCACCTAACAGCCAAGCGTTTGGGGATCTCAATTGTATACTCATAATGGGTTAACACTAGTCAGACAAGGAAAAAGAAAACACAATATAAAACTCCAAGCAACCCCAAAACTTCCATCAGCTGCCTAACTTCTTGGAAAGGACTTCTAGCAAACAAAAGCCTAGACAACCACTGCAAGACTTCAGTTGAAAAAGACTGCTGTAAGATCCTCAGCAACCTGAACACAATAGACTGCGGTCCGCTCCTACCCACACATTTCATGAACAAAGACCAATCCAGTGTAAGTTATTTTTACAGAGATAATGTAAACCATAATACACAGTAATTATACTTCACATTAGTGTCTCTTGACTCCTCTCAAGTATTACTACTGCCAAGAAAATTCATCTTGTCTGTTGAATTGCTGCTAGTTCAGAGCAGCCATTTCTTCCTCAGTAATGCAATGAATCTACACAAGAATCCTAGAACATGGGTCCACCTACAAGCCTGTAGGTAGAGCACAACCTCATACCAAATACTGCATCTGCAGTGCCATGCCTTCTGTCCTGACAACCCATGTGACCTGTATTAGACAGCACCAAGGGGCTTCCCAGTGGCACACTGAAAGAGCCTCCTTTTATTGCCACAGCAACCAGGGCAAGAAAAGTACTATTTCTGTGGTTGTGGTTATCTGCAGAGCAACCATCAGTGAAAATTCCTAGAAATACTCAAAACACTGTTTTATTCTCAAGTTTTAAAAGTGCTACTATAAACACTATTGTCATTTCTTAATATAGATGGTAGGCAACAATTATGGAAGGCTCAGGAAAATCAGTTTCGGTTATTGCTTTGGTTCTTGACAAAGGCCTCAGAAAATAAATATTTTTCCTGATTAAAAATATTCCTGTAATTTTTTACTTACCACAAACAGTAGATGGCTGAGACGACTAAGTACGACAAGCTCTGTAGTCACAGCATCTATGTAATCATATTACCACTCAATGGAATCAGACTTATTTATCATATTTAATGATAAAACCTTCTCATTACCCTTCCAGAATCCCAAATCTGAGATGATGGCTTTTCTAATATTAATGATTTTTTTGGTCCTACAAAGGAAAGAGACCTTTGAAAATTTTTAAAGCATGATGAACCATGATAAAATGTGCATATACATAGAAGGGTTTCACTGGAAGTGATCTTGAAAGCAAAATAAATCATTGAAGCAAAATAAGAAGTAGTGAAATAGGGCTGAATCTTCCTCTTTGGAACCATCCTAGTTTCTTCAAACAAAATGCGAGACTTAAGAGACTGTGACTGGTCCCATACTGGAGCTTAACCTACTAAATCTGTACTGTTTCAGTACAATTATAATCAGTTTTTATTAGTAAGAAATCAGAAGTAATAAACAAGAAACAAAGTTAAAGAGAAGAAAACTGAAGTTAGGCACAGAGATATGTAGACAAAGACAAGAAGGTCATGTTGCTACCTTGGTTTTGAGCTAGAAATCAGCACAATTTTTCTTCTCCTTGGGAATTCACTTTAAACCATAAAACTAAAATAAGAGACATTTTAACTTCCGCTTTTTTTCCCCAGGCTTGTTTTTACTCCCCACATACACTCACACTCACCCTGGTTTCTCCTATGAGAAGTCAGTATCAATGCAAGAGAGGGTCTTGGCACAATGATCAACAGACACCAGTGAGAGTGCAGCTCAACAGATTTCAGCCCCTACAACCCAGGCAATTCAGTAAAAAAGTCAATGTTTCGTAACAGGTGTCAGATTTGCAAGGTCAAAATGAAGAGATAAAGGCACTTCTTGCACAAGAGAACCACTTCATTTTCAGATATGCATGGAATGAGTATCTAACCTTGTGCTCCGTTCTGAAATTCCTTCTCTGGAAGTTACTAGAATGCAGATGCTTTTGATTCCTAATGATGGGGACCCAGCCACACACAAATATGACTTGGGTTTTAGCTGTGCCACAAACTTGCTTTCTGTCTCTCCACACTCACCTTCCCAATAAACACTGAAGCAATTCTCTGCAGGAGCTTTCCAAGGAGCAGTACTCATTGCTAATGTTTTGGTTTTCCACTGTTCCCGTTCCATTTGAAATTTCGTAAAACCACACTCCCCTATTCTAATGCCACTGTAACAGAGAAACACATGCTGCATATGCAAGATAAAGACAATTAAGCTTAAATCAGAAACACGGAAGCCTAAAGATTACTGTCACAATAAAGGACGATGTATCAGTAGCCTGTCAGGGTCTCTGCAAACAAAGCACAGCCTGACTCCAGAGGACATAATGCTGCCCTGCCTAGTGAGATAAACCCAAGGCTCCAGCCAACCTTTGCTGTCTCCTTGTGCTGCTGCTGCTGCTCACAACGCCTCAATCCACTTTCTAAAAACACATCACACGTTCCTTTGTTACGACATTTCTTAAGGAGTTTTATAACTTTTCTTCACTTGGAGCACTGGAAACAACTTCCTCTTACAGTTTTAAATACTTGTGAGGAAACTGTACCTATTGCACCTTAAAAGAAAACTGTTTACGTTTTCATCTGTTCACTGCAAGATTCCCTAATGCTTATTCACTCACAGCTTATTGCTATAAAGGCAAGGTTAAAAAAAAAAAAGGTTTTAGGACAGGAAATTATAGCAATTTTTTTCCTTAAGTCATACCGGTTTCGTTTCATCTATTTCTCTGTAATAAATTTATTAAAATACTTTTAATACAGCATAATCTATAAATAGGAACATTAACTCTAATAAGCCTATTAATTTACATCAAATCATTTTATGTGGGTGCTTTAGAAGAGAATTCAGATATTTAAAAGACTCTGATAACACATTAAAAGGCTCTGATAACACATTTTAGTCACCTGATAAAAATTCAAACTGTATGTATATTTAAATATTTGTTAATAACTCCTACTAGCAATCAACGTCTGTGATTTATTACAAACACCAACATCCAACTGGGATTATAGAGACCAAATGGTAAATCAAGCGAGGTCAAACATGGTTCAGTCATCACAAAAAGCTAAAAGACATTAAAAGTGCATTTAATGGTTAGACCCAAACTGCCTTCCGTAGCAGCTCCTAGCACCTGACTGGCTAGGATGGGTTTGCTCTCCCTATCTACTTGGCTTGGGGCTGCAGAAAAAGAGGTGATCACACTCTGTTAGACACCAAGCCTCCCACAGCTTTGGGGTTTTTAAGTGAAAACAGAGAAGTATGCGTATGGCTCTATCTGCACAAGCTGGGACTAAGTCCCTAATTTCCAGAGGGAGAAAAGAACTTGTATGCTCCTGCTCCTAGCTCTGATCTGAGGGGGTCACGGTAACTTATAAAAACAGACCAATTCCAAGCAAACACAGGTGTCCAGATGTGAAAATAATTAAGGGAACATTGCTGACACTCCTCCTCAGCAACAACATTCTGACATCCCATGTGTCTTCTACCTGCTTCAATCACAGATACACAGGAAGAAGGATAAAGATACCTGCAGCGTGCAGAAAAAGTAGAAAGGTTCTTCAAGCCCTGAAGTTCCATGTTCTTCAGCAGGGTCTCCAATCCATTAATGACATGAATCCCACCAACATTTGCAATTCAGAAAAGAGCAGAGCAGGCAGGTATACTCTGATCAGCTACGTTGCACTGCCAGCTTGCCACAGTCACAGCACAAGCCCCAGACATCCCACACTCCTGCCTGACACAGGCCCCCAGCCATAGGTACTGCCAAGGGCCGGCCCTGTTCTGCTTTAGACACTACAGCTCTACAGGAAACCAGAAAGAGCCTCCTTAGATTTAAGACTCAGTATCTCCTGCATTAAACACTCCTACAAGAAATCATTAATATTGCTGTTCCAGCCGGGCAGGGACAGACAGAGGTGGTGAAAGCAGGTATAGTAAAATTGACAAAGCCTTCACACTTTTTGCAGAAGCTTAAACTAGACTACAGTTCATGTTAGCATGAACCTCCACCATTACTGTCCTCCAGCTGACTGTCGAAATGCACATCAGCTTTCCTGTGAGAAGGCAGATTTGACTCAGCACAGATAAAGCTGTTTAATTAGCAAAAGCAGCAGTGCACTCAGGCAAGCATTTTGCATTCTAGACCGAGATACAATGCTGTCCTCCCCCCATGGTGTCTGAAAAGTCTTATCACCTCAGTGCACATTTTTTCACTCCACAAGGCAAGTAGCCTCATCCTTGGAAGCACTATCATAATTCCAGGTAACCTTTACTTCACAATGTATTGCTTCACTTTTTGTCATCTGCCACATAGCTTTCTTTGCCAATTTCCTCTTTTCAATTCTTTGCACCTTTTCCACCTACTTATAATTACCCTTTGGTGATGTATTCATCCAACTGAGTCTAGAATCCTTTTTCTGTGTCCACGTCTGACGTCTTGTGTTTGTCATACCCTTCGTGAGGCACAGGTTTATACTCAAAAATGCATTTTCACTAGTCTTATCAGACTTTTTAATGAAGATTGCAGTGCAACTTTTCTAAAAAATGTATAAAAACACAAACCATCAGCCTATTTCAACTATATTAAACCCAGATTCCCGCAGTTTAGAGCATTCACAATAGGTAGGCTGCCTGAAGAGCTAAAGGTGATAAAACTACATGATATTGCATGAAGAGTGCTGTGGGTGACTACTGCATGGTACTACTAAGAGCTGGGCACTACAAATGCTTACAGTGAACTCACTAAAAGAATATATTGATATTCTGAGAATATTCAGCATTAATCTTTTAGAGAAACATGACTTCAGCAAAAACATGTACAGTCTTGCAGCATCCTATAGTGGTTACAAATGGCAAACAGCATCCATTTAAAATAGGTACAGCTCAAACCATGGCAAGTCCTCTTGACATGCTTTCTCAAGACAATAAGAAGTCTAATAATATAGGTTTTAACAACCTTTTGTTTCATACTATTCCTATCTCAACAGATTACAATTTGCTACTGGCAAATCATTATCAAATTCTGAAGGGATTCTAAGGAGAATTTCTTATTTTACTTGAGTCTAAAGTATACAAAGCAATTTATTATTCCTTTTATCTCTCACTTCAGCCTTGTAACTTTGAAATATACCTACCTAAAATCCATTATTTCCTTGCCAACTTTTCCATTTCCTTTCTATTAAGGCAAACTTTAGGAGAAAACATTGGCAAACCCAGTTAACTAAACATGTTACTATAGGTTTCATTAAGCTTCAGAGAAGTTTCTGTGATCTGTTCAGAGATAAAGAAGGGGAAAAAACCCAAAAAGATTCACTTGGATTCTGAACACAGGGGGCAGAGAATGACACCAGATACAATCTGTCCAAATTTGTAGTCACCATCTCATACACACCAAGTTGTCCAAAATAACATTAGAGCAGGTAAGACCTTGCTTAGATAGAGCAAAATACAGAGTGTGGAGAACAAACCATGTTCCCCTAAAAGCCTTTTTCTTCTTGATATACATATCCAGTCAAAAAGATTATCTCCATCTGGACTGTGTTTTGCTATTTATACTAACATAGCCAAGTATTATAGGACAGAATTGGAGATAAACAGAAAAAACTGCAATTTTTTCCTAGATCATCTTAACATACTAGCACACACACTGCCTGGTGTGGCACTGTGTCAGCTGGCCGTTGCGGAGAACAGACGTGAAATACAACTTGCATGAGATTGCTGCATGCCACACACACACGTTACATACTTCAGTTAGCTCAGCAGCCTGTCCTTGTTTCCAAGTCCTTGCCCAGCATGGACTTCATATTTAGAACATGGACAAAGAACAAACAACACACTGCTCAATGAGCCATGCTTCCACCCTTTAAAAACCCACATTCAGTTGCTCGCACTTGATGAGGAGACAGAGTACAAAATAAGCCCTACAGAAACTCGTGTTGTTTCACCTGCGTGCTCCAGCACACCCTGCCAGGCAGCAGAGCCGTGCTGCTCATGCTCACACAGCCCCTGCTCATGCCTGCATCCCTCCCTTAATTATGTTGCTATTTTGATTGCAAAAATGGAGAGCCCTTAATGCAGAGTTGAAAGCTGTAATGCGTGCTGGGAAGTAGTGCTGATCTAATTACCTGGTTGTAAGAAGCTGTCTAAGCACATATTGTCTTCGTGTACAATCTGGTTGCCAGCTCCTTTCTGAAGCACTGGAACCCATCAGTCCAAAGGCCACAGCCAGAATTTAGACCATTAGACCACAACATAGCCCTTTTGTTTGTTTTTTACAATTCATATGAAGTTTCTCACAAAGATAATTTTGAAATGTGAAGTTTTCACAAAAATTGGAGAGATACCAAAGATCTCTATCGCTCTTGCTCTATTTCAGGGGTTTTAAGGAATCTATTGCCTCCTTGAAAGGTTACAGTGTTATACGAAGGGCAAAGTTACTTGTTGCAAAAGGCACAGCAGTTTTTAATTAAACTTCATAAAAGGAACTTACTATATGCCTTTTCTTCCTATATAACAAACACATATTGTAAGATTACTTTTTCCTTGCACTCACTGCCTGAAGGCAACTGGCCTCCGGTCAATCTTCTGAGCTTAGACCTTTCTATAATAAGAGTCAGTCTCCTTACACCTCTGCACCACAGCTGTCCCCTACTTGACTTGCTTTCAAGAACTCTCCCTGTCAGCCCCTACACAAGTGCCAAGAGAGCCTTCCAATCCCCTCCCGCTGTGCGCTCACTACTAGTTCCACATTTGCCCACGTGCGGCATTTCCCTCCCCATCCTACAGCGTGGCTTTACACCCTGTAGTAGCGGCAGGGTGCTCTGCAGTGCCAGGGGGCTGGCAGGAACACTGCCCTCCCAGACACTGTCATTCCCAGAGGACAGGCACCCTCATTTAGTCATTACAAAAGCCTAAGCAGCACCATCGAAACTGGAAACTTGCAAAACGAAGACTCCTACTGAATGCAATAAAAACTGCAGTTACTAGACCTACACGTTACTAACAAATAAGACAATTCAGAACCCTAGTTCAACTGGACTTGAGAAATGCTCATTAGTTATACACAAATGAACCATCCCACTGAACAGGAAAACCGCAATGTATTTTCATTGTAGTATGCAAGTTGTTTGGTAGCTACCAAGCAAAAAACACAAAACAACCACATGCGTTTTTAATTCAAACTGGTTTCCATCTTCTGGTAAACACAAAAAAACCCCCAACAGCTAAACAAACCAAAACCCCCATTCTGCTGAATTCCATAAGCGCTTGGATCATAAACCAGCATTTTTCTGCACAATGGCAATAGCATTCATATTAAAACATTTATGATGAGCAATGTTTGCCCATAAATGACTTAGTGATTTTTACACCAGAAAGTTTGCTCTTCATATAGCATTTGTCCCAGCCATTTGGAAGTTATCTTTTGAGCCTATCACAAGATGACTAACTCCTAAGGCAGTAAACATTACAAGAAATGCGTAATCCTCTGGGGAAAAAAGGTACCAATATTTATAACAAGATCTGGGCTTACAAGAACAAAATTTTCCAACTTGAGTCTTTTTATAGTTTCATCTCTACTGCAAACAAGTCACATATTCAAGCTTTAAAGCACAAGAGAGACTAAGCAATAATTAATTTTCAATATTGAAACAGCTTTCTAAATATTACGCATAAGCTTTTAATAAAGATACTAATCCAGATACACAGTGCTCTGACACCTTGCCACTGATGTATGGCCTCTGATCACTTGCTTGCTAAGCACTGAATACTGAACAAAATGGTTATTTCCTGAGGAAATCAAATATATCTGAAAATAAACCTATCTAGCTGAAAATTTTGAACACTTAATGCAGACCAGTAGCCAGGAAAGGACAGTGAAAAGAAAAGGTTTAAGCAAGCTGCCTAGGTTTTAATTTAGTTCTGTCGCTAGGCTCTTGGATGACCTTGAACAAATGCTTTTACTTCTTAGTTTCCTCCATTTGTAAAGATACCAACAAAGATACCTAAAGCTGTAAAACAATCATTGAAGTCTATTCCATAAAATCATTATTAAACCTAACAAGTAGTTCCTCAAGCTTTCCCCTCTCCAATAGACCCATGAAGCACCTGTGAATCAGACCCTTTCCCACTATGCCTTTAAACACTCTGTAAGGTTCTCTGGAACTGGATGTGGCAAGTCAGGAAGAGGGTGTCTGGACAACGGGAAGGTATTGAAAATGTCTGTTCAGCACACAGCTGCAGATGAAGAGAATGTGACATTAAAATGCATAAGGAATAGGCCAGAAAATAACTATTAGCTTTTCCAATGCCTTCATAGAGATTAATAGCACACTTCATCTGAAGAATGTTTGCGTTACAGGCCACCCCTTCTTTATGGCCATACTCTGGAACGACAGAAGGTCTCAAAGATAACAGGTGAAAAGGATCGCTAGTTATTCGCTCTCACCGTTGGACCAAAGGATCATTTATTGTATGAAGTGACTAAGAGAAAGCACTCCATGAGAACCAGAACCAAAGAAAACCACCCGCATGGATTTGTCTCTGACAGCTGACTACAAGCTTTCGCCTGTTTTCATTTTTATCTGTCACTTGCCACTGAGGCATGTACAAAGCTACTAGCTAGTAAAAAGTCTTTGGTACCAGCTTATTTTGCAGTCCTGCCTTTAGTAGAAGCCCTTAGAGATCTCTCTCATCTACATAGCTCCAACTTTCCAAAGAACCTGTAAGAAAAATAATTGTCTTTCATAGCTCTAGCACACCTTTGATTTAGAGTGTCACTGGAGAAAGGAGGATGGTTGGACAGAAAGACTGCATTTGCTCTCTTTCCTTGCGAGGTCAGATAATGTAATGTGGTAAAAACATATAAATTAGTACAGATAAGTTAATTCTCCCATTTTTCCCTGTCCTATGCCATAAAAGTAAAGAAGCTAAAAAGGAGAATTTCAAAGCTTGTAATAGGACAAACTTCTTCAGGCAAGAAAATAGTGAAAAAAATCATCGAGATCAAGATTAAGAAATGCAAGCATCAACTGAGCCTTTATCTATACGGAGAATTCCATTATGATATTCCATATGATTCCATTAGTGACAATAATGATTCTGGGTTACTAAATCCAGACTTGAAGTATCAATCAACCTCTAATGGGAATTAAATATTTTCCTTCTGATTCTAGAGGTAAGAGGCAATATCCTCTGCTGTCAGAAGAAAGTGCCTAATGTTTCCTCTGTCCCTTGCAAAAAAAGGCATATTGAATTAGCAGGATTTCAGCGTGATCCTGTCTGAAATTCTTGAATTTCTATTGAAGCTACAATCCAAAAGCAACGCACACATTCTCATTTTAAGACAAACAGAATGCAGCTCAAAATCTTACAAAAACCAACACCCAGCACATGATCTCCCTCTCAGGATTAACATAAACCAACTGAAATTGTTTCTCAGGAGGCTCTAAAAGATTTATCCAGTGCTGGTTTTCTTGTTACTGACAGGCTTTGGTTAGTGCATCACATGACAGCAGCTCTACATACCTCATCTCGCTAAACCGTACGTCAGTGCATCATACCAGGCAGGGCAGCTAGTGTGGTACCATCAGACCTTTCAAATTCATCTACTGCCACTTCCAATCTTCCAATATTTCTTTCTCAAATGATCATACATATTCCATGTTAGCTCATATAGTCAAATTCTACAGCAGTTCAGTGCATGTTAATATGGGGAGCTGTACCTCCAAAGGTACGGAGCAAACTTTTTTGCATGTATTATCAAAACACACATATATGTGTTTTTCAAAAATGATTTTAAAATCTTCAGTTGCAAAACGATCAGCTTTTTGGAGGGGAAAGAGCCAGTACAACAACAAACTGTTCTTTCTAGAACTACTACATATCCGTGTCACATACTATGAGAAATCACGGGGAAAAAACAACACCCAAGAAAAAAGCAGCAGCACCAGGCATGAGTAACTTGTGTGTATTTGTGTCTGCACCTAGTCTCCCACCTGGAATGCTGCTGGTGGCATTCACCATGCAGAGGTTGAAAAGCTTTGCTATTTGCTGACAGACTAATGTTGAGTGCCTTTATCAAGAACATAAAACATGCCACATTTATAATACACAGGATGGCTTCAAGAAGCATAGAAAAATGCTACCAGAAGCAAACTTAATGAACATGTACAGTTATTAGTTTACCCAGTAAATATCTGTGCGCTGTAAAGTATTAGATAAACAGCTGTATCTGCAAGGCAGTGAGCAGTGTCCATGGATGCATCTCTGTGACGTAGGCACAGAGGCTGTCTTAAGCTAGCAGATACAACCACCTTTTCTTTTTTCTCAGAAAAAGAAAAAACACAAAAAACCAACCACAAAACCAAACACAGGAAAAAAACCCCACCGTCAAACCCCCCCACCAAAAAAAACCAACAACCACCCACCCAGATAAGGTTATCTTAGCATTAACACGATATTCACTACAAAGGCTTATATTTTTGTCTCGAGTATTTTACTAAAGTACCATTTCAAAGCAAATTGTATCCAACCATCAAACTGTCCATCTAGACAGGAAGGCTATAAATCTGAGAAGCCGACAATACAATCACAAACCCACAATCCATTACTGCATGATGTCAGTGGTATAAAACATACTTGTTTTACTCTCTATCATTTTGAGGCGCTATTAAGAGCTTGTATGCTGTCATCAGCAACAGCGAATAAGACGATTCACATCTTAACGTGAAAACACACAGTATAGGGAAACGAGTGAGCGAGAGATTAGTAGGTACAACACATTCTTCGTGTGCAACACAGCCCCACCAGAGCCGAACGTGATAAATAGGTCTGAAACAGCTGTAACCTCTCCTGCTGGTAGCAGCCAAGCAGAGGAAGAAATGAGTTGACATGCAAGTTTTACGTTTTTGTAAATCACACAGTTTTGATGGCGACAGTGGAAGTAAAACATCCCCCCCCAACCAAAACCTGCGAGGTTAATTAACCTAAGGGCGCTAATTCGCAGGGCTAAGGTGAAACTCAGCGCTGGTCCTCAATAACCTGAAGGACCTTCACCCAAGCACGCATTTCAGACGCTGCAACAGAGGCAGTGGGATCTGCATGAAAACAAGCCCGCTCATCAGCATGAATTAACACACGTAACGCTACAACCACACGCAGTTCAACACGGAAATTCGTGCCTAGGACACCTAAATCCTACCTGCACCTATACATGAGTTGCTTAATTCGCTAGAGAACACAGGATATGGGGTTTTGGGGGGCGGTGGATGTGTTTTATTTAGCGTTTTGACGGAAAACGTTGTTCTTCCCCGGTCAGGCGCTTCGGGGCTCGCCGGTTTTCGCTCCATGTTCCAGTGGGGAACGCATCGCCTCAGACCCCGGCTGCCGCCTCAGCGAGGCCGGGCGGCGGGCACCGACCGCCACCCCCGGGGAAGGGAGCCCGGGGCCAGCGGGAAGAGGGACCGCAGTGCGAGGGAGGGGAAGGACGGGGGAAGAGAAGGAGGGCGCAGCGGGGCATGCAGCGGCGCGGGGGCACCTACCAGTCCGTGTGCGGCTCGTCGATGACCAGGAGCAGCTTGAACTTTCTGCCGGTAACCGAGGAGACGGCGGAGGAGGGATCCACCAGCCCGGCCGAGGCCGCCGTCTGCTTCACGGCGTTGGAGAGGGAGCTGAAGAAGCTGCTGCCCGTGGACTGCTGAGGCGGCGGCTGCTGCGGCGGCTGCTGGGGGGGCGCCGGCTGCGGCGGCTGCCGGCGCTCGGCGGCCGGAGAGGCTGAGGCAGGGGCCGAGGATGCTGAGGGAGGCGGCGGCGGCGGCTGCTGCGGCTCCGGCCGCTGCAGGTCAGTCATGTAGCCATTGGGCAGGTTGGCGATGAAGCTGCTGTCCGAGAGCCTGCGCCGCAGAAAGTTCATCATTTGGCCGGGCGAGGGGAAGGCGAGGCTGAGGCGAGGAGCGGGCGCGGCGCGGCGGGAGGAGCGGTCCGCAGCCGGGCTCGGTCGCAGCCCCACTGCCGGCCGCGGCGGGAGGCGCTGCCGTCCCCTCACGGCGCGGGCACCGCCGCCTCACGGACTGCCTTTAGGGGGCGGCCGCGCGCGCGCCGCGCCGCCAGCGGGTGGGCGAGGGCGGGGCCGAGGGTGGTGCGCGCGGCGGCGGCGGGGGGAGCGGCGCGAGGCGTCCCCTGAGCCACAGGTGACCCGGCTCCCGCAGCGCACCGCACCGCGCAGCGATGGGGGGTGATGGCGTGAGGGTGAAGAGGAGAAAGCTGTTGGGAAGAGCCCAGTGCGGGGGAATGGCTCTGCGGGAACAGCGGCCACCGGCAAACCCCGGTGACCCGTTCCTGCCGCTGCCACCCGCGGGAGCACGGGGAGCAAGGGCAGGGGCAGCTCCAAGCAGGGCTGCGCCCCTGCGAGTGCCGCGGTTACAGCCCCACACGTGTTGGTGAAGCCTTTTGCTAATAACAAAGAAATAACCACCACTGCTGAGTAAAAAATGATCAGTTTGATGAAAGTAAAGTGGTGGCAATATTACATTGTCATGGAGAATTACAGATGCCTTTTCCTATCTTAAAAACTGAGCTTTCTTTAAGAGTAATTTGAAGTCTTTTCCCCGAGTTTTAACATAAAATACACAACCTTCATTGTGTGACACACTTCTGTCCAAGATACACATACCCACACATCACTTGGCGATTGTTCTTCCTAGGCCGTACTGCACGGAGCAGGTGCTTTAAGATCATACACAGCAAGTTCATGCAGCAAATTCTTTTAAAGTTTGAGATTTGTTAAGCTTTTTCTGATGCTAACACTTGCCCAGTTTAAAGTTTACATGTCCCAAGGTAGAACGCATACAGGATTCTTTAATGAATCCCTGAACTCGGAAACATTCACTAGTATGACAGAAAATGAAGTCAAATACCAGTAGCAGATACACTTCAAACACCACAGACACCCCCTGGAAATGGCTGCTCTGCCAAGCCATGAGATGGGCCACACTCAGAGGCAGCTTTTTGCATTCAGGGCACAGGAAAACTACATGAATGGAACCTTCCTGGGCTGTGACTGCAGTGGGAACGTTCCTGCCACTTCATCAACCCATGGCCCGTGCCAGCAGAGAAGTTGTGGAACCGTGCTTGTATCTAGGTAAATTCAAGTCTTGTGGGATCCAGAGAGAAAAATTTTCTCTCAGTAGTGTTAATATATCTGGGGGCTATTCGTATTCCTAAAAAGCTGCCATGTAAGCGCGATAATGCAAGTTAAATCATCTACAACATGCGACACAGAAGCAAGTCGCTTGCAGAGAGAGGTAGAATATCGCAGTTCACCATGGCAAGGGCTTGTGATCATTTCCAATATTGCACAGGTAAAGGTGATAGAAGTCAAGACTGAGGAATTGTTTAATTCCTCCTTGCTTGAATAGTTGGATCAACAATCCCCCCTCCCTTCTCTGCTAAAAAGCAGGTGGCCAAAGAAAAAGGGACTGCTTTTACATATCAAATACAGTCTTATACGATGCGAACTGTTTCATCTTCCCTGTAGAGAGATCACTGAAAAACCCTCCTAAGCAGTCTGACACTAACAAATGATATTTAGATGTTTTATACATTAGTGTTTAGGATTGATTGTATAAAACCAAACCCCTCTGGACAAACAGCTTTCTACGTATCCTCAGAGCCTGATGATTTTCCTGACTGACAATAAGGTTTTCCTGAGGCTCGCACTTCCGCTGTTCAAAGTTTACACGTTCTTTAATGAATCCCTGACAAGTCAGTCACTCTTGCAGAGCCAAGCTAACCACAGCAGCAAGAGCTGTGCGACATTCTGCTGTGCACATCAACACAAGTGTTAACCCTGTTACAGGGCTGAAATGTGCCTGCCTTCAGTGCCAGCTGTACTCTCTGATACAGAGGCAAGAAACACTCAGCAAACAGAAATGATAGGGAGTAATTTGAATGTCAGGAGCCATTACTATAAAACAAAATAAACCCATGATTAAATGGAGTGCTTAGGCTGCTAGAGTTTCAGTGGTGCAAGATCTATCCATGTTAACGTGTTTGTGTGGAAAACTTGTTTTCTCATTGATGAAATCTGATTCCTATCCGTAGTACTTCCTTGTATATTCCCAGTCCAGCCAAACAATTACTTTAAGATCCTATGGACTGATTCTGTGATCATTGCCAACAGACTCTCCAATACGCTTGCCCTTTCTGGTCTCACAAACTGTGAGGTGTATCACATGCTGTTGGAGAATCAATAGAATATTGCAGGGAACTTGCTAAACTTAATAGCACATAAAACTGTACATGAAAAAGAACTACCAGCACTTTTTGTCCAACCTACTATTCATGATACTTCAACATCTCACAACACATTTGAGATAATTCAAGGTGATTACATCTATTAGGAAGAAAGAATACTGAATCACTAGTATGTTAAACAGAGAGTCAACATCAAAGCAGAGAAGACAACAGCAAATTTAAATCCAGTTTTGTTTCCCAACATTGAAATCAATGGGAAAAAAGAAAAAATCTAATTACTGGGGATTAGTGTGTTGGCAAATGGAGAGGAAGAGAAGAAAAAGAAATGCTGAAGCATCCTACCTAGTATGCTTCCACTGAGATTCATTAGGCAGCTTCACTGGACTTCTCCCAAACCTCCTGCTGTTACAATGACCCTGCAGCAAAATCATGTCAGCTTTCTATTTCTGATCTTCCTTGCCTTTGGTTGTCCAAGGTGGCAGAAGTACAGTTAAACCATATGAAGATGTGACAGAAATAGGCACACTGCGGAGTAGCTGCCTCAGTTACTGCTTTAGAAAGGACACGATATGAGCTTGAGCCTCCCTTCCCAAATCTAGGCTCTTGTACTTTGATTTATGAATATTAGCAGAGAACACAAATTAACCAAAATTAGGTTGGGTTTTTTCGCCATTAAAACATCTAAGTTTTTATTACCTAAACTGTTCCCTTGGTATTAAAATAATTTTCTTCTGATGTGCCTACCTACGTATGATTTGAATCATGTTGAGAAATTTGACTTCTAATTTATATAAAGTTCACAACAAACATAGCAGGAACTTGAAATATTAGCTGAAAATATTTGCAGGGTGCTATGCAAAATTGTTAAGTAAATGTACTAAGACATAAGGGCTCTGTTTCATTTATGTCAGTTTAGTAAATATGTACATCTGGCCTTAAGTAAGTTCACGTTTTCTAAGCATACCAATTCAAACAATTCTATATCAGCAAGAAATACACTTCTAGCATTTGCAGAGAGGATCTCATGGCTGTAACAGTATGTTATGTAAGCATAGTACAAAGCATCCTCTGCTCCTACACCTGCCCCTGGGAAGCAGCTAAGAACCGCTCGGCCTCTGTGCTCCCTCAACAGTAGCTTCTCCCCTGCCACCAGCTGCCCCAGAGGAAGGTGAGCAGGAGCACAGGAGACAATGCCCCCATCTCCAAAGTGCTCAGTGACTGAACTAACCTGTCCCGATAGCAAAGGGCACATCTCATCTCCTTGTCAGTACCGAAGTCAAGGACTCTATAGTAGTAGTTCCTTACCTTTGAAACCACACAGCATTCCTGAAAACAAAAATACTATGTACTGTATTATACATCCTCTGTGCTCAGCAGTCCATTGAATCTAACATAGAAACCCCATGACAATTTATTTAATAAACCATAATTTATTAGAGACTAGACTTTTACCTTCACAAGCTTTGAACATGGATGAATTCATGCTGCAGAAGAGGGCTTTGTAGTCTCATGAGTAATGGTTGCCGAGATGTAAGAGGGAGTTCAAACACATTCTGTATGCGACATGAGAACAACCTGTAACAGAAACAGGCTACAATCTGAGTGGTAACTACAGGTCAGATAAATGATTACAGGAGATGAAAGTCTATTGAAATAGTTTGTCTCTATTCTGAAATCTGAAGTTATAATAGCAGTTATGATTATCTTTTGACTTCCTACAAAAATATAGCTGTTTTCTGATTTTTTGGTTCACTGTATCCTGTGCTTCAAGGATTTTTGGGGGTTTTGTTTGTTTGTTTGTTTTTAATACAAAAGAACTTCAATCACTTTTTACCATGTAATTAAGGCTCAAATACTGCTGGCTTTACTCAGGCTGAAGGCAACCTTGTACAGATTTCAGAACTCAAGCCACAGAAGTCTAAATAATTAACTTTTAAATACAGTTTATAGCAAAAAAATTCAACCATTACACACATGGACTGACAAATTGAATATATAAAGCAGCACATTTAATACATCTCTTAACTTCATGTGATAATATACATATATTAAAGTATATCTAAAATACTGTTTACTGGCATTGTGTTTCTAGAGGAATGCAGCAATAAATGTGGTATGACCTGCTGTATTTCTTGAGTTTCCTACTCTTTTGATTTTGAGAGCATAGCCTTTGTCATACTAGTGATCTCAGAAACAGGTAGTTCATTTCTTTGCATCTCAGCAAGCAGTGTTCCCTCTTACAGTCCAGAAGATTGCTCTATATTACAGAAGAATCAGCAAATGATCTGATACAGAAACTTCAACTAGTAAGGCACATTTAGTATTTTGCAGATGAGACAAACTGTTTACAGGCTACACATTCTATGTTGGGAGAATCCTGTCAGCAAAACTTGGACATTTCTCAATGTGGAGGGGAGCTACCATTATGGAAAGGAATAAATAGTAGATGTTAGGAATAACAAAAATAAAGACATAGTCACAGTGTATGTTCCACTGGAATGTGACCAAAGCAGAAGAATAAAAAAATTTCTAAAAAGCAGAAAATAAATTCCTTATAAGCTTTACTTACTGTATTGCTGCCTACTGTATAATTTAGAAATGGACTTTGATATCTAAAACCCAAAACTAACAAGGAATACCATACAAATGCTATAGGAAAAGTACGGAAGACAAAAATGTTCATGCTAAGAACAGAGCCAAAGACTTGAGCTCCACTAGATGCACACGTGCATGCACTCAGATGGATGGTGCTCACACGGGAATGGGCTTTTTTGTCCTTTAAAACCTGAAGATTTTCCCTAATCAGAGAACACACAGTGCATATATAGAGGAATAAGACATTAAACACTGTATGAATGTCCTCTGAAGATCAAAAAGTCTGCCAGCAAAGTCGTACATTAAGTCAACTTAATTGACACAGAAGAGTTTTGGTCTGTTTTAAGGTTTTTCTTCTGCAGATTTTTAATTTATGTTATTAAATTTAGAGTGAAGGTATCCTTGATTCTGACTCATATTCTAATTTGAATACATAAATGTGAGATCAACGGCCACACAGTTACGGAATGAAAAATAAACCTAGGAATGGCTTCCAATGAAAAGAGTAAACCACTGTAAAGCACAAGTCTAGATGAAGCAAATAAAAACATGGCACTTATATCCAATCTGGCCTTCACAATAAAACTGTAATTTTCTTTTTAAATGACTTCTCAAATGATTAAGATGAATGCACATTTACCTAATTAATTGCCTGCTTTAGTTACACAAATTCATTTTGAATACCACGTATGTGGAAACCTGATAAGCCATTAATGTGCAACATGCACGATGAGCAAAGAATTGAAAGGATGACAGCACATGAGCTAAACAGTACAGTTATGCTTTGGTACCCATTTTTCCCTCAAGTGAATTAAAAGCCAGTATTATGCAGCATGTGTAGGATTCAAAAATTACCTTTCATCTCACCATTGTCAATGAATGCTGAGCTATTTTAGAAAATAAGACATAGAAAGAGTCAGCTGCGACAAGGAATTAAAAAACCCATTTTATAAGTAAACTATACAATGTAAATGTGAATACATTATTGCACATATGCTTGTACATACAAGCAGATACTTTTTTATAAATATATATATATAATCATAGAATAGTTAGGGCTGGAAAGGACCATAAGATCATTCAATTCCAACCCCCTCAGTATAGAAATTTTAGTCATTTACTGCAAAATTGCACCCTGACTTACTACCTTTACTACACCATGTACAAACCAGTGGTACAAACCAATGCAGGCCTCAGAACTAACACAAGTACAAAGTCTTACATTCTTTTTCAAATTATTACCAGATGTCAACATTTCAGTGACAAATAATCTCCTAAAAGACACAAATCATAAATACCGACTACATCACTGTTTATAAACCAATAATAAATGAGTTGGGACTCTAATTAAGGAAATACAGTATTAATTCCATGATCAAGATGTCAAAAGTTCATATTAAACCTGTGGTTTGATTTCTGTCCTTCAAATATATATAACCTGCTTTTTAACCCAAAATCTTCTGTCTCAGATACTTTTGTATAACAGCACTGAAGACACAATGTTACTTAAACATTTTTAGACATTTTTAAGCAGTTAAGACTTATTAATTCCTAAAAATTATGTTTAAAACAGAGAGACTGGATGTATGCCCACAAGTATTAGAGATGCACGTAACTTTGGTCATTCTCACTGCAATTACATGCAGCAAGCCCCACATTTAAAGTCATTTGGCCTCTTTTGTGTCACTTCTTGCAATGCCGCCAAATACACTATTATAACCTTCAACATTCTGCACAGGTTTTGGGACATCTCTGTTCATGGGTTTCTTTAGAAAATTATTCCCATTTTGCTCTTTGTAGCAGGTTTAATATCATCCATTTGTTACGCAAGGAAAATTCTGCCTAAGATTTTTTAGCCTAGCAAAAGGAATAAAAAAACCCATAGGGCAAGTGATCTGAAAAATCCAAAGAATGAATTTACTACAGTGTATTGTGCTATGAAAGTTTGCCTTGTTGCCCATTAAAATCATGTGAACTGGACAAACTATTGTTCAATGAACAGCCAAAGAAGATCCTCTTCTCTTTTTACAGATGTATAGAATTTACAGAGATTCTCCTTCACAGAGATTGCAAAGCCTGAATGTCCTTATACATAACCACTGAGTAAGGCCAAGTGAGAAAGGACATTTCTCTTGCATTGAAGTTGACTCTGTATCTGCTGATAACTTTGTGCTCAATTTTTGATTAAATCTGTCCAATAGAGCGCACAATAAAGGGTAGTCCAATGTGTTTGCTGCTCTCAGGTAATGTTCATTTTGAGTTTCACCAGAGTAACTTTAGTACTAGCTAAGGAAATTTAATATTGTAAAAATCATTCTGTAGTAAGTTCTGTGTTGAGGGAAGCACTCGGTCATCACCTGCACCATGATCATTTATGTCCTGAAATGTTCTTAGGGCCTACATAGAATAAATCAGGTTGGAAAGACCTTTAAGATCATCAAGTCCAACTGTTAGCCCAGAACTGCCAAATCCACCACTAACCCATGTCACTATCACTATAAATATATGACCATCTGAAGAAGTGCAGCTGCTTTAGTTGCTCACTAAGGAGAAAAACTATTTCAGAGGTTCCTAATGTCACAAGGCAATTGAGAAAGGCCTCTGTTCCAGCCCACACTTCCTGGACTTATAAAGACTAAGCAATATTGCAGCACAACCTTAAGCACATCTACTCTACTCTTGGATGTAGAACCCACTATTAATCAGTTGGACATAAAATACACATCTGAGTGCTCTCGAAAAGCACATCTTTATAATGTTCCTAGTTAAAAACGCTGGAAAACAGCTATGCAAAATAGGGATACCCAACTACCCACTATATTTTCGTATTGTCAGGAAGAATAGTGCATCACAGTGACATGTTTATATGATGTTGTGAACTGAGCTCGAAGTAATGCTTGTTAACATGCTGTAACTACTCTTAAATTAAAAAGTTAATGTGAGTTTTATCTGTTTCATGTAAGTGCTATACTCTTTTCAGAGACCACAAATAAATGAAAGCTGAAAGAAATCTCCTTTCCAATATGCCTTTTAAAATCAACAGGACTAAAAGATGAAGATGCAAGACAGACCAACAGGTTTAGGTCTCTATCAAGATTTCTGGATAAGGAATGGGTTGGAAGGTCGTGCTCAAAGACTTGTGGTCTCTCGACTCCTCTCATGAGACACACACCCCCCACACACACACAGTTGTGCATACAGCTCCGGGGCCCCAAAATAAGAAGGACATGGACCTGTTCGAGTGAGTCCAGAGGAGGCCACAGAGGTGTTCCGAGGGCTGGAACAGCTCTGCTCTGCAGCCAGGCTGAGAGAGCTGGGCTTCTTCAGCCTGGAGAAGAGAAGGCTCCTTAAGGGGAGACCTTAGAGCAGCTCCAGGGCCTAAAGGGGCTACAGGAAACCTGGAGAGGGGCTTTGGACGAGGGCCTGTAGGGACAGGACAAGGGGAATGGCTTTAACCTGCCAGAGGGGAGACTGAGATGAGCTCTGAGGCAGAAGCTCTTCCCTGTGAGGGTGCTGAGGCGCTGGCACAGGGTGCCCAGAGAAGCTGTGGCTGCCCCATCCCTGGCAGTGTTCAAGGCCAGGTTGGACACAGGGGCTTGGAGCAACCTGCTCTAGTGGAAGGTGTCCCTGCCTGTGGCAGGGGCTTGGAACTGGGTGAGCTTTAAGGGCCCTTCCAATCCAAACCAGTCCGGGATTCTGCGATTTGAATGGCCTAGCAAAACAGGAAGACTTTCCAACTTCTAATACATTACAGATATTTCATCATGTAGTTGTAGTACACTCATCCCGTATTTTAAGTCACTCTAAGGGTAACTGTGCTTTAAGCATTTAATTTATTGGAATCATTTTCAGGTTTAGAGATTATTTCTGTTTCTTCTACAGAACTGAAACAGAGCAAGAGAATCTCTGATGTTTCACACTCAAATGCTACAAGACTTCTTAGAAGTTCTGTAATAATCCTCTTTCCCATCCTTTACAAAAGCGCTCTGCTAAAATATTCCTATTTTCAGTGTGAAATAAAACTAATATAAAGTACAGAAACTAAATTAAATTGTTCCTGCTTACACAATATTTCTTTACTTAAGGATTAATATTTGAGCTTTTTTAAAGTAATGTAATAGCTTATGGAACTCCCCAAGCCAAATACCAAACTCCCCAAACCAAAAGAAGTAAGTTACACAATCAGCCATTGACCTTTGCTTGGTTGTAGTTCCTTCTAAGCTGATCGCTTGAATTTGAACATAAAGCATTTGAACATAACCTTTTTGCAATGGTCTGGGATGAATAACCCAACCCCTTCACAAAATAACTATTCCAGCTTGTGAGTGAAAATCAAACCAGAGCATGGAAGATGTATGAAATGTCATGAGAAGGGAAATTAGGGCTGAGATAAGAACCCTTAAAGACAGCTTTCTCTTAAAACAGGATATTAGGTCTTATTCAAAATGCATTTAGCTGACTTATTTCACTGATGTTAGCTCTCACCTAGAAATATGGGCATCACTCCAAGGGCATACCTCTTTCTCTGCCATCTGTTACAACAAGGAGACACACAACTTAGACTCATTTCACACCCTCCTCAGTAAATAAGTAAATAAATAACTTTGACATCTGAGAGGACATTTTCCAGGAGAACATTGCACTATGAGAACTGCCGCCCTCAACAACACCTGCTGTCTCTATAGCATACAAGGGAAGTCACTGTGCAAACACAGGTGGGTTCCTCTACAGTAGGAATCCTAAAATGATAACTCGTTGTGAGACAGCATCATTTCTGCCAACTCTGAAAGTGATGGGGGAGAATTTTATTTCAATGCCCAAAATTTTATGTATAGAAAAACTATTTGTTATTTGTCCTGTGTGCACAGCAATTTTAACTTTCTGTCAAGGATTCGTGATGCTTTCCATAAGCCCTTTCTCACCTACCAAAATCCATGCATAAATCTTAGTGCTAAACATAAGGCAATGAGAGTGACTGGGAAAGTCAGCTGCTTACACATTTTGCAACAAATCTAGCTTTATCACAGAATTCAGAGGAGTTGAAATTAATTACCCAGATTTATATGTAATTAATATAGACTTTCTTTTGAGATTGCATATTTTTTACAGAAATCCTCTGTTTTGGTTCCATGTACAGGGAAAAGATTGAAATGCAGGGCAGAACAGCCAATAATTTAGATTAGCTGAGTCACTGTATTGCAGCAACAGTCCTCTCTCGGTAAGAAGCAAATAGATTAGCTAGCCTCACCCAAGAGATGAGGACATCACCATCACCAAGGAATATGATTAAAAACAGAAGTCAGAAGTCTTGCATCTTTGGTACCAAGGACATTCAGTCATATCCTTAAAAACAGAAATAGTATCTGCATAATATAGAGCTGATTAACAGATGCAGAGCAGTAAAGGTTATGTCATAAAAATAGACAAGTTTGCTGCACACGAGGAGTGTCAGTCAGTGCTGTATTTATGCAATAAATTAACCCTTAAATCTGATATCTATCTGCAGGAATCCTTTACTGGGATGTTCTTTACAGCCCTCAGTCCATTAATGAGGTAGCACAACCTTGTCTGTTATCTAGCAGTGAGCCTGAAGGCTCACTAATAGCTTTGATTATAGCTCTTAAAAGAATAAAGAAATTAAAATAGGATGATGAATTTGGTCGTCTGAGTTATCTGGTTTGAGTGGTAGCATCTTGCACCATACATTAGGCTTCTAAGACTTTATGTGTTGTTGTTATTATTATTATTATTACAAGAGTAGTCATTCGCTAGTACTATTAAACAGTATTTGTGGTTTTCAGCAGCTGCTTCTCTATGGTTTCTGCATGTTTTTTAAGAGAACTGAATCTCTGACAATGTGTTGTCTTTTCACATGCATTTATGATTTAGGTGATTGCACTGCTGTAGTACTGCATCATTTTTAAGACTGAAATGATCTTGTGTGTCAGCTGCAACACGGAGGGAGTACTTTCAGTGCAGTTAAACACACAATACCTGCAATATCTCCCCGTCAAGTAGCTCTCTCTCATATTAGGTGGATGATGAATTCACAGAAGGGCCTCTTAAACTGTTCAGAATTCTATAGTTTTAAAGAATTCACCTCTGGTAAAAGTAAATAGCTAGGAGAAATAGATCTCTGTGTCCTGACTCAGTGAAGTGTTTCTCTTTTATTCACTCAGGCCACTAAATGCTGCATTTCCCTGAACAACCAATTCATTCCCAGGGTTACATATCAAAGAGCAGCAAAGAGAATACAAACCCTAGACAACTATCTCACAGGGTTAAGAGGGTTAAGCTGTGCAAGGCTCTTGGGAAGAAAGGTACCTAGATAGAGGTGTATGTCACAAGTTTATTTTGTTTAATGCTGCCTGGTCTCCTGACAGACACATACAAGGTGTGTGCTCAGTCTGGGCTAGCACCACACTGGCACATCACTGCACAGGCAGTTTCTAATTGCACTTGAACCCCAACTTTGCAAATTCATTGAATTTTGTTGGGGGGGAGGGGATGATAATTACAACGCAAAAGGAAATTTAGCATTACTCTCACTCACAAAGGAAATGCAGTGGAGTGATCAGAGAGGGGCTTGGTTCTATTGCCCACCCTGTCACTGCTCCCCTGTTGATCACTGAGGTTTGTATCCACATACATAAAACGTGAATAGTGCTTACTAGTTTTTGCAGTAAAATCCAATACCCTTGGGGGGGGGTGGTTGGGGGAAGCCAAGTAGAGACTTGAAAATATTGCTACCTTTCCCATGTAAAGTCACATTTCCTCAGTTGGCAAATCTTGATCAAGTCGCGAAACAAATTTTTAACGTTTTTGAATTCCAAGAGAATAAAAGTTTTATTGAAGAACAAGATAAGTTTTCTTGTGAATCTGTGTCAGCTTGATGATAAGGTGCAACCTAGCACTTGAAAAGGCACCTACACTTCAGTGGCAGCATACATGAGAAGGCCTAATGCCACGTAGGGACAGAAGATAAGAATACAGTCTTGATACGCAAGCGCACATTACAGGTCTGCAAGCTGGGCATTCAGTCAGTAACTAACATATAACAAACTACAAAATCTTTTACTAAAACACTAGAGATGAAAGCACAATATTTTAATTTATGTCAGAGATTTTCAGATTTGTGACATGTCACAATTTTGTATCATAATACAACAGCATTCACTTTATAACAAAGCTGATGAGAACAGATTGGAGAGGTTTATGTTAATACAAGTGAAAAGCATTACCTGGTGGACAGCATACAGGTACACCTTCATTATATCCCAGAGTCCAGGCTTTGCTTCACCCAGAGACAGTCCTGCCAGGTGTCAAGGCCATAAAGAGCCCTGCAAGACATGAACACAATGAAAAAATGTCAGTAACTGTGCTTGAGTTTTCAGAAAATCAGAATCAGCTTATAAAGAGAAGTATTCCGCCATTTCAATAGACATTACTCAGATCAGCCAGGATACCTTCCCTGTTACCTTTACTAGTAATTTGTTTGGATCATGAAGATATGATCCATACCATGAAGATAAGATATATACGGACCTGTGTTTACCAGGTTACTGTGGTTAATTGGGTTGAGCTTTCCACAGCTAGTAAATGCTGCACTCAACATAACTGCATTAATGCCTAGATTTTAAGTCATCTATTTTGTATATTTCTCAAGATAGCAGTTCTGTTTTAAGAAGCAACTAATCTGTCATAGCCAAAACAGATGATATATCCAGTATATCTACAAAAACATTAGTAGACTGTCATTTGTAATATGCTATTAATTGTGCTAGCTAGTAAACCAATTTAAAGCATAGGTCAGAAATACCCACTGAAATTCTTCATCAACCAGATGGCTCACTCATAATGGTGCTGCTTGTTACAGAGCTCTGTTTATACCAGTGTCCTGGGAATGATGTTTTTCTCAAACATGGAAACAGGAGGATGATACTGAATTTTTGCATTTGATGTTCAAATACTTATAAATGGGAAACAGAAAAGCAACCATCATTGTTTTCATTCAAATTCAGAAATGAGCAAAGGAACCACTTAGCAGTCAATAGAGTGCTTGGCTCCAGTTGTGGGTTATTCCACATGGCTTGGTTTTCCAGTCTGCCTTCACCAGGTGCCACTCACTGACAACCATCCTGATTTGCCTGATCCATAGCTATTGTACTTCTGGCACAGAGAGACAGGGAATGGCAGAGAAATACAGAACAAGGTCCAAACAAGCAGCTGTTGGGAGAGGTTTGATAATATACTGGAAGTGCAGTTAAAAGTTGATATCAAACTGATAATCCAAAACCTCCATTGCAATAAAAAAAAGTTAGGAAGTTTAAACAAATATATTAACAACAAATATATTAAGGTAATTACAAATAGTTCTTTCAATAGATTATAGACTTTACAATGTTAAGCCATCTCAAAGTTGACCTCAGTTATTGATTTCCCCAGTATACCTGTTCACACAAGAGGGTAGGGGATAAAACAAAGCCTGAAACAAAACCAAAAAATCCAGCACTAATAAAACCCCTTTTCATTCAGAAGCGTACTGGCAGTTAAGGCAAAACTGATTTCTTAGAAATTCACTTGAAGGGTAGTTTTAAGTAAATTTTGTATCCAAAAATCATAGAATGGTTTGGGTTGGAAGGGATCTTAAAGACCATGTAGTCCCAACCCCCCTGCCACTAGATGAGGTAAGTGAACATTTAAAGAGAAAACAAAATCCTCCAAATTAGAGAATTAATGACAGATAGGCTGAAAACTAGGAGATTCTATATTGTAACTCTATATTCTGATTCTGCATTTCACACCTGGAGAGGTCTGTTAATGTCCAAGTTAGGCCTGTACTGTGGGCTCAACAGGGAAAGAGGTGCAGTCCTGTAGACCTGTGAAATGGGGATAGAAGGAGAAACAGGAAGGAAGAGAGGACAAACAACAATGTAACTGCAAAAATCTGGGGATATGCCAAAGCAAAAAAGTCAGGGAGGAAGCATTGAGGGATTCTGCTGAAGAGAAGGATTGCACAGTGGTGATGGTACGGACTGGGGGGAAAGTTCATGAAGATTTGGGAGGTGCTGCTTCAGTGCATATGTGCACAGGTACCTGCATATTCTCCTCCACTTGTTTCTGAACAGACCTCTCAGTTCTTACAAAGTGATCATGAAAGCGTGACCCACACACTTTGAAGCAAGAGAGTAACTTCAGGCATCTTAGTTCTGTTCCAAAATTCAAAATCCCAACAAAACCCAAACCAAATTGTGACCTTCTTTCCAGAAGTACTCTAGTTCTGAGCTAGTAACAGAGCACTTAGTGACTGCTGTAACCAAAGGCAATACCTGCCAGCTCTGTCAGTCAGTTTGTGTTCAAAAAGATGTGCTCAACTTCTGAATTTGTAGCTCCATTCTCAAGGCTGATGCAAACCGCCTCCCAGCAACAGAAGAGTTGAAACAAATTCCCAGTTTACTTCTGCAGACAACAGTATGAACAGAGAAAAATAAAGTTTTAAGTGTGTAACCATATAAAATTTATATTTTTTAATTACAGCAACTGAACTAAGTGAAATAGAGGCAACAGCTCACTCATTCAAGACAAAATGCCTACAGAGATACTAAAAAGTGTATAAGAATAGTATTTGTTAGGCTGCATAGTAAAAAAAGCATTTAAAATTCTAACACAATAAAAATGTAATTAGTCAAGTTTTTCAAAGTTAAACGGAGATGGAGACAGATGGAACAAAACCATCCTCTAGCATTTGCTAAAGGCAGAGGATACACAAATCCTACTTACTCCATACTCTCTAGATTTGTCCTGTCCTTGCTTGGTGAACTAAAAACCTCTGCCTCATTTTTAGTGTACTTTCACAGCTGTTTCATGCCAAAACCAAAAATTGATAGGATTTAATGGAAACTTGTGTTGGGTGGATGTGGGAAAGCAATAGATAGAAAAAAACCCTGCAGCTTTATAGTACGTCCCTTTTTGCCCTTCACTCAGTTCAGTCAGCCTCATCACCTGCACACTTTGTGCATGAAGAGGCCATGTCTAAACCAGAGCAGAATATTCTGTTAGTTGTTTTGCCTGATTTTTTCTGATCATTTAATTGCTACTGATGTGTTACACAGGGTATCTTACTCCATTTAAACCCACGTCTTCACAGGTTTCTTCAATCATGCAGCTTAACTTAGGGAAGAAACCCACTAAAACCTGCTGCTGAAGTAAAATTTGCTTCCCTAGTAGGAAAGCATCCATGGGTCCTGTGACTAATTCCATATGCATTAAAGAGAAGTTAAGACATAATAAACACACACATGCTTGGTAGAAACACGCAGACTGACAGAACCTTACTTGGCCAGTCTCAGGAGTTTAGTGGCAGTCAATGAAAAAGAGAAGCCTCCATTATGCAGTAGAATCTTACTGTAATTAAGCTGCATATGATAAAAGCCAATCCCTGCAAAACAGTAGCACACCCCGAGCAATGGATTTAACTTCACTGGATATTGATGAATGAATGTATTTGGAAGCAGAACATTACCGAAATGTTCTGGACATGACTATTTGTGTGAATACATAATGAGATTTGCTGCTGGGTCTGCTCTGCATCTTACTGCTCCCATTTGCTGGTCTTGCTCTTATGTTATATGTTATCATTAAGAAAACAAAATATCTGGGAAATTATTACTTCTGAAATTCCTTTAGTTACAGCCTGCAGATAGTAGCATAATAAAAGTCATCAAGTAGACTGTTGGTAAAACCATAGAGTAACCTTGTCTGAAACAAGGATAAGCCACTGAAAAACCATGTGATAAGAAGTTTAGGTTTTATACTCTCAGTGACCAGAAGATTCCGGAAGCTTAGTTTTCAAGCAAAAATAGAAACAAGAGAAGTTCAACTTAAATACAAAAAATGAGTTTTACATATTCACATAGAAAATACAGTCGGGGGAGGAGGGGGAAAGGCACTTTCTAGTTTCCCTAGGAAACTCACTATTACACTTGGTCCATTCTCCCAGCTTCTGTTGTTAACCTACGAGTGCTGCCAAAAGCCTTTTTCTACTTCTGGCAATATATTCCATTAGCAAATCTCAGTCTGAAGGCAGACTGGAAAGTTCCACAAGGTTCCAGTGCTGTTTAGACGTTGGAGACATGTGCCTTCAGATAACATATGAGATTGCAAATGCACAGCCTATCAGCTGTTACAAAAACAGCAGGATAAAAACATTTGTTATTAGAAATAACATTAATAAGAGAGCCAGGGAGATTTCATAGACATGTTAAGCTGATTTAGGCTGAAGAGATTTGGTTCAAAGAAAAATTCTAATCTTTCATTTATGAAGTATTCAGTGGAGTATTTTAACATGCCCATGACAATTACTTTGCCCTGACTAATCAGCTGATAGGTGATGCGGATGTGCTGCCTCCAGTTGCACTGCAGGATGAGTCACTAGCTGAGATAAAGAACAGAGCCCCAGCAATACTGCTAAAAGCTGTAACATACTCAAAGTATGCCTATTCCAGTGATACAGCAAGAATAATACTCTCCCCCAGGTTGGATTTTCAGTGTACTCAATCTTCTTCTGTGTAGTCAGTGCCTAGTGTGTTTTCACTCTGAAAAGTCAAAGGAGCTACTCAGTAAAAATGCTATAAAATCTTTATTTCATGCCTTTGTCTATTATTTTCAGACACATTTATGGCATTTCACATCGGCTCTTCTATGGGAAAACCTTCAGAAGACGATGGGTTTGTATAGACATATGTAAATAATGCATAGGTGTAATTATAAAACAATGAGATAAATGAGAGACTTAAATTGCAGTGCACAGCAGGTAAAACACACACACAGTGGAGAGAAGTCCCACTGAGAATGTGACTTTCTTAAAACTTCATCTGTTTAATTACAAGCTATGGATATTGCATACACCTCAGGCAAACATTATCGAGAGTGATGAGAAGGGGAGACCAACTTCCCACCAAACTTCACAAAGGTCCTGTCCTCTTTTGACCTACTCTTTACCCCCTCCCTTCCAGCCCTGTGTGAGGGTGTGTGTACAATACAAGGTTACACACAGACAGGGGCTTCTACTTCCTAACTGCTGAGCAGCACAAGAAACTATTAATGAGTTCCCAGACCTTGAGTGTATGGTCAGGGAGGGCTGAGAGAAGCTGGAATAGAGAAGAGGATAAACAACTGCCCTCACTGAGCTAGAGGCAGCAGAGACAGCTCCATCATGCCAAACAGCCCATGTACAGAACATTTCTCCAGTAACTGTATTTGAAGGCATTATAATATCTGTTTATCGTATGAAAGACAGTTACAGGATCATGTACCAAGTTATGGCTATTCAAGATGTGGGTGCCTGAGTCAGTAAGACTAACTGCATCTTTAAAACAAAGGCTTTGTTAAAGATCTTGCTCAGTCATTCCTCTCACTGTCTTCCACGGTAGGTCTAAACCAACTAAATGCTCTCATTATTTCTGTTGGATGTATGTTATGGTAAAAGAAAAGTCACTGAAAGAATGGAGGCATTGAGGCCTCAGTTAAGGATAGATCTTGTAAATTAACATCCACTTGTGGTGAGTAATCTTTGTGAGAAGTAGTTCATGGAAATAGTTTTCAAGTAAATGGATGTTTTTAATATCATTAATACTTTGCAGCTCATTTTCATGTTTTCATTTGATCTTTCAGAAAACATTTAATTATTTCAAGTTCCTGTATTCTTCCATGCCAAGTTCATTCTTGCCTCTCAGAGGTTTTTATGCTGATTTTTCATTTCATAATCTTGTCCTAGTATAAATAAGTGTTGAAACATTAACAACCAACTTTGCAATATCCATCCTGTTTATTTGTATCCCATCTCCATTTTCAATATTTTATGGTTGTAGAAATGTTACTCCCCAATCAAAAGGAAGTGCTGACAGTTTTACTTGCAAGCATAATGAAGGCAATCCATGCTCAAGGCTTGAATGCAGCTATATCCTACTGGTATTTTGCTTGAGTCACTTAGCTGAGGATGGTTTAAATCAGTTTAGTTTAAGCTTTAGTAATATAAAAAAGTTTTGTAATCACAACCAAGTGAACCTGCACATTCTCCACAGTCATTTCTTGCCTTCCCTGACAGCAAGGGCTTTGATTCAAAATGAGCTTCACCCTGACACTTTTCTAAGAGCATCTTTCAAATCAGGATGGCAGAAAGGGGAAAAAAATAAAGCACCACCTACAAGAGACCTCCAGTCCCTAACGTAGCACATCTAACTTCTTGTAAAACCTGCTCCCTTTGTAATAAACTTGAGATATCCATCAAAGCTAAACATTTTGACCTCAGTCATCAGTCACCACCCCTCAGTTTACCCCCCAAAGGGATTCATTCTGCCTTTTCACAACTTCTTACAATTGTCCTTAGGGAAATTCTAGTCTGATTGCATTATTATTTCACTCTCTCTTTATGGCTCTCCTGTTACAACTCTAATGTGACTGCTCCATTAAACAAACTGATTTTAACATAGGTGGTCTAAAGCAGGTATAGAATATTTATCCAGGACTTAAGTGATGATGGCAGGCTTTGCTCCATTGAAGATTTGTAGAATTAAAACTACACTTAAAACAGGTTGAGAAGTTTTGGCAGTAAGAAATTTCCTTCATAGAATCCCAGACTGGTTTGTGTTGAAGGGACCTTCAAGCCCATTCAGTTCCAGTCCCCTGCCACGGGCAGGGACACCTTCCACTAGAGCAGGTTGCTCCAAGCCCCTGTGTCCAACCTGGCCTTGAACACTGCCAGGGATGGGGCAGCCACAGCTTCTCTGGGCACCCTGTGCCAGCGCCTCAGCACCCTCTTCCTAATGTCTAAGACAAATCTACCCCCTTCCAGCTTAAAGCCATTATTCCTTATTCCATCATCTGATATTACTCCTAGGGGAGAAAAACCTCAGGGGAGTTACTGACACTGAAACTGCTCAGTATTATCAATATGCAAAAATATGACCTAGTAACTCAGATGTAGGGATCAGAGGGAGACATTTTAATATATTTAAATGTTTCAAAAAAAAAAAAAAAAAAACCCCACATAAGTTTCCTTGAGTATAAAAGAAAAAACAAAATACAAACCAATCTCAAAACCCCAAACCATGCAACCCAAAAAACCACAACCCTGCACACTTTCTCCTTCCTCCTTACCAGATTCTGCAGACAAAATATACAGCAAAGAGGAGATACAGCCTAGGAAACACAGAGGGATGGGCACACCATATTTCTTCAGAAGAATTGTTTGAAATGCATCCTATATTCAGCCCAGAAGGTGAGGTAAATGTAAGGTCAGCAGGTGCATTGTCACTGAAATGTCATGAGCTATTCCTTATAATCATGTTGTAGAAATAAATGCTTAAATAGGTTTGAATAATTGAAATGGGCGGCTTATTCATGACAGAGTATCAAACATGGACCACCAAATGCCATCTGAAAGGCAAAACCAGACTGGATTAATCCCACTGGGGCTTTTCTCCCATTTTAAGTGAAGTTTATGTAAGTTTATCTCAGGAAACCACTTATTGCCATGCATGTGTTTAGTCTTGCTATATGGATTTTATATTAATTTGTTGGTTATCCTTATCACCAAGGTTTCATGGCTGTTAATGTTATCCTGTGAACAGTCTCACAATCTTATGCTATCTGAATCTTTTCTAACACACCAATTTTCATACTCCTGAAGGGAGTTTCATTGGGTTTGGGGATGGGGATTTGTTTGGTTTTAATAAAATTAATGTTTCCAGCATAAATTAATCATTCATATTTTGATCATTTGGTTGAAATAAAATACTAATTTAATGATAGTTTTACTAAGGGTAATTATTTTGATCCAATTACGTTTTAAAAGAGAATGACAGGGGGCCTACAAGGATGCTGCAGGGGGACTCTTCCTCGGGTACTGTAGTAATAGGACAAGGGGTGATGGGTTTAAACTGAAACATGGGAAGTTCAGGTTAGATCTAAGGAAGAAGCTCTTCCCTGTGAGGGTGCTGAGGCGCTGGCACAGGGTGCCCAGAGAAGCTGTGGCTGCCCCATCCCTGGCAGTGTTCAAGGCCAGGTTGGACACAGGGGCTTGGAGCAACCTGCTCTAGTGGAAGGTGTCCCTGCCCGTGGCAGGGGTTGGAACTGGATGATCTTAAGGTCCTTTCCAACCCAAACCATTCTATGATTCTATGATGTAGTATTAATCAGTATTTTGAAATACTAAATCACTGTCTTCACCAAAGGGGCTATACAAAGAAACTCTATTTTAAGTCACATCCAAGCACAGAGAGAGGAGTGGGCAGTACAAACATACTTTACGCACATCCCACACCTTTTGTCTTGTAAGTAGACGTTTAAATAAAATAGCACATGTCAGAAATAATTTCCCCTTGAAGTAGACCTACAAACTCAGTAGCTGAAAGGGACTCAGGTAAGCATCTCTATTTGGTGGGATTTTGTTTGGTTGGTTTAGTTTTGGGGGCTTTTTTGGTGTTTTTCAGAAAGCTGATCATCACAGAACAAAACAGACTAGTTCCCATTAGCTCAAAAGTAAATTTGCTTTTGGAAGTAATTTATTACAAATGGAACAGATTTAGGGGCTCTCAAGGACAGTTATTAAACATATTTTTTCAATCAGCTTTCATTTCAATGTTTAGCTATTGATTGATGCTTACAGATTGGTACTGTCTCTTGCTGGTGTCATAATATAAGGCAATGAACCAGTGAAGATTCCTATCCTTACATGAAAACAAAGCCTAAAAGTGGAATTTAAATGAAAGCATAGTGTATTCAAGGCTGAAGTCCAGCAAAGTACTTAAACACATACATATATTCTCAATTAACTCAAGGAGACTACGCCTGTGTCTTAAGCGGTTTGCTGGATCGAGGCCATCTACAAAACTGTTTCTGCCCCGAGGATTGTTCGGAAAGTCTCTATAGTTATCACGTCTCTGCTCTCTAAATATTTAATTTCCATTAAAGCCTATTCAGTACCTAGCAGTTTCACTCCCAATCTATTTTGTAACATTTTTCCTCTCCAGAAGCGTTTAACATGTAAAGTTTATTTTAAAATCAAGCAAATGAATGAGGAAATACACTAGAACACGTAGTCAGCTGGTGTACCTCAGCAAAGGGGTGTGGAGGTGTGAGCCAGCCACTGTCCCACACTGCTGCAAACCCAATGCCAAAGGAGAACCTGCACATGGAAAGTTATCCATTAAAACATGGCCTGGGGGAGATCAGGAACAATTTTAGAAGATGTAAATATCGACAAATCAACAGAGTCTTATCCCTGTATCTTTAGGAAAGTGAGAGAAGAAAGCATGAGGAATTCAGAATATCATCCCCTTCTCCTTTATCAACAGAGCAGGAGGTGCTCTCATCACAGGGAGCTGGGCAACATCCAGCTTGGAGCACTTTGTGGAGAAGCCATAAATAGCTGGGGAGGGCAGGGCTGGCGAGTCAGGGAAGGACAGACAGACACTGAAGTCCGATTAGTCGATATGCAGCAGAGAAGCTGGGAAACACCCCCATGTCTTCTGAAGTTGGACAACCTCACTGTTACTGCCCCTCGCCTGGGGCCAGTTCTGCCCAACGTGGCCACATCAGATAAATTAGGCAAAGGCTGACTCATTCCAAAGTGCTGTTCCATCAGCGAAGGGCGTCTGGAGGAGAGATTGCTACCTGAAATTACAGCAAGTGTGAGGAGGTGGGGATTCCCAGGTGACAAGTTAAGCTTGTAAAATAATATTTAGGTCTTGCTTCAAAATCCTTTCTCAAATAATCACAGGGGAGCCCAACATTAACCTGTAACAAGGACAGCTATTTGTGTGATGGTAGATTGCAGGGGCAGGTTAGTAAATCCCACAAGCAGGCTCAGCCATTAGCTGGAATTGTTTTGAGACAAGTTATGAAATATTTGGGACAAATACTTAAAAACAAATACGGGACATGAAAAAACTGAGGTCTCTGTTGGGCTTGTAAAATAGAGGTTAAAGTCACAAGCCCTTCAGAATATTTACACCACATACTGCATTTGAAAGTAATTCAGTTTACTCTTAGAAAACAGGCTGTGTGAATAATTTGTGAGTGAAAGCCCTCAAAAACACTTTGTTTCTGAGAATAGAAGGGAAAAAACTTGGTAAAGATCCTCATCTGTCCTTCCCTCACATTTCTACACCATAAATTTATGACATGGAGAAGAAATATGGAGGGTTTGCCAGAGGGACACAACAAAAGTGCCTTTGCTTTCTAAAATTCTCTTAAACTAGAGAACTATGAATTGAAGTCAAGCTACTAGAAAAAATGTTTTTCAGTCAGTCTCAGTAAAACCATCAATTTCTTAGTGAAAAGCAAAGAAGGATCAATCTTCAGTAGTTCTTCAGTTGCACAACAGGAGAAAAGCTTAGCTATGGAAATCAATGCAGTCAGAATGGTAAAAAAAAAAAACTTAGAAAACCCAGTAAGTTCCAAGGGCAGCATTAATAATAAATTCATACTTTTGTAATCACATAACAAATCTGCCCAAATCACTCAGTGCTTCAAGTATTAATTAAACAATATAGTATTCCTGGGAGGAGAAACTGATACCCATTTCACTAAGGCACCAAGAGGTTAAAGTATGACTGTGCGCTGGGTTTTCATTTTGCTGTCTTCCTGGTAGTCTGGGAAATTGTACTTTAATAACCCCTAATGGCTTTGCATGGACTCCTTCAAAACTGATTGAGACACTAATTTTAAAACAGTGTACTACAAATTCAGTGCATTATTGATGTAGTAACACAGCTAAACTTAACCATTTGCTTCCATCCTAATGGGTCAAATTCAGTTGATTTTGATTTCCCCCAGGATTCTGAATTGCCATAACACAGCAAGATTCTGCAGTTCTTATCAAATAAAAGGATACAATAAAAGTACTTTGGGTGGGAACAGACTCACATTTGTGTGTCAGGTGACATATAGAAGGCACAGATTGACACAAAACATACATACAAGGAAGCTGTAAATCACAAAGCTATTGGATTCAAAGAGAGAGAGCAAGCTAAGAGAGCTAATCTATTTCTCTTCTACATTTAGCTCAGCTTCCATCGCCCATCACCCTACTCCCACCCTCTGCTCTCACTCCCTCCTCCTGTTACCATCAGTTGGTGTAGTGCAATGCAGCAAATAGCACAGTTTGGTTGGGATCTCATCCTCTGTACAACTTCTATTTCTTTACTCCAGCATTGCTTTAATCTGCCCAAGCATGCATGCATGCATGCTAAACCCAAACCACTCTCCCTCAGGTGTGTACACATAGCTCACCACCCACTTGTGTTACTGCAAAAGACCTTCTCCTGTTCCTTTTATTTAGGATCTTCCCTACTTGCCATTTACTCTTCAAGTTCTCTGGCCCAATCCCCCAGATACTGTGAAATGTGACCAGCCGGTTCCATACTGATGGTCAACCTCTGCCTCCGTTTGCTCTGAGCAGTTTCTTCTTTCAGATCCTTTCTCTTTCTTCAGCCATTTGCTAGATTAGTCTTTAAGCACATCCTCTCATTTTGTTTAGTATTTTTGTCATCCTTTCTTCCATTCTTAATATTTAGTTTCTTCAGTCCTAATTTTCAGAACAATTAATGTCTACTTTTCTGACATCCTTCCCTTCACATCAAAATACACGGCTTGTTTACCCTATCCTTTCAACATTAGTGTACAGCTGTATTCACAACATCCAGTTTCTCAGTCTCTGATACAACCTGTACCAGAAAGCATGCATTCTAAAGCAAAGGAACCAACACACCATCAGACTTTGCATCCATGCTCCCAATCACCAGAGAAAACAAAGGCTATGTCAAAATGTGCCACGTGCTTGTTGACTTTCCATTCAGCCTGCCATCACCTTCCATGACCAAACTACTCCTTTTTCCTTCTTAAACCTGGCACCCATATCCCCCAACACCCATTGCCCCAGAGCACTCTGCTCATCTAGCTTCTTTATGGACATGGCACTTGCCAAAGCTTCCTCCCACCTCTGTGCTGGCAAAGCATAAACTTCACTGTTACACCGCTTATGTTGTACAGTTTCCCCAATATTACCATGTAGAAGCTCTACTATGTATATGGCTTTTGTGCCAGTAAATTATTTACTGTCTCCCACTTTCACTAACAATGCTACAAGCAAGTGGGATTCTGAACAGTAGTTTTAATGCTTTGACCATAGGTCTACCTTGCAGTCAAACTAAATAGGTCCAAACCTGAGAAATTAGCACTTTCTTAATCTTCTTTCAGTTTTCAATCATCCCTTTAAGCTTATTCCTAGACTACGTGTAAAACACAATTTTGTAACTGGTTTTCATACAAAGTACATGAACAGAAATTGAAAGGACTTAAAAATTAAGTTGAAAAGTCTGCATTGAAATAAATCTGAAAAACTATTATTCTCCACAACTGATAAGTTCCTTTCTCCATTCGCGGTCCCTATGAAGCCTGGGGTTCAAAACTTGACCACAGAACTCCCACTGTTTTTTCAATGCTATTTTGAAACTGAATTCCTTTATCATACACATTATGCTTTGCTATGTAGGGAAACATAATTATGGTTATGTCTCCCAATATGCTATTTCCAACTAAGACCTGCTATGTCATAACTGCATTCCGTGTGTGGATAATCACATTAAGCTTTATGAAAGCTCTCAGCTTATTAAAAGCCCTTGCCTGGAGATGATCCCAGCTCCAACCTGGAGAGGAAGGCTTGTGCTAGGTCCACACTCAGCTACTGAAGGCAGGCTCAGGCCCTCATCATTGCAGAGTGGGAACGGAAAAGCAAGACACCACTGAAATACAGGTGTGCCATGCAATGCCTGGGGCTATGGGAGGTCTGCGGCAGCCTTCGATGAGAATGGGATTGTTTCCCTCATCTTCTGTGTTCCTTACATGAACCAATGCCCTAAGGAATAGTTTTCCAGGTAGCTCCTGGAGCCCGAATACAATGTCCCAACCAGCAAGGCACTGCTGTCGCCAGGCTTGGCAGGCAGACACAAAGCCTGGTCACACAGACGTACCTCAGTAAACTCCAGCTAAAGCCATGATTTAAACCCTCCCCACGGTCATATCAAGAGACTGAGGAGGGATGTAAAAACACTTTGGGTCCCCAGGAGCTAGTCACCTTGGCAGTGAACACACCAGGCAGCAGCACAGCCCCAGCCCACAACACTGTACATCGGTGGGGGGACAAAGACTGACTTAAGCAGCTTGCAGAGGCACCAGCAAACCCCGTATTATAACTTCACATGAAGTTTTTAAATACTAGCACTTTCACATTGGCAACAAGTCTGAATCAATAGGAAAACATTCTACTCAGAAAATGAAATGCCTTTATCTTGTATTCTGATCTGCACATGGAGACAAACATACCAGGACAGGATCCCAGTGAAGACAACAGCATTTTGTGGGAAGTCATGTTGGGTCAGAGTGCGGAGCTGGATCCATAACTTCTGCCTATAAAGGGGAAAAAAAGGGGGTGGGAGGTTAAAGCAAAGAAAAAAAGGAGGGAGGGATAAAAACATTTTGAGCCTTAGTAAAATGACATAATGAGAAGGCTGAAAGGTATTTATTCACACTGGAATATTCACTGTTTAATTCTTGAAAGTACTGGTGTTAGTCTCCCAGCTATCGGAGAGCAATTTTGTTCAGGACAAGAATCATTTTTGTTGCTTGGTTACCCTACTTTTTATTCTAAAAGAGAAAATCCATTGCATTGTTACATAAGCAGCAGTGTTACATCCACCCTGCGAAAAACTTGATACAAACCTGCCTGACTGATAGAGGGGCTCACGAAACAGATTTACATGAAGAGCACAGGGTTTGTGTGGATTTATTCCTTTGCACACAGCTTTGCTCCAGATGGTCTGAAAAATGCTCTAGAAGTAAATGCTACAGCAGAATATGCTAGCACTAGGGAAGACTGTGGAACTTCAGAAAATTCTTTGGTCTCTCCTGCAAACATAAATAGTTTAGCATAAAATAGACTAAAATGCAGAGTTAGGCATATCCTATCCCAAATGCTCCCTGCACATCAGGAGCAAACTTTCTTTCAGTCCCATTGCTGCCTATAAGAAAAACAGAATAAAACAACAAAACAACCCAGAGAGACAGTGGTATTAACAAAACAAGTCTTTCTTGCTTTGTCTTTTCCAGTTAGACAAACCACTCATTGCAAGTTAAATGGCTGCTTATTTATCAATATAATCAATATATGTTCTGTATACAAAATGATGTATAAAACTTGGTTTGTATCTTTATCATTAAATGCAGGGAATTAAATACACATGCTTTCCCCTTCCCTCAAAGCTCAAGGACCAGTGAAGGGATTTGGAAGCTTGGTATTCTTTGTGCCAGGTATCAGTATAGCTCTAGATAACACAAAGCCTGTTATGCAATGCTATTGTAGCATAACCCCATTCACTTCTTCACTTACTTTTACCTTCAGCATCATCTCTGTAAACTTCCTGACTTTGAAGAAGAAAGAAAGAGTTAATACCAAGAAAGGTTGTTCTGGTATATCCAACATGGTCATGACAGTACCAGAAATGAATGAAAATAGCTTCATGTCAGTGGAATTTTTGGATTTTAATAACATGAAGGGAAGGGAATTCTGCTTTACCGTGTGACCATTACAGTCCTGACCTTGGAGATATTACATATTCGAAGTTGGATCTATGTCCAGCCTGAATAGTGGCATAAAATTCAAGGGAGTATCAGGTTTCAGTAGATGCAGTTTGCTTCCAAAGACTGAGCAGTTAATTTCTGAGAAGTTAATAATCTGAAGAGATACTTTTACTTGTAGCTTAAAGAAAGATGTAACATCATAGTGAAGTAAAATCCTGACTAATTTCAGGAGTGATAACAAGTGAAACATGTAAAAACCAAACACCACATTTTTCCATACTAGTCTTCTCTAATATTGACTTAATGACTTCTTCAGATCATTAATGAAATCTTCAAAAACGACCGTCTTCTCAATGAAATCCCACAGCAGTCTTGAGAGTCAGAGCCAGCACATCTAGTGCAGCCCTTAGCTTACATTAAAGTTCTGTTACAGCGTTTAAAATATGCTGTTTAAAAATCAGTTTACTGTAGAAACAGACAAAACCAACATCCTTTCTAAACTAGAGTGGGGTTTTTTGTCTTGAAAGATGATGTGACTGTAGGTAAAGTGAAAGTCCAGACAGAGGAAGGCTCAGAGCAGCACAAAGCATTTAAGAATTGCTGAGGGAAGACCGTCAGTACATCTTTATTACAATGTTGTCTTTTTCATTACCTAAGGAGGACACGTCTAAAACAACACGCAAGGAATGATGAAATAGATGATGAAATAGTTTTACCAACTATTCTACAGAAAATATCTAACTCTGAAGACGTCAAGTTACCACAAGTGAAAATTTTGCTAGGAATCTTACCTCTTGACTTCGGCATTCAGTTTGCTGAACCGGGCACATTATTTGCCAGATTTCCCTGTTAGTGCTTTACAACCTGCTCTGTATTTATTGAGGGAAATGTAAGTGCATATTTTACTTCACTGCATTGAATATGGTGTTATTAAGGCAAATGGGATTTGTGTTTGGTAGAGAAGCAGAGCAAGAAACTGGCATCTTAGTGCTAGCAGTGAAAGGACAGCAAAACCAAGAGCAGTTTAGTGGTTTTGATTTTAACAGATGAGCTTTCTACCAGTGACTTCTAATTTTAACCTACTAAAAGCTTACATGAACCTCAAACCCACACATATCTACCTAACTATAAAGAAAAGCTGCAAGTACCACAAATTGATGCTGCACAGTATCAGTATTATCAAAGGCTCATCACACAAGACTCAGTTCTGGTCAATCTATATTTTAAGAAGTGACTATTATTTAGTTTCTAGGAAGAAAACCAGGCATTCAACCTGGCTGATTCCACAAGCCATTCACGTTTGGCTTCCTGGCATGAAACCCAAGCACAGCATAGTAAAGGTGGCAAGGCAGTTAAGATACCTGAATATTTGCTCTTAGTTCTTCTTGTGTTTGTCAGACAGGAAGCAAATACTCTCAAAAGGAACTGCACACGTGCTGTTCTAGCATTCTCTTGAAGGCTAATAATGCTATTTTCATGTTCTCTAAGCCAGAGGAAATTTGACTTTAGTAAACGTTGCAGGAAGCAAAAAGCTGACTCCTGCTATTCCTTGTTCCCTTGTAGGCATGTTCTGTGGCCACTGCGCGTTAACCAGTCCATATGTGTCTCAGTTAGTTTAGCATTGCACTTGAAGAATTGCAGCTTCCATCTACTGGTTTGAACATTTCTCACAACCATTAGTAAAAGATGACCCAGCGGAATATTGTTTCCTATGGAATTAGAAAGACGGAGTGCCATGCTTTATGGAGAAGAGAAAGTCCCTACGGATAACAGTCATTTAACAATAGTATGTTGTACAGGTACACTTGCTCTCAGGAGGGAAAAGCACTAAAATATGGGAGTTTAGCCAGTGAAATACAGAATAACAGCTATTCATAATGTTGATACCTTGGTAGCCGGTAGCTTGTACTCTGCAGGTGAAACAACAACATAAGTCATGTCCAAAAGTTATTAATATATGATTGCAATAGTCATGTATGAAACTACTTCTGTCAAGCGCTACCACATTCATTTCTTCACAGTGTTTATCACCCCATCACCCTGGGGCTCTTACCCAAGTCAGATTATACTGCAACAGTAAGTCTCTAAAAAGATGAAGGTTACACCAACAGATCAGTGCTGGGAGAGGAACAGCACTTTATCACTGTAGGAAACTCTGAACAATGATAGGCGTAGAGTTTGAGTAAGATACAGAATAATCTTTAAACATTGAACCATCAGTGCAACAAAACTGGATGATAGATTCTGGTTTATCTATTACCAGTAATCTTTCTGTCATCAAAGCAAATATATCCACTCATTGTTCTCCTCTGTTTTCAGTAGTTCAGTCAGGAAGGCAGTAAAATATACTTAAACACCCTCCCCTACCTGTATGAAATAGCATGACTAACTCTGTCATGCAGTTTATTTCCTCTTTCATCCTCTCCCTGTCCACAATCACGTCACCCATGGTACAGCATACTTAAACCTGGTGTCTGATAATGTGTATATGCTAGTCAAGAAAACATGGAAGAGTCACACTTCATACTTGGAGTAGAAGATAACAAGGTTTGCAATAATCCTTTTACTGGAATTTTTTCTGCTCTCAAAGTGGGAGATTTAAATAATCATAAAAAAATAGCAATATAGAAGGAGATTTTCTGTAAAAGTGTATCATGACTGGGAAGTTTTACTTGCTATAGGCTGATCCTACTGGTCAGACAGCTGAAATGGAATTCATTCTGAAAAGCAGAGGGTAAGTATTTCAGATTGATTAGCCCAAGTATTTCAGACTGATAGCCCAAGTATAGCCCAAACCTTTTCTGTTTTCAGAAGTTCCTCATACATGTCGCTGACAATCTCACAGAGAACACTGTGTATTTGATTAAGTACATTAAAGCTGTTCCTTTCATTCTCCCACATAGTTTCAGAGTATCTCTGTAAAAACCTAGGTGTTTCCTCATCATTAAGTAAAAAAGCCAAAGACTTGATGAGCAAAAGATACATCAGTTGATAAAAATGTTTCACATGATGAAAATTAGAGACAAGTGACTCAGTCACGCTAGGGTTGAAAACAGCATCATGTGGGTAATCTCAGAACATCTATTGTGCAGAACAGGGCTAAGCTACGCTGCTAAAAAAACCTGAAAGCAAGGCAAGAGACGTGTATTTCTTGCAGAAATACTTCTGGGTTTAGCTTATTTTAAAAAGATCTGTTCAAAGTGAACCCACATAAAACATACATCAGAATGAGCAGATTTAGATTAGCTATCAACAGATGTCTCCAAGACAAACAGCCACAGAACTCCTCCAGAATGTCTCTGGACACCTGTAACTCATGGTTGAACAATAATGAAGCTCAAATTAACACAGTATGCTGCCTGCTCTCCTTAGCACTGCAAGCCTGGGAGCATTTACAACTTGAATCCATTGTTCAGTTACAGCAAAGAAAAGAGTCTCCAGGTCAGTATTGATACATCTGTTCCTAAGGACAACTGCAAAAGGACTGGCGACAGCCCCAGTCTCAAGACCTGCCAACTGAATAAACAGGTCTTTTAAAATGGATTGCTTACACTGTGTGGACTGGCTTCAGCTGGTACTGAATCTTCTATGCTGGGCATAGTCCAAAACATAAAGTTAGGTCCTGACTTGCAATCAGGTGATGAAGAGGTAGAGAATGAAGTCAGTATTTCCCTTGACAAATGAAAGCAAAGAATAAGCAGCAAATGAGTTTTCCAAGGGGACAGCCATTATTCAATGGACATGCAGAATTACAGACAGTCTTCAATAACAAGATTTCCTTTCCCCTCAAAGAAATTATCAGTTAAATGCATTTCAATTTTTAACTGACGTGGAAAGTTCTCTTAATCTCATCCATAACCACAAATACCTTAACTGCAGAAAGCATCTGCTACCGATTCACAAGGATTAGCACATTATTAAAATTAAATGTTACAGCAGCTTTCAAAACTGTTCCTAAACTTATATTTTTGCAAACAAGGCTTTCAGCTGAAATACAGTATCTATACTGTAAAAATAAGACTTGTATTTGCTTTTTCCTTGAAACCCAAGTATACAAACATCACCGGGCTAGGAAGATGGCACGCTTGCCGCCACCACCACCACCAAAGAGAAGCCTGCACCTCCCCCTAGGCTGCTGAGGTCTGGTTGTGCTTAGCTGGGGCTCTCCATGCATTGGGATACAGACAGGCATAGTATGGATCTTGCAGGAATATGTTGCAAGGAACTGTCTGAAAGAGAGAGGACCTGCCTAAGTGTCAATCGCTTTCAGTTTTATCCTCTCTGCATTACACAAGTTCCATAAGCACCATTTTCAGTAATACCTTCAAAATTGCCCTTGAAAATGCAATATATTAATGCTTAGATAAATTACTTGAGGGAATTCAGTGATCCTAAAAGCTTATGCTAATACAGACCAATTCCAATTTCCACATGAGTCAGTGTGGCCTCCCAAAGAGGGGGCAAAACTGCAATAACAAAAGGTGAGGGTGTTGCACAGTTTTTAATCAGAGTTTTTCTGTGAGACTTGCTCTGCTAACAAATGTCTCATCACATAAGAAACATTGAAAAAAAAAATCAAGATATCCAAAGGGAGAGAGAGAGAACATATTCCCTGGTTTGCCTGAGGATTCAAGTCTTGGATAAAAAGTAAGTAAGTGAGATCAGGCTGCTCAACAATTAGTTGTCCACGATGCCATGTCCGTAATGATCCTTCATAAAACGAGGGAGAAAAAGCAAGTATCTTTCCTTCTCAAGTATTTACATGATACCCATTGACTTGCCTGTGGCTATTTGTATCTGAGAGCCTTAAATAATTAGCATTAGACATATACCAGGAGCATGCAATGATCTCAATAAAAATTGTACTGTACAATTCTGTTTCTCAGTCGTAGTTCTTCAGTTTCACTCCATTCATACTGATAACATCAGTGCCCTACACAAGCTTTCTTCTCCCTGTCAAGTTTTCCTATTAGAAAGTACATATTTTCTTTTTAAAATAATTATTTCAACTGTATAACTCAGGTCATCCTACCAGGACAAGCTATAACAAACGGGTTTTTTAGTTACAAAACAAAACCACATATAGCTTGTTACAAAATGCCATGGTGCAGCTAAAAACATACATGGGGTGAATCTAAATAGCTAACACACTTTTAACCAAAACCAGTTTTGAGCAGTAATTAAGTCCACTTTAAGAACAAGAAAGTGGAGCTTACCACAAAGGAAGGTGGCTGATGTTTCATATTCTTTCTCCTCAACAATTCCCCCGATACCACTGTCACTTCCCAGAACTTAGGCATGTAGTAAGATACAACACTCAGACAAATTCAGCTCTTCGTAAAGAAAGCATGAGGGAACCACCACTACTCATTTTACACTGAGCTGTTTCACATGGGAATCTCAAAGTGCAATCCTGGAGTTTGGTCTGGGTCTTTGATTACAAAACAGAAACAGTTTTTAACCGCTCTGGTTGAGCACAGTACTAGTGATGAGTGCCACAGAACAGATGGTTAGACAGGGGAAGGCAGCAAACTGTGCTTGTGTTTAATCTTATAACTATTATCTTCTTGATCTTCCCAGGATATTTTGGGGTTTTGTCTAAGGAATTGAGTAATGAGAGTTTAAAGATCCATAATGAGAGCCAATACACATGACAAGGGCTATCATAGCTCTGATTTCCTGAGAAGAAATAACACAGGTACATACGGACCCAACACACTACATCAACAGTGAACCTGGTATGTTAAATAATAAAAAACCATAATACAAAAGCAACTGCAGCACACGTTGTGGCAAGGTGCACTGCACACAGAGCACAGCCAGCGCTTCCTGCGTACATCGAGCTGATCGCAGCCACACTGTTCTGCCTGCCTGGGGGAGGGATTGTCGCTGTCTAAGAACCCTGAGGCAGCTGAACTACTTAATAGTGCTGCTTCCACAGCCCAGTGCCCAGCAGCCAGGAAAATGCAGTCACCTGCATAATAGCTTTGCCTGTAAGACAAGGATTTGCACTGGAAATTCAGGCTTCAGGAGGGCACAGTTACAGAGGAACCACATGACAGGAGTGCGAGGCAGGGGAAGATGGACAGAGGAAGATAAAACATATACATTTATATACCTTCTGTTTCAGAGAAACTGCTTAATCTTTAATGAACAGGGGGGTTGGTTTGAGAAAAAAAATGGCATTCAACCCAAATCAATACACTTTTGAATTAGGTTTTGGGGTTTTTTCCAGTGGCAAGTTGTGAATCTTACAGAGCTCTATCTGTTTCTATATCTCTAGTTCATTAGTTAAAAAAAAATTCAACCTTAAATTTCTTTTACACTTTCCTAACGAAATCATGCACCAGCCTTCAAACAGATTTATAGAGTACGTCTAAAGACTTAGTAACACAAATTCAAGAATAAATGTTTTACTGAAGATAAATACTCACTTGAGAAAAAGCAATTCTATTTACCTTCTTCAAAGGAAGAGATTAAACAGAGTCACCAGTTATGGGTAAAAACCAAAGCGGCAATACAAGCAAGACATAGAAACTGCTGATTGTTTTACACTAAAGAGCAGAAAAGCATCCCCCCCAAAAAAAACCCAAACAAACCAAACCCTAAACCAAAACCTTAGTAACAGCCAAATCCAAATCTTAGCTTCCAGTTATACATATCCTATCACAAGGCCTGTTGCAACAAGCCAAGTAACAGAAAATTGCTAGAGCAAGCTAACCCCACCATCTTGGAGCATGCTGTTCTTGGAGATGGAAGCACTAGGCACTTGCCAACAAGATATGTCAAACTATGTTAGAAGTGTCACTGGTGCAGGACACATTCCTCCCAGTTTCGGGGTGCTCCTTCCCATTCACCAAGCCTATACTGGCTTTTGTCATGGCGATGAAACAAGTTCGATATTCCCTCTTAACAGCAATGTTCTCTCTAATTCAGCTCTACAGTCACTTTGGATTTGTTTGTTTTAAGTTTGGGGGTTTTTTTAAAGCAATTACCATACCTGAAAGGCTGCAGAACTCTATGTCTGAGACAAAGATAGACCTCAATCTTTTATTTCATGCTGTTTTCCTTCAAAGCAGTCACCAGCAGAGTTGTCTTATTCAAGTTTTCTGTTGAAAAGAACAGACTGCCCCTACATAACAGTACTGTATAGCTCCTAACAGGAGATAGTCAAGCTTGTACCTAGTTAAGCATTTAGATTAGACCGTCTCTTTTAACCTCTGATAAAACATGAGCAAATCCAACGTTGTCATGGGCCAGTAAGCTGGAATCGAACTCTATAGTGAGATTGCTGGTATTCAAAGGAAGAGAACCTGAACTTTCAAACAGTTAAAAGATTAACTTCTATACAGTGGTAGCAATGTAAAGAATCTGGGTGCTTGAACAGCTTTTTGGGGGGAGGATTGGCAGGTAGGGCCAAAGAGATGCTTACTTGAACCTGTTGGAAGAGCAGATTAGCCAGAGGATTGGTGCTTCTTTTAATTAAAAGCTGTCCATGGTCCAATATAATGCACCAGCTCATTATACTTCCTGCCTATTTTCCAAAGGGATCCTGTTACTATGAAGCCGGCCTTAGTTAACAGTGTTTTCATCTGTAAGCTGCTCTTGATAGATATGAGTACCAAACTTGTTTTTTCATTTGGTAATAGCTTAAAGCCTAGAGCAGAGCTCTAGTGAAAAAGCTGAGAAACCTCGCAGAAGAAATCCTCTGTCTGTAGGGCTCTGGTGACACTCCATGTTTCTGGAATATTTTGCCATCAGTCACATTCTGATTGACATTACATTGCTAGCTTCCTTCCCACGCTGCACACCACTTGAAGAGGTGGTGATCTGTAAGAACAAAGCCTAGTAAAAACAATATTTAAGACCCTTTCAGTTACAGGGATTATGCATTATAAGTGCCACCCATTTATAAATCACGTTTCTGCTGCCTACATCTGGCAAATCCAGCAGGGAGTGCTTGTTTAGAGGCTATTGATCCTAATCTTTCAGTGAAAAAACAAAATTAACTTGAACTTAAAAATGCTTTAAATTGTGACTGTGCATAACCACTGCACTCAGTGAAGAGTGTTTTGGGGGGGGGTGTTTATTGACCAGCATGTGCAGTCCTACATCACAGCTGCTGCACAGAACAGATTGCTTCCTTAGAAGCATAGGTTACCATCACATGAGTTCTTTCTTGTATTCGAGATCCACAAGTTCTTAAACTTCCTCACAATACTATTGTTGTAACAGATACTTCTACTGCACAGGATCTAATATATTTGGAGAAAAATAAAATCAGGGATTTTGCATTAAATTGAAGCCTGTGATAGGATTTTTCTGTTATCAGTGAGCAGCATCAATTGTAATTGATCGTAAATAAAAGTCTTTGCAGAAAAATGCCCTACCTCCAAGGCTGTGGTGACTTAAAGGTATTGTAAGAGGAACACCCAGGGGTCCCTTCCACTCCGATTCTGTGAGTGATAAACTGAAGTGATATGTAAAGAATTTATTTTGAGAATATTAATATATTTCCTTTTCATATAAAAGTCTGGAAAAAAAAATGGAAAACTAACCTTGTTCCACACAGAAAGCTTATTCACTGTCAAATTAGCCCATGAGAGAAGGATTCTGATTTTTTGCTCATCCAAAAATACCACTATTACTAGAAAACATGAGAAATCCTTCATTGTTTACCCTGCCTCAAGATAAGAAGTAAACTGTGATATTTTTATGTCAAGATTCTCTCATTAAAACATTCCTCCCCTCTACCAGATAGTTATGAAATAGATTCTGCTCTCTAAGGTCTTGTGCAGGGAAGGTGGGAGTGGGATCCAGCTCACAAGCTATCATAAAATTTCATCATCCCTCCTTCTGGAAAACAGTCATTTAAGTGGGTTGTTTCTCCTTTAATTAGAATGTAAAGGGCAGAATTGAGAAACTGTGGCACATTTATCACTCCATATGCCAGTGTTAGAGATACTTAAGCATTTTAAAAGATAAATGTGTCATAAGTGTTTAGATTAAGGTAAACAAATATTTTCATCCTGTTTTAAACCAAAACCTCTCCGATCATGAAAAGGTGTTTTTCTCTCTGTCGCTTTTCACCAGCATTTACTTCAACCACTGTGTTTTAAAGTAATTTTAGCCTGGGGTTTTTTCTACCCATAAAAAGTCAATTGTCTTAACAATACTTCTTTGATTCTATTTTATTGTTTTAATTAATGGCCTGTATGATTCACCACTTTTCTCATGTTTTTAGCACTCTGTCCAGGCAGTCTTTTAAGCTCTCAATGTTTTCCAGCAACTCATTTCTTATAGCAGGCTTAAAGATCCTCTTCAAAACCACTTCTACAATTTCAGAAAGATGTCTGTTTAGACATAGGTGATATCACTTTTTTTAGCATAGGAAGAGGAAATTTAATAGTCTCTGTTTACTGAACAGCTCTGACTCATCCTGTTCAAGCTGTCTGTGCTCTCACCGAGGTGGAAGCATTCTGGAGGGGAGGAGTGTGTGAAAAAGCAAGAGAAAGCAAATGTGATTGTGTCGTTAGAGACTGTATTCCAAATTATACACAACAGGGAACTGAATTAAGATCTTAAATCCCCAGTGTTAGGCGCTCTATTTTGCATGTTCAAAGAGCAAAACCATGTGCTGACATCCTAATTGGTACTTTATAAAGGAAATATGAAGAGGAGAAACGGCATCACTTGGATAGGAAGCTAAATACTTGTTCTGCATCTTCTCACAGGCCTGCCTCCAAGCAGCATAAAATATGGCATACAGAAATGATAGCTAGTTATAGAACACCTTTGGTTTGCTTTAAGTCTTTACTGAAATTATTTGATTATATCTAGCAGGTAAAAATCTAGATGTGTGCTTGATTTTATTGCTCTAAAGAGCCTTAAATCCAAGTACATCATTGCCTGTGTACCTACATCCTTCACAAAAGTCAGAACATCAAGATAGGAATGTGGCTAGAAGTGACTTGTAATACTTCCTTTCAGAAGTGTGGCTGGTCCCCTTCAAAAAAACAACAGGAATTTGACTTCCAAGGCTTGACTGCTGTAAGCAATTCTGTCAAACTCTCACAAACAGCTCAGCCCTGCATACTGCATTGGCTCAGTCTTCAGAACAAACTTCTCAGTGTCAATCACACGGCTTGTCAGATGGAAGTGAAAATAGTGTTTCTATCCCATCTCACCCAGTTCATTGCAAAAGACTGCCATTTAGCTTTCCTTTCAGTACTGTAGATGATGGACGGATAGAAGATGATTCAGATCACAGAACAGACAAATGCTGATAAGTACACTAGGAAGAAAATCTTTGATATTTCATTGCAGACAAAACATTAACTTGGTGAAGCCAGGTTAGTGGCCTAGGTTCCAAGTAACAATATTCCCAGTTTCAGAAACACGAAGTCGTTAAGTAGGATTTAAAATTACAAATCCCCCCTTTTTTTGGTCTTTTTTACTAACTTTGAGCCACAAAGGAATTATGGCTAATGAATTAATATTAGCACTGCAATTAAATCACGCTCTAATTTCTACCTGCTGTGATAAGGATGTCTGGAGCAGGCCATGCAGCCTTGTGAGTTACTGTATCGATCCAGTACTTTCCAAAAGCGCCCCTCTGGGAATGCTTTGGATTTTTTCACTCAGATTTGGAGAAAGGCTGTAACTTGGCACAACGCTCTGTTATTCCCATGCTACTCATGGGAATGGTGGAGTAGCAGAACCTGTATTTCTGACTCCAGTTCAGTCTTTTGCCTAGATATCTTAGGACTGTAGCTAAGCTGTGATCTCTGCCTGCACTCAAGCTAGTGGAAGCTGTGAAATTGCAGTTTGTGTAGTGCTGAGCCCAAGATAAATTCTCCAAAAGCAGGCCAACAATGGTCTTGTCTGATTCTGCAAGCCCAGAGGGAGTAGCATAACCACTCTTAAGCTTTAGGAGGTGAATAAGTGCTTTAAAAAGGCTCTACTTACATTTGGGCCAGCAGCAGTGTCCTTCAGTCATTGTAAGAGACATCCCCTCCATTCAGAGGAGAATCAGCCCTTTAAAGAGTGTCCCCCCTGAAATGCATGTTTGTTTCCCTTCATTTTAGGCAGGGGAAATTTCAGGTTTTGGGTTAAGGTCTAGGCAAAACTGCTGCACTAAGTCATTATAAAGTGGATCTATCTGTTTGCCATCTGAGGTGTTCATACACTTTGCTAAAAGGAGTATATTAGAGTACATTAGCTCTGACTCAGCATGGTGGCAGACATCGTCCCAGCTCCTGCTCAAGGTGCTAGCTGTGTAAAGGGACATCCTTAATTATCAGTTCCAGAAGGATAAAAAGACCAGTAGTAACTTGGCAAAAGAAAGAATCAGGCCCAACAGAACCACTTTCAAGCTTGTTTGGAACTACTGTTTAACAGTTTTCTCAGCTTTCTTGCTGCTATTCACTATCCCACTCCCTGAGGGTACAGATTAATGAGCCTCCAGACAGGATGTCTAAATAACGCAAGTGTAAGAAGTTCCAGTGAAGTGACTGAGGGGATGCTGGCTTAGCACTGCGCCTCTTCTCTTTGCAAGAACCATCCCTGACAACAATTACTACCCTCAGAGTTGTAACAAAATCTCCATCTCTCATAACTACATTTTCTCTCTAAGAATCTGCAGTATTGATCAAAAATGTTTTATCTTATTAGAGCTAAGCAATAAATACATAAGTGATAGTGAATCTAGAAAGATCATTTTAATCTGCATGAGTTTTCTCTGCTGTATTGTGTTAGTGAAAAGAAACTCTTCAGAAGTAATATAATGAAATTGTCAATACTGATCTGTTATAAATCCTGCTATGTTGGCTGCACCCAGTTCTTGATTCTTGCCCCTTATGCACATATCCTCTTCTATCCAAAATATATTCAGTTGTAGGAAAATAAGTACTGTAGGACTGCTGGGAAAACCCCTGATCTTCAGTTATCAAACAACAAACAAAAGCTTTCCAAATATTTTTATAAGTACATGATTATATATTAATACATCTACTGTCAGAATGAAACAGCAGGTTTTTAAAGTGCTCTACAAAGGAGACTGATTTTGAAATTATAGCTTCAGCACCTTGTTAGACCCATTTAGTTGTTCACAGAGCACCAGAAAGACCTGGAGTTATTTTCCTCCTTCTCTTGGTGAGTCACTGCTTGTGACAGCAAGACATTGTGCAGACTTAGTGTCTTTATGAAGATTAAATAGTCTTATGAAATGCAATTAGAATAAATTTGTACTTGTCAATTTGTAATTACATTCAGAACAAACTTTACGTTAACAGCGAAATTAGAATCTAGAACTAGAGAAATACAGTCTGCCAGGTGATATCTGTCCAGTTCATTTCCCTGTAGGAGTAGGCAGAGATTGAGAAGACAGCATTCCTTTCCGATTTCAGCAGCAATCAATTTATGCCCTGCAATAAAAAACGGTAGCGTGCAGCCAGGTACTAAGGCTGTCTCCAAAAACACAGGGTTATCTGGCTCATACGGCTACTGAATCAGATGCGCCACACTGGCTCCATTGAAGAGTATTTCTGAATAATCTAGTAAGTAAGGTCTGAGCAGGAAGAGTTCTGTGAAGAGCAAAACAAACTCCTGCTTACTGTTCATCAGATTAGAAGACTTGAGGGTTGGGTACCAGCCTACAGACAGCACTGCGCAGGCAAGGACAGACATGCAGTTCACCCAGGCCTCCACCCTTAGATTTCTTACAAGTTTTAGCCTAAATATTGAAGTTGAATTTATTTTTGCTGTTTGATGGTATTACTTGTACTTCAGTCAACTAACTCTTAGCATTCATCTTAGCTAATTTTCTTCGGAAGGCACAGCTAAGATGTTTAGAGTCAATATGACGTACCACTACTTCTATTGCACTTCCTCTACTTTTTGACTGGATTTTGTCCACCACCTGGGCAAAAACCCCACACCAATTTCTTTAGACTTTCTTTTAAGGACAAGTTCCCACCAGAATGCTCTAGCTTGGCTGCTCTGCAGTATGCTGGATGTTTATACAGGACACTGCTACAGGATTGCCAATGCTTACAGCCATGCCTCTAGCACAGACTAGGTGTACAGGCAAAACAGAGTATTTCCTCAGCTCTCTAAAGTAGGTGACTCAATCTAAAAGCAGCACTCAAAACAGTTTTGTGTGATAGTGCTCACCATACAGAAATAAGGAGTGCTCATTACTATGCCCAGCACACTCTGTTTTAAGTTAAACTATTTAATTACCCAATTTCCTCGGGAGTTCTGCACTACATGTTAATTCAACAGTGAAATGCACATGCATGCGGTAAAATGCATTGACAATGTTGAGAGAAAGTTTGAATTAGACATGGTCAGGAATTTGCCAAAGCAAATTTATTAGACTGATGGCTGTGACAATGTACAACAGTGTGAAACCCACTGCTTTCAGTCCTTGTTCTAGCATTCTCCCATATTCCAAGGCAAAGGCCCAGCCAATGGCCTGGCCTGGCCAGCTTCTTAATGCATTTCATCCTGTGCAAGTATTCATGATTCAGGAAGATTCTCTGAGCATGAATTTCAGGTACTTAGAATCTTGGCAATATAAATACTTACACAGAGCTACACAGTTCCAAAAGCGACAGCTGTATGGAAACCTCTCCCAAAACTAGACAAGATCTCAGCTGTAAAGGAACTCACTCATTCATTAGAATGGGAAACCACTGTTTCTGGAGAGAACACAGGTCTTAATATAGATACAATAAATAAGCAGAAATATTTTCTTACTCTTCTGAAAGTATTTCTAAAAGTCTCAGCATTATCCCAATGGGAAAAAAAAAAAAAAAAAAAAAAGGATTTTTTCATCCAAAAGTTTGTAAAATGAGTGTTTCTGTGACCAACTTCTAATAAACCCAGTTTGTACTTATGTGCATGCAAGATTTGTTTGCTCATACTCATATGTGGTAAGGAAATATTACAACTGCCAAAGGCTACAGACAGCATTAAATAAGAATGACAAATACTCCTGAATTTATGTGATTGGTTTTGCTTAAATATGAACACATTATCTTCAATTGCAAAGCCTCAAAATCTTTGGATCTAACCCAAGTTCATTCCCACCCAGATGTTCCAACCGTGTTTGATGGGTCTAGAAAGAGTTGAGAGAGATTAGTCTCTTATTTCCCTCAGAAAAAGCTAAGGCAAACAGTCCTTTGTTTTCTTCATTATCTTGCAGTAGTTTGCAGTCTATTCTGATGTTCCCCAGTGAAGCTGTAATATTTATCTAGAGCTTGTACCAAGTATGCAAAACACTATCTGTTAAATTGTTTACTAACAGAAACTTACACTGTGCTCATCTTCAAATATAATGGATATGAATGTACAACCGAGTGTTCGAAGTGCCCCTATACTCTATTCCACCACCTTAAGATTCAAGTTTACTAGGTACAGTCTTTATGGTCTTTTTCCTTAGATTTTGTAGAGTGGCCAGAGTTCTGCTTGGATTTCTACAGCATTGGGTTTCATTTCACTTTAGTTACAAGTAGTTGAGTATCACCCGCATACCAAAATACTTACTGATCTGTGCAGTCTGCAATACAGGTTTACAAACCTGGATAGGAATGCACAAAATTCCTACTGAAAACAGGAGTGCAAGTTACTTGAAACATTTCAAGAGAACATTCTGTTTTCTATTGTGCCTTACAGTACTCTTGTCACAGTATACTTGGAAAAATAATGAAAGCGTTGCACAATGGAAAATACATTTGCTCTAGCATGCAAGACATGTTTAATGCTTTTGCTGTCTGACACATCAAATGAGAGATATTAAATACGTGCCAAGCATCAGCAGAAAAAAAGCACAAGTGACAAACAGAAGAGGAGGATGGAAAAAGCACTGGGGTTTCAAGGATGTGGTTGGACATTTTCAGGCACAATGATACTTTGATGAGTTTATTAAGCCAAGAACTCTACTCATGCTAACAAGTTCTTCAGGACATTTCCCTTTGCTGAATCCTGTATAGGCAACTCATCTTTGGCCAAAGCTTTCAGTACCATACCATGCAAAATAAAACACTGTTTACAGGCCAATTATCTTCACATCAAGGGTTAGAGAATGCATTCTCTAATGAAAGAGCATTTTACACTTAGCTTGGAGTAACAAAGAGGTAAGCAAAGTTGTTAGTTCCACTGCCCTTCACATCTCAGGCAAACTAAAGCGAGGTGTTATAGTCATTGCCCAACATTCCCATCGGGAAACAGAAGAGCAACTTCTTGTTCAAGGTCACATATTAAGGATAGTTTTACAAACAGAGTTCTAACAGTTATTCAGAACTAGGCACATCATCCTACTGTATACATCATAAATCTTCGTAAGTAAGAATAGCTATGGGAAAACAGCCTTCTCCCCAAAACCCCATGCTCCTGCCTTATTTAAACCCCATTTACCTACTCTTAAAAGGAATAAATACTTTCAAGTGATGTGTGAGCACATTGACCAATAATATAACGATCGTGCCTCTGCTGATACAGTATTTAGTGTTGTCTGAAGCATATACACAGAAATTGAAGAAAAAGCAAACTTCTGATTTCTGATGTATGGTAGTATTTGTTCTATTTAGGGGAACTTAGATGCTAGTAACTGAAATTAATATTGTCGATAAATAATTCATAGTAAATCTGAAAGTTCTCAACCCAAGTGATTTTCTAACATAAACCTGAGATGTATCATGATTGAAGGGGGCTACAAGGATGCTGCAGAAGGACTCTTCATCAGGGACTGTAGCGATAGGACAAGGGGTGATGCGTTCAAACTGAAACAGGGGAAGTTCAGGTTAGATATAAGGAAGAAGTTCTTCCCTGTGAGGGTGCTGAGGCACTGGAATGGGTTGCCCAAAGAAGTGGTAAATGCTCCATCCCTGGCAGTGTTCAAGGCCAGGTTGGACAGAGCCTTCGGAGACATGGTCGAGTGTGAGGCGTCCCTGCCCATGGCGGGGGTTGGAACTGGATGATCTTAAGGTCCTTTCCAACCCAAACCAGTCTGTGATTCTATGATATGTATTTCTAGTTGTTAAAAAAATTTAGGCTTTAGAGTTTGGCTCTATGTTTAGGCTTCTCCTTCCTGGAAAGTTCTAGTGTAGACAAAGATATCTTTCTGTAAGCTGGATATAATACCAGGATGAATTACCAGAAAGCACTCTTCAAAGATTTTTTTAAAAGGAAATTAGTCTTACCTGTTAATAACAAAATTAAAATACAAATAAAAGAATGCAAATTTCACTTTTAATAGAAAACCTGCCTTCATTTTCACATTCTGAGGAAAAAGACAGAAACCCAGAGCTATTGGATTACCCAGCAAGGGACAGATTATTCTCCCCCCAAAATTAAAATTTTGAAGCTGCACTGCAGTTTTTAAATTGCATTTAAAAAAATCTTAAAATTCACATTAACATTGTTTTAAAATAGGGAGCACTAATTTTAATCTTAAAGTACTGAATTAGCTTAAACAAATTCCATCATAATGCAGGTGGTTGTCCAGGCAGGAAAAGCAAGGCATACAAGGTAAGGGAAGTCAAATGGAGACAGAAGCAGCTGCACTATAACAAATAGGATTTATACTTCTGTTACCCAAAGTACTCTACCCTCACAACTCACAAGTGGTAAGGAGAGTCCAAATAAAGTCTGGTTTAGCATTAACTTACGTTATTCAGCTACTGCAGGCAGTCATAAACTATGGTCCTCGTAAATGCTGTACACAAGCAAAGAATTTAACTCCTGGACCACATTAACAGCAGTCATGAACACATCAAACCCTGAGGAATTCTCCTGTATGACTGAAGACTATTGGAGAATTATGCAAAGGCTCGGGGGTGGGGGGGTGGTGGTGGTGGTGGTGGAAAGATATTTTTACTGAGTTATACTAATTTATGGTTTTCCTTTAAAAATCCTAAATAAGAAATTATCTATACACGTATTTGTAAACACCAGCAATTTTTAAGATGAAGACTGTTACAGACACAAATGAAACCCTAGACCGATTTGGAATTCTCTTCTCCTAGACAAAGCAAAAAAAGCTCCTTGCTGCCCTGGAACAGGACGTCTGTTTATCTCTCCCATCTGCACAGCTTTCCTAGCTCCCAAACACAGTCACAGGTATTGCTTGCCTGAGGGCTGTCTGGTGCTTGTCTGCTGATGGATGCAGTGACATTCAGAGCTTGGCCTCTGCCAGGCCATAGAGCTGGCTCAGCCTACCTTGCCTTCAGACAACTCCAAGAGCCAGTCTGGGGAGAAGAAAGATGTGAGATCATGGGGAGGAAGGCATGAGAAAGAGCAAGTCAAAAGACATTCTTCCTTCAGTAAGCAGAGCACTGTTAATCCAGTGCACCTCCATCATCAAATTATATCTCTGTTTAATACTGAACTTTGGCTTTTCCCTCTTACATGTTGAGGGAATCCTATTATATATGTTATACCACATGTATTTATCAAACTGGAGATTAACAAATGCTAAAATCCTTGTCTTCTCTCAGGTTTTGAAAGGTTAACCATACATTCTATTTCTCATCCTGGACATATTGTATTGCTAAGCTTGTTCAGATGGACTTTCAACACAAACTATAATTGTCAACCGAGTTGTGCTGCAGCATTTATATTATACTTTAGAAATGGCACTGACACAAACCCAGCATTTAGAGATGTCTGTGTTTCCACTTCTATTTGAAGTTTTATGGCTTGTGCTTTTTTTCACAAAGCCCTTCTAACCCTTTGGCTTTTGTCTTCATCAGGTTCATTCCATTGTAGAACAACAAAGGTGCACGAGATAGACTGAGATTTTCCTTGCAAGTTTTATTGAATGAAACTAGCAGATATACAACTTTGTTCACCAGAAAAGCCTACTACTCATAAGCACTCCAAGTTCATCTTACAACAGACTAGTAAAAAAAAAAAACCCCAAACCAACCCACAACCAACGAACCAGTCTTCTTTAACTTCTCTACAAAAAGCCTCTTGCCAACACCTCTCTATTTAAATATCTGTTTCATGCTGTAACCTCATGAAGTCAGACACACTCCTGCTGACACCCAGTGAGGTCAGACAAGCTTTGGGATTCCAGAAACTTTTGCCAAGAGACAAGCAAGGGCATCTTAACACCAAACAGGAGGTATGTCCTCTTACTGCTTACATACAGCTGTCACAGAACCCATATTCTTCATATCCATCCCTTTTTTACTTTTTTTAAAACTTACCTCTTGTTTTTAACTTGTTTGTTTTTAAGGATTCAGTATAATCTATACAACATGGAAGCTCTTCCAGACTGCATATGTTGCTATAGGAACGGATTATTTCACTTACACAGCTCTCAAGTGGTCAAATTGAGTGAATGAAGAAAACAACTGCAAAACTGAACTGATTACTCTTTTCAAGTTCATTTTGAGCATACCAAACTAAGAGAAATGAATCAGCAAGACATGTGGCAACTGAAGGCAAAAATCAGATCTGAAGACAATTTCAATGGGCATCTTCAATACCATCTTTTAATAAGCTATATAACATTCACTTGCTATTGAAATCTGATTGCTACTCAGGGTATTATTTCTAAAATGATTTCTTACTAGAAAACAACCTTACAGGACAAGGCTGTATTTTGCATTTCTTGAAGAAAATACCACAGTATTTCAGCGACACTAGGCAATACATAAGCGTGAGAAGAAATTTCTATCAGTCAGGCTAGGTAAAGAGAAGTGAATGCATATATAAGCCAGGCAGGCAGTGATGACTTGTAGTGCAGCACAGCAGCACAAACCTCACAGTTGGCTCCTAGTGAACTCCAGGCCACAAAGCTGCCACCTCCACATGGGTTACACATATCAATGAAAAATATGTTCTTAGGCAGTAAAAAAACGAGTTATGCGGAAGTTCCACAATATCCTTTTGAATAAAGGAAACAACGAGATTCAGAACATCAGATTCTGAATTTGAACAGTTAAACTGTTCACTGTGAACTGTGTTTTAAAAACAAAAGGTAGAACTGTTTGTATAAAGCTAAACTGAGAGAATATACATTTCCCACAACTCTTTAGTGCTCAGTATATTTGATCACCACCAATTTCCTGTTTAAATTAAATGAGGAAAGGAAACTTTAGGAGGACAACCATTTTAATTATTAAATCATGTGCTGTAATAAGGGTTACATGAACTGACTACAAGGAAAAAGGCCAAAATCAGTGTTTCTGCTGAGTTAAAAAACTTTGGGTGTTCATGTGTGATATTGTTCAAATGTAGTAAATACAGTATTGACACTGGGGGATTAAAGCCTGTAACTGAAAGCCACCCATGAATAAAATGGCTATGTTTTTATAACTTAACACACAATCACCTTAACCACCCCCATACATTTGAAAAGAGTTTGTTATCAATGGTATCTAGAGAATCCTGTGGTACATTTTTGGCTAAAAGAACTTTGGATCTCTGAGTCCTTTTTCAGAATGCAAATGTTATTCATATACTCATGAGCAGGTCACCAGAAACCTTATGTAAAATGGCTTCCTATGGATATTTACTAGCCTGATTCCCAATAGCCACCCTGAGTGAAGGCGTGAGAAACCTCAGGAATATTCCACCTGCACTCCATAGCTCACACCCTTCCGAAAGGGTCCACAGCTACTAGAAAGAGTAGTGTAATATTCACTTCAGACTAAAGAGAGGGTGGAGAAGAGCCAGTAACTTTTTTTATGCACAGAACTGCAGATGACTCTTTCTTTTGCCTTCCCTTCCATATTAGCCAAGTGACCAGTGAGGATGGGGCCAACAGACGGAGTGGTGATGCTTCATCCAAGGGAATGCCAGGCTCACCCCTAAGCATCCTGCATGGAGTTTCTGGGTTGCCTTGTGCAGTGCAGAAGGCCAACAAGGAAACTGGAGCAGCTCAAGATGAACATGGCCAAAATCTACAGCGCAAGATGTGGGAGGTGAGGCTGGATTTATCAGAGCTTGGAGAAAATGGAAATGTAAAATATGGAGAGTCATATTCTTGAGGGGAAACTGAAGTTTGCAATAAGAGAGATGAAGGGTGGGCAATGGTACACTGAAGGAACAGGATGAGAAAGGGGGGGAAAAACCAAAGGAGAGTACTGAAACAAAGCACTGGCAACCTGATGTAATGAAAACTACCCCCAGAAAAATATGTGCATGAACAATGTTGGACATCTGATTGAATTAAAGATGGATATTCTTCCATGAGTGAATTTTTGACAGGAATTGTGTTTGTCTGTCTGAATCCAAAATCAGCTTTTGCCACCTGCAGGATAAACAAGACTTGAATAAAAAGGGAATCTGTGACTGCATTTTCAATTCTAGTTATGCTGCAGATGCTCAAGTTGTTCTGCAGCACTTTGACTAATTCATTTTCACTTCAGTATAAGACAAGTATTCTCTCTTACACATTGTTTTATTATCCTTCAGCCTAGAGCTGCATTAAGGATCTGACTCACTCAATGAGCCGATTCTCACATTTTAGTCTTTTCCTAGCAGGTTAGATTTTAGCTGGGTGTCCACAGAGTATGCCACAGGCAGGAAAAGTTTGCTTTGCACAACCAGAGGCAGTGTAAATGCTTGAACTCTCACACTCCTCAGCAGGTCTCCCTATGGCAGGCAGGAGAAACTCTTGGCTACATGGAACTGATGGGATGGACCTGCTCATATGAGACAAAAAGGAGCCATGCTGTAGGCCAGCAGAGATTTCCACAATACATTAAGAGTCTTCTGCTGAAGACAACCCTAATATGCTTTCTTCTATTTGTCCTGTGAAAACATTTCTTGGTATTTTGCAGTTCTGTTTTTCCCCCAGTTCTGCCTGTAAGTGAAAAAAATCATTTGCTTCATGATTCATTTTTGTCTGAGAATCTCTGCACATGTCACCATGTAAGAAAAGCACTTGGAGCCAAGCTGTGAAGTATCCTGTACTGCCAATGTGCTTCTAGTATTTGGTTACTTCAGCTACATACTACTTTTTAAACCCAAAAATGAAATCTTTGCAAATCACAGAGGGCTTTAAAATCCAACCCTAAGATAGCCATAAGTATCAGTCTATTGCTATTAGTAAGGGAAGCAGTATTTTTAATTTTTTTCATAGCTCCCAAAGTCAACAGGAACACTTGACATTGATTCCAGCTCTGGAATGGTGGAGTCTTAAAGAAGTGAGATCTGAGCCAACTTAATTGCCTTGAATTCTTTACAAACCTGGCTTAAAGTGGGTGAACTACTCAGTCAATACAGTATTTTGGGAGGCTGTGCATTTTATTCTGAAAACATGAGTTTTAAGTGATGACATTTCAATTCTTTTGGAAGACATCAGAAAAACAGATCTGGGAATTAAGCCTCCTACATGGTTGGAGATCAGAAACAGAATGCACAAAATAGCTGTACAAACTTCTTCTGTGCTTCTTCCAAAGATCTGCAGATCTGTTCACCTTGAGAAACGCCTCCCAAGATGGCTTATGATTAGATTAGTTATTCAGACTGATAGTAAATGTAAAAAAGAACACATTTCATAGGAATACTTTTTCTGCGAATATACACAAGCATCAAGAACTAGTTATGATCTGGACAGATCATAGCCAAGCTTGGTCACCTTCCATGCAAAATGTATTCCAATCACTGGACAAACAGTAGCAGTGTTAGTTCCCTTTAATGATTCAGTACATATATGTACAGGATTCTCCTTGTTCTACTTTTTAAGTTCAGGGTACCTGTAAAGATGAAAGATATCATTTATTCAGTTATCACAGGAATCTTTCTCCTTAGTAATTAAGGCTGCCAAAGAGAGCTACCCTATAGACTTGTTGGCAGCATGCTAAAATAGAAACCTTAACCAAAGCAATTACCCCTAAACAGACTGAAATAAGTGAAGTGTAGAGACAGGGATCTAGTCCTGACCAAATCTTTAAAAACTGCTCTCCAAAATCCAAGAAGAAGATCAGAACATCAAATCTGGGCATACATTGGCTATATAATCACTTACACTGGAGGAAAACACCCCAAGTTAACAGCAACTTCCCGTGGGTTGAACTCAAAGTATCAAAGGTCTGTGGCCCATGTATGCATAGAGTAGTTATATCACACAACATTAATGAACCTCCATACAGTTGAATTCTGTGGTAAAGAGTTAGCAGAGCTGCACATCCTTTCCCAAAGGCTACAGAAATAGGCTTAGTTTCCCAAAAAGACCCACATACATCTGAATCCTGGCACCAGAGCACAGAGTGACCCTTTCAAGAACTGTCATCACAAGTATTTTTAGCCTTACAGAAGCTGACCTACATCATTAGGAGATCAGACCGTTTCCAACAGGGCAGTCCAATACATGCATTTTTCTACTAAGAAACACTTGTTATTCTCACTTACTATGAAGATAAGAGAAACAGCTAGTCCAGAAACCAGCTGAATTTTAACTGTGTTTTAAGACACCACTAATTAGAACCTAAGAAAAGCACTAAAAATACCCAGACATGAGCCTGACATCTCCCTGACTCAACGTGGGAACCTTCTGCGCCAACTTAGGAGCAGTGACTAACACAACTGCTTTCAGTGCCTGTTTTTCCATGAACAATGTCACATACAAGAGCTACTTTTTTCCTAAATAAGCTGGATAACTAAGGCGAGTAGATTTCCCCCTGCTCCCTCCTGAAAACAAAGAATTGCTAGGTCATTCGGGAATTCAATGGGCAGAGCAAACATGCAAAACTTCATATATCCAGGAAGCAGTAGATCTAAGTTGCTGGGAAAACAACTCTTCCGAGCTGTAGTCCAGGTTCATCAACTGTAAGTGATTTTTTCTTTTTAAGCAAAAGCTTTCTTGCATTTCCAGGCTTCTGGTCAAAGTCTGTGGTTTAGCTCTGACAAAACATCAAATGAAAAAAAAAAAAAGCAATAGCTGGAGAAGTAAATAAGAAGAAATACAGATAATTTCAGGAAGGCTACCAGGGCAGAAAGAATGGAACTTTTTGGTTTGTGCATCATACAACACTTGAATATTCACTGTTACTTCAGGTTAAACTGAAATGTGATGTTATCACTGGAGGTTTTACTGGACACAGGATTCATATGCCTGTATTATTCAATTAGTCTTCAGTTTTCTCCAGCTCTACAACTACTTACTCCCACAGACAATAGCTAAAAATCTCCATCTAGAGAAAATTCTGGAGGAATCAAAACACAAGCAAACTATCCCTTTTCATTTCTGACAAAGGGAGATTTGGTAGAATAGGGTATGACCCTATTTTTCCAATTTTTACTAACACACAAAAGGGAATCAAGACAATTTTCAGAGATTCAAATATGTAGTTAGAACAAAGAGATAAATTAGAAAGAGAATTAACTACAAGTTACTGGACAAAACTAAAGCAAAGCAAGGTACCACCTCAGCAGGAAGAGGTGCCTAATCATCTTGTGAAAGAAATTGCTACCAAATCTATTACTTGTTTAAGCTGATAAGAGTAGTTTTAGAAAAGAACTGAACAGGAATAGCTAATATAAAGTCTATGTAAGCCAAAAATCCAAGTAATACAGTCTATGCCTTTTAAAAGTTATCACTTTCATAACCCTGTATATAAGTAAGCATTATGTTACAGAAAGAGCATTTTATGTGCACTTGGCTTGACCAAGGTGATGTGCATCCTGATCCTTCAATTTTCGAAGTTCTGATTCTCTGATGGTTTGCTACTAATCCTAAACATCAGGACAGTGGAGTATCATGCAAGTGGTACTCAAACCCAAGTTACCAAGTTCAAATGCTGTAGCTTTAGAGTTAAGAAAAAAAGGCACTTCAAGTGCCTTTAAAAATCTTTTATTTGGTTTGAAATTAATTGCTTATCCACAGTTTGCTTCTTTCCACTGGATTTCACCATGTAGTTCTCAGCTTCCAGAACACAGAATTTTTGCAAAATAAACAAGTGTTTAAGAACTAGAAGGAAGGAAAATTTCCCTGACAGCACACTGTTCATCTTCCTGTGCCTCCATCTCTACAGCAAACCCACAGGGCAGCTAGCAAGGCTGGGGCACAATAAGCTCATCTGGATTTTTGCAGCAGTTCTGAACCTTCAAGCAAAGAGAAACACCTTTTTAAAAGGAATTAAAATTCAGCTGCTTCTCTTTTCTATTTGTCCAATCATGAGTGCACTGAAGTCTGAAGCAGCTTGGAGAACATAGTGTCTTAAAGATTTCCTAACTGCAAGAGAGACCAGAAGAAAAATATTCACTACAGAAGAGATTTAGCCTATAATTGCTGCTCTGCAATGTAGTTCAAACCCTCCGAGATTCCTCTAAATAAGGAAAACAAAGCCTTATGGAATTAGATGCAGAATAAGAGAGTAAATGTAATCACTACTCAGGCTGAACTGCCACTGTGGACTGCAGACATTTCAGACAGATTTACCTAGGCACTTCAAGAAGCAGTATTTATGATGAAAGAAATGAAACATTAACCCTACAGAACTGAGTAGCTACATGAAAATGCCCTTTGAATATATTTCATTTCCACTACAGATATCAAAGTCCATGTGAAATGCACATAAGTATGGTAATTCCTAAATCTATATACAAAACGTCAGGAAATACATTCTCAGTTTTTGGCATTATTGCCATGGCATTATCAACTATAGTCAATATGAAAAGCCCCAATTTTCACAGAATATTAATTCCACTGATTGTATCTCGCACTATAATCAATTCCAAATACATCAGCTTAGGTAATGGAAGAAGAGCCAAGATTCAGTGATAACAATATAACACAATTGAATATTTTCATAAAGAAGGAACTAAAATGACAGTTTGCTCTTTCATCTATGGAATGAGGTTGTTTATAACAACATAGAGCCTCCACTTGGACTAGAGCCTAGAAAGGATAAAGAACATAAACTAAGACTTTTTGAGGAACAAAAATAAATAAATCCTCCTGATTAAGATCAACCCTTTTATGAAGATGAAATAAATTGTCTTAAAATGACATTTCGAGGACATGGTCATTAACTGCGTGTCAGTAATCTTCTAGGTCAACGCCTTCACTCCTCTTTACCCCATTTTGCAGCCCTGTTACCTGGCTCTCCACCCTCTCTTGCTTCAGGACATAAAGGGCCTTTCCTTGCTCAGGCAGGTAAAGGGAAGCAGCAGTACAAACTACTTGTTTAGTTGCAAAAATGCAAACAGCATTGTAGGAGAAACTCTTTGTGCTTTCACACAGCCCACACAAGCATTAGCTTAAAATATCACTGTAATGTATTTTTCAGTGTCACTTGCTGTTTATTCTGCTTAATGATCCTTTTTTTCCGGTGTGTGTGTGCATAGAATTTCAATACTGCTTTAGAAATAGATGATGATGAGAATATGCAGTTTAGTGGCTACAGTTATTAGGCTAACAAACAATGTCTTGTTTTGAATCTGTAACTGCCTTGCTTATGAACATATACAAAGATATTAGTAACAATTTAGGCAGATAAACACACTTGAATTCCATCTGTTGTACAATAACATTCCTCCAACACACAAGTACAAGCAAACTACAAGATCTCACTCACTTTCACAAACTACTATGTAATGAAATGCTGCTAAGCTATAGTTAACAGCTGATCAAATGAAATACACAGAAGTACTAAAGGACCACTCCAGAATACATGGTGAGCATGCAGAGCCCTCAAATCATCACACCCTTAGCCTAACACACTTGACGTGACTTATTACCATCTACACACAGCACAGGAAAAGAAACAGTCCTTAATAAATGATATGGTTAATCAGGCAACTACAATTATAAATACTTAAAAAAATGAATTAAAAATAAGGGCAATAAGGAACCACCCTATCACAGTCATTGACCCTGAAACCATTATGACCATCAAAATTACTTGTTTCTGAAGTCATCTTCATGTGGTATTTCATCATTTGCTTCACTACTTTCAATGAACCAAGCCACTAGTGAGGCAGCATCTGGTACTGCTCAAGGTTAATCCCAGACTGGTTTGCAGTGGAAGGGACCTTAAAGCTCATCCAGTTCCAACCCCCTGCCATGGACAGGGACACCTTCCTGGTTGTCCCTGTGTCCAACCTGGCCTTGAACACTGCCAGGGATGGGACAGCCACGGTGTCTCTGGGCACCCTGTGCCAGCGCCTCAGCACCCTCACAGGGAAGAGCTTCTGTCTCAAAGCTCATCTCAGTCTCCCCTCTGGCAGGTTAAAGCCATTCCCCTTGGCCTGTCCCTGCAGGCCCTTGTCCAAAGCCCCTCTCCAGGTTTCTTATAGCCCCTTTAGGCACTGGAGCTGCTCCCAGTTGTCCCCAGAGCCTTCTCTTCTCCAGGCTGAAGAAGTCCAGCTCTCTCAGCCTGTCTACAGAGCAGAAGTGTTCTGGCCCTCAGAGCATCTTCATGGCCTCCTCTGGACTTGCTGCAACAGCTCCAGGTCCTTCTTGTGTTGGGGGCCACTGGGAATACAGCTAGAGTTCTGTTATTTTTCCAGAGCCAGGGTTGTTAATAATTCAGGAGCACAGAGCTGAAATAGAATGCACTGAACTGGGGATAACCTTGGCTCCTATTCTTTCCGTCTTATAAAGGCACAAGGGAGCACCCTAATTTGTTGTCGTTTGATGTCTCCACAGAGGGGAAAAGTGTGGCTTTGTCTTATCACTCCTATCCAAACACAGAAACTAAGGTGCAACTTCCCTAAAGGTTTTCAGGTAGGATACTAGATTAAAGCATTCAGGAAGAATGACAGTGCTATCGATCACTTCTGTCAAACAGTGGCCCCTGGCTCCCACAGGGTTCCCCTGGCAGTACATGATACTTGGCTTCATCCAGAGGTCAGTTCCCCCCAGCTCAGAAGTTGCTGGAGACAAACAAACTGCTTGGCCTGAGGTGGAACAGCCTGCAGTACACCACCTGCAGGAACGCAGCACGATTTTTGTCTCACAATGTTTCACTGCATCCCACAGAATGATTACTGTTGCTATGTAAAAATATGTTCTCTCACACATTGCCAGTCTGTCACAAAAACTCCTTCCCGACTAGAACAAGCAAGCAAATAGAACGAAGGTGAGAAGAAAAACCACAAGTTTCAGTATTTAACAAACTTTTATGCTCATTTTTATTTCTATTAGCTTGACTGTTATTGTTGCCTGGTGAAAAGCCGTGTGTTGATTGATCGTAACTGTTGCCTGGTAATAATCTCTCAGCAAGAGAAGGGAAAGCCTTTGTGTGGTGATGACTGAGCTGGTTTCAGCAACACCTACAAATATCCAGCTATTTTCTCTGTTCTTGTTGGAAAATAATCCCTTGGATACAGATGAGCCACAGGGCCACATCACGTGTTCTTAAATAAGCTTAGAGGATGGGGAAGGGGGGTTAGCTCTACTAACACAATGTCACAAATAACACACACTCCCTAAACACTTCCAAGCGGCTTCACACCTCAATCTCTTCAAAACTAAGCAATAAGGTTTGCGTGTGCCATGTCGCCGTGTCATGTGTCGTTCCCCTCCCCCTTGGTTTGCTTAAAAATCAGTATTTTCGGTTGGAATCCAGAGGAGGCTTTCCAGGAGGTAATTCGGGTCCGATACAGAAACAGAGGACACCTGGTGGTGTTTAGCTGCCAGTGTATACTAACAGCAAGGCAATTCGTGTGTGTGTGCAGCTGCACCAGCAACAATTCACATAAACCATGCTTTAAATAAACCTAATAATAAAAAAATGATGCAGAATTTAACGTAACTGCAGAAACACAGAGAAATTTAAAGCGACCGATATGATTCCAGCTGCTGACACCACTGTACAAAAATTACTCTAAGAAGAGTTACACTGGTTACACACAAGGAGTAGCAACTCCATGACCATAATAGGCTGCCACCTCCGACAGACACATGCTATGGTAAAGCAGGACAGATTCCTCACTAGTGAAATACTAGGGGACCCAAAGTTGACAGTTTTGCTGGTGAAATCTCCATGGAGGCAAGAGCAGGGGAAGAACCAAATGTGCAAAGGGGAACTGAGCCCATTTCCAAACTGCTACATCAACTCACGGATTGACAGACCATACGTATTCAGATTTCCATGTTGTTAGTGGAAATTGTTATTTTTAGCTGAAGATGCTGGTATTAAGATGACTCTGAAGATCCAACACTAAGACTTTCTATAACATCATGCTTAGCATATGCTTTGAGTGGCATAAAGCACTTAGAATTCAGACACTGAACAAAGTCAACCTCTGTGAGACTCCTTCACTCCAAGGAGCTAGAGAACATAGTGGCAAAGTAGGAACAAAACTACACTTGGAGATAAGCTTTCTAGTTATGTGGAGGCCATTAAAAGTATGTGTTTTATTGCCAGTGGCAAAAACAAATACAGGCTCGAGATCAAACTCCTGTCATGCTCTCTCATGAGAAATATACTGCAATAAGTATTAGGACCTGCTTGACTGAAAAAGATGAAAGCAGAAGACAACCATGTGACATACAGAATATTGTACCCCTTCTTACATAACTTTAGTGCATGGAATCAATCACAGCCAAGATTCTAAGTGTGAAAATCTCATTAAAAAAAAAAAAATGCCAAGCACTTGTATGTTTTGAACCAACACTGTCAAAAGAAGATATTTCATCATCTGTCTTGCTTGTGCCAGCACAAACATGTGTGGTAAAGCACACTGGTGACCTGCTTAAAACTAGACTGCTTAAAAAGATTGGTTTTAACCTACATCAGTTCCCCAATCTGTTCTGATATGCAGCCACAAAACCACCTACACTGATACAAGCAGCTAGAAGAAAACTGGTCCTTTCAACAGCAGTGCTGGCTGAAAGTGTAAATGAAACTTAAGACCTTCTGGTGTTTGTAGATTTTCTTACTAAAGATAGCAAAGCAAAAGTTAGTTAGACTGAAAAACAAATTAGAGACCAAGTTCAAAATCAGCATGAGACACAAGATAACTTTACATAAGCTTTCAGGTAGGCTCTTTAGAGCCTCTCAAAATTTTGTCCCAGATCACAAGTTATTTATTAGTCTCAAAACTAACTGTACTATTGAAAACAAAACCAATTCAAATGTCAGTAATAGATACAAGAAACAAACTTCTGATTTCACCAAAAATACTTCAGAGACAGTTAAGGAAAAACAGCAAAGAACATAGTTGCAGAAAAGTTAGAAAACCAGGCCTTTAAGTTACACCAACAAAATCCATCTTGAAAACCTCAAAAAGAAGTTTTGAGCTGGTAAGATAGAGATGGACAACTCTGCAATACTGCAACAACATTGTTCCCCAGATTTTCTCTAAGACACAAATATTCGAGCAAAAGCGTCATTTCCCCTCAAGAGTTTGCTTTGTTACCTTAATTTTAAGTATCAGACAACAGTATAACTTCCTTCTGAAAGGTTACCAGTCCATTCATTTTCAAACCAGCTTTACTTATTTATTACAATGAGTGCATTCTAGGTCAATACCACCCATTAAAATATATTTAATCACCTTTTCCTTTGATTTCATGAAATTAGACTTACATTAAGAAGATTGAATAAAAGTTACCTATTTTTCAGAGCTCAGGATTTAACACTCCCATGCAAGGAGGTACTGTAAACTCAGCAACTTCCCAGAAGCATGACAGCCTTTTACTTAGCTCTGACCAACTTCCATTTAGTTAAGCTCCTGGATAAAGGCATGCTGGGATAGGGAGGGCTCTTCCTTATTAACTAATAATTTCTAACACCTTATCTCAATTAAACATATTTATACCTTCTCTTTACTGATGCTTTTCTCCAGATGATTCTAATGGTGAGTTGCTGTTGTCCTGTTCTCTTCTGATGATCTTTTTAATAAAAGCAGTGATGGAGAATTACAGATCTCTTCTTTTCTTGAGTTTGCAGGTAGCTGTAAAGAAGGTGAATGGAGTTTAGGAAATAAACTTCACCAGTGAGTGAGTGTAGCTATTTGAAAGCTTTCTCACTAAGCTTTCTAAGTGATGATAAAAAGAACTAGTTGAGCAATACCAGCTACCAGCAGCACCTTTCTTTGTCAGCTAATTCCAAATCTTAAGTACCCAAATCAGGTTGTTTGCTAACCATACAGAACTTGTCATTTATAGCAGCGCGCAGCAAACACAGCCGCGCAATTTAAAGATGACTCTTCTAAGTTTCAACAAATACACTAGAAAAATGGAACATGTAGTAAATTTGTTCACGCTGGTGCTCGAGAATGTGTTAAATTTGTATAACTAGCTAAAAAAAAAAAGCTATATAAAGCCAAAACTTTAATGGGTGAACTGTCACCTGATATAATTTGGGCCACAACATTTTAGTCAGGATGACAAATATCAGCTATTCACCCCAGAATATTTCTTTGGATACTTCCATAGGTTGTGCTTTGTAATTAGTTCCTCCTCTCAAAATCTTTTGCTAACCTAAGCAGTACGAAAGAATTTTGAATGTAAGCTCAACAAATCTACTGCTCGTTCTGTTGTGTGCCATGAAGTACTTAAAACACAAATATTACATATAATTAATATAAAGTAAGATATCAATTAATGTAATAGAATCCCAGACTGGTTTAGGTTGGAAGGGACCTTAAAGCTCATCCAGGTCCAACTCCCTGCCACGGGCAGGGACACCTTCCACTAGAGCAGGTTGCTCCAAGCCCCTGTGTCCAACCCGGCCTTGAACACTGCCAGGGATGGGGCAGCCACAGCTTCTCTGGGCACCCTGTGCCAGCACCTCAGCACCCTCACAGGGAAGAATTTTTCCCTAATATTTAATATAAATCTCCATTCTTTCAGTTTAAAACCATTCCTCCTTGTCCTATCACTGCATGCTCTTATAAATGTTCCTCTCCAGATTTCTTGCAGGTCCCCTTTAGGTATTTGAAGGCTGCTATGAGGTCTCCAGCTTCTCTTATCCAGGCTGAATATAATTAGTAAGTATATTATTAATACAATTGATAATTAAGACACTTTTACTAAGGAAAGGCCAAAGTCCATGATCTGACTTATAACTATTTAAATCAGTGCAAAGACACTACTACACAACATAATCACAATCTTAGTGGAAAACAAGTGCCTCCAAACCCCAGCCATTGTTGGACCTTTGGGACCTTATTATGCAGAACAGTAGAAGTTCAGTTAGTTACAATATGGTTATTTCTAATGTAACTACAGATTCCTTTTAGTATACTACAGTTTCTCCTCTGAAAGTGAGTATTTTGGGTGGAGACTTCAGAAGGAAGGGTCTGGCTCTCTGGAGAATTTGATGTAGGAAAGCTCAGAAGAGCAGAGGTCTGATGCAGTTTTATGATGGCACCCACCCCACATAGTTTTATGTTATTTGCCAACAGTAACAAGGATTGTTCTCTTGCCTCAGCTACTCCTTTCCAATATGGCCAGGTTCACACAGAAGCTAGTTTATCATATGCTTCCTTATCATCACAAAAACGCTGGTATTGAGAGAGACTTAACTGTGCATATCTGTTTTCTGTAATAGACAGTAACAGATCCTCTCGTATGTTGATTTTAAGCAGACATTACAAGCCCAGTGATGTCTAAAGAGCTAACTGTGTTTGAAATTTAGCTTGGCAATGCCTCGGACTGGATGTGACTGCCAGAGTTTCTTCAGAGCAGCACACAGTGTAAAGAGGTTATTTTGAAAGCCATAAAACCAAGGAAGAGAAAATGTGATCCTTGGAAAGACAGATGCAGAAAACTACACAATTATGAGGAAACAATCAGTCTTGTGAGCCATTTTTACACATTTATACTCTCGTTTACTTCAGATAAGTGTATTATGTAGGACTTGTAAATCAAAAGCAAGCCAGGCTCAGCACGAGGAGAGTGTGAGACAATCGTGAGCACAAACGCGGTGATAAACACTGTGGGCTGTTTTGAGAGGATGGGCGATGTGTGAAGGAGTACAAAGCTGGTGACACTTCGTGAGGGAAGCCTCAAATCAGTACAAAATATGAGGGGGAAAAAACCCCCAACCCACAAAAAAGAGGGAAAGTGATCGAGGAATGGGCACAGAACTGTGGTGACCTGAAGAGATTAAACCGAAACATGGATGGGGGAGGGAAGACTAGAAAGTTAAACCCATTTGCTGAACACCGAAGAAGGACATGGAGCTGTTGGAGCAAGTCCAGAGGAGGCCACCCCTCCCGTATGGAGACAGGCTAAGAACATTGGGGCTGTTCAGCCTGGAGAAGAGCAGCTGCGTGGAGACCTCAGAGCAGCTTCCAGTGTCTGAAGGGGGCTACAAGGGTGCTGGAGAGGGACTCTTCATCAGGGACTGTAGTGACAGGACAAGGAGGAATGTCTTTAACCTGCCAGAGGGGACATTGAGATGAGCTCTTAGGCAGAAGCTCTTCCCTGTGAGGGTGCTGAGGTGCTGGCACAGAGTGCCCAGAGAAGCTGTGGCTGCCCCAACCCTGGCAGTGTTCAAGGCCTTGTTGGACACAGGGGCTTGGAGCAACCTGCTCTAGTGGAAGGTGTCCCTGCCTGTGGCAGGGAGTTGGAACTGGATGAGCTTTAAGGTCCCTTCCAACCCAAACCAGTCTGGGATTCTGTGACTGTATGAATATGACCCCCTCAGCCTACCGGGCCCTCCTGGCTGGGGCGGGACAGCGCAGCCTCCGGAGGAACTCGGCCTGAGACGCACCGGCGAGCGCTCCCTGACACCTCAACCGGCCTGACCGGCGGGAACGCGCCGCCCCGCGGCTCCGGCTCGCCCGGGAAGGCCGCAGAGGCCGCTCCGCGCCGCCCGCCCTCGGGAGCGCTCCCTCAGCGCTGCCCCGGGGTCGCCCCCGCTGCGCTGCAGGGGGCCCCCGCGGCGGGAACACACCCGCGCCGGCCGGCAGGGGGCGCTGTGTGCCGGCGGCGCCACTATCCCCCTCCCGGGTGCGGCCGCGCTTCCCCGCGCCGCCGCCGCCTCAGCCGGTAGGCGGGGAGCCGCGGCGCGGCGGGAAGGCGAGGCGGGCCGGGCCCTGCGCGGCGCTATGGCGCTGCCGGCGCTGTCGAGCTCGGGGGTGAAGTTCCGGCGGGTCCTGGCGCACTTCCCTCAAGAGCTCAGCCTGGCCTTCGCCTACGGCTCCGGGGTGTTCCGCCAGGCGGGGGACTCGGCCGGGCCCGGCGAGGTGAGCGCGGCGGCCTCCTCCGGGCCGGCCCCGTGGGTCTCCCCCAGCCCCCGGGGCGTGTGGCGGGGGCAGGCGGGAGGGCACCGGCGCCTCCGTGAGCGGCGGGAGGGGCGGCGCAGTGCGGCACCGGGAGCCGGCCCTGGCCCTGAGCTGGCGGCTGGACCCCCAGGCCCCCGAGCGGGGCGGGCGAACGGGTCCGCAGTGGGGCGGAGCGCCGGGCCCGGCAGAGCGCCCTGTCGTGTGTGCGGTTCAGGGCCCTCCAGCCTTGTGTCTGCCGGTGTGGGCCACCTCAATGCGGCTTAAAGAGTTACAGCTTGTCCCGGCTGCTGGGCACCGTGTGCGGGTAACCAGCGAAACACGCTGCCGCGCTGAAGTGGTGTTCTTGGCGCTTCCTCATCGTTTGGGGTCAAGTTGCTTGGGAATAGTGATTTTATCATTTTTTCTTCTGTGACCTTTTAAAAATTGTTACTCAGCAGCATTGCTCGTTATAGCTTGCCTCTTAAGCACTCCCCACAGATGTGGTTGTAAATGTGTCTCGCTTTCCTTTCTGAAAAAACAGATGATAATAAGAATGTCGGAGCTCTAACAGCATCTCGTCCTCCCACGAAAGATTGGGTGAAGTAGCTAACAGACTGTCTTTTTAGCAGTATTAACTGATGAGCTGAGGTGCTCATGATGAGCATTAATAAACCGCAGAGGGAGGTGGGCCTAATGAATGTGAAGCAGTGTCACTCTCAATACCACTGTTTTGCAGGTATATGTTGTAAACTTCCAACTGCTCTGTGTGTAGGAGGTGTGTGGACTGATTTCTTCAGAAGAGCAGTGCATGTCTTGTACCTTACAAGCCTCTGGAGCTTGGATTGTTTTATTGACAAAAGCAAGTGAATGCACCTGAAGTGTGGTTTCTTGCTGCCAGCCCTCAGATGCCTTTATCCACCCACATCTCCCGATTCACAGCCTTGTGTATTAGCAAAAGTCCTGTTTGTTGGCAGCTGAAGCTGTTACGCTGAGCTGGGAACTGGGATGATGGAGATCTTACCTCCTGCTCCCTTATTTTGGAGGGTTGAAGGTTGGTCACTTGGCCAGGAGGACAGGCAAATTTTGGACCTTCACTGTTAGGCTGATTAGAAAACATACAACTTCAACAGAACTTTAGCCTATATCTGACATTAATGCTTGTGGTTTGGATTTATTATATTTTTACTTGTGAAAAATTATTAGCTGGAAGTTTGATACTATGTATATCGTAGATCAGTAGGATTAATACTGGTTGCTTCCTGACACATAAACCCCAACACTTTTCTCCTTATCCACAGAACAACATGCTGGACTTTGTGTTTGCTGTTGATGATTCTGTGACATGGCATATGATGAACTTAACAAAGAACAGGAGTCATTATTCCTTCCTAAAAGTTTTGGGGCCAAAACAGATAAACAGTGTGCAGAACTACGGAGCAGGGATTTACTACAATACGTTAGTGCCATGTAATGGTAGGGTAAGTACAAGTAGTTTGAGTAAGTGAAGTCAAATGTTTTTGTGTGAAGTACTGAAATGATGAGCTTAAAGCAGATTTCTGTGCAGTAAGTGAATCTTGTAGATTTGTAACTGATGCTTAACTTGTATCTTCAATATTTATGTCTCAAAACCTTCACAAACAGCATATTGATTAAAAAGCAAACAGAGCAGCTGCTCTTCCACTTTAAAAGTGCGAGCAATGTTTGTAATTTCAAACTAAAGCACTACAGAAAATGGATTTATATTCCTTATTATTTGCTGCCCAGCAGCTTTGGTGGTTGTAAAGTGTATTGTGGGGAACAGGGCCTTAATTTTAGCAGTTGGGCATGTAATAATTGCCAAGTGGATTCTTACTGTTTGATGTAAAATGCAAATATTTAGCATAGCAAGTTGGAATTTACATCTGTGTTTAATGGCGAAGATCCTGACCTGTGAAGCTTGGGTATGATTAATAATTCTAGGTAAGCAGTACTTGTCCAGCAAGTCCTACTCCTGCATCTACGTGTAGACTGTGTTTGGTAAGGAGGAGTGCAGACAGGAGTCAGAGGAGAGATACACTGCATCTGTCAATTTTGGTGTTGATTTTGAGTAACTTCTGCCATGTGGTAACAAACTCTACATAGGGAAAGCAAGTTCTTTTAAGACAGATGGGAAATTAAAAGAAAGGAAGGACAGGCACGGAAAAATGCCATGTGAGCATTATGTACCTAATTGGAGTTTCTTGGAGCATGCATGGTTGCCATAATGTTGGATATATGTCAGAATTCTTCCTAGAAAGTTGGAGAGTTAGATGTAACAGTCTATTACATAGTTGCTCTTTTGTTTAAAGGCATCTGTATGACGCAAGTATTTGGGGTTTAAACCTTATTCATTTGATGTAAGAAGGGATTTTAGTTTTAAGGACCAGTGATCTTTGCTATGAAATTCTGTTCTTGGCTCTTTATGCCCTTAATCATACAGTAATGACTTGTCATATCACTGTCTGTGAACTTCTTTTATCCAGAAATTCTGGAGCTGGCTACCTTGGTGTGGTGATAATATTTGGAAACTCACAAAGTGCAAATTGGTAACAAACTGTTGAAAGTTCATCTTTTTCTAGTTACATAAAACGAACTACAAAATCACAATTTGTTTTCTAACATCAAAGAGCAAAAGAGAAAGCTCCCTGCTGCACACTGCACCCCTCAGTAACAGTACACAGAAACGTGTAGAGGTTTTGCTTATTTTATAGCTTTGACAAACTGTTTCTTGGGAGTTTTCAATGTCATAAAGGATACTGTGGATTATTCCAATTATCGTATCATTTGGCTGGTAGAAAACTGATTGTAACCTTTCCAAAATCTTTTCATGAACAGTTGTATATTAGTGATCAGATCTCTTCCGTTTCAATGTCTGTCTAGACTAGGTTTCTTTGGGATTTGAAGTCTTTTACTCTAGTGATTGATTCTGGAGTGACTTTATTGTAACTTTGATTCTAGAGAGGATCTGAAGGAGTTCTGTGCATTCCACTTGGTTTTTTCCCCTATAAGTTTGCGTGTAAATAGCACTTTTTTAATCTCCTGTGTTCATAAAACCATGAAAATGATTTAATGTTATGCATCCAGTTTTTTACTGGAGGCGTGTTTTCCTTAGAATTAATGACAGTTCTAGTAAGTAAGTAGCAAGTATCATGTAGTGAAAATGGTGCAGGTATATGGTTTTCTCCAAAGCCTTTATTTTCTTTTTTTCCAGATGATAAAATATGGTGTAATTAGCACTGATACCCTGATTGATGATTTACTCCACTGGAAAACCCTCTACGTGGCTGGACGCCTACAGAAGCCGGTAACTGTTGGTCTGTTCAGTTATCTGTCTTGAAATGCAGGAAATCACAGGGCTGGAAAATTATCAGTTGTAGTTTTATCTCTAACTGTTAAGGATCAATGTGTTAGAACTGAACAAATAATGTGTCCTGATTTAGGAGTCTAAGCCTAGAGGGATAATCTCTCAGGAAGTGAAATGTTGTCCTTAATGATATTCTGTGTTCTGTGGAAAAAAGACAAACCTAAAGGTAACGATATTAATCACAGTTTTCTGCCTGTAGTAAATCTCAAATAACTGGACTATATTAACTCAAAGTCCCTTTAATGTTTAATGTAATATTTACCTTTTATAACGAATTATAGGAGTCACCAAAACTTAACCCAAGTAAGGGAAATCTTTAAAGATGAAAGCTGCTTTGCTGTTCAGTTACTGTCTAGTTCATTGTGTGAAAGTGTCTATAACTGACTGAACCATGCGTTAAACGTGTTGGTTTTCCTCCTCCGTGTTTGTGTCAAAAAATGAGGCCTTTACTTTCTCATGAGGGCCTGACTCATTGTGCTTTCAATAGATGGCAGCAGTGCTAAGCCCTTCTCCTTCAGAGAAGGGGGGAAGAACTCTGTTCAAGCCTTAGAACAGAAGTCAATTAACGCTTTTACCTAAATATTTGAGGTGAAAGTTTGAATAGATTGTCTCAACACTACTGGCTTTTCTGTGTCTCTAGAGACCTGTTACAGCATGATACAGGTTAGAACAGCTGTTATCTTTATAAAGCATGAATACATTGAGAAAAATAACTGAAGGAAGAATTCTGAATTTCACATTAGCAGTGAGTAGTGAATACTTATTTGCAGTGTAATTGCATTTTTCTGCTGCTTTGCTGTATTTTAGGACTTTTCTTCTTTGTACATATAAGTTGTGCTTTGTATCTTTTGATTAAATTCAGTGGGAGTATGTACTTCCACGAGAAGGCAGAAGTGGGTATTTTGTTTGGTGGCTAACAAGACAGCAGAGATATCTTTGTGCATATTTAATAGATAAGAGAAGAAATCAGTCCAAATTATTTTTCTAATTTTCTAATGCTCAGGAGAATTTGCATTCATTAAAGACTACAGGACTTAAAGTAGAATTGGTCTGAAAGATTGCTTGGTGAATGTTTAAACTGCCTCTTCCTGTAGAAGCTATAAAATCACTAACTGGGATTTTAAATGTTACACCATGTTGACCAAAAATGACCAAATAATTTGTTTAGATCTGTGAAATGGATTTCAAATGTCTGCTGGTTCTGGCTTTGCAACTGATTTCATGTTTTATATATACATTATAAGTGGTAGTGATAGAAAGCTTTCTTTACCTCCTTAAAAATATACAATATGCCTCTTCTAGAGGGATCACAGGGTTAGGTTTATTTTCTGACACACTATAATCTCTTACATACCATTTACTGTTTGTGCCAGTTCTAGACACAGTTGACTGAAGCCAGATTAATATTGTTTAACAGTTTGTTTGGGAATTTTCTCCTCACTTTCATATAGTGGAGGAAGAGCTCAGTGCCTTTCTGGTGTTCCATTACAGAGCTGTCACTCTGAGTGAAAGCTGTCCAAGATATTCTAGCACATGAGCTAAAACATTTGCTCTGGATTGAAAATCTTGGTTTAATTTTCACTGGAGGTTTTGTTTCTGTTATAAACTGGTTGCCTTGACCAAATAATCTTTCCAGAATGTTTGGCAGAACAGATGGAGTTTGGAATTGCCACTTGGAAATGCTGACTTTTCTTCCCAGGCTTCTTTGTTTGTGTTAAAAGTTTATTGGCTTTTCATCCTGTATGAAATTTCTAATGCTGATTAGCTAAATTCCCATTTAACTCTATTGAAAAACTGGATAAACTTAGGCTGGAATTTCATCAGAACTGACAGGTTTCCTTGGCGGGGAAGCTGCCATACCTAAAAAGTAAAATAAATAAGCACAAGTGACACATAATTCCTTTTCAGAGGAAGAAGGTTTTAAAAAGCTTCTGAAGTGATACTGAATTTTTGGTACAACGTTGTTGTAACAATTGCTTTAGTGCAAGCAGCTGTATTTACTGTTGTCCTGCAGCAACTGTGAAGAGAAGGAAGTGTTCAATAAATGGAAGTGAGGTGAGAGAGAGAGGAGGATGAATAGTATATAGAAATATCTTGTATTATTTTAGAGAGGTCGTGGGAGGTTTAGTTTTTATATGCTAAAATTCCCACGGAGGAGTGGCAGAGCACGGTTTTGTTTACAGAATTTTTCCATTGTCCAAAACTGTAAAAACATCTTTTGAAAGAGAATGGAAAAATCCTGTAGTGATATTTAGCAGTGTGGATGTGGCTGACTGGCAAACTGGAAGAGTGCTTTTGGCATCTTTTGTTCTATAATGAGATTGGGTTTGTGTATTTTGTTTGTCTGCAAGTGTCTTTGCACGTGCCTGCAGTTTCTTGGCTATGAATTTTGGAGCAGTGAAGGTAGAACATGTCCTTCTTCTGTGTGGGACTGCTTGGCGTGCCACAGGCTTCTCTCTCCTGTCCTTCCTTAGAGTTTCCTTGTGGCAGCAAGTTAGGAAAGTACATGTAAGTGAATTAGGTGGTTAGATTTTAACTAGTAGTTTATCCTCTTGACCAGTGTGTCTTGTTTGTTGGGACTTAACTTGAGCGAGTCTGTATGCATTCGGTAAACTCCTCCCATGGTTTTCGAGGAAATAGAATTTACTCAAGGCAGATGAATCTATTCTATTTTAATATGTTTGATCATTGTCTTCAGTCTAATGCTAAAAAACACAAAGTAATTTGCAGGAGAAGTTAGGAGGAATTCTGAAGTGTTTGCTTACACAGTGGTCTGTGTTTTTAAAGTGAAAAACAAAGAAGGGAAAACATCCTTCAAAAATCCACTTGGAACCAATTCCAGATTATCATGCAGATTTGATGTTAGGCAAACCCATGGTTTAGTGCAGAATGATTGGAACAAGCAGCCTGTATACTGTTGCATTCACCATCACATCAAAATGAGATATTGTTCTAGTTTTAGCCCTCTTAAAATATTTCACCATAATTTAAAAGTATGTTCTGAATACATTGGCCAGCCATGACGTTGCTTTGTCAATGTCCTTTCTGCAAGTGGAGTTTTGTGTATCAGGTATGTCTGATTCTCATACTTTCTTCACTGATTCTGGGTTAGTTGGGGTTTTTTGGGGGGTTTTTTGTTGTGTGGCTGAGTTTTTTGGTTTGTTTTTGTTTTTTCTCCATTAACAAAGCATATACATTCCGAAAGGAAAATATTTACTTGAAAGGATACCTTAGCTGATTCAGGTTATATGTGGGGGCAAAGCTTCAAGTAATACTGCAACTAACTTGTGTGCCAATGGGCCTTGGGAGAGAAAAAGCACATTGTATATGTTTGTTAATAACTGCCAGTGGGTTTGCATTTTAAGATATTCTAGAGTAAACAAATGTTCAGCTGCCGTTTATAAGCAAGACAGTATTGCTCAACCAGAACACTTGAAAGAGACAGAAACTCACAACAAGGAGGTATTCCTTGGGAGAGTTGTTTCAGAAAGAGCACAATTAGCCATCTTGTAAACCAGACTGACTTCGTCTGTCTAATGTTCTATGATAATGTGTTTCTATATTCAGTTCTTGCTGAAGACCTGTTTTTTATTCCAGTATATTTCCATATCCCAGGTGACTGGATTCTGTGGTTGATCTTGGAACAGTTTGTATGTTTCCTGAATACAAACTTTTCCTTGTGGCACGTAAACAGTCAACTGCAGTGATCTTCATGTATATGTGAAGTTCCCATTGAGTTCACATTCTGCTCATGCAAAGTGCAAAATAAAGAAATAAAGTCCTGTTTCCTCTGGGAGAACAACTAATGTCTGAGAAACTACTTAAAGCATACGATAGAAGAGTCCTTTATTAAAAAAAGAGAACAGAATAAAGATGAATGGGAAAACTTCCCTCTTTTTCTGGTATTCTGTTCTCTTTCAGCGTGATAACGGTCTTTTCCTTATTGCATAATCACACATGAATTATTTCTGTTAATACATTCATATTTACTGTTTTGATTAATCCTAAATTTATGAATACGAAGAGGTGAATAGCTCTTCAGAGATTTGTTAATGTCTTGCTTATAGCAGCCCTTTGTAAAAACAGCCTTTTGCAGCAGGCTGCTAAATTGTTAAAAAGATGTTCGTCTGTCTCCCCCTGTGTAAACAAAAGGGGACACTATTATTTATTGTACCAAAATAACAGGATCTAATCTTAAATAAATTCCTGACTTATTTTCATGACGGATTGAATAACATTTCTAGGTCCATCTTCAGTAGCACTTCCCTGAAGTCTTGCTTCCAATGACTCTGCTTTTTCAGGTGAAAATCTTGACACAGAACGAGAATAGCAAGCTCCAAGCTGCTCTTGTGAGCAATCTGAAGAGTGCAGTCACAGCAGCCTTTCTCATGTTACCAGAAAGCTTCTCAGAAGAAGACCTCTATATGCAGATTGCAGGACTCTCCTATACTGGTCAGTATATGGTGCCTGATGCCACTGAAGAGAAAAGCTGTAGTTGGAGCTGTTGTACCACAGTAGGAATTCTAATGCATAATAAGTCATCTGCTCTCTTGCCTTGGGCCTACCCTCTTGCATGCTTCAGCAACTATATTTTAGTGCTGTGTTTCATAACAGCTTGGTGAGACTAATTGTGCTGATTCATAGAACACAGGTGTAAGTACATAAGCAAAACCTCTTATACCTGCTTGATTTATGAACAGCTAAGTATGGGTGATGGAAAAAGGTGGAAAATAGATTTTTTTCCTATTTAAATGGATTGTATTTTGGTTTTAATGTTTCAAAACCTTGGAAAAAAATTTCTTTCCACTTGAGTGTAATGTTGATTCGTCTGATAGTCTGACCCATACTTTGTTATAGAATCATAAAATAGTTCGGGTTGGAAAGGACCTTAAGATCATCCAGTTCCAACCCCCCTGCTATAGGCAGGGACACGTCGCACTAAACCATGTTACCCAAGGCTCTGTCCAACCTGGCCTTGAACACCACCAGGGATGGAGCATTCACAACTTCCTTGGGCAACCCATTCCGGTGCCTCACCACTCTCACTGTAAAGAACTTCTTCCTTGTATCTCTCTTACTTCTTGAATGTGCTGTGTTTAAGGTTCTTTAGTAAACTTGAACAAGGGAAGTTCAGGTTAGATATAAGGAAGAAGTTCCTTACTGTGAGGGTGCTGAGGCGCTGGAACAGGCTGCCCAGAGAAGTGGTAAATGCTCCATCCCTGGCAGTGTTCAAGGCCAGCTTGGTCAGTGCCTTGGGTGATATAGTCTGGCGTGAGGCGTCCCTGTCCATGGCAGGGGTTAGAACTGAATAAGCTTAAGAACCTTTCCAACCCAAACCATTCTGTCATTTTATGATCCAGATTATGATCCTTCAGTGTACCTTTAACACTCACCTCCTGGTTGGTATTTCTTCACTTTTTTTGTTGTAAGAGAATTGTCTCATTTCGTTATGAGATCAGTATGAATTTCTAAGGGGAAAATAAGAAATTACTCCAAGCGATTCTTCAGTACAAGACTTGATTGTGCTGGCAGTGGGCTGGCTAAAGGTTGCTAACTGGGGATGTTTGCAACAGGGCTGCATACCTGCCTGCCTGAAACCTGGCCAGGAATGTCATTAGATTCTTGGTGAGCACTGCTGACCAAGATACTTTTTTATATATCCTACCAAACCCATGGGAGATCAGTTACCATGCTGTAAGAGGTTGAAATTGGCTCTACTGTAAGAACAAAGCTAAAGCAATAATTCCCAGTTGGGAATGTTCAAGAAAAAGGCTGTCGATAACATGTTTGTGGATGGGTTTTTTTGCTGCCATTTTGTTAAGTGTTTCAGAGGCTGTACTAGTAGGCAAAACTGATTTTATGGGTTACTCGAATCAGTCTCCTTGGAAACTGCTGAAAAGAGTTGTTCATGCTTTAGTTTGGAAAATGTTTATCCTTTTATTTTTGTATGTGTTTTTTGAGAGCAGTGAGTCAGTACTGCTTCTATGGGAAGTGTTTGTTTTGTGGCTTGGCATAAATTGAAATAAACTCCATGATGGAGCAAGTTGCCACCTTGCAACAACATTTATCTCCAGAATGTGGGAAGTGGGAAAATGAATTGATTCAGGATTTTGTTTGTTGATACGTGCTGCACTCAGCCTCTAATTCCTGGTTGGTAGCCCTGGAAGCTACCAGGGTAGCACCTAATGAAGGTAGATGAATGCTGTATCACAGACTCTCTTTTTGCTTATTCTCTTTGAAACTTTTCAGTCATGTATCATAAAAGAAAGTGTAAAGGTCAGTAATTGGTGTTAAAAAGAGTTGCTTTTTGAAACTAATAACAGAATAGTAAGGTGGAAAGTTGATGAGTAAGAGGAAAAGATGATACTGTGATCTTTCCATGACACCAGTAGCTGTAGTTCAGGTACTGCCCTTGAAGTGCAGAGGCAATGCAAATTACTTTTTTTCAATATTGGAAAGTTGAAGGTTATTTGTTTCTGGATACAAAGACTTGGGGCTGGTCAGTTTGTATATTAATCTGTGGAAACTGGTGCATGGTGCAAAGAATATGATTACTACCTCTTTCAAGGCTGAACTTGACAGGTGGGTTTGTTGACCAAGGGGTAATGTGGACACATGGGTTGATGATGGTACAGCATACGAGAGGGCACATAACAATTCTGAGTCTTATTTTCTGTGCTCAAAGGTATTTGAATAGTATTTTTTGGCTGTTAGAAGGTGAACCTTGTAGTGGATTATATAGGCATTGGTAGAATCGGAGAATAAAGTTTTAGACAACAGCTTTTTACTCTGTTGGGTTCTGTTGTATTCTTTTTGAGTTTCTGTTTTTTCCTAATGAATTAACTCTTTCTCTTTTCTTGACTAGGTGATTTCAGAATGATAGTAGGAGAAGACAGATCAAAAGTGCAGAACATAGTGGAACCTAATGTTCCTCATTTTCAGAAGCTGTACAGTAACATACTACAGGACTGCCCTCAAGTGGTATACAAGCACCATCTGGGAAGACTAGAGGCAAGTGTTCTTCTTCAAAACATTTTTAAAACAAGCAAGTGGAAATGCTTTATCACATTGACAGAAGGCAGGAATGCTATTGTACACTAAGGAGAGCAGTTGTAGTCACTGTACTTGCTATTTGTTATGTTTCTGTTTAGTTAATTCTGCAACCAGAAGACTTGCCTTAAATACCAGTCTCTGCCTGTGTAGTAACTACTGTTCATTTTATTTGAGTATGGGCACAGAACTAGAGCCCTAGCAAGGGAATGAGAGAAGATCATTTTAAAACGTGTGCTCTAATGACTACCATATGAAAACAGCAGTCTAGGAAGTGCTGAATAAACATATGGGCTGTGTTAAAAAGATCAGGCTGTAACTTAAAGGTGCAACTTTCTGCAATCAAAAACTGCATCTGACAAAAAACCCCTAGAGCGCTAGCTATGAAGATCAGTTGACTAAACCCAGATGAAATTCTGGCATTATCTTTAAGTATCCATACTAAACCATTTTTTCCTTAGTATTTGGGAAACAAGTATTCAAAATGACCAGTATCTTGAATTCCACCTTTCTGGCATAATACGTGTGATTGCAATTAGGGGAGAGATGCCACAGTCAGGGATCCAATAGCAATTTTTCCTCTTGCAGTATTCATGTCCGTGTGTGGATATTCAAGTGTGGTACACATTTCAACATGAAGTTACAGATAGCGTGGGTTGTCTCATGGACACGGTATCTCTTTATCCTCAAGTCACCTTGGTCATTATCTCCTGAATGCCACCTTTTAGGATGTGTCTTCGTTAGAAACTGAAGTTCAGATATAAGCAAGCTTGAGTACAGTAAACAATTTTACTGCAGTGCTTTGGAGTACAGCGTAGGCGAATCTATTATACTGCAGCTGTCTCCATGTTTTATTATCAATGTGCTTGTGAACAGTTCCGTGGAAGAAGTATTTAAATGACTTTTGAAAAGTCAGTAACGCTTTGTTGAAGGAAATGGCTAGTTAGAATAATACTCCCTGTTGTGCTACCTTTAAACAAATCCTGGTAGCATACTACAGATAAGTTGTTGAATAATAAATCTGGCCATAATTCCATAGTAGTCATCAAAGCTGTTGATTAAATGCCATCATTTTACTGTTGATTTTGAGCAAAGTGCTTTAATGCATTATTCCTCACACCTTGGTTTATTGTTGGCAGTCATCCCCCAGTCTGAAGAGGATAACTGCTATCAGGAGTGCTGTTTAATACAGAACAGAAACCTCTTCTCCAAATATACATTCTCAGAGTTACAGAGAAAATTCTTTCTTAAAAGATTCCTCAGAAACAATTGAAGGCAGACACTAGCTCTTACAGTTCTGGTTCAGGCGTGGATTCCTCCCACATGATGTTAAGAGCCTGCTCATTGTCGGCTCCCTCTGTAGTCAGTGGGTGATTCATCTGGATATCATTTTCTCCCCATTGACTAAAGGGAGTGTATAGGACAGCTAGACTCCTGTCTGATGTCTCCATGAACTGTCTAAAACGTTGTGTGGGAGGAATTGAGCTCTTCATGTTTTCCTCCAGTGTTGGAGAGAGCTGCTCCAGTATGCATTTTTCAGTATCTGTGCTTACATTGTGTATAAACGTATACAGGCTTGTATTCTTGTATTCAAAACAGGGTCACTGTATTTCTGATTTAGATTGGAAAATGTGGAATGAATGTTTCCTTCACATTATAAAAACCAGATGTGATTGGAGTTAAAGCAGAGAAAATGTTTTTCAAACTAAACTTGAAGTGTGTGTGTGCAGTTTGATTATATTCAGGCAGAAGAAGCTGAGCTAAGTGGTCTTTTGGGAGTTTTGTTTTTTTCATTGTAGTGTACTTATGTTTCCAAAGGAAATTGGATAGAGCAGAAATGATACAGTTTCAATGAAAAGTTGCTTGCAGAGGCAGCAAGATCATATGTGTACATTAGTCTTCCTTGGATAAAAATCAACATCTTAGCATTGAGTTACTTTTCAGGTTCAGAACTGGGATACTGCATTTCCCAGTGCTTGGGAAGTTTTCATTAGCATTCTCAGTGACTCCTAAAAGCAAAATGGATCATCTTCTTTGAGATATTTATCAGAGGTCAAAGATAGTCAAAAGAGTTTTCTGACTTCTTTGAAAAAGTGAATTTGCTTTATTAACACTGGATGGTTTTACTGTCTTATTTTTTCACAATGTTCAGATAGATAAAAGTCCAGAAGGTCAATTTGCACAATTGATGGCTTTGCCAAGGACTCTGCAACAAAAGATAACTTCTCTGGTGGACCCTCCTGGAAAAAACAGGGATGTGGAAGAAATTCTATTGCAAGTTGCCCATGACCCTGACTGTGGATTTGTGGTGCAGCAAGGTAGGCCTAGATCAGTGCCTGTAATCTCCTTTAAGACATGCTAGATCTACAGATCTATTCTATATTTTCTTCTGAAATAGTAGCAGATAGCATTCCTGCTGATACAGAAAGATATGTTTTGGTTTAGTCCTGAAAGAAGTAGTCTTTGGGAACTAGTGTGGCCTCTTTAGACCACGACAACCATCTAACTCTATTTGGGATGTTTACATCTTTAGGATTTCACTGGCTGGCATAACTTCATCTAAATAATAAGCGCTATATATATCCTACCAGTCATACGTTGCAATGCTACGTTAATTTTCTGGCTTGCTGACATTCCCATTCCCAATCATCATAGTTAGCCCAGATATGTAGGCTCTGGCAGAGAGCTCAAGCTTTGAAGAAAAAGATTGAGGTGCTTCTCATCATCACAATTTCTCTGCGGCAAGATTATGCTGTACGAGCAAGTTAAAGCTAATGCCGCAGACATCAATGTTTTATTATACTGAAGAAAAAATGGAAACATTCAGTACCTGAAGAGTCCTTTACATCTTTAAAGAACTTGACACATCTTATTTCCAGGTGGTCAATTTTGCAGGCTCCTGGAGCACAGGAAAAACTCCCTGGGTGCCTGAGAACCAGTAGACACTAGCCACCTCCTGAGGGAGCTCCTGAGCGTTGCAGTGCTCCACTAACAGTACAGGATGAATTGCACCTCAACATCAAGGTGTCCACCTTCTTCATGTTAGTCTGTGAGAGCTTCTGTGCTGCTATGGCTGGACTGCAGCAGTAAGGTGATAATAGTTGAAGCTGGGAGCAGGAGCTGCAGTGTTGTGAGCTGCATATAGTTTTAGAGCCCTAAGTTGTCCATCCTGAGAGAACTCTCCTTGCAGTTGTGTTTTGGTAGGGTATTGCAGGCATGGCTGTGACTGTATCCATACACTTTATACTCCTAAGAGAAAAAATCAAAACCCCTCTTTCACTTTTATGTCCAAAAGATTATCCTAATTCAAGAATCTAGGTAAAAGATAGGACAAGACATTTGGTAATCCTACAAGGCAAAGTTGATTACTCAAGCTGAATTGCATTGTCCCTAGGTATTTTACTAGCTCAACATGATTTGTTTCCTTCCCTACGCCCCAATTATTTTCTGGTGGAATATTGTATTCCTCTTATTAATGGATTTCCTGAAGCTTTGTTCTTCATTATAGAAGTAGCTTTGAAGGATTTAAAAATAATATTTGAAATTATAGTCTACATTCTGGTTAATGCAGAATAACTTTCAGTTTGGAAGACTAACTCTGGGACTGTCTGCATTTCTACATTAAGTCTGTAGTAATGTACAGTGTTTGTAATAGTTTTGTTCTGCACATGGCAGTCTGCTGTATGTATCTGTTAGAATAGGTAAAACCTACTACTTTTCATTAAAAGTTTTGATGTTTTATATACTATTCCATTAATACCTAAGAACTGCTGGACAATGAGAACTGAATGTGCCACAGTGCAAAGTGCTAAACCAGCCTTATGGCCAAAGCCGATACCTGAAAACAGCCAGACAAATGATGCACAATACGGGCATCTCTGCTTGATCAGAGAAGTGCAAAATACCAATTTCACACTGAAGTAAACAGTGAGTAGAATTGGTTCTGCTCTAGAAAGCCAATATACAAGCAGTTAAATGAAACAATTCTGGATCCTTTGTGGCTAATCATTTCCATAGAGAAATAGTGGGAACACTAAATAAATTAATTTGATCAATTCCTACAGGTTGTCTGGTTTAATACTGATGTAGGGCTTTTTTGGTATGTTATACATAAGTTAAAAAAGCTTAAAGAATAATTTCAATTAGTATGACAAAGCAGAACAGAAACTTTCTCAGTTTAAGTGTATGTTTTCCTTTCGGGCTTTATTGTTTAACTGGAAAAATGTTTGAACTTTATTTGCATGTTGGAGGATAAAAAAATCCCCACAAAACTATGAAGATGGGTAACATCTGTCTGCTTTTCTATCTGCAGGCATTTCAAGAATTGTGAGACCTTCCAGTGTAGTGCAGAGTGCTAAAACCATACTAACAGCTGGTAAGAACATGTGTGATTTCCATCAACATAAGCCTTCTGATTTCACAGAGTAAAAATCATAAGGCCTCGAGACTGTCTGGTTGCAAGCGTTTAGAGAATAAACTTTTTTGGTGTCTAATTGAAAGCCCCTGGAAAATAGAAATAATATTCAAAGCAGAAGCTTTATATAATTATTGAGAAATTGTAAAATGCCAAAAGGAACTGGAGTCTATATGACCCTTAAACAAAACTCTCCAACAACCCAAAAGTAGCAAAAAGCCAACTTCTGACTTCAGTTTCATTTTATAAGTGGGCCAGATTCGGCTGATGTGCACTACTTCTGCTCTGTTTGTATTAAAAAATGGAAACAAAATACTTCATGGTTCGCTCTGGCTTTCTATATGGGAGTGGATCCCTAAATGATCAGTACATGGCATCAGTGTGTTATGTAGTCTATAAGGTTATTTCATCATAAAACACAGGAGGGAAGGAGTTTTGAGGGAGAGAACTTTGACAGGATCTGATGTTTTTGTCAGGCTTGGAAGACAGGTGTGTATTTGAAGACCTCATGTATTCCAAACTGAGCCTATACTTGGTGAGCATTGGATATTACTGTAACTCTCATACCTCACAAGTAATCACTTCAGAAAAAAGACTTGAATATTGTAAAGTCAATGAGAGAGAAGGTTAGAAGGGAAAAAAGACTTGCTTGTGTAGAAACATGGGAAAACTAGGGATGCTTTTCACCTATCCAAGTCTTCTGAACTAAATGAAAGTTACTGCCAGTTACATTGCTGGAACTTCATCCTGTTTTCTGAGTTCTGGAATAAATCTAATTTGAGGGGGACCTGATTTTTACATTTTAAAAAGCTGGAAGCACTGCAGCTCCATTTGAAGGAAAACCTTGAGACCTGAGCCTTCATTGTCTTAAAACTCTTATCAGGAGCTAGTCTGAATCCCTGTGAAGTGAAAACTCCTTGCTGCTTGCATGAAGCTACTGAAATAATTTTCTGAACTCATTCATACCTATTCCTAGTTCTTCCACAAAAGCAATTATATACAAATGATGCCATTACTGGTTTTAAAAGCAGCTGTATAGTTTCCTGCTGAGCAATCCTTAAACCAGACTTCTACAGCTGCTATTCCCTTCCCATTTAGTATTAAAGTTGGTCACTCCATGTTATACTTCCTACCTCCTTGTAAAGAAACACCAGTTGCAGTATTCAGGACTGTTAGTGGTCTGCTGAGTAAAATAAGCAGGAACAATTGTACTATTTATGAGAGTCTGTTAATAGTCTAGTTCTATTAACTGGAATAAAACATTGTTTGGTAGCTGGAGGAGACTAAGGACTAAACTCGACCTCAGAAAAGCAATTGTTTGTTTTATGTGAGTTAGGCATATTGCAGGCATTAGTTTCTAATGTAAGGTTTCTAACCAAATAGCTGACATTTTTCTTCTAGGATTTGTTGTCAAAATTACCAGCTAGTGGTCAAGACTTCTTGTATTGTAACATGCCTCTTGTAGAAATGCCAGCTTGTAACCTAGCTGTTACTAAATCCACGGCGAGTAGATTTTGTGGCGTGAAATAATTGGAGGGGAGGGTCAAAGGCAAAGATATAGAATCCCAGAGTGGTTTGGGTTGAAGGGACCTTAAAGCTCATCCAGTTCCAACCCCTGCCACAGGCAGGGACACCTTCCACTAGAGCAGGTTGCTCCAAGCCCCTGTGTCCAACCTGGCCTTGAACACTGCCAGGGATGGGGCAGCCACAGCTTCTCTGGGAAAAGTTCTGTGCCAGCGCCTCAGCACCCTCACAGGGAAGAATAATTATCCTGTTGAATTTGGTGTTTGTGGAAGTTAGGATCCTGACTGACCCATATAGCAAAGCAGGTTGTGTGTAACTGCAAGAGTATGAATAAAAACACATAAGCTTTGTCAGATTCTTTATGCTTCCCTCTGTCTGTTTCCAATAGACAGAAAATCATCTCTGAGAATTGTTAGCTCCTTTTGTGTGTCACAGAGTAAATCACTTACATCCTATATCATTACTAGGACTTTGAGGGGCTCGAACACATCTTTTAGTAGGACTTGCAATTTTCACCATGTTTCCTGTTCTGTGCATCTGAAAGTAGGTATTTGTGGAATGCCTTTTCTTGCCTTAAAGGTCTTAACTGCTTTTTGGTTCACATGTAGTGGTGGTTTTTTTCCTTTAAAATAAACTCTAGTTGTCTTCTAACCAGCCAGCTACATAGAGCAACACTTACAGTCTAAAGCCATGTCTTTTCTACTAGTGCTTTTAGTGCTGAAAATGCATTTTTTGCAGTTTTATGCTGGTAGAGCAAAGTGATTATGATCCTTTCCCTCAACTACAAGCCAAATTTGAGCAAGGAGGCTTGGGAGATGTGTTCTCTTACTTTTAGCATAGTTTAGCTTCATTTATTTTAACTGTGTTTACGCACTTCTGCAAGTATCTGGCCGAAACCATTAGCAGCAGAATTCAGGATTGGTCTTTTGGGGTTACTCACAGATGATGTGCTGAGGGAAATGAGTTAGATTTGGAAAAGGACCATTTCTGGCATTTCCTAAGCTCTGGATGTCATCTAATGAACGCAGAGCTTGCCTGCAGAGATCACCTTCCTGAGCCACCCTGGCTGGAGGAAGGGAGTCCTGCAGCTTCACATGGCCTGGGACTGGGTCTGACGTGTGCGCTGCAGCCGGGCTAGCACAGGCACAGCCCCGCGTCCCTTGTGTGGGCCTGGCCGGAGCTGCCCTGCTCCGCTCGCTGAAGGTGGATGGAAGCACAGGAATAGTGTTTTTGTAATTAAAATACTACTGCTTTTGGTGTGCCTACATTGTAGTGCACATCAAGGAAGAAATTAAATGTAACTGATCAGGCACGTGGCCTCGGCGTTTTTCAGATGTGTGTTGGTGTGATCATCCCTGGGATGGAGGAGGGATGGCTTTCCATGGGGATAAGGCTTGCTAGAAGCTTTTTGCATGTTGTTTGTGGGGATTTTTTTTCATGTTGCTCTCCAAACATTTCTGATTGAGTTTATGTTAAATCTTGCTGCATCTTCTGATGATGACTTTGTGCCCAGTCTGTTTCCTAATGTAAAGGTTGGTCACTAGAGGGCAGGCATTAATGCTGAGCACCTCGCTTTGCCATTCCTGGGGCTCTGATCAGCTCCTATTCATATAGATAGACATGTACACAGACAAAACGTTGTGGTTCCTACATTGAAAGTATTTGCTTGACTCATGCAAGGAACGTGTATTGTAGGAAAGTGTTGAATTTTGAATGTAATCCCTAAGGATACTGCATTCCTTTCTTCATTCTTTAACCAAATCTTGTCTAATGTTCTGTTCCCCTAAGACTTATTTTCACACTTTCTAGTAGAGACTTTAGGAAGAGTGTTATGGCTCTGTCCTTCTGTGCTGCTGTAAAGAATAGTTGCTAAAATAAGAGAATTACAAAAGAGATTCATGAAAATCAGTGGCTCCACCAAATAAGCTCTGACTATTTTTTCTTGCTGTTCCTAGTAACTGTACAAATACTTTCGTCCTGAGTCTGCTTTCAAAAGAATTAGTTCTTATTACATGGCCATCATTCTTTTTGAAATGTAATGGGGGACACAAAATGATTTCCTTGGCTGATGGTTTTATCTTAACAGCAACAACAACTAGAAGTGCAATGCCTACTCTCTGGTTGTGGCATGATAGACCAATGTACAGCCTGTTAGTAAATGAAATGTTAAATGGGGAATACTCATTGCTGAGATGGCATGCTGTGTATTAACATTACTGGCAAGGAGCACAAGCAAAATAAAGAATTTCAACCCATTTAGGAGAACTTTTTTCATCTTTCTCTGCCAATGTGGTTTTAGAGTTGAGCTCAAGCTCTGTGTTTTTGTTTGTTGTTAAATGCCCTATTTAGTTTTTGAAAATGTGCCTATGCATCTCCTCCAGTCTGTGGTGGGATTGCCGCGCTGTTTCCCATTAGGGATGGCACCATCATTTGATTTATTTTCCCACATAGCCAGAGTCTGCGCGGTCTTTGGGAACTAGAGTTTGAAGCTCTTATATTTAGCTCCTCTGAAGGAGACGTTGAACTTCTTTAGCTTAGATTTCTTTTTTGTATCTTACTAGAGGAGTGCTGCAGGCTTGAAAATTACTTATAAATAAGACACTGAATTAAATCATCAGTTGAAGCAATTGTTCAAGATTCTTTTAAGTTAGAACAAATGCTTATAGCTGCTCTGAATAACACTTGTTTACTTAGAATTGGGATGTTAATATACTGTGTCTTCAAGGAGTTTTTCTTAACTATAAGGAGCAGTTTTACATATCAAATACTCTCTAGATTTGTGATAACTGCTGTCTTCATCAGCTGCCAGAGCAGATACTGCATGCCACTGCACTCTAAATGTGTAAGAAGTTTGCATGTGCATGAAACACTAACAACATATAACTATTTGCCTCCACATGGCAGTTCTTCAGCAGTATATGCATTAGTCTTTCTTCTCAAAAGCAAATCAAGAAATATGCAAAGATCTATTGGGAAACTGTGGGGGACTTAGAGCCAAATTACTGTCTTACAACTCTGACACTTCCAAAAAACCGAACATGGATCATTAAGTAAAACCAGATACAACTGCTGTTTACTCTGAAATGCTGTGGTCTTGATTCCATGTGCATTATGTCTTTGTTCTGTTAGCATACAGTGGAAAAATCTAAAGGGGAGGTGGAACCACCAAGTCATAGATTCATAGCTGAAGTAGAAAGACATTTTCATGTGGTCCAACTGCTTCAGATTCTGAGACTGCGCCATAATTACAACCATTAACTTTTACTACAGATGTGACTCATCACCCTGAGGGCTGCTTTAAGAAACCAGCTGTATGTATAAACCTGTATTTTGCTTTGTAGCATGATGTGCTAGGGCAGAAATGTAAGCATTTATTACATAAGGCTCTGGTGGGTGGAGTTGAGGCGAGTGCTCCTGCAGGGGGAAAATATGGAGGAGAAAAACCTCTTTATGTGGAGCTGCTGCAAGAGGCAGGGTAAGTTGGCAAGCTGATAGAACAAGCTGACTTGCAGGCTGCAGTGCCAGCACAGTTAATTACAGTCCTGCAGGGCTGTATCAGCTGTCTCACTGTTGATTTGCCACATGCTGTACTGCACTTCCAGCAGTACACTGGCTTTGTTGGAACAGCAGAACATCGGTTCTGGCAGAGCAGCTCCAGCATGCGAGGGGCTGTATCCTGCAAGGATAGTACTGAGGAGACTGGACGGTAATTTTCAAGGCTGTACACTTACGTAGTTTTGACTTTGCAGATTGGAACCACTTCTCTCATCTGTGTGATCTTCTTGAGCTCATTCTGGCCTTATTCTACAACTGGAATTCTTGCACTGTGTGCAATTTTAATGCAGATATGTGAGGTGCTTCAGAATTTACATGATTATTTTCTTGTTAGTTGAGATGCTGTAAAGAAAAGTCCATTGTGAGTTCGTTAGTGTGCTTGCTTTTAGCAAAAACCTATTAAATATAGGAAAGTTTGAGCTTACATGTGGGATGTACATGGTTTTGTACGTTGAAAGTATATGTATGGATGATTCCTTACAAAAGGTACAGTTGAGTTTGTTTAAATTGCAGTTAGAGACAGAAGTGCAAAACTGATTATGTACAGCATATTTGTTATGATAGGCTTTTTGCTATCCATCACGTTCCTTCAGAAATGGAGCATGCACTTTTCCTTATTGCTGCATACTCATTTGACTTCTTGTGACTCCAGACTGCTGATGCTAAATGCATCTTTCACTTAAAATATTTAATCTTAATTTGATTACTTTCTTAGGTCTTTTCAAAATCAAATATTATCATATCCTTCCCCCTTCCCCACCCAATAAAATGTCCATTGCAGCAGATGGCTAAACATGGGTCGAAGCTACTTGTTTGTTCAGGAGATCTTCCCTTGTGTTCTGGTATGTCAGGCTGTGACTTTTGGCTAAATTGCTTCTCTGCACTTTTAGCCAGTTTTGTCAGGCAAACAGTGTTCTAGTCAATATAAGAAAGATTGCAGTAAGTATAACATACTGTACTTCTTAGTCTGTGCATGTAAGTGTCAAAATGAAAGCCGTTTGTGCAGCATTAAAAACTTGCCTTTTCAGTTTTGAATTTGTAAGGGTGTGATTAGACTGTTGTAATCTGAAAAGTCACTCTGGTTTATGATGTTGGGTTTTTGTTTTGGGGTGATTTTTTTAATCAAAAAAATCTGGAAGGAGGAAAACTGAGTAGCACCACTGGTTAGGATGTCTGAACCCTGTTGAAATGCCAAGACTAATAGCATTTTGGTTTTTAAGTTTCCAAATACTAAATGACTAAACCCAGCAAAAGGCTCTGTCTTTTTTACTCTCTGTCTGTAAGAAAAGGCTCATGTCTGGTAGAACTTGAGACAGTGTTTAGCTCCAAGGGTACACTATAAAGATTGTGTGGGAATTGTCCTTGGTCCCTTTCTATCTACAACTTGTAAAAGCTTGGAGGCAATGACTGCTGCAAAATCCTTCTGTAGCTTTACTGAAAGTGAGAAATGCCTGCCTTCATTGTAGGCCTAGTGTAACAGTGTGGTATTCACCAAAGCTCCCTACTTGTGGGCTACTGCAGTGTGGTGCTAGAGCATGACAGCTATTCTGGCTTCACGTGAGGTTTATTGTAAACAAGTGACAGGCAGGTTACTTCGAAGCAAAAGTGGTCCAGACAACATCCATGTGGCAGGGTATTCACACTGGCATCCATTGTATACTTCTCATACTGGCAGTGTTGCCAAATTACAGTTGTTTGTCATCATCTTGTTATTTTTGGTTCTTTCAGTTCACCTGCGTAAATGCCTTATTAATCTGGTTTTCCATACCCATCATCATTTCAATATTATCTCATTTTATCTAGGGACACAGATGTCATTTTGTTACACAAGTCGAGCAGTTTTGTCCTCTTGCAGATGTGCTGCTGTTCTCAGTTATGAAATGGTAGCTGCCATTAGTTAGGATGAGGCAATAACAAAATCGTCAAGGAGGTTATAATGTACTTCACAACTTGTTGAAACAACTTGATTTCCACCTCAACAGTCAGCAGCATATATCATGTGAAAAAAAAAAACCCAATTATTTTTTAACTCAAAAGCCTTTGCATAGCAATGCTCTGGGTTGGTACGTTTAATCAAGATTGCATCAGCATGATGCTTCTCAACTCTGTGTAGAATTGCTCTACAAGAAGGCAATCAAGTGCTTAATGTATAGCATCAATCAGGGCTAACTAAAATCTGGTTACCAGAAGAAGTTGTCAAAGTAGGATTTGGAACTATAAAGCTTGTTGTCTACCAGTCATGCAGAGTTTGCTTGTCTTGCTTGAGAAGCCTGTTCTTTTGTCATGGTTCACCCTTCTCTCTCCTTCCCCTTTATCCCTTCAGTAATATTTTGGCTGCACAGCTTTAGCATAGCTGTGGTTCTTGATTAGGCTTCATCTAATCTACAGAATCTGGTGGTGGGCTTCTGTCTTAAGAGCCAAAACGCTTTGACAGCTAGGTGGTTCTCACAGACATGGCCAGCTCATTAACCTGCACACCTAACAGCCTGGGTTTCTCTGGATAGTCCTGCTTGGGTCCTGCTGTGGAATATAGTCTGTCAGGTTGCTGGTGTCTGTTACCAGGCGAGAGTGCAGCCTGACAACCTACCTAGCAGTAGGTCAGAAAGGGCTTGGAAAGCATCACATACTGGTTTGGTGAGGGTCTGCAGCAGACACAGGTGGTTTAAAAACCTTCCTATATTTAGCATTTAAGAACACTGATGTAAATTAGAAGTTCCCCTCTGTACTAGTTCAGAGTTTTATCATCACTCTCTACATTTGCTAAACCTTGGTCATTATCTATACAATGTGCTTGTATGCACCTTTGTCAGGCCTTCAGGATGAACCCACCCTGCTTTGCACGCCTTGATACTATGAAAAGTATTTCTCTGTGTCATTATTCAGTGTTATGAATGTGACAAGAAGCTTATTTGCATGTCTGCCTGATGGATTAGGCTGTCATTCTTCTAGGGAAATACTGTAGTAAGAACCTTATTTTTGGCAATCTTATTACAATCTTATGTCTTTTTTTTGTGTGTGTGTTTTGTTTTTTAGGGGTAAAGAAATCTGTAACTTACAGTATGAAGAAATTATATAAAATGACAAAGGGATGGTTAAGGAAGACATCTTGAGTCTTGACATACTGTGTATGGGTAAATAAATGGTACTTTTTCTCTAAATATATTGCAGATGTTGCTTTGCCTACTTGAAAAGATGAAGGTGTATTTAAGAAGTCTGTTCTAACAATTTACATGCCCAATTTTAATACTGAAAGAGGACTTTTGTTAGTGGGGGAAGGTTCCATGGGGATAGGGCAAAGGAATTATACTCTGTACATACTGCAGTGAATTGTAGCTTGGATTTTCAGAAATCAGATTGTACATGTGAATTAAAACCCAAAGCCACTCCTTTTCTATGTATTGCTAGCTTTATTTTCCAAGCTACCCTCAGGCTCTTTCAAAATGTTCACTGTCCCAGTTTTAGTTCTGCCAGGGACTTGTGGAACTGAAGTCCATTGACTTCCATTGAGTTTTAAGTAGATACGAAACTGTCCTCTTAAAACACATTGTTTCTGCACGTACAAGTTCAGCATTAGGATTCTTCTGAGGATGCTTTCTGGGTGCTTCCGCAGGGTGGACTTCAGGAAAAGCCAGTTTTTTCTCAGATGTGTGACATGCTGAATCTAAAAACCCTTGACAATGACTTTCAGTGTGAGAAAGAGTGTTTGAAATGAGCGGCTTGTCACGTATCAGATC